>NW_027361671.1:50246250-50850625 GCF_039654945.1 Dendrobates tinctorius | reverse complement strand
GTGCCATGCATACCAGGATTGGGGGGGTGAGGGTACGATGCATACCAGTATAGGGATGAGGGGCCATGCATACCATTATATGGATGAGGGGGCCATGTATACCAGGAGAGGGATGAGGGGTGCCATGCATACCAGGATAGGAGGGGGGCAGCACATGCCAGGATGGGAGACCACATACCAATAAAAACGGGTTCAACAGCTAGTGTGTGTGTTGTATACATATATACTGCTCAAAAAATAAAGGGAACACTTAAACAGAATATACTGTAACTCCAAGTAAATCAAACTTCTGTGAAATCAGACTGTCCACTTAGGAAGCAACACTGATTGACAATTAATTTCACATGCTGTTGTGCAAATGGAATAGACAACAGATGGAAATTATTGGCAATTATCAAGACACTCTTAGTACCAAAGCTTTCCGGCTGATGTTTTGGTCACTTTTGAATGTTGGTTGTTCTTTCACACTTGTGGTAGCATGAGACAGACTCTACAACCCACACAAGTGGTTCAGGTAGGTGCAGCTCATCCAGGATGGCACATCAATGCGAGCTGTGGCAAGAAGGTTTGCTGTGTCTCAATGTAGTGTCCAGAGGCTGGAGGCGCTACCAGGAGACAGGCCAGTACACAGGAGACGAGGGGGGCCGTAGGAGGGCAACAACCCAGCAGCAGTACCGCTATCTCCGCCTTTGTGCAAGGAGGAATAGGAGGAGCACTGCCAGAGCCCTGCAAAATGACCTCCGGCAGGCCACAAATGTGCATGTGTCTTCAAGAACGGTTAGAAACTGACTCCATGAGGATGGTGTGAGGGTCGACGTCCACAGATGGGGGTTGTGCTCACAGCCCAACACTGTGCAGGACGCTTAGCATTTGCCAAAGAATACCAGAATTGGCAAAGTCGCAACTGGCGCCCTGTTCTCTTCACAGATGAAGGCAGGTTCACACTGAGCACATGTGACAGACATGACAGAGTCTGGAGATGCCGTGGAGCGCGATCTGCTGCCTGCAACATCCTTCAGCATGACTGGTTTGGCAGTGGGACAGTAATGGTGTGGGGTGGCATTTCTTTGGAGGGCCGCACGGTGTTGGGCTGTGAGCACATCCCCCATCTGTGGGAGTCGGGCACTCCGACCATCCTCATGGAGTCGATTTCTAACCGTTTGTGCAGACACATGCACATTTGTGGCCTGCTGGAGGTCATTTTGCAGGGCTGTGTGTGAATTCTGCTCCAAATAAAAGAAAAACTCCCAGTTTCATACCTATTCAGTGCAGTTCGATGTGGGCTCCATTTGTTGCCCTACACACATCCAAACTTGTAGTTGCATGATGTCACAGACCTGGCAGTATATTAATCAGAGTTAAGTTTATCAGGGGTTAATCTGACTGGGGGCTCAGAAACAGCTTAAATGAGTTTGTGTTGTTTGACTGGTTCTTATCTCTCCTCATGAACAGGTTTGATATGACTGGGCCACAGAAAGGGCGCCAAAACGTAAGCTATAAAAGTCCACCATGACTTTACGTACACAGTGTGAGTGTGTGTGTATTATATATAGATATACACATGTTACTGTGTAATGGCTGTCTCTGTTCATGCATGAACATGATCATACCACATCTTCTGGGCAAGGGAGATAGCACAACTGAAAACGGATATTATAGTATGTGGTCACAGCAGATTCTTTCTGTGAGGTAAAACATTTCGCTGCCTGAATTTAAAGGGAACCTCCATGTAAACGAACGTTATTAACCTGCAGATATGGCGTTAATGTGCAGGTTAATGGTGTTCTGACACCGTTCTGCGCCCGCACTGAGAGCCCTGCTGCCAGGAGGAAATTGATTTCCCCCCCCCCCCCCCGGTCAGTGTTCGTCTTCCTGTTGTAGGGGGTGGCATCACCGCGGTTTCTGTCACCGCTGATCTAGAGCCGGCTGTCAGTCAGTGCTGGGGGTGCGATTCAGCCTCTGATCTGTATACACTGTGCGGTGATTGAAACCATGTTGGCACCACACCTATGACTGTAAGTCGAATGCTGTTGGGGGACTAAAGTTCATTTGCTCCTGATGGCAGGGCTCAGTGCGGACGCCGTATGGTGTCAGAATGCTGTTAATGTGAAGATTAACCCCATACCTGCAAGTTAGTAGCGTTCTTTTACATGACGGGTTCCCTTTGACCATCTTGCACCTCTCAGAAAGAATCACCTGTGATCCCCTGCTGTAACGTCTGACTACTTTTTTTTTTTCTCCCCCGGCTCAGGAGCTGTGGTGTGATCAGACCATGTCCCTGTACGGTCAGACACAGCCATTACACAGTAGGGGCACATTTATAAGCTTATCTCAGCACAGGAACATTTTCTGTTAACACATCCAATTGTGGAAATTATTATTATTCCAAGATCTATTGATTCAAATGTAGTTTGTGGGGAAAACCCTATTAATTTACAAATAAGTCAGTGTGCATAGGCATTTGCTTGGCAGTAGATGGCATATTTTGGTTTGCACTTACTACTAACTACTAGTATATTCCTTCAGGGCAATTTCTTAATTTTTGGTAATTGGGGGCTGTGCATATATTTGGAATGATTTCTCTGTGCACTTTCCACCAAAACTGGCAAACCTAAAGCAAATATACAAGAGTTCCTGGCATGAAGAACTGTTTGCAGGCCATGATTACGGCGCGATAAGGGGTTACATAATGATTGGTGGGATTTCCAGAACTTTTCCCAAACGCATTCTGTTTCTTTTATTTTTTTCATACTAATTCAACAACAATAAAAAAACAACTGGTAAATGTGGACATAAATATTTTTGTGATTGCTTTATTTATAAACATACGACTCAAACAGACACACAAAAAAGCATGGTGGGTGAGCTACACAAGTACAACAGGAGCCAGTAGCAGAAAATCTGTGCAAAATGGCAATAACTGAATAAGTATCTGTCAAGTTTCCCAGTAAGGTAAAGCAGGGAGCCGGCGACAAATGATAAGTGCAGTCAATTTGCACTAGGAAATCGAGGACAAAAAAACAAGCGCACAAGAAATCCTCTCCGCTCACCCACTGCTCGTGTCATACTCCCAGACAAAGCTGTTCACTGGGGGTTTATATCGGAATTCAGTAAAGTAATTGTGGAAATATTTCTCCTTCACTGGTTTTTCCCCAGCGTGTGGCAGCTTTGGGGTTAGTAAGAGCGCTCCTAACCAAATTTCAGGCCCCCACAGAGCCTACTTCCCGCCCCCATTACTTCCTCTCTCCCTCAGGCTCCTTAGGGCGTATTCTTGTAATAAGCGGATTCCCCCCAGGATAACAGACAGGATTATAGCAGCTCCGTTCAAGCACGTCTCATCAGCTCCAGAGCACAACCAGGCCCCATTGTGGAGATATTTGTATGTCCGTTTCTTGCAGAAGTTGGGTCCATTTCAGTATCGCACTTGGGTAGATTTAGATCTTATCCTGGCAGATGATGCAAGTCTTTCCCAAAGAAAAATATATGCACTATACTTCATTTACCAGTCCTTCTCTGTACAGGAAGGGATTGCTACACCTCTGCAGGTGACAAGAAATAGTTTTTTTGATGACTGTGAGATCTGAGACTAGCCAAAGTTTCTTACTTACAGTAATATCAGAAGCAAGTCCAATGTGGCGTGACTTTCTGTGGATTTTCAGCACATTTGTGCACAAGACAAGAATTCCACTGAACTTTTTCATCCCAAATGTTTCACAGTTGATTTGAGATCTCTCGCTTCTCTCTGCATTTGCTGCAAATATTTGTTCTCTTGGGGTTGTAGAGAATGGAATATATCAGAGCATAGGTCATCTGCTTATCTAATGAATAATCCGGCCTCAGATGGGGTCATGTGCTTATCAGGCCAATACTGTTGCAGTTTCCTAATTGATTTTGATTGTGTAAATATTCTAGTTTGGTCTTATTTATTTTTTTGGCATCAATGTGACATTGTTCGTTGAGTCAAAAATATTAGAGTTTGCAGTTTTTTTTTATTGAGGAAAACTAGCTGTAACTGCATCTAAAAGTTTCCAGTGGTTGTTGGTTTGCCGTGCACATCGGCGTGGAGGAAATGTATTCCTCCATACAAAACAGCGTCAACTCTGTTATGTTGGTGAATTTTTTTCCTCATCCGCTGTTCCCATCAGTTCAGTCCACAACATTTCTATGCGATTACAGTCAGGATTTTGACTTTGTCATTGCAAAACTTGAATTTTATTTCTGTGTAACCATTCTTCTGTAGAATGTGTTGTGTGCTTTGGGTTGTTGTCTTGCTGTATGACCCAGATTCTCTTGAAATTTAGCTCATTGACAGAAGTCCTGAGATTTTCCTTTATAATTTGCTGATTAATGTCAGCATTGTTTGGTCAGTGATGACAAGCAATCCTGTCCCACGTGTAGCAAAACAGGCCCAAATCATGACACTACCACCACCATGCTTCACAGATATGAGTTTTTTTTACTGTATGTAGTGTTTTTTTTTCTCCATACATAATTCTGCTCTTTTAAACCAAAAAGCTGTATTTTAGTCAGACTTGTCAATTAATGATCCTTCCAGTAGCCGCCTTGGTTGTCAAGATGGACTTTACCGGTTCTTTCCTTGCAAACCTGCCATGAACACAGTGAACTCATGAGCATTATCATTAGCTAATGTGAGAAAAGTGACAGGGTTACCTTGGAGTAATCTATGCTGGTCCACTATTCTTGGGAAGGGTAATAATGGTGTTGAATTTCCTCCATTTGTACACAATCTGAACTCTTTAGGCCTCGTTCACACATCCATGCTACGTACTTGTTCTATACATGCTTTTTTTTTTTTTTTTTTTTACAACACACACCCATTATTGTCTATAAGGGTGTTCACACATTAGTGTTTTTTTTTCACTGACTTTGTATCCCTGCAAAACTCAACAGAGCGCTGACGCTCGGATCACAGTCAGACAGTCTGAGCCGAGTATCATTTGCATAAACGTCCCGATTGTGTCGCACGAGATAACATACGTCGTGTGACCCCGACCTTAGGATTAGTGTAGTTTTAGGTCAAATTTATGCAGAATCATGGAAAATTCACAGGGGTTCACATACTTTTAAGCACCACTGTATAATACTTGTGTGTACATGTAATAAATTGGTGAACTAATTCTCTGCAGCATTCGACACTGTGGATCATCAGCTCCTCCTCACTATGCTCCGTTCCATTGGCCTCAAGGACACCGTTCTCTCCTGGTTCTCCTCCTATCTCTCCGACCGCTCCTTTACTGTTTCTTTTGCCGGTTCCTCCTCCTCTCACCTTCCCCTTACTGTTGGGGTCCCTCAAGGATCGGTTCTAGGCCCCCTCCTCTTCTCCTTGTACACTGCCCCTATTGGTCAAACAATCAGTAGATTTGGTTTCCAGTACCATCTCTATGCTGATGACACCCAATTATACGCTTCTTCTCCTGACATCACGCCAGCCTTTCTAGAAAACACTGGCGATTGTCTAAACGCTGTGTCTAATATCATGTCCTCACTATATCTGAAACTGAACCTATCAAAGACTGAACTCCTTGTGTTTCCTCCCGCTACTAATGTACCTACACCCGACATTGCCATTTCCGTCTGTGGTTCCACTATTACTCCCCAGCAACATGCCCGCTGTCTTGGGGTCATACTTGATTCCGAGCTTTCCTTTGCCCCCCACATTCGATCACTGGCTCGCTCTTGTCATCTGCACCTCAAAAACATTTCTAGAATTCGACCTTTTCTTACTTTTGACTCTGCAAAAACTCTTACTGTTTCTCTTATTCATTCTCGTCTCGACTATTGTAACTCTCTTCTAATCGGTCTCCCTCTTACAAAACTCTCCCCTCTCCAATCTGTCTTGAATGCTGCACCAGGATCATATTCCTCACCAATCGTTACACCGATGCCTCTACCTTGTGCCAGTCATTACACTGGCTACCCATCCACTCCAGAATTCAGTATAAACTTATTACCCTCACCCACAAAGCCCTCCATGGCTCAGCACCACCCTACATCTCCTCCCTTGTTTCAGTATACCACCCTACCCGCGCCCTCCGTTCTGCTGATGACCTGAGGTTGGTATCCTCAATAGTCAGAACCTCCCACTCCCGTCTCCAAGACTTTACACGTGCCGCGCCAATTCTTTGGAATGCACTTCCCAGGTCAATACGATTAGTCCCCAGTCCCCACAATTTTAAGCGTGTCCTGAAAACGCATTTATTCAGACTGGCCTATCGCCTCAACACATTAACCTAACCTATCCCTGTGTGGCAGAGCCAAAAATTTTACCATAACCAGGTTCCCAGCATCATGTTCCCACATGCTTTATGCATCCATTAGCCCTCTGTGTCTGTACTGTTACACACTTAACATTATGGCTGGTCCATACAATCAGGGCAACTGTTACCACCCACCTTTCGTGTCTACCTCTTTCCTCATAGACTGTAAGCTTGCGAGCAGGGCCCTCACTCCTCTTGGTATTTGTTATAATCTACTGTATGTGATTATTGTTATGCTGTAATGTCTATTGTCTGTACAAATCCCCTCTGAAATGTAAAGTGCTGCGGAATATGTCGGCGCTATAAAAATAAAATTTATTATTATTTATTATTATTAACTAAAAGGAGTAAATAGAGAGTCGCACATATTAAAAAATACCTGATTTCTGAGTATATTTGATGGCTGGAGGACATTCCTTGGGAACACTGTACTTCTGTTTCACTTTTATTACAGGACCTTATTTATAGACGCTACATACAGATACAGCATTGTTATCTGAAGAGAAGTGGAATATGATAAGTATTGTATGCTTGTCTCGTGCAGCAGCGGCATAGTGGATGAGCTAGCATTCAGCAATGCAGATCAGGTCGCTCCTGAGCACATTCCTGGTGTCTTATGTGGAAGTAAGGGCTGCTGTGTACATTTCAAAGACAAGCCTCTGGGTGCCTAGCCTCCAACAAATGACTCAAAAATGAGTTTTATCTTGTAAAATCAATGAAACTGCACATCCCTGGAGTTTTCAGATTTTACTATGTTGTTCTGTGATTGTGATCTGCATTCTGAATAGTCAAGAACACAGCGGCTTAATATTTTTACATAAAAAATCTAATTTTGGAGTCAGAGGGGGATGAAGTGAGGATAAAACAGCAACATTCCTGGAGCTTTGGCACATTTGTTTGCTTTTACATTTTGAGTAGTGTCTTATTTAAAAAAAAAAGTTAAAGGTTTCTGTCACAAATAGTATGCGGCTTTGATCGACTGAAACAGTGTCCCATTGAAAAAAAACAAAACAAAAAACCTCTTAGGCTATGTTCACGCGTTGCGTTTTTGCTGCCTTTTTTACTGCAGTCAAAACCTGCTCTCTTGGCAGTAGAGAAGCTGCCTGCAAAAAACAGGTGTTGCTGCGTATTACTGCATTTTTGTTGTCTCTTGTGCATCCTGATAAAGTGTAGTGCCCCCTAAAAAAAAAAAAAAAAAAAAATCATAATCCAACTTTCTTAAGCTTCTGGCATCGAAAACACAGCAAAATCTGATATCTGCGTTTTTTGCTGAATTTTTCTCTTATTTTTTATGGGTGAAAAAACGCTGAAAGAAGTGACATGCTGTAGTTAGCAAAAATGCAGCAGTTTTCTGAATGGGTCAGTGAAAAGACAATGTGTGCATGAGATGTCTGAAGTCTCATAGCTTTTTCGGGTACTGTAAATCGCAGCTTAAAATTTGCATAAAAACACAGCGTGTGAACATGGCCTTATACGCTCCTCTTGGACTGGCACTGTTCTAGCGATGCCTGCACTGCGTCTGCCAGTACATGTGACATTTTGTCTTGCAAGTGCTGCAGATCAGCTGCTGTGAATGGCTGAAACCCAGACATCTAGGGGAGGTGTGAGTGAAGCCTCCACTATCAGCCGATGATTGGGTACAGGTCTCACATGGCAGAACAGTGTCACGACTGCTGGCAGAGGCGGCGCGGAGAAAGTGGGCAAGAGGCTGGAGAGCTGTAAGTACAGGACAAGCACCTGCAGCACATTTACATACAATACAATCTTGATTTTTTTTTTTAAGTCCGTGTCTGTTTATAGCAATCAAACTTATGGACATAATCATCATTACTGGGACTATACATAGATGGCAGATGATGTTAGTTTGAGGTCTAAAAACATTCTGATGTTACCTTTCAGAAGGGCTTGTCGAACCATTGGACAAAATTTCTGCAGTGTCTGTTAGTGGTCCATACTTGTTATGTCGCCCCCTGTTGGTTTTTGATGCCCTCTCTGTGGAAGTGGTCACACCTGCTCAGTAGCTCACAGTACCTGGATTTGATGATATGGCAGAGTCTGTGGATCTTGACATACTCGGCCTGTACACACTGGCGCAGCACCTTTTTATCATCAGCATTTAAGGCATTCTGAGAAGCAATGAAGAGAGCATCAGCAAGCACTATAAGAGTGTGTTCACATGATGAATTCATGATCCTTTTTCCTTCTTCTTTTTTTTTTTGTTGTTGCTGCAGTTTCGCAGGATCTTTGCCATGCTTCGGGAAAGTTATAGCAAAAAAAAAAAGGGATTGGTAACGGATCTTGTGAACATGCCGTTAAAATTATATAACCTCAGTATCATTTGATATTTAATAATGGGACAAGCTCTTTATGGGTACATTGGGGCATTGGGTTTTGCATTTGCAATCTGCTGCATATGACAGTACCCTGTATGTGTGCACGATATTCTGAGATGTCCAAAGCGCTGCCGCTGAGGATATGGAATGGGCATCATGTCATATCATGCATGCTAATTTTCACTGCAGATTTCCTCATATGCAATGCAACACAAGGGGTTAAATTTGCAGACTTTCTGTTGCTGATAGTTTGCGATGGATTAATTCTGTGTCCATGTACCCTTAGCTGAAAGTGTATGTGCTCAGACACATTGCTGTGGTCTCTCCCCTTCAGACCGTATGCGGCATTTACTACAGTGAGAGCGGCAGTCTGGCCTGCTTAGAAATAAAATGCCAAGCCCATGAGGAGCTGTACCCAAACACTGATGCCAATGGCTGGGCTCACAGTACGGTTTTCTCTACTTGATTTACGCTTGAAAGCACAAAATCTGCCATAGGCCTCCTTCACATGTATGTGTTTCGGGTACATATAGCATCTGTTTTTGTTTGCACAGATATTACACACATCCATCATAACCTATGTTGCACATTTCCATGTTTCTACATAGACCGTGTGTCCGTGCAAAACACTCAAACATGTCTGTTTTTTCTGGCAGCACAGGTTACAAGGGCCAATACAAGTTTATGGATCCGTGAAAAACACGTACAGCTCGCATCAGTGCACTGTCCATGTTTAATATTGCAAAGTATAGGAGAAGCTTTGTCATTTCTTTCTTTATTCATACCAAATGGCCCACTGATGGCACACTGATTCAAAATACTGATGATATTGGGGCCTTTGTTTTCTGAGACAGGTTTAAACAGAGGTGTGAAGAGGGCCTTACATACAAGACTTCACTTAAGGGCTTGTCACACTAAGCGATATCGCTAGCAATATCGCTATAACGTCACAGGTTTTTGTGACACAGCAACGATATCGCTATGTGTGATACTTACCTCCGACCGGCTCCCCCACTGATTATCGCTGATCGCGCGAGAACGTCCTGGGCCGTTTCTCGTCGTCAGCTTCCTGCTGGGCTTTCTGTGGCGCTGACGAGCGACGCGTGGACGCGGGCAGGAAGACGTCAGGATCGCCTGGTGTGACAGGTAAGTAGCCATCCCCGACCCCTGCTATGTCGCTGGTGAGATCTGCCTGTGTGGCAGCTCACTAGCGACCACTTAGCGATGCACCAGCGATCCTGACCGCGTCATATCGCTGGTCGGGATCGCTGGTTCATCGCTAAGTGTGACCTTACCTTTACACCCATCCTGCCTCTTTGGAAAATCAAAACTATCTCCTACCTTTTACCTATTTAGTAGTTTGCAAATGAGAATTTTATAGATGTAAAGTCCAATTTTCTCAAATGTCCTAAGTATTAAGTTTGCCCCTGGCTTCTGCATCTTAGGCAAATTCTGTAATGAGACATAACACATACATAAAAATGCTTGATGTCTTCTTTTGTCAGGTTGTTGTAAGTTTGTTCACAACCAGTATGGCTGCGATCACTTGGTCGTCGTCTTCATCCAGTTTTCTCATAAATGTTCATTCCAGCCTTAACTTTTAGATACTTTGCTTTATTACATACTAGCTGAAGAGCCCGGCGCTGCCCGGGCATAGTAACTAACTACGGTCAGATATAACAAATTATAATGAATCTACCATACAAAGTCTACGGGTCCATGAATATTTCTGCTCAGTTTCAGCTAAATGTACAGTACAGACCAAAAGTTTGGACACACCTTCTCATTCAAAGAGTTTTCTTTGTTTTCATGACTATGAAAGTTGTAGATTCACTCTGAAGGCATCAAAACTATGAATTAACACATGTGGAATTATATACGGTAATTAGCAAAAAAGTGTGAAACAACTGAAAATATGTCTTATATTGTAGGTTCTTCAAAGTAGCCACCTTTTGCTTTGATTACTGCTTTGCACACTCTTGGCATTCTCTTGATGAGCTTCAAGAGGTAGTCACCGGAAATGGTCTTCCAACAGTCTTGAAGGAGTTCCCAGAGACGCTTAGCACTTGTTGGCCCTTTTGTCTTCACTCTGCGGTCCAGCTCATCCCAAACAATCTCGATTGGGTTCAGGTCTGGTGACTGTGGAGGCCAGGTCATCTGGCGTAGCACCCCATCACTCTCCTTCTTGGTCAAATAGCCCTTACACAGCCTGGAGGTGTGTTTGGGGTCATTGTCCTGTTGAAAAATAAATGATGGTCCAACTAAATGCAAACCGGATGTAATAGCATGCCCCTGCAAGATGCTGTGGTAGCCATGCTGGTTTAGTATGCCTTCAATTTTGAATAAATCCCCAACAGTGTCACCAGCAAAGCACCCCCACACCATCTCACTTCCTCGTCCATGCTTCACGGTGGGCACCAGGCATGTAGAGTCCATCCGTTCACCTTTTCTGCGTCGCACAAAGACACGGTGGCTGGAACCAAAGATCTCAAATTTGGACTTATCAGACCAAAGCACAGATTTCCACTGGTCTAATGTCCATTCCTTGTGTTCTTTAGCCCAAACAAATCTCTTCTGCTTGTTGCCTGTCCTTAGCAGTGGTTTCCTAGCAGCTATTTTAGCATGAAGGCCTGCTGTACAAAGTCTCCTCTTAGCAGTTGTTGTAGAGATGTGTCGGCTGCTAGAACTCTGTGTGGCATTGACCTGGTCTCTAATCTGAGCTGCTGTTAACCTGCGATTTCTGAGGCTGGTGACTCGGATGAACTTATCCTCCGCAGCAGAGGTCACTCTTGGTCTTCCTTTCCTGGGGCGGTCCTCATGTGAGCCAGTTTCTTTGTAGAGCTTGATGGTTTTTGCCACTGCACTTGGGGACACTTTCAAAGTTTTCCCAATTTTTCAGACTGACTGACCTTCATTTCTTAAAGTAATGATGGCCACTCATTTTTCTTTACTTAGGCTAGCGCATCATGCATTTGTGTGCGTTTTTTTTGCGGGTTTTGTTGCATTTTTTTTAAAAAAGCATGCGTTTTTTTGCGCGTATGCGCACCCACAGACTTTAATGGGTGTTTTGCTGTAAAAAAAAAAAAAACGCATTGCGTGCGCATGCGTTTTTTTGGGGCAAGTCGGACGCACAAAAATGCAACAGGATGCATTTTGTGTGCCCGAGCGCACACTGCAAAAAAACGCATGCGCAAACAAACGCGTACGTGCGCACATATGCGCACCCATGTTAAAGTATAGGAGAAAAAAGCATGCTTTTTTTGCGCTAAAAAGCAGCGCAAAAAAACGCAAGTGTGAAACCAGCCTTAGCTGCTTTTTTCTTGCCATAATACAAATTCTAACAGTCTTTTCAGTAGGACTATCAGCTGTGTATCCACCAGACTTCTGCACAACACAACTGATAGTCCCAACCCCATTTATAAGGCAAGAAATCCTTAAATCTGACAGGGCACACCTGTGAAGTGAAAACCATTTCCGGTGACTACCTCTTGAAGCTCATCACGAGAATGCCAAGATTGTGCAAAGCAGTAATCAAAGCAAAAAGTGGCTACTTTGAAGAACCTAGAATATAAGACATATTTTCAGTTGTTTCACACTTTTTTGTTAATTATATAATTCCACATGTGTTAATTCATAGTTTTGATGCCTTCAGAGTGAATCTACAATTTTCATAGTCATGAAAATAAAGAAAACGCTTTGAATGAGAAGGTGTGTCCAAACTTTTGGTCTGTACTGTATATAGCTGAGCGTATAGCCCCGCCCACTCCGCATAGCCACATTCACTATAATATCCTACATCATCCCGTCAGCCAGAGCTACCGGACTACTAATATCCCACATCATCCCGTTAAAGCCACCGGACTACTACCCCTAATATCCCACATCATCCCGCCAGCCAAAACCACCGGACAACTACCACTAATATCCCACATCATCCCGTCACAGCCGCCGGACTGCTACCCCTAATATCCCACATCATCCTGTCACAGCCGCCGGACTACTACCCCTAATATCCCACATCATCCCGTCAGAGCTACCAGACTACTACCCCTAATATCGCACGTCAGCCAGAGCCACCGGACTACTACCCCTAATATCCTGCATCATCCTGTCAGCCAGAGCCACCGGACTACTCCCCCTAATATCCCACATCATCCCGTCAGCCTGGGGTCAGAACCAGAGCGCTGAGTGGAGCAGTCCTAACTTCCATACCGGTGATCCCTTTAAGAGAGGCCTGGCGTCAGAACCAGAGCACTGAGTGGATTTGCCCTGACTTCCATACCAATGATCCCTTTAATAGAACCCTGGGGTGAGAATCAGAGCGCTGAGGGATTTACCCTAACTTCCATACCAGAGATCCCTTTAAGAGAGGCCTGGGGTCAGTACCAGAGCGCTGAGTGGATTTGCCCTGACTTGTGTACCAATGATCCCTTTAATAGAACCCTGGGGTCAGAACCACAGTGCTGAGTGGAACGGTCCTAAGTTCCATACTGGAGATCCCTTTAAGAGAGCCTGAGGTCAGTACCAGAGCATTTCAAGGCAATTGCCCTGACTTCCATACTGGAGATCCCTTTAAGAGAGGATTGGGGTCAGTACCAAAGTGAAGATTGGATTTGCCCTCACTTCCATAACGGGGATCCCTTTAAGAAAGCCTGGAATCAGAACTAGAGCGCTGGAAGGATTTGCCCTGACTTGCATATCAATGATCCCTTTAATAGAACCCTGGGGTCAGAATCAGAGCGCTGATTGATTTGCCCTAACTTCCGTACAGTAGACCCCTTTAAGAGAGCCTGGGGTCAGTGCCAGAGCATTTGAAGGCAATTACCCTGACTTCCATACCGAGGATCCCTTTAAGAGAGGCCTGGGGTCAGAACCAAAACGCTGAGTGGATTTGCCCTAACTTGCATACCAATGATCCACGGGAGGGGGGATTCATTTCTGTTATGTGCTCTGCTCCTGTCTGGGGGGCAGAAAATGGCTGGGAGCTTATGTTCCCAGGGATGCTAGATTTCTCCCACCATGTCAGTGTCTGCTGAGGTGTTGTCAAGTGGGAAAACTGTTGCTCATAGCAACCAATCACAGCTCAGCTTCTTTTGAACAGCTCTGGTGAAATCAAAGATGCTTTGTGATTGGCTGGTGATACACACACACACACACACACACACACACACACACACACACACACACACACACACACACACACACACACACACACACACACACATACAGTGCCTACAAGTAGTATTCAACCCCCTGCAAGATTTAGCAGGTTTACACATTCGGAATTAACTTGGCATTGTGACATTTGGACTGTAGATCAGCCTGGAAGTGTGAAATGCACTGCAGCAAAAAAGAATGTTATTTCTTTGTTTAATTTTTTTTTTAAATTGTGAAAAGTTTATTCAGAGGGTCATTTATTATTCAACCCCTCAAACCACCAGAATTCTGTTTGGTTCCCCTAAAGTATTAAGAAGTATTTCAGGCACAAAGAACAATGAGCTTCACATGTTTGGATTAATTATCTCTTTTTCCAGCCTTTTCTGACTATTTAAGACCCTCCCCAAACTTGTGAACAGCACTCATACATGGTCAACATGGGAAAGACAAAGGAGCATTCCAAGGCCATCAGAGACAAGATCGTGGAGGGTCACAAGGCTGGCAAGGGGTACAAAACCCTTTCCAAGGAGTTGGGCCTACCTGTCTCCACTGTTGGGAGCATCATCCGGAAGTGGAAGGCTTATGGAACTACTGTTAGCCTTCCACGGCCTGGACAGCCTTTGATAGTTTCCTCCCGTGCCGAGGCCAGGCTTGTCCGAAGAGTCAAGGCTAACCCAAGGACAACAAGGAAGGAGCTCCGGGAAGATCTCATGGCAGTGGGGACATTGGTTTCAGTCAATACCATAAGTAACGTACTCCACCGCAATGGTCTCCATTCCAGACGAGCCCGTAAGGTACCTTTACTTTCAAAGCGTCATGTCAAGGCTCGTCTACAGTTTGCTCATGATCACTTGGAGGACTCTGAGACAGACTGGTTCAAGATTCTCTGGTCTGATGAGACCAAGATCGAGATCTTTGGTGCCAACCACACACGTGACGTTTGGAGACTGGATGGCACTGCATACGACCCCAAGAATACCATCCCTACAGTCAAGCATGGTGGTGGCAGCATCATGCTGTGGGGCTGTTTCTCAGCCAAGGGGCCTGGCCATCTGGTCCGCATCCATGGGAAGATGGATAGCACGGCCTACCTGGAGATTTTGGCCAAGAACCTCCGCTCCTCCATCAAGGATCTTAAGATGGGTCGTCATTTCATCTTTCAACAAGACAACGACCCAAAGCACACAGCCAAGAAAACCAAGGCCTGGTTCAAGAGGCACAAAATCAAGGTGTTGGAGTGGCCTAGTCAGTCTCCTGACCTTAACCCAATTGAAAATTTGTGGAAGGAGCTCAAGATTAAAGTCCACATGAGACACCCAAAGAACCTAGATAACTTGGAGAAGATCTGCATGGAGGAGTGGGCCAAGATAACTCCAGAGACCTGTGCCGGCCTGATCAGGTCTTATAAAAGACGATTATTAGCTGTAATTGCAAACAAGGGTTATTCCACAAAATATTAAACCTAGGGGTTGAATAATAATTGACCCACACTTGTATGTTTAAAATTTATTAAAATTTAACTGAGCAACATAACTTTTTGGTTTGTAAGATTTATGCATCTGTTAATAAATCCTGCTCTTGTGTGAAGTTTGAAGGCTCTAACTTATTTGCATCTTATCAAACCTGCTAAATCTGCAGGGGGTTGAATACTACTTGTAGGCACTGTACATACATACATACATACATACATACATTCAGTTTTATATATAGAGCTTGCTTTTGTTGGTGACTCCCACTGTATGCGCCGATATTAATCTTTTGTGTTTGGACATCCTTAAAGAGATTTTCCACCACATTGATATCAGATTGGAGTACCGACACCCCCGCTGATCAGCTAGGGCTGCAGCTGGATTTATACTAAGTAGAGAGGGCAGAAAACCAACCATTGCTCGCTCAGTGTTTAGTGGCTGCTGCTCAGTACTGCAGACCAGAACCTATTATTTGACTAAGAGCTCATTTGCAGTACTCTGTAACAGCCACTAAGCAGTGTGGCGGAGCCGAGACGTTCCACTCTCTCTACATTATATACATCAACCCCCAGCTGAAAGTGATAACATACGATCATGGGGGTGCCCAGAGTCATCACATCACCAACGTGACACTGATTACCCATCCTATGAAACCACTAAGTGGTCTGCAGTTTTCATTCATCCATTTTCAAACTCCCCATATTCCGTTTTGGAGACTGATTCAAGTTTCAGATTTTCCTCTGGAAATGTCTTAAGGGCATGTCACACTAAGCGATATCGCTAGCAATATCACTATAACTTGTGACGTTATAGCGATATCGCTGTGTGTGATACTTACCTACAACCCGCTCCCCCGCTGATTATCGCTGATCGCGCGAGAACAGGCTGGACTGTTTCTCGTCGTCTGCTTCCTGCGGCGACGACGAGCGACGCGTGGATGCGGGTGGGAGGACGCAGGATCGCCTGGTGTGACAGGTAAGTAGCGACCCCCGTCCCCAACGATGTCGCTAGTGAGATCTGCCTATGTGGCAGCTCACTAGCGACCACTTAGCGATGTACCAGCGATCCTGACAGCGTCATATCGCTGGTCGGGATCGCTGGTACATCGCTAAGTGTGACAGTACCCTTATAGGTAGTCGGAATATAGGTAGGCGGAAATTATGTCCGTGTTCATCCAGGCTGCTGCTGTCTTCATTAACTCATATACCAAGCACAGCTTCTATCCTGCACTGGTTTCCTCAACATTTGCTTTCATCCTTACTTGTACACTGATACTGTTGATCTTTCCTTTTTTTTCTTTTTTGAGGTCCCTCCTATTATCTCTAACATTGAGAGAAAGAAGAAACAAAGCAGTAAGATCTGACTAGGAGCTTTGATAAATTTTAATCCATTTTACCAAAGCATGCAGCTAGATAAAGGACTAGCGCAGACCCAGCAGCAGCAAAATGGTAGAAAAGTTTTGAAGATCAATGTTTACAAAGTTTCTTAATTTTGAAGAAACAATGAACAATATGAAGATCAATAAAAGAAACCCTCTGAGAAGGTGTGCGAAGTCTTTCATATTAGGCGAGATGCGATTTTTAAAAGGACATTTCAGATTACACCTGGGCAGGTGACCCTGAACCAAATCTTGTGGGAAGGCCGCAGTCTGTCTACACTGCTAATAGATCTAGGGCAGCAGGACTTAGATTCTTTGTATCTTGTGAGTTCTATTTAGTTTTTAAGAACCTTGTGACACTTGTGTTCTTTATTGTGTACGATTAAAAGAATGCTTCATCTGCTCTTCTTTCCCAACTTTACCATAGTTCATGCTCCAGTCCTCGTGTAAAGCACATATTGATGGTCTTTGATCCTGGAATGTGTGGAGCCACCAGCAATGAACAGTTGTGTGAAGAGGAGATTGTACGTCTCAGCATTCCTCAGCTGGCTCATGGTTTGGAAATGTAGCCATGAAAACTGAGGGGGAAGCACTGGTTCTCCTTAAAGTGACCAGCTGAATATGGAGTCTCGCAGGCAATACTCCTATCAGAGCATTAGTTTCTGGCGTGGTATTTATCTCCAGTCATGCTGCAAGACTTAAAGTACTGTCACACTTAGCGATGTACCAGCGATCCCGACCAGCGATATGACGCGGTCAGGATCGCTGGTACATCGCTAAGTGTTCGTTAGTGAGCTGCCACACAGGCAGATCTCACTAGCGACATCGCTGGGGACGGGGATCACTACTTACCTGTCACACTAGGCGATCCTGATGTCCTCCCTCCCGGCTTCATGCGTCGCTCGTCGTCACAACAGGAAGCGCCGCAGGAAGCTGACGACGAGAAACAGTCCAGCCTGTTCTTGCGCGATCAGCGATAACCAGCGGGGGAGCGGGTTGTAGGTAAGTATCACACAGAGCGATATCGCTAGCAATATCACTATAACGTCACTAGTTATAGCGATATTGCTAGCGATATCTCTTAGTGTGACAGTACCTTTAACCTCTTCCTGACATAACCTATATGTGAACAAGCACCATACCCACCAGATGCAGGCAGTGTTTCACAGCCAGCATTTTATGTAACACAAACCGAGCATGCTCCAGTAGCTGTTGCTAAACCATTTAAATCGCTGCTGCCAATCGCTGACCTTGGCATTTTACTAATGTGATTGCAGGTGCACACACGGACCCCTTGTAACGCAGTTATGGGGTGCCGAAGGGTTATCACAGCAGCTGGGCAAGTGTCCTCCTGTCAGTCAGACAGGCAGCAACTCACTGATGAAAGAAGAGCCCCCGCCGCACCATAGCTCCGAACAGGCGACACGTGATCATTGTAAGATGGCCACGATGAGGGGTCACCCAGGAGAAGATGATGTAGCTCAGGCCGGAGGAGAATTCCCCCATTACTTCAGTTACTGCTGTATGAGTTTTGTAAGCGGTGCGATTGCTTCCATAATTGGGACAACATGACTTAGTCTTATCACATCGTTACATGGTTTCCTGTTTGTATTCCCATTTTATAGTAGTATAATTGGTAGTGGACACTGTAGGAAGGGTGTTAAGGTCCCGTCACACACAGCGAGATCGCGGATTTTGTGACGCCACAGCGATCTCGCCAGCGAAATCGCTGTATGAGACATCTATCAGTGACCGGCCCCCCCCACCGGGTATCGCTGATCGCCTTCGAACGTCCTGGGCCATTTTTTGGATCGTTGGTCTCCCGCTGGCCAGCGCGCATCGCTGCGTGTGGCAGCGGGAGAGCAACTATCAGCGACGCTGGGAGCTGGTTTCCAAGGTAAACAGCGTGTGTCTAAGAGCCGCACGGCTCTTAGATACCCGCTGTTTACCTTGGTTACCAGCTTGCTCGCTGGTCCTGATCGCTGGTGAGTTTGTCTGTGACAGTTCACCAGCGATCAGCTATGTCCCAGCGATCCCATCCACGTCGGAACGTTGGTGGGATCGCTGGGACATTGAAACGTGTAACGGGGCCTTTAGACCAACCCGACGGATTATTTATTTTGTAGCAGTTTTTTCTTTTTAACACCTTAATGATCGGGCCATTTTTTTTTTTTTGATCTGACATGTCGTAGTAGTAATAACTCTGGAATGCTTTAACGTGTACCATTGATTTTGAGATTAGATTTTTTTGTGACACATTTTACTTGATAATAATGGTAGATTTAGGAAGCTATGTTTTGGTTTTATTTATAAAAATATCAAAAATTTGACAGTTAAAATGCACTTTTGAAATTATGAATGATAATCCCTTTCATCCATGTAGTCGCACAACTCAAAAATAATAATAAATTACGTTTCCTCCATGTCTCCATGTCTCCATGAGCACCATTTGTAAAATGTTCTTTTTTTTTTCTTTAAAGCATTTTAGAAGGTTTAAAAATGTGTCGGTAACTTCTTATTTTTTAAAGGAAATATACAAATCTTATTTTTATAGGGATCTCTTCAGTTCTATATATTGAAACCTCCCCCAAAAGTGATAACATTTTAAAAACACACCCCTCAATGTATTAAAAATTGGTAGGTAGTTTATTAACCCTTCAGGTGCTTTTCAGGAATTAATGCAAAGTTTATTTTTACCACCTAAATTTTGATAACTTCCGACAGGCCATTTATAGTCTGCAGACTCTAAGGTCGTTATTTGGACGTATATTGCCATAGAAAACATCAGGACCACACAATCATGATATCGGGGTACAAATGGGGTTGAAGAGGTAATCCCACACTTTTAACCCACTAGATCCCATAGTCACTATTGATATCAGCATATAACGAGTTAAACAGCCATATTTAGCACTAACACTGATGTGGCTGATGTAGCTAGTGTTGGATTGTCACCCTGTGGATGCTTGTCTCCTACATAGCGGGTCAGTAAAAAGACGTATGGGTGGTCACTAGTGATGAGCGAATAACTTCGGGTAAGTCCTTATCCGAATAGCTATACAGTCATGGCCAAAAGTTTTGAGAATGACACAAATATTATATTTTCACATGATCTGCTGGCCTCTGGTTTTTATGTGTGTTTGTCAGATGTTTTTATCACATACAAGAAATATAATTGCAATCATATTATGAGTAGCAAAAGGATATATTGACAGTTAGAATGAGTTAATGCAGCAAGTCAATATTTGCAGTGTTGACCCTTCTTCTTCAGGACCTCAGCAATTCTCCCTGGCATGCTCTCAATCAACTTCTGGATCAAATCCTGACTGATAGCAGTCCATTCTTGCAAAATCAATGCTTTTATTTTGTCTGAATTTGAAGGTTTTTGTTTGTCCACCCGTCTCTTGATGATTGACCACAAGTTCTGGGATTAAGATCTGGGGAGTTTCCAGGCCATGGTCCCAAAATCTCTATGTTTTGTTCCCTGAGCCATTTAGTTATCACCTTTGCTTTATGGCAAGGTGCTCCATCATGTTGAAAAAGGCATTGTTGATCGCCAAACTGCTCTTGGACGGTTGGGAGAAGTTGCTCTTGGAGGACATTCTGGTACCAAACTTTATTCATGGCTGTGTTTTTAGGCAAGACTGAGAGAGAGCCCATTCCCTTGGCTGAGAAGCAACGCCACACATGAATGGTTTCAGGATGCTTGACAGTTGGCATGAGACAAGACTGATGGTAGCGCTCACCTGGTCTTCTCCGAATAAGCCGTTTTCCAGATGTCCCAAACAATCGAAAAGGGGATTCATCAGAGAAAATGACTTTACCCCAGTCCTCAGCAGTCCACTCCCTGTACCTCTTGCAGAATATCAGTCTGTCCATGATGTTTTTCCTGGAGAGAAGTGGCTTCTTTGCTGCCCTCCTTGAGACCAGGCCTTGCTCCAAGAGTCTCCGCCTCACTGTGCGTGCAGATGCACTCACACCTGCCTGCTGCCATTCCTGAGCAAGATCTGCACTGCTGGTAGCCCGATCCCGCAGCTGAAACACTTTTAAGAGACGGTCCTGGCGCTTGCTGGTCTTTCTTGGGCGCCCTGGAGCCTTTTTGGCAACAAGGGAACCTCTCTCCTTGAAGTTCTTGATGATGCGATAGATTGTTGACTGAGGTGCAATCTTTCTAACTGCGATACTCTTCCCTGTTAGGCCATTTTTGTGCAGTGCAATGATGACTGCACGTGTTTCTTTAGAGATAACCATGGTTAACAGAAGAGAAACAATGATGCCAAGCACCAGCCTCCTTTTAAAGTGTCCAGTGGTGTCATTCTTACTTAATCATGACAGATTGATCTCCAGCCCTGTCCTCATCAACACCCACACCTGTGTTAATGGAGCAATCACTGAAACGATGTTAGCTGGTCCTTTTAAGGCTGGGCTGCAATGATGTCGAAATGTGTTTTAGGGGATAAAGTTCATTTTCTAGGCAAATATTGACTTTGCAAGTAATTGCTGTTAAGCTGATCACTCTTTATAACATTCTGGAGTATATGCAAATTGCCATTAGAAAAAATGAAGCAGTAGACTTTGTAAAAATTAATATTTGTGTCATTCTCAAAACTTTTGGCCACGACTGTAGTGCTTACTGACTGTGTGACAGTCACAATACATGCATGGAGAGCCCAACAAATAGGCTCTCCATAAATGTATTGTGATTGTCAGACAGCCCCGACACAGGCAGCTGCGGAGCCGAACAGCTGATCATCGGGAGCGCTCCAGGTATCCGGGTTCCTGATGCCGCTATTCGGTAAGCACTTATCCGAAGCTAGTCAATCATCACTAGTGGTCACTAAGGGGTAAATGTTTTTAAATTCATATAGGTCATTGTTTGGTGTATTATATTTGAGGATCCCAATTTTCTTAGCACACTGCTTTTTCTATTTCAAATGTGAGATTAAGAAACTTTGACGCAGAGACAAGATATGTGGCAGATTTCACAACACTTATTATCTATAGCTGAGTATTTACCCTCACTGCCTCACGTATCTCCATCTTTCTATTGGACTCCCTTTAAGAATTTTAACAAAGCGCAGTCCGCCACACCCGTAAAACATGTTTGAGCTCATATCTCAATTATTTTATTAAAATTACACACTATTCGATATGGTGAAGGTGATGATGTAACAACAATGCAACAAAGAAAACATTCCTATTCCAGATTACTGCTCATATTAATACTCTTTGGCTATTGTTTTAGAACAGACAAAATTTCTGTAAGAATCAGTCCATTGTCCAGAGGATTGGCAGGACCCAAAGTCTTAAATGATCCATTTTTCATCCTGTTATTAAGTTACCCTGGAAGTGTATGGCATCCCCTGATCTCCAAATTCATAAATGTGTTTATTGAAGACAATTGACAATCCGTTTGATATCCATGTACATTTTTAATACAAATACGAAAGGGATCCTGACATATTCAAACGACATTTTAATCTGTTCCCATGCTCATGTCATGCGCAGTGAGGCCTATATGCTTCAGCCTGTACAAGCTCACTTCCCATGATCAAGATCTATACTGCATGCAGGTCCAGTGTATTCCACCATTGCTCCTGATCTGGAAAAGCTTGGTGAGCTTAGGGTGTCTAGACACCCACTGACCATGGCTTCCTGAGCCCGGACCCTAAAAGAGCAGGCACGGGGATTTCAGAACTGTCTGCTTTGATGTCGCCATACCATGGAACGATTAGTCGGAGTATGGGCGTGTTTACAGTGATGACTTCACCAGCATATTAGGTTCCAGATGACTTGGCTCAACGGCTTTTCACAGGCAGGCACACTTTTTTAAAATTTTATGACTATGCCACACCAATTAATCGTGCAACTTGGCTAGAAACAAAATTATTATTAAAAATTTATTGGCTTGCGGGAGAATGGAGTCAGACTAATATGCAGTTTTCTTATGTCAGGTTCCCTTGAAGTTGGTCATACACATACAATGGCTGATGACTAAGCGCTCATTTGCAGAGAGAAAGCTTGGCATTCAGAAATTATTTTTTTTAGCAGTAAAAGATTCCATTTATTAACATCCAGGTGACAATTATGTTACTCGTTTTCGGTCCCAGATTGGACCTTTATCAGAACTGGTTCAGAGGACGATTCACCTAGTGTAATGACACCTCAATGAGACAAGATGCCTGGATGTTGTCCTGGGATCTCTGTGCAGTAGCGCCACGTGTGGAGTGCGACCTCTGTCGCTGTGGATGAGCGCTCAGATCCCAGGACAACATCCAGGCATCTTGTCTCATTGAGGTGTCATTACACTAGGCGAATATAGAACCGTCCTCTGAACCAGTTCTGATAAAGGTCCAATCTGGGACCGAAAACGTTTTTACATAATTGTCACCTGGATGTTAATAAATGGAATCTTTTACTGCAAAATTTTTTTTTTTTTTTTTTTGAGTGCCAAGTTTTCTCTCTCTGCTCATAAGATGGGCTGGATACCCTACTTGAGCCCCAATACTTCATGCTGTATGAGTGCCGTGTTTATATTGATAAGCGCTCATTTGGCTTTCCTGGCTCCCCCAAATGTATGAATATTTGGCTTGGCCGAGCATTCATGTGTTTTCAAAGTGGAGAGCTGAGAAAGCCACAGCTGAAGAGCTCTGATGGTGGCTTATCTCTTGAACAACAAATGTATCTGGCATTAAAATTGATACTGCCTGAGGCATTTTTCACCTGACTGAATCTGTCGGGGAGAGTCAGTAGAGCCCATACACAGCCGATCCCACTAATCATTTAACCCATTTCCGACATTTGCAGTATGCTGCGAGTGCTGCGTTCCCCCAAATAGTCATATACAGCTCTGACAAAAATTAAGAGACCACTGCACAGTTTTCTAAAAATCCGCTTCTTTACATGTCTGACAGCCATTCCATTGCAGTGTCAGTTGAATTCCAATCACAGTACACCTCATTCTACTTATTGTGCTTCTGATTAGTTGATCACCTGAACCAAATCTTATTTAACAAAGGAAAGTATAAAAAACCCTGCTGTGGTGTTCACAATCCTCTTGCAATAGGACAAGCTGGATGGCAAAACAAGTGCTAGTAATATCCCAAAAGTAATAGGAATGAAAAAATAACTTTTAACGATGCCAAAGGAGTTGAAAAGAAAAGTCTTGAGTAAGGAAAAGAAGGACTCATTTCTGGCTTTACTAGCAGATGGATACAGTGAGCTTCATGGTACCTCCATCCTTAAAATTTCTAAGATGACAGTCCATTACAACAATGTCAAGCCGCAGACATTGGGTACAACAAAGTTACAGACCGGCAGAGGATGAAAACGACACTCTACTGACTGGGATGACGATCATCTTATTCGAATGTCACTCAGCAACCACAGGATGACATCAAGTGACTTACAAAAGGAACGGCAAATGGCCACTGGGATGAAGTGCACGGCAAGAACCATTCATAACAGGCTCCTAGAGAGGCAGGGCTCAAGTCATGTAAAGGCAGAAAAAAGCCTTTCATCAATGAGAAGCAAAAGAGCCAGGCTGAAATTTTCCAAAGACCATAAGGATTGGACCATAGAGGACTGGAGTAAGGTAATCTCTGTTGAGTCTAATTTTCAGCTTTGCCCAACACCTAGTCGTCTAATGGTTAGACGGAGACCTGGAGAGGCGTACAAGCCACAGTGTCTTGCATCCACTGTGATATTTGGTGGAGGATCGGTGATGATCTGGGGATGCTTCAGCAAGGCTGGAATTGGGCAGGTTAATTTTTGCGAGGACATATGTATCAAACCGCATGCAAGGTTATCCTGGAAAAACAGTTGATTCCTTCTGGTCAGGCAATGTTCCCCAACTCTGAGGACCGGTTTTTCAGCAGGACAATGCGCCATGCCACACAGCTAGGTCAATCAATGTGTGGATGAAAGACCATCATATCAAATGCCTGTCATGGCCAGCCCAATCTCCAGACCTGAACCCCATTGAAAACCACTGGTATGTAATCAAGAGGAAGATGGTTAGTCACAAGCCATCAAAGAAGAACTGCTTAAATTTTTGTACCAAGAGTAGCATAAGGTCACCCAAAAGCAGTGTGAAAGACTGGTGGAAAGCATGCAAAGACGCATGAAAGCTGTGATTAAAAATCCATGGTTATTCCACAAAATATTGATTTCTGAACTCTTCCTGAGTTAAAACATTAGTATTGTTGTTTCTAAATGATTATGAACTTGTTTTCTTAGCACTATTTGAGGTCTGCAAGCACTGCATTTTTTGTTATTTTGACCATTTCTCATTTTCTGAAAATAAAAACAAAATTTAGTGCTTGGAAATTTGGAGACATGTCAATAGTTTATAGAATAAAAGACCAATTTACATTTTACTCAAAAATATACCTATAAAGAGAAAAATCAGACAAACTGAAAATTTTGCAGTGGTCTCTTAATTTTTTCCAGAGCTGTATATATGGCGTGATGATCGCAAGGGCTCACGCTAAGCGACGCCATGATCAAATGTGGGTGTCGGCTCTATACGAAGGCTGACACCCTGTTAGCACCGATCGTGGGCGTTTAACCCCTCTGATGCCGCTGTCGGTAGTGGCAGCAACATCATGGGGCATCATAGAGGAAGAGTGCTCACTCTCTGCTCCAATGTCACGGAGTGACTGACCAGTGTGACACGACCCAACGATTGGTCAGTCACCAAAAAGCAAACAAACAATGGAACACTGGGGACACAATTACAACGGTGGGCCCTGCGATAGGGAACGGGGAAATGGACACCTCCTGCACACTCCTGAGGATATGCCCTGCTCTTACTAGCGTCCCTATACAGGTTCTTTCAACCTGTCGCCGAGCAGGTTACCTTAGGCTTCGCTTGCTCTGCACCTATCTCTAAGTAGGGAATTGGCAAGTGAAGACACTGGTCCCACTGCTGCACTAATACAACACAAGGTAAGGATAGACAGACAGTAAAAGGATCAGGGTAACAAAAATACAACACTTAGCTTCTGCTGTAAAGCACCGCACAGCAGGATCACGATACAGATACACCATAAACAGGTGACCTTAAAGGTTGGTGGGAGTGGTCACCACCTGCATCAGCAAATTCAGCAGCGTACACCAGCGGCCATCGGGGGTGGGTGGAAGACACGTTAACCCCCGAAAGGAAAAAAGTTTATATGTGAAAATCCAGATCTGTCACGGATCCAAAAATGGATCATGACATCCCATGGGCACAACGCGATTGCATTGTGCCAATGGTTTCCATAGCGACCCCAGGCCAAAAGATGGCCACAGTGTCACCCAGGGACTGTGGCCTGTAAGATATCCTCAGAGCTGACATGTCTCCTCCCTGCATATGAGACGCTGATCTAATATTAGCTCTGTAATGCAAAAGCATTGCAGGCAATGTAACAAAGTTAATAAAAATTGTAAAAATATAAAACAAAAAAAACCAGAAAAAAATAAAATATATTATGTAAAAATAAACATAAAAAGTTTACATATTTAGTATTGCGTCTGGAACGACCCGCCCTATAAAACTTTCCCACTATTTAACCCCTTCAATGAACACCGTAAAAAAAAAAAAGCTATTCTTTATCATATCGCAGAACAAAAAGTTGAATAAAGCTGTCATGATCTCAGTGCGGGTTTGACTCGCACACGTGGGGTTAATGTTTGGAACCAGTGCTGATGACTGGCATTTCTGGGGTTAAAGGTTGTGATCCCAGTGCAGGCTTACCTGCACACCTGGGGCTATGATTGTGGCCTCTCCCTGGTTCTGGGGGAGGCTTCTTATAGCCTCAGGACGCTCCCATCCCTGTCAGTTATACTTTCGCCCTTGGCATTGTGTGGTGACCCCTGAGTGTGTTTGTGCTGTGTTCTGGTTACTTGATTCTCTGTGTATGACTCGGTCTGTTCCCTGGATATCGCTTTGGATTCTGCCTGGTACCTTATATGTCTGTTTGGTTTTGATCTCTGCTTGGCCCTGATTATCCGCTCTGTCTCCTCCCTGGTACTGTACTGTGATCCTGTGTATGACCTTTGGCTTTGTCTGACCTCCCATCTGTTTATCTCTCCTGTACCTCGCTGGACTGTACTGTGCATAACCTCTGCTTTGCTTGGACTCTGAGTTCTCTTCCTTCTCTGTGTGCAGGATGCTAAGCCCCGCCCCCTTACAGTCACATGACCATTCACATGACCATAGGTCCTATGCTGGCTTCCTAAACTTCAGCATCCACAGGTCCTGTTCACCGGTACTTTCTGGCTGTACCTGACCCCGGTACCCCTACATTGCGGGTGAGTCACTGCTCAGCGGAGGCTGCACGCCGGCGCTGACACTCAGGACACGCGCACTGGCTCAGTGAGCAAGTACAGTGCGGTGTTCCTGACAAAAGCACAATTAAAAAAGCGAATGTAAATAAAAATGGTATCTCTAAAAATATCATCTTGTCCCACAAAAAGCAAGCCATCATACATCTCAGTTAGTTAGAAGAAAAATAAAAGTTTTAGCTCCCAGAATAAAGCGACGCAAAAATAATTTTTTTTCTATGAAAATAGTTTTCTTTGCGTAAAAGTGCCAAAAGTTAAAAAATATATATAAATGTGGTATCGCTGTAGTTGCACTGACCTGAAGAATAAAGCTGCCTTATCAATTGTAAGAAACAAGAAACGGCATAAAAAACCCCAAAAAACAATTCCTGAATTGCTGTTTTTTTTTTTTTTTCCATTATTCCTCCCAAAGAACGGAATGGAAAACAATGTGTGTTGCCTGTAGCAGTGTAGGCCTCCAAGACAGTCCTTCACTGCCTTGGAGTCAACTACCCGTGTTATATCCTTAGTGTTTTCTGACAATGGTAATCTAGAAAACTGATATTTGTGCCACCTGAGTGTGGCTCAGCATGAAAGCAGGTAGAGGTGTTGCATGTGGTATCAGGGCTCCCAGCAAAGGGGGTCTACACTGATCCCTCACCCACCTCCTCTTACTGTGACGTTCATTGTAAAGCTGTAAATGCAGTCCCAGACCCTGATACCTCATGCCTGGCTGATTGCTGCAGTGCCATGCTAAAATCTGTACTGTGGGTGAATTGAGGCCTCTTTGCTGGTGTCTGCTCCTAATTTGATGTATTTTGGCAGCTTTTGGGGCAGTTTGATGGTGTGTGGTAAGCATTTGTTTTTGCCTCCCATTGACTTCAGTGGCATTCGCTTATGTTCTGCAAATATTTGATAAATCGGCGAATATTGTTAATTCGTCGGTCGTAATCTGAACCCAGCATGAAATATTCGCTCATCTCTAAACACAACGCCACAGTGTTTATCTAAAAAACAGAATAAGGTTTATTTCCCCTGGTTGCGCAGTACCAAAGAAAAAACAAACACGCTTCCTGACCTTGTCCAGGCACTAACTAAACGATACAGACCCTGGCTACTCACACGGCTGAGCTAGTTTCTGTTAGGTCACACTTATTGTCCATGGAAACTTAGTTTGGTGCACATGGCCTGTGCAGACTCTTCTCAGGGAAATTCTGTCCTGTCCGTCTTTAGATTCCCCCAGCTGACTGACCAGTGAACACATGTCCTGGTTCTAGTCATAGCTATCCAGGTGCACCTAAGACGGACCTGTAGTGCTAGGATTTAACCCTAGCCTACCTAGCTTTCCTACAATATACGCAGCTCACAAAAAGTTAGGTTTTCGGGTGAAAGTTATGGAAAATGTAAAAAGTTCACACTACATTGATATTTTATCATGAAAGTAGGGCATTTAAGTGGAAGCATGCAGAGGTGATTTTCCTCATCTTAACAATTTATTGAACAAAAACCAACAACAGTGGTTGGTATACCCCCCCCCCCCCAAAAAAAAAAGAAAAAAGACAGTGTCTCAATAACTTGTGGCCTTGATCATCAATTACAGCTCGACAATGACTTCACATGCTGAACATAAGTGGAGTTATCTGCTGAGGCATGGCATCCCACTGTTCTTAACGGGTGGCCCTCAGGTCATTGAGGTTCTGAGGTACAGAGTTATAAGCCTTTACATGGCGACTCAACTGATTCCATAGGTTTTCTATGGGATTCAGGTCTGGAGAAAGTGTAGGCCACTCCATTTGAGATACCCCAGTGTCCAGCAGCCTTTCCCTGATGAGCTGGATCATTGTCGCCCATGAAGATGAAATTAAGCCTGTATTGTTCATTCAGAGGCACAATGACTGGATTAATGATGTGATTCAAGTAGTAGGCGTTTGTCACTGTACCATTCACAAAGTATAGGGCAGTCCTGTATTGACTAGATACACCTGCCCACACTGTAATATCACCACCACCAAAGGCTCGTCCGGCGATAACAGTGGCTGATGCATAACGCTCTTCTTGACGTATCCAACGTAGTTCTCGGCCTTCATTTCTGCTCAGCGCGAATCTACTTTCTTCATGGAGTAGCAGTGAAGCACACTGGTCACTTGTTCAACGTAGATGCTCCCTAGCCCATGCAAGCTGATGCCTGCGCCTGGTGGTATGGTCTGGTACCCATGAAGGTTGTCTAGCATGTAGACCACACTGATGTAAACTGTTTCAGATGATCTGACATGACACTTGGGTGCCACTCACCTCCCTCAAATGTGCCTGGCGTTGTGTGGCATTAATCATCTAATTCCAAAGGGCATTGTTCACAATGAAGCGGTCATCAGTGTTGGATATGGCCAAAGGACATCCACTTCTATGTATTGCTGAGACTTCCAGTCTCTCTGGATCTCTGTTGCATCGCTCTGTGCACTTTTAAGCTCAGTGGTCACTTCTGGTTGAGAACGTCTGGCTTTGTTGATCATTTGTTAGGTGTAGCACAGCATGTGTGGAATGGCATTGAATTCAATGGCTTGCTTATTTTATGCGTTTTCGCAGCGAAAAAACGTGGCAAAAACGCATAAATTCCACAAAAAATCTGCATGTGTGCACATAGCCTAAAAGTGACTTAAAGAAATTGCAAATGATGAAGTGGGCCCCTTTGTGTTGCTTAAAGTGACCGTCGGATGATGGCGTCTGGTGCACAGAAGGCCTAAACAATTCAGTATCACTCTAGGATGTGTTTTTTCTTGTTTCTGGTGAATATACAATGTCTCAGCATCCTTAGGGTAATAGGATTTGTTATGCTCACAGTTTTCTTTAAGTACCATGACAAATTGTATGCTTTTAAAGGGATGGGAATATAATTAGGAGGTATTAGATGTTTTTGTAGTAAAGCATCATTCAAGAGCTTTGTGGTTTTCTTCAAGAGGACGAGTCGACTATTCTGTGTTATAAATAAATGTATTGCTCATATAAAACAAATGTGGAGCATGTTTTATTGAATTGTGTTGTTCCTCTGTTATTTTTACTAGAAATGTATGAATAAATTAACTGTATTACCAGATGGGGTTGTGTTCCTGTTCACGGTGACCATGCCTGAAGAGGCCTGAATGACTCCTTTTAATAGCTAGGCCAGGTTACTTGTGATTTTGTATCTGCCATAAGAGGGGCTGGTTTAACTATTTATTTATTTTACTCATTTATATAGCGCCATAAATTCCTCAGCGCTTTACAGACATTATCATCGCTGTCCCCATTGGGGCTCACAATCTAGATTCCCTATCACTATGTCTTTGGATTATGGGAGGAAACCCACGCAAACACGGGGAGATCATGCAAACTCCTTGCAGATGTTATCCTTGGTGGGATTTGAACCCTGAACCCCAGTGCTGCTGTGCTAACCACTTACATAGAAGCACTGCCGATTATCTGAAGTTCAGGACAACTTTATTATACATTCTTGTATTAGGTACACATATATAAAGATGATTTTTTTAGTGCACAAGCTCTCTAGTGCGTCCTCTGGGTTTTTAGATCCTAGCAAATGTGGAGCATGGGAAGAAGTCTGTTGAAAATGGCTGTCTGCTAATCATTCTCAATCCATTGGCCTTTATAAGGATGAGGTAGAACTACAAGAAGGCCGTTCACATGATGGAATTCATGAATATCCACTAGTAGCCAATAGTGCTAATTATACATTTGAGGGTCGGAGTTTCCACCATGTCCCCAGCTACTTACTCCTTTGCCTTGTGGATATTGCACGTGCTTTCTTCTGTTTTGAAGAGGTTAATGGTAACACCAGTAATTAAACCTAAAGCATTCATACGTTCATGGACCCTTCAAGAAAACCATCTGTTGGGTTATGTGCACCTAATGACTTTTCCAGGCGGATTCCACCTGTAACCTGCCTAAAAGAGCGCTCAATAAATGTAAAAAAAAAATATTTCACACATTCATAGTGATGTAAAAATGACTTGGTGTGCGCTTGTTTTGTCTTTACAACTTCCTAGTTTTGCTATGTAATAATAATAATCTTTACTTTTATATATTGCTAACATATTCTGCGGCGCTTTAGGGTATGTGCACACATAGTTTTTGTCTCTGCAGATTTTGTACAGAAAACCGCAGGAAATCCGCAGGACAAAGTGCGGTTATTCCATCAACTTACACTGTGGCTCTTCTTGGCGACGTGTGAATGCGATTGCATAGCAGTGATATGCAGTATGATATGCAATAGCAGTGCATATATTAGCAAGCAGTATTATTGCATAGCAGTGATATGCAATATGCAGCTGAGTGTGAACATGCCCTATGGAAGGTAAATGGAGCCCATCATATTTGTGACCAGGTGGTAAAGTTGTAACCTGTTAGAGATCACATCCTGCTCATGCAACCCCAATATGCTAAGGTTCGGGTCTGTCAATTCGTCCTGAACACCCGGAGATGCGCAGAATAACTTGTAATAATTGACTCTGTGAGGGCATTGTGGCACCCGCTAACTGACTCCCATTATCATATAAATCACCTTTCTACTTCATCTACCTTGGGTTGAAGTGTTTATTTCCTGGTCTCTTGGGATCCAGTCTTTCCTAGGTAATGTTTTTCAGAAAAGTGACCTTCTGATTAGATGACTTAGACGCCGTATATCCAGGTTGCTGGCGATCCGGACACTGGGAATATTATTGATTTTCTGCACTGTGTAAATGTCCTTAACGAATTGGCGTTGGGGTGATTACAGCAGTCATTGTACGTTCTTGCAGTGATTAATGTGTTGGGGTAAATGTGCTGTTACCGGCCGCTCTCTGTCCTGCCGTATATTGGGGGTTCAGGAGGGATTGTTTAGAGGAGTAAGTGTAACATCTGGCTAGCCCCCCTTTCTGTGCTCTGTTTCCTTGCTCTGAGGGTCTCGGGGCCTGTGCTCACAAGTGTTTGAAGTTTTTTTTACATTCTAAGCTTTTGTTTCCTTTGTGAACTTTGCCCAGCAGAACCTGCACACAAGAGCACGCTTACACATATACCATTGCTTTCCTAGTGTAGCCCTTAGTTTTCAAGGTATAATACGTCCCGCAAACATGTGTTTCTGGTACTGAGTCTGAACACGTTAAATAGCATTGATTTTTCCTTTTTCTTTCTTTTCAAGTAGATGAAAGTAAAGAGCAATAATCCAGTCCTGTATAGTCAGGAGCTGGCTCACTATGTACAATTAATGTTCATGCAGTCACCCAGCCATCAGGGTGGTGATCGATAAGAAGAGCAAAGCTGCCCCATCCATCACAGGAGCCAATGCGGAACATTTTACTGAAATCACAAAGTTGTAAACTGTAAGGTCTCTGCCTATTTCCATCGTGTTACCCGCTAATGCTCCTTTTTACCGTATAGCATTTCCATTTACCAGGTTTATAAGATATGCAATAACTATGTTACTGTCCTTGTTTGTCTGGAAGGAAGTGCGTGTGTGACAGCTTCTCATGATGATGATGAGTGGAAAGATCCCCTCTGTTAACAAGCGATAAGGGCTGATTCAGACCTTACTGATTTTTCTCGTGTGTAAAAATATAAAAAGTGTGCGTTTTATCAGTGTTTTTGATCAGAGGGTTATCAGTCTGGTCAGTGGATCGGTTGTTACCATCAGAGTTTGGACAGTGTCATGATTTTTTTCTCAAATGGAAGAAACTGCTGGAGAAGGTTACTCAAGCGCTGTCTGGGAAAAACGAACTGCGCACCGAGTGCTGTACAATTTTTTTCACGGATCCATAGATTTATATTGGCTAGTTTAATCCCGCAGTCAGATTAATATTGGACAAGTCTCTGTCAGAAGACAGAATTGTACTTGTGAATTATTCCCCAAGACTCTCATAGGTGCCAGTGCTATACGTGATGCCTTGTGAAGGAGCCTTAAAGGGGTATTCCCAGCTACAAGATCCTGTCCCAATTTGTAGTAGGTGTACAAATATCAGCAAATACCTCCAATTACAAATGTAGTATAGCTTTTCTGATTCTTTGCGTCTTTCCTCATGTGCAGGCATTGCAAGACCTTGTGTATCCATGGTTACAACCACCAATCGAGTGACCGTTAGCTAGTTGCTAGTGGTTGTATCCATTGTTGCCTAAGGTCCTGCAATGCCTGCACATGAGGAAAGACAGAAAATGAATACAAAGTGATACAGTGAATCAGAAAATCTATACTACATTTGTAATTGGAGATATTTGCTAATATAATTATTACTCCTACTACATATTGGGATAGGATCTTGGAGATGGGAATACCACTTTAAATGTATACACCTTAGAAAACTGGATCTATGTTGCTGTTCTAGATCCATCATACAACAGATCTAAATGATAACAGATTTATTGACTTCTGCGCGTAATAGGGTGCATCACAGTTTCGGTTGCTGTATCTTGAAGTGTACTGCTCCAACAAACGTTCTAGAATCCACAATAGAAGACATTCGCATTAATGTAGCAGTCAGATCGCTGGACCATAAATGCTCAGGAAACTAAAGCCCTAATTCATCATTGCTGATTCTCTGGTTTTTCTGTGCTCCTTTTTTTTGGCTTTGGCAGTTATTCCTTATTCTCTACGTGTATTTCACCACTTTTGAAGTTTTCTCTTTTTTATGTTAATGTTTCTGGAAGAGTTTTCAGTTTGACCCATTTTTGTGATTTTTTTTTTTTTTCCCCAAAGAATTTGCAACTTTTGGTGCTAAAAAGTCGCAAAAGCTGGTTAAAGAAAAGAAAATACTAAAATAGTATTTGATTTTTGCACCAAATTTATGATCCACGTGTGCCATTTTTTAGAATTTGACTCATAAGATATTAGCAAATGCCACACCGCAAAAAGAGAAAAGTGACCAATAATTTGCAAGCGATGAATATTTTAAAATGTTTTCTTTCCTTAGTACTTGACATTCAGATTATAGTTGTTTTTGTTTCTTACATGGATTTCAGTTTGGTGCTTCTAAAATCATATTTAAATATGGCGACATTTAAAAATAGAATTTTTCTTTGCAGGTTTGTTTTTTTTTTTTTGTTTTGAGCAATTTTTATTAACCTGAAATAAAGTAATCTGTTCATAGAATGCACAAGACCCGTTCATATCTTACTCAGTATTTTAGTTTTTTTTATCTTTGCATGGCAAAAATTGACAATATAAGCCAGGGCAACTTCCAGGGAGTCTAGTTAACAAATAATAAAAAAACAAACAAACTATGAGACCATGGTCAGAACACTATCAGTATTTGGTCAGTTTTTTTAGATCAGTATTTGTAAGTCCAAATCAGGAGAGGAACAATCAGAGGAAAAGTATATTAGAAACCCGTCACCACTGCTGGATTTATCACCCATTCCTGACTTTGGTTTACAAATACTGATGTAAAATACTGACCAAATCCTGAACGTGTAAACATGGCCTTACTCTTCCTCTGGATATCTGAAAAGCGGCTTTAGGATTTATTGTTCTCTCTTCTGACAGTAAGGCTATGTGCCCACGTTGCAGAAATGCTGCGGAATTGTCCTCTCCTCCAGACCCTGGGTATCATCCGCACATGAAGCGCTCACTTTACTCATGGTGAACATAGCCACATGCGTAAAGTGAGTGTTTCAGTGCAATCCTATGGTGGCGGAATCACGGCAATTCCGCAGAAATGATGGATATGCTGCGAACTTTACCGCTATGCGATTCCGCAGCGGAAAAATCCGCCACATTGGCACAGCAACTGCGGACTCCCATAGGATTGCACGGGAATGTGTTTAGCGTTTAAGGGTTTCCGCAGCGGCAAAAACGCGGAAACGGTTAAAAAACACAACGTGGGCACACAGTCTAACAGTGCAGACCAACCACCACCTAAAGCTATATATTTTATGCATGTAAAAAAGTCCGCCATGGGGTACATAAAATTTGTACAACAGTACTATGTGTACTATATGTAACGTCGGCAATAGAGCCCATTTCATACCCTGCTAGTGCATAGGTAATGCAGTTCTTGTGTTTTGTTGTCTAATTTGGTTTTTCCTGTGAATAGTCGTGTTCTTCGGTGCAGATGACGACATCAGACTACAGAGTGATGACGATGGCCTGCAGTCAGTGATTCATGCATATATCATCATGCCTTTCTCCTTTACGGCATTCCTGGAGCAGTCACTACATTTTCATGCTCATATGTTGGCTTGACATGTATTTCTGCCCCCTAGGTAATTTGTTACCAAGGTATCATTTTTTTTCTGATGATCCAGCATTGATAATAGTTTATTAAAAATCACTAGGGCTCTGGCTTCAGCTTTCAACTGCTGAAGTAAAGGGAAAGGAAGCGGCTACATGAGCCGGCAACAATCCGATCCCAGGTCAGAGATGAATAATGATTTTGATTTTGGGCGGATTACAAGTGAATGGAGTCGCGTTGCAACCCCTAGGGTACTGTGAAAGGCAATCCGCAATGTGGTTGTGGACATCTTGTGACTTGTCGCAGTGTCCCCGGGTTTGCAGTTTTGAGAAACCTCATTCATTGAGCGACATGTACAAAACTTAGGCTGCTAAACAATCGTCACAACCAATGTCGCCCTGTTGCCCCCCCCTTAATCACGAATAAATGGAGTTAGTAAAAGTACAGAGCGATACAATACAGTTTTGAATATAAACTATACTTGTACGTGTATGACCCTATTCACAAGCTTTCTAACCTGCAAATTGTGTCCTCCTGAATATAGAAAGCTGCCTCTCTATTGCCGGTTGTAGAAGCTAGTCGCCCCATTAACCCAACTCTAGCCGTTTAACCAGCGCTGGACCAAGATTAGCCATCTACCCCAGACCAGTCTCCCCACAGGGGTATTAGTAACTATAGGAGTTTTTACACTAGCAGTCAAGGTGGCAGCAATGAGCGCTGGTTAATGATGTAATAACCTTTACATGTTGCGGTTATTGGGAGGTTTTGTTTGGTCGTGTATATAAAACCCTTTACATTATTGTCGGCAGCACATCTTCTGTTTATACAAGTGGAAGCAATAATAATTTTATAGAATATGTGATCATAAAACAGACCTTTTTCACTTGTCATTTGAGTGTAGGGCTTGTTACTGCTGAGTAGTGATCGCAAATGAACATTCCTGTAAGCATTAATTTGGATGATCATCACCTCATGTAAGAGGCCCGGAAAAGTAGATGCTTTCATGTGGATCTACAGCTTATGATTCTTGTTTGGTGGGTCTGTGATACTAATTGTTAGATGGATGAGTAAGTTAAACACTTTGTGATTTCATAAGTGAGATTTGGTCATTGAAAATCCATTTTTCCACATATGAAAAATGTGCGTCCTGAAGTAATTGCTGTATTGTATGCAGTTAGGATGGAGCTGCCGCCAAGGAAATCCGCTGACCACAGCATCCCGGCTGCTAGAAGATTTTATTTTTTAAATCATGTTTATCAGCCATGTGAATGGTCAAGCTGATGGCAGCGCTGCTTTTGAAGTGTAAGCCCTTGCAACTTTACAGTCATTTCATTACTTCAGAGCCCAAGTGTCCTATCCCTTCACTCAGCATTTTCTTTGTTCCTGTGGGACAGCGGCTATAATCTAGTGCTGCGCGCCTTGACCAGGGCTATATGTGAAGCTCCACTGATCTCTGACAGAGCTGGTTATAATGTTTCTTAATTAGGAGGCTTTCCTCTAAATATTCCCTGATAGGGTTGTGAAAATGGTAAAGGCACATTCTGTTTATTGCAATGCAGATCTATCCACGGTCAGAAAAGCTGGCAGAAGGGAAAATTAATAAGGGCTTATTTTACTATGTGGGAATAGAACACTGCAAATATATATTTTTTGTTTTACCTTTTTTTAGCCATTTTTTGTTCATTTATATTTTTGACTGTTGTGACAAAGTCACTGGCAAAGTACTAGATGGGAGATATGTAGCACTAAGGTTGTTAACTTCAGTAATATAAACCTAGGAAAAATCATCCAGCACACTAAGTGATGAGAGGGGTTAATCAGCCATGTTTAGTGCTTGAACAGCTGTAGAGTGGGAGGAGTCCAGAGGATAAGTGCCTAGCTTGCTAGAGCATTTGTGTGTGGATGGTTATGGAGGTGCAAGCTCTAGAGATGTGCTGTTGTTACAGAAAGCTGGACAGATCTCCTGGATTGAATGTCCTTTGCTAAAGGACATGGAAGCTGGAATCTAAGCCAGGTGGGCTAACCAGCACTATTGTATGGACTTTTTACTTTGTTTTACCTTCTGCCGGACAAAGACTGTATTTACATTTTCTGGTAATGTGGTTTATCAGGACTGTAATAAAGCAGGCGAACTTAACTCTTTAACGACCGCCAATACGCCTTTTAACGGCGGCAGTTAAGGGTACTTAAACCACGGCGCCGTTAACTAACTGAGGAAAAAGTATATAGCGCCCCCCAGAGAACATGATTTGGGTTGGTCTTTACCGACCCCAGGGATGCAATCGCCGTTATTGACGGTTTAACGGCGACCGCAAAAAAAAATCCGATTTGCCATTTAATTTCTCTTTGATGTAATCGCACATCAGAGGAGAGCGAAATAGGGTTCCTGATACCCCCCGGTACCTTCCGGTGTCCCTGGGCCCCCCTGCTTCCCCCATCGGCCGCCAGCGTCTTCTTCCAGTAAGAGAATGGCATGTGCAGTGCGCTCACCAATATCTGCCTGCCGCCAACAATAGATTTTTTTCTATTGGTTCATTTTGATCACGGTGATAGACCCTATCACAGTGATCAAAATAAAAAGAATAGTAAATCAAACCCCCCTTTATCGCCCCCTTAGTTAGGGAAAAATAATATAAACAAAATGTATTTATTTCCATTTTCCCATTAGGATGTGAGCTGGGCTAAAGTTAGGGTTGGGGTAAAGTTAGGGTTATGGCTGGGGCTAAAGTTGGGGTTAGAGTTGGAGTTAGGGTTAACGTTTAGATTACGGTCACGGTTGGGATTAGGATTAGGGTTGGGGTTAGAGTTTGGGTTGGAGTTAGGGTTATGTTTGTGGTTAGGATTAGGGTTAAGGGTGTGTTGGGGTTAGGGTTGGGGTTATGGTTGGGATTAGGGTTAGGGGTGTGTTGGGGTTAGGGTTGGAGTTAGAATTGGCGGGTTTCCACTGTTTAGGCACATCAGGGGCTCTCCAAACGCGACATGGCATCTGATCTCAATTCCAGTCAATTCTACATTGAAAAAGTAAAATGGTGCTCCTTCCTTTCCAAGATCTACTGTGCGCCCAAACAGTGTTTTACCCCCATATATCGGGTGTCGGCGTATTCAGGACAAATTACACAACAACTTTGGGGGTCTAATTTCTCCTGTTAGCCTTCACGGCTCTATGTTATAAACTTCTGTGAAGCAGTTGGGGGTTCAAAGTGCTCACCACACATCTAGATAAGTTCATTGGGGGTATAGTTTCCAAAATGGTGTCACTTGTGGGAGGTTTCCACTGTTTAGGGCACATCAGGGTCTCTCCAAACGCGACATGGCGTCCGATCTCAATTCTAGCCAATTGTGCACTGAAAAAGTCAAACGATGCTCCTTCCCTTCCGAGCTCTGCCGTACGTCCAAACAGTGGTTTACCCCCACATATGGGATATCGGCATATTCAGGAGAAACTGCACAACAAATTTTGTTGTTCATTTTCTCTTTTTTTTTTTTTTTTTTTACTTCCGAACCAGTTTTTTTTTATTTTCACAAATGTAAAATGTTTGTGAAAAAAGTTAAATGTTCATTTTTTCCTTCCCCATTGCTTCAGTTCGTGAAGCACGTAAAGGGTTAAATAGCTACTTAAATCTGGTTTTGAGCACCTTAAGGGGTGCAGTTTTTAGAATGGTGTCACTTTTGGGTATTTTCTGGGTATTTCCTGTCATGTACACCCCTCAAAGTGACTTCAAATGATATGGTCCCTAAAAAAAAAATGGTTTTGTAAATTTTGTTGTAAAAATGAGAAATCGCTGGTCAACTTTAAACCCTTATAGCTTCCTAACAAAATAAAATTTTGTTTCCAAAATTGGGCTCATGTAAAGTAGACATGTGGGAAATGTTATTTATTACTATTTTGTGGGACATTTCTCTCTGATTTAAGGGCATAAAAATGAAAAGTTTGAAAATTGTGAAGTTTTACAAATTTTCGCCATATTTCCTTTTTTTCATTAATAAACGCATGTCATATCGAGGAAATTTTGCTACTAACATGAAGTACAATATGTCATGAGAAAACAATCTCCGAATCAGTGGGATCCGTTAAAGTGTTCCAGAGTTATAACCTCATAAAGTGACAGTGTTCAGAATTGAAACAAAATGGCCTGGTCATTAAAGGGAATCTGTCACCCATATATAGTGATATCATGTAAAGATATTAAGATATCACCCAATTGTGCGTCCCATAAGGATTCTATTAGGACTTTTGATTCCCCCCGACCCCGCACCTTTGATGCATAAATACATTTTTTATCTTGGTGGAGATGTATGGAAATTGCCGCGGTCCGGTTCGATTGGCGGGGCTTATTTGCCTCCCCCATCCCCTCGGCTTGCTTGAACGTACCTTCATCTGTGAATATCACAGATGCCGTAGTTTTCCGCTCTTGAGCATTGAAAAGGCCTTCGACGCTTGCGCAGCATGCTTTGCCCAACCGTGGGCAAAGCATATAATCGGTACTGCGCATGCGCCGGTATTTTTCAGCGTGGTTTATGCCCCGGAAGTGTGTCCTGCACGTGAAGATGCGGGGTCGGGGGGGATCAAAAGTCCTAATAGAATCCTTATGGGACGCACAATTGGGTGATACCTTTACATGATATCACTAAAAATGGGTGACAGAATCCCTTTAAGTACCAAATTTGCTCTGTCACTAAGGGGTTAAAGTAGAATTTTTTTTTTGTGTCTAGTGAGTCGACCAACCACACTGTTCACACAAGATACACATAAATACACATTTTTTTTTTTTACTTTCCATTTCAAAATTCATCTTGTCCTACATTGAAGACGGATGAGATTTTATACTCTCGTCCACATGTTATGTTGACATATTTTTCTAATGATTTTAGACTTTTCAATGCATTACAACAAAATTTGCATGTAAAACAGTGGATTAGCAGATTAGTGGCACAGATATTCTCTGGGCTTTGACCTCTCCCTATAGCTATAAAGTATATACCGTATTTGAAATGGTTCCCATAACTTACATTTAACGTGAAGCCTCTGATGTATAAAAACGCATGTGACATCAAAACACCATTATGAAGTTATAACAAGATCTTTAGTTACATGGCTCTGCTGCTTCAGAAAGCCACAAGCTGGTCACAGGAGGACCCAATTGCCTCCATTTAGTATGTGTATATAGTATTTACAGTTGTAATCGAAATTATTCACCCCCCATTGCAAATTAGGCTTGTTGGCAAAATCTACAAACTCTTTGCAATAAACCAAAATTGAGTTCTTCAAATTCAAGACTTTGACCCCAATTCATCAAAGTGTTTGTTGTAAAGCACTTCAAAAAATTGTTAAAAGTTTTGGACAACATGAAGTTGTGCAAAATGTGGCGACTTTTGCTGTTTTCACGCCAATTTTAAGTAGCTCCACCAAAATTGACAAAACTGGGGAGAAGCCGGGGGCAGGTATCAACTACACTGACCCATTAAACTCATGGATAGTGGTAATGTTTCTTACACCAGAAATGTGACTACAGTCCCTGCTCCTGATAAGATGCGCCAAATTCATTGAGTGGTGGGTGCCTTCAAATGAATTCAGCACATCATATTTCTGCAATCCCCTCACTAGAAATGCCAATCTTAATAAATTGAGGCCAAAATTGCTCTTTTGATGCCAAATTTACTATATATTGCAGTCTCAGAATTGTTAAACCCCTGATTACAATCCCTAGCACAGATTAACAGATCAGGTGTTGGCTGAAACAGTCCATGGCTTCCTTAGCTTCATGACTTGTGCTTGAGAATAAAACACATCCAACACCTGGAATAGCTAGGGGTTTTGTTCACTTTGATGTTTGATTGCATGATAGAAATATGGCCAAGCAAGAGAGGAAATGATGCGTTTGCACTAACAAGGAAAATAAAGTAAAAATACAGCAGTGGCATTGGATGTTCCTAGAGATACATCTGGAAGCCGAGTACACAAGTCCAAAGTCAAGGGCTTTTTCAGATGTCAGCGTTTCCGGTACATGGGGTGACAGTTTTCACATGTACCAGAGACACACACGTAGACCCATTCAAGTGAACAGGCATCAGTGGAACGTGGCGCTGTAAAAAAATGAGATGTTAGCGTGTTATGCCCACGCACACACAGCAAGTGGAAACACACTGACGTAGTTTTTTTACAGCCACACGGGCCGCAAAACGTCCCGCACCCTTTCACACTGATGACATCTGTGTGTCATCAGTGTGACATGAAGTGGCACCATTCACAGTGAACGGCTGTGAACACATGGGGCTGAACTGCAGTGAAGTCACTTAGCTGAGCGCTGCACCGTGAGACTTTTTCTCACAATGTTGAGGTCACCACAGTTCAGGGGCACGGCTGGAAATGCAGCCTGAGTGACCTGCGGTAACCTCGATGACGTCACCACTGGTCACTGATTCTGCGCTCGCAGCAGCTCATTCCCCAGTGGTTCTCAGCCTGGACGGTGACATCTTGGCACCATCCAGGTTGAAATCTGTTTATCCACAGACATGAATTACGGCGTGGGACAGAACATCGGACAGTTGAGGGATGTTTTTTTTGTTGTTGTTTTTTTTTAACAGTTGACGAAGGCTTCAATGGAATGGACGTAAGTGAGGTTAGGTGAGTATAACTGTGTTCATTTTTAAATAAAAAAGGAAGTGTGTTTTGTTTTTATTTCAAATAAAGGACTTTATTCTGACTGTGTTTATTTTCAATACAACTATAGGATTAGTAATGAATATAGGTGTCTTATAGACGCGTCTTCATTCTAAACCATGGGCTTGATGTCACCAGACAATGCATAGGTGACATCAACCCCACAAATTTGAACCCCACTTGACACTGTCCCAAGACAAGTGGGAAGAGCTTGGCAATGTGCCAGAATTGGTTCATCTAGTACATGCGCTTTTTCTGGGGCGGCTGTGGGCTGCTTTATTTAGTCTGGGAGGGCCATTATCCATGGCTCCCTACTAGCCTGAGAATACCAGCCCCCAGCTGCCTGCTTTAGCTTGGCTGGTTCTTGAAAATGTGGGCATCCCACACCGTTTTTTTTAATTATTTAAATAATTTAAAAAATATGGCATGGGGACTGCTTTGTTCTTGATAACCAGCCTTGCTATAGCTGACAGCTTAGGTTTGCAGCCCACAGCTGTCAGTTTTGCCTGACTTGTTATAAAAAGTGCAAGGGAACCCACGGCAATTTTTGTATTTATTTACTAGCTAAAGAGTCCGGCGTTGCCCATGCATAGTAACGGCCGTCCCTCTCTCTCCTTCCGCAGCCCCGCTCTCCACTCGCCAGCCCATTTCTCCACAAGCCTTCCCGCATTCTCCCTCAGCAGCCCCACTCTCCATCCACCGTCCCGCTCTCTCCCGCTGCAACCCCTGTCTCCTCTGACCTTCCTGTTCACTCCCTCAGCAGTTCCGGTTTCGCTCTGCAGCCCCGCTTTCGCTCCGCAGCCCCGCTTTCGCTCCGCAGCCCCGCTTTCGCTCCGCAGCCCCGCTTTCGCTCCGCAGCCCCGCTTTCGCTCCGCAGCCCCGCTTTCGCTCCGCAGCCCCGCTTTCGCTCCGCAGCCCCGGTGTCTCCCTCCGCAGCCTAGCTCTCCATCCACTGTCATGCTCTCTCCTTCTGCAGCCCCACACTCCACTGACTGTCCCGCTCTCCACTCACTATCCTGCTCTCCACTCACCATTCCGCTCTTTCCCTCAGCAGCCCAGCTCTCCACACGTGTCCTGTTCTCTCCCTCCACAGCCCCCACTCTCTCCCTCCGTCACGCTCTCTCCTTCCACAGCCCTGCTCTCCACCCGCCGTCACGCTCTCTCCTTCTGCAGCCCCGCTCTCCACCCGCCGTCACGCTCTCTCCCTCCGCAGCCCCGCTTTCCACGTGCCATCCCATTCTATCTCTCCGCAGCCCCTCTCTCCCTCCTCAGCCCCCTTCTCTCATTCCACAGCCCCGCTCTCTCCCTCCACAGCCCCGCTCGCTCTGTTATGAATGGGTCACCGAGGAGGATGGCAGGAACAGGCTAAGCCACCAGAAAACCAGAGAGGTTGGTATCTAAGCGGATTGCAGACCCCTGATCCTATCAACAGAACTAGCAGTAGCCGTGGAGTGTTCCTATGATGCCCTAGACCAGGGGTCTCGAACTCGGCAGAGTAAATGGGCCGCACATAAAAAAAAAATTTAAGCTGGCGGGCTGCATTCCTTTCAAACTTAATACCGTCACAATTGATAGCGGTATCTAAGGGGTTAAACGACCACGATCGGTGCTAATACCGATCGTGGCCGTTCAAATAGGTTGTCAGCTGCGATGTACAGCTTACCTCAGCGGATGATAGTGCCGGCTCTGCATGTGAGCCGGCGCTATCATCTTACTGTACATGCACAGCCACAGTCACCTGCAAAATCCAGCAATGGGGGGAAAGTCACGCCTCCGCTCTCTGCGCGCTGGCGTCATGTCATTACACAGCACCTCTCTTCTAGCGTGAGTAGTGGCGTAACTACAAAGTTATGGGCCCTGGTGCAAACTTTCAAATGGGGCCCACCCCATGCCAAAATACACGCACATCTCCGCTCAGCACACCTCGTACGCACGCGGCTCTGCTACATCCACCCTGTAAACCCCTCCTGACCCCACACAGAAACTTACCCAGCACCATGACAACCAGCGCAGACAGCAGCGTTCTGCATATACTGAGGCCTCTGATCATGTGACCCCCTGACTCCACCCCCTCTTGTGACCATCACATGCCCTGTGCACACAGAACACACAGCCATTGCGCGCTCCTGGATAGCTGCGTGCTTTCCCCCTTCTACCTACCTCAGGGGGTGAGACATGTGGTGCACCGCGGGCCGCAGATGACTGCCTCAGGGGCCACGTGTTTGAGACCTCTGCCCTAGACGCTTCGTCACAGCCGGAGAACTAAGTAAGCCTAAACCCAAAAAGGTGAAATCTAAACAGCCATGGAGCAGATCCCCAAAGGAATAGACAGCCCCCAAACATATATTGTCGGTGAGACAAGATGAGACACAAACACAGGCAGAAAACAGACTGAGCAAACGGTGGGGCCCCAGCTGTCTGGACAGGACAGAAGAGATACTGTCTGCAATCACGCACAAAACCCTAAAAAAATCCAACACTTCTGAATACAAAAAACCTGAGGCCACACAACCTCACCCCCGCTAGATCAGCACTCTGGTATAAACTGGAAGCAAAGCAAAAAATACTAACATAACAGGGGACTGAACAAACTGACCCAGGCTGTATCATATGGAGCTGGGCCCAGCGCTGCCCCCAGCAGGGAGTACGCTGAACCCTAGCAACAAATCAGCAAAAAAAAAGACACAACCAGATTAGATGCAAAGGATTAGCAAAAGAATCACTTAACTGAACCATGCAGATCAGGCAAAAGAACTCCAAATGCACAAGGAGGAAATCACCAGCAATCGCCAAGAGCAGCCAGCTCAATTAGATGCTCACAGCCAGTAATCCCAGGTTCCCAATTATCGTCGTCAGGTGGGGAACTTCCATCAACCTGGCCAGCTCCACTTCTCTCAGTAACCACCAGAGGGAGCTTTGGCTCAGAAATCTGAGCAAGGGAATTCACAGCATCTCTCCCTCCACAGCCCCGTTCTCTCCCTCCACAGCCCCCGTTGTTATGATTGGGTCACCGAGGAAAACAAGGCCAAGCCACAGAAAACCAGAGAGGTTGGTAACTAAGCGGATTGCAGACCCCTGATCCTATCCACACAACTAGCAGTAGCCATGGAGCATACCTACAATGAGTCTAGACTCCTCGACACAGCTGGAAAGCTAAATAAGCCTAAAGCAAGAAAAGGGGAAATCTAAACTGCCCCAGAGCAGACCCCAAAGGAATAGACAGCCCCCAAACATATATTGTCGGTGAGACAAGATGAAAACACAAATACAGGTAGGAAAATAGGCTGAGCAAACGATGGGGCCCACACTAACTAGAAAGGACAGGAAAGGAAAGATACTGTCTGCAATCACGCAAAAAACCCTGCAAAAATGTTCAACTCTTCTGATGGCAAAAAACTCTGAAGTCACTAGACTTCACCCACAATATCAGCACTCTGGCATATTCTGAAAGCAGAGCAAAAAGAGGCCAATCTAATAAGGGACAAAAAACAATCTGGCACAAACAGTAACATAAGGATGGAAATTCAGCACAGCCCCAGCCGGGGCAGGCTGACCACACAAAACTGAATAGACAAAACCAAATCAAATGTGAACAATAGCAAAGAACACTTAGCTTGAGCATGCAGGGACTGAACTGGAAACTAAGACCTCAGGAGGCAGGAAAAATCACCAGCAGGGATAGAGGGAGTCGGCTGTCTTAAATCCAGTCAGAGACTCCAGATGTCCAATCGTCGTCCTCATTATCAGGTGGCAGGCCTCTGTCAATTAGATCAGCTCCATTACCTCCTGTAACCACCAGAGGGAGCCCGGAAAGAGAACTTGCGACTCCTCTGTCAATACAACCAGCTCCACTACCTTCACTAGCAACCAGAGGTAGGCCAGAAAGTGAATTCACAACACCCGTTCTCCCTCCACGGCCCCCGTCCTCTCCCTCCATAGCTCCCGTTCTCTCCCTCCGTCACGCTCTTTCCTTCCGCAGCCCTGATCTCCACACACCGTCACGTGCTCCCTCCTTCCGCAGGCCTGCTCTTCACCCGCCGTCACGTGCTCTCTCCTTCCGCAGCCCTGCTCTCCACCCGCCGTCACTTGCTCTCCTTCCGCAGCCCTGCTCTCCACCCGCCGTCACGCTCTCCCTCCACAGCCCCACTCTTTCCCTCCACAGTGCCGCTCTCCATCCTTGTCCCGATGTCTCACTCGCAGCTCCGCTCTTCATCCGCGCTCTTCACTTTCCCTCTGAAACCCTGCTCTCCATCCGTACATACATACATACATACATACATACATACATACATACATACACACACTTATATATATATATATATATATATATATATATATTTTTTATATAGATAGCTCATGCGGCGGCTGATAAATTCTCCCTTCGTCTGCCGTCTTCTCTTGCTGTTAGCAGTTGAATACGACTCACAACATTGTCATCTGCTAGCACTGATCGCAGCGCGAGCAGCGGACAATTGTAACGTCCGTCTGCGGTTCTGGGCTGCAGCCATGCAACACCCCGAGAAACACTGATACCCTTTACCCCTATACAGGGATCTGGATTTACAACAGAGCCCAGGAGGTAGCTGTCTGAATATGAGCAGCGGCCAGAGCAGGACGGTCGTCAGAGTGAAGTACAAAAACGGCAGGCGATAGCAGAGTCAATTTCAGGCCAAGGTCAGAGTCAAAAACCAGGAGGACGGCAGAGGTACAGAATCGTTAGGAAGTAGCAGAGTCAGAATATCCAGGCCAAGGTCACAAACCAGAAGAGTAGCAGAAGTACAGAATCGTCAGGCAAAAGAGGGGTCAGAAATCCAGGCTGAGGTCAGAGTCAAACAGAAATCAATCACTAAGTAGCACACAGGGGAACCAAGAATATATCCGGCGGCTTGCAAGACCAGTCCCAAGGTATTTGAGGGATCAGGTCATCCCTCACAGGTTCCTGGACTGGTGATGTCATTAGGGCCGCCCCCAGGACCAGGCCAGACGGTGATGCAGTAACCCCCTGATGACTGACAGAGGGGCGGAGCCTGCGCTCACCAGATGCCTGAGCAGGAGCCACTTCTCTGTCACCACCATAACTCATGGGTGGACCACGGCGCCTCCCAGTGGCCGAGGCAGGAACAGCCGTCCCCGAGTCTGACGGCGAAGTGGCGGTCCGGCGCCTCCTAGTGGCTGCGACCGGAACAGCAGGCCCCAAATCTGACGGAGACGTGACAACAATGATGAGAGTTGTCTTCAGCACCCGATGCTGGGGAACGTCACGAACTGTACCTCTGATTCCCAGTCACCAATAAATGTAATACTGAGGCGGTGTTCGCATGCCACAGTATTAAACATATGGACACTGATATCTCCAATACTTTGTTTTCCAGAACCGGATGTATCAGGACGAGCCCTAAAAGAACATGGGCTAAACTACCCAGGTGTGGTAAATGAGGAAGCCATCACCGGTGGCCCCCAGACTCCTAAGGTGGCCAAAATAACTGTTGACCACAGAAGACGTGCAGCAGGGTTTGGTTAAGGACATATGGATCTACTATGTGGTGCCTAGCCGTCCACTACACTGGTACCTCGCTGTCATGTGTTTTCCAACCTTCTTTCCCAAAAGTAAATGGGTTTTACAACAGTCGTATAATAGACTAAAATACTACAGTCTTGTTCTCGAATGCATCATTCCCTGGAGGACTGATGAAAAATTACATGCAAAATTTGATAGGTCATATTGTATCTGTTAATAAGTGCAGCGCTCTTGAAGCAAAATCAGCAAGACATCTTTAATTTCTTGTCTGATAAAGCCTTACCTGATGATATATTTGAAAAAAATTGTGCCAGGTTGATCTATTGGGATCTGTTCATATACAAAAATATTACTTCATTAGATGTCCGCCCAGACTGCAGATTACTTAAAGGAGATCTAGCTACAGATTTCACACAATTTAAGCTGCATACTTTATTTAAAAGATTTCTTGGACCTGATGAGGCTCATGTATTTACATTGAAAGCATCAGAATTGTTGTATAATCCTTTTTCAAAAGCGGAGTTCAGTTAGAAGAAATTCAGAAAGGATTAAACAGCCATTTTGGTTTGGCTGAGATGGTTAGATCAGTCCCTCATCGCCTCCCACTGAAGGTGGTGCTGCAGAAGCAGTGGAGCATGGCTGAACTTGGCAGTTTCCGTAGCTGGTGATGAGGGACTGATATTCTTGTCTCTTCTGTAAATGGCTGGTGTGGAAATAAGCATTTAGATAGATATGAAATCGATAGGGAAATAGATATTTAGATAGTATCCTCGCTTTTATTTGATGAAGCTAACACTTGGTCCGGCGGTGAAGCAGGGGGAAATTATTATTTTTTTTTTTTACTTATTCATAGTGACACGGCATCCTGCCGCCCTCCTTGCGGTGTCTAGTGGAAAATCGGGCCCTGTGTACTTAATATGTGCCGCCATGTCCCTCTTTCAGCCGACCTGTCCAATAGGAATGACGTTCCCATCTACAAGATGGCTGCAGATGAGCATTGTACATCCAGCCAATTGGAGACCTCGCTCACCAGTATATGAGAGAGAGGTGGTGTAAGCACCACAAGAAACGACCACAAATCCATCATTAAAAAAGTATAAATCTTTATTCAAACAACTTTAGATAGGTTAAAGGGAAACTGTCACCCTATTTTTTGCCTATGAGCTGCCGACACTGCCATCATGGCCTTATCTACAGCATTCTGTATTACTGTAGATAAGCCCCCGATGTAACCTGAAAGATAAGAAAAAGGAGTTAGATTATTCTCACCGGAGGGCGGTCCTGTCTTGGTCCAATGGGTGTTGCAGTCCGGCGCCTCCCATCTTCTAACGGTGACGTCCTCTTCTTTGCCGCCTGTCGTGGCTCCTGTGCAGCTCTGCTCTGCCCTGTTGAGGGCAGAGCAGAATACTGCAGTGTACAGGCGCCGGACCTCTTCCGGTGCCTGCGCACTGCAGGACTCAGCTCTGCCCTCAACAGGGCAGAGCAGTGCGCTTGCGCAGAGCCACGACAGGCGACAAAGAACAGGACGCCACCGTTAGAACATGGGAGGCGCCGGACGGGACGGCGACACCCATCGGACCGGAACGAACGCCGGGGTGAGTATAATCTAAAGCCCCCGTTACACACAGCGAGATCGCTAGCAATATCGCTGAAACGTCACTGGTTTTGTGATGCAGCAGCGATATCGCTAGTGATATCGCTATGTCTGATACTTACCTGCGACCGGCTCCCCCGCTGGTTATCGCTGATCGCGCGAGAAGGTCCTGGACTATTTCTTGTCGGGTGCTTCCTGTGGCGCCGACGAACGACACGTGGACGCGGGCGGGAGGACGTCAGGATCGCCTCGTCTGACAGGTTAGTAGCGACCCCTGACCGCTGCTATGTCACTGGTGAGATCTGCCTGTGTGGCAGCTCACTAGCGACCACTTAGCGATGCACCAGCTATCCGTATCGTTGTTGGGATCGCTGGTGCATCGCTTAGTGTAACAGTACCCTAACTCTTTTTTCTTATCTTTCAGGTTACATTGGGGGCTTATCTACAGTATTACAGAATGCTGTAGATAAGCCCCTGATGGCGGTGCCGGCAGCTGATAGGCGAAAAATAGGGTGACAGATTCCCTTTAAAGACAGACAGTGACAAAAATGGTACGGGCACGGACACAACCGCGCAGCTATGGGAAAGAACACTCTGACCCAGGGAGTCTGAACATTGCACATAGAATAATAACACAGGTCAACGAAAAAAATTTTTTTTTCTGGTGTCCAAAATATTTTAATGAATTTGGGGTATTTTTGGGGTGCTGATTCTGAATATGTCATCAGTTTTGCCAGATTGGCTCAAGTTTTTGAGATTTTTGGTATCTTATTTATAGCACTTGTTGGTAAATGCGACGCATCATCTCATTAATTTCTTTGGATTAGTACTTGAACTGAGCAGTTCTCAATATAGTTTTGTGTTAATTAGTGTTCTAAAAGTTTGTTCATAGCTTGATTTTTGCACTAACTTTATGTTGTTGTCTGTTTTCCAGTGAAAAGCATGAACTCATCATGAAGAAGTTGTCTTAACGATCCAGACTCATTCTGTTACATTTGTGGTGAATATACACTGCCAAAACATAGAAGAAACATAACACACTTCGTAAAAAAAGTGTATTTTGCCTATTTTGGGGTTATGCTTGGGGACCAAGACAAGTTTTGGGCACCACACATAGTGTGCAAAGCATGTATCGAATTATTACGAAAATGGAGCAAAGGACAAAGAAAAAGCTTCAAATTTGGTGTTCCAATGGTGTGGAGAGAGCCAAAAAATCATCATGATGACTGTTATTTCTGTGCAGTGCAAGTGCAAGGATTCAATAAGCATAAGAAACGAAAATGGGAGTAACATGGAATCTGCAAGAAGGCCTGTCCCTCATTGTGAAGATGTGCCTGTACCTGTGTTTACCATAAATAACAGTCATCATGATGATTTTTTGGCTCTCTCCACACCATTGGAACACCAAATTTGAAGCTTTTTCTTTGTCCTTTGCTCCATTTTCGTAATAATTCGATACATGCTTTGCACACTATGTGTGGTGCCCAAAACTTGTCTTGGTCCCCAAGCATAACCCCAAAATAGGCAAAATACACTTTTTTTACGAAGTCTGTTATGTTTCTTCTATGTTTTGGCAGTGTGTATTCACCACAAATGTAACAGAATGAGTCTGGATCGTTAAGACAACTTCTTCTTGATGAGTTCATGCTTTTCACTGGAAAACAGACAACAACATAAAGTTAGTGCAAAAATCAAGCTATGAACAAACTTTTAGAACACTAATTAACACAAAACTATATTGAGAACTGCTCAGTTCAAGTACTAATCCAAAGAAATTAATGAGATGATGCGTCGCATTTACCAACAAGTGCTATAAATAAGATACCAAAAATCTCAAAAACTTGAGCCAATCTGGCAAAACTGATGACATATTCAGAATCAGCACCCCAAAAATACCCTAAATTCGATGAAATATCTTTGGCACCAAAAATGCTGTTGACCAGTGTAATTAAAAGGGCCATTGCAAAAAAGTATAAAGTCAAATCCACATTATGGGAATTTTATAGAAGTAGATGGTAAAATCAGCCATAAAAAAATGTGACCAACATATCCCCATACTCCTATCTATCATAACTGTAATCAACATACAAAGCCATGATACCCATTAAACTACCAGGTTCAAATAGACAAGTGTCATAAACATAGTATCGCATTGGTTAACATGCCAACCTGTATATAATTACCTCAAGTGAGTGGCACACCCCGAGCTACCAGGATCCGCACGTCTGCCCCGATGCACGTTTCGGATGCTCGTCCTTCGTCACCCGTATATGCAAATGTTCTAGTGGCAAAAAGAAACAACCAACGACTTTTACGCAAATTTCTCCTAAATATTCAGCAGGGCGGGTCAGTTTGTCAGCAGGTCACTTTAGATTTTTTTTTCATTTTTAAAAAATCTCCATAAGGTAAAATTTTGTGCTAGTGCTGGCACATAAGTAGAGCTGAGGTTTCCCTGTATAATTGTGTGTGGTGCGGACATCATGGCAGTGTAATAAGTATCTGCCGACAAGCCATCTGTCAGCGAGAAGAGGACACTACAGGATGGATAGCATAGATATGTGCAATCAGCGAAGAGGATGAATAGATGGGCATGATACGACAGTTCGCATATGTGGCTGCCTCGGCATATATGTTCAAGTAGGAACTACGCGCCATGAAGTGGTCTATCTGCTGCACATTTTTTGTACAGGCTTCCTCTTGAGTTTAGTGACAGGGGTGGTGCCGCTGGGGTTGTGGGTCCCCACCGTGGCCACATCCATACAGTATTTTCGGGTCGTGCTGCTTTTCTCCCATCTTCTAAATATGAACTCATAGGCTGAATGTTGATGAGTAGAATTGACAATAGAGAGGAAGTACCACATAAGGACACTAGACTTAAAGGTTGTCCAACGCCAAAATCCAATTTTTCTTTCTTTAGCTAATCTGTGCTGTATTGTTATACACAACACCCCTTTACACTTTGCTTTTTGTTTCTACCTTTCATTATACCTGAATTTCCCTTCATTCCCTACACCCAGTATGGTTTCATCTGGCTCTCCAGACTAGGCTGCTTCCTGGACTTTATTTCTAAGCTCACAGCCAGAGGTAGCCCCGCCCCTGGACTCAGTGTCCAGCCCCGCCCTCTTCACCCTCATTGATTTGTAGTATCTGCCTCAGCCACGCTTTTTTCCCGCCTACTGCACACTCATTGGCTGTTAGTATGTGCCCAAGCCCCACCCTCTTCTCTTACCGACTCCACAGGCCTGAGTGTAAGTATATGTGTATATGTGTGTGTGTGTGTGTGTGTGTATATATATATAGATATAAATATATATTGCAAGGAAGCAGTGTTTCCGCCAGTGAATTTAGTGCAGGGGTCTCAAACTCGGCAGAGTAAATGGACCGCACATAAAAACACAGAGCGTTCCTTTCAAACTTAATACACCTCGTACACGCACGGCTTCACTCCGTCCACCTCGTACACGCGTGGCTCCGCTCCGTCCACCTCGTACACGCGTGGCTCCGCTCCGTCCGCGCGGCCCCGCTCTGTACACCCCGCTCTGTACACTTCATACACACATGGCTCTGCTCCGCATACCTCGTACACACACGGCTGCGCTCCATACACTTTGTACACACATGGCTCCGCTCCGTACACACACAGCTCTGCTACATCAACCCTGTAAACCCCTCTTGACCCCACACAGAAACTTACCTTCATCCAGCACCATGACAACCAGTCCAGCACAGACAGCAGCGTCCTGCATACACTGAGGTCCCTGATCATGTGACCCCTGATTCCTCCCCCTCCTGTGACCTCATCCCAGGTCTTGTGCACACAGAACAGCCATCGCGCGCTCCTGAATGCGTGCCTTCCACCTGCCTCGGGGAGTGAGACATGTGGTACACCACGGGCCGCAGATGCCTGCCTCAGGGGCCGCGTGTTTGAGACCTCTGATTTAGGGAGACAGTGACGAGTTAAGTAAAACATCTTTTATTGTCCAAATACTGCACACAGGACGGATAGCAACCGGCAATACGTACATAAAGTCCTCTGCCGCTGGCACTTGCACCTTCGTATGGTTTTCGGGTGCTATCGTGGTTGCCTATGTCGCTGGCTGTGATCTGTTAGCTTTACACAGCCAGGCATACATTCATAGCACCTTCAGCTCTGCTACATGTGAAATCCAAGCACAAACTGACACACCCAAACATTAACTGAAAATGAAAGACGTGGACATGGGTCACTTATAAGACCTGGACTGGAGGGAGAGTTCGGTCCAGTAGATAGTGTAACAACCCTGCTGGCATCAATACATAACCTCCCATCCCGCACACACAAACTTACTCACTGCTCCAGGTCATGCTGTCATTGCTGTCTGCTGCCAGCTCCATGCTCTATGCCGCTTGCTTCCTTTCTGCTCTCTGCATGTTCCCTGGCTGTATGCATAGGGGGATGGTGCCAGAACTCTGGTTCTTATGGAATCAGGGTGCACCTGTCTAAGTGTGACCCTGGCCAATTACCACGAGCCCTCTAGTATTTAGGGCAGCTCCACCCACTGGAACCTTGCCTGTGCAATGTGTTAACTCAGTGTCTTGCTACTGAGCTGTCAGGTCTTGCTCTGTGTTCCTCCTTCTCTTTCTTGAGGCTTTACTCCTAGCTTTGCTTGGTGCTCCTCTGTCTGCCCTCCAGGAGGCACAATATCCTGGTCTCTGTGTCTTTGTTCTAGTCTTGCCTTGTACCTGTGTATACTTTGGTCCCTGTGTCATTGGTCCTGTCTCGTACTGTTGCCCTGTCTGAACTCTGTTCTACCTCTGTCTCCCTGTCTTTGGCTTCTTTCCCTGCTGAGTCTTTCCTTGTGTGCTCCCTGACTGCTTGTGTTCCGCACTCTTGTGGCTCTGTTGTTGCTTCGCTGTCTTGTGACTCTGCCTGCTCTGTACTCTTGCGGTTCTGCTTGGTTCTGGTTCTGCTGCTGCAGAACCTCTTGCTGCTCTACTACTCTTCTCCGCAGTCTTGCGGTTCTGCTCGTGCTCTGCTCTCTTGCGACTCTGCCTGCTCTGTACTCTTTAGGCTCAGCCTGTGCTCCATACTCTTGCGGTTCTGCTAGGTTCCAGTTCTGCTGCAGAACCTCTTGCTGCTCTACTACTCTTCTCCGCAGTCTTGTGTCTCTGCTCGTGCTCCGCTCTTTTGCGACTCTGCCTGCTCTGTACTCTTCAGGCTCTGCCTGTTCTCTGTACTCTTGCAGTTCTGCTGCTGCAGAACCTCTTGCTGCTCTACTATTCCTTTCCGCAGCCTTGCGTTTCTCCTCCTGTGTGAACAGGTTGAAACTTGTTCCATCATACTCCACTCTTTCCTGTTTGTACCAGTACCCTCTGTGTGAACAGGTCACCTTTTCCTTCATACACCACACCTGCCTGCCCTGTCTGTCGTACCTGCCTGCCCTTTGTCTCGGCCGTGCCTGCCTGCCCTGTGTCTCGGCCGTCCCCCCGTCTCCCCAAGTGGGATCAGCAGCCACAGCCAGACACCACCCTGGCGTGGCACCTGGCAGTCGCCTGCCGCACAAGCCTGACCTCACCATCAGAGGCTCCAGTGAAAACCAAGGCAGCTGTCCTAGTCACGCCCCTTCCAGGGTAGTCTGGTTTGTGGCACAGTGGGGCCACAACCCCCTGGTTTCACGCCCACCAGTCAGGGTGTGAGCGTGACAGATGGATAATGGACGAATAGATAGATAATAGCTAGATGGGCACATGTGCGATAGATACATAGAAAGGGGTGGAATAGATATAAATGGGATAGATGGCTATGGGAAAGATATATGATAGATGGTAAATAGGAGATAGATGATAAATAGATATGGAAATCATGGATATATAGACTACTGTTATGAATGGGTCACCGAGGAGGAACAACAAAAAGCTAAGTCCCAGAAAACCAGAGAGGTTGGTCACTATGCAGATTGCAGATCCCTGATCTTAACCACACAACTAACAGTAGCAGTGGAGCGTTCCTACGTTGTTCCTAGACGCCTCGTCACCACCGGAGGACTACATAAACCTAAAGCAAGAAAAGGGAAAACTAACTGCCCCAGAGCAGACCCCAAAGGAAAAGACAGCCCCCACACATGTATTGACGGTGAAGCAAGATGAAAACACATACACAGGCAGGAAAATAGGCTGAGCAAACGATGGGGCCCGACTAACTAGAAAGGACAGGAAAGGAAAGCCACTGTCTGCAATCTGCCAAAAAAAACCCTACCAAAAATAATGTCCAACACGTCTGATAGCAAAATTAACCCTGAAGTCACTAGACTTCTCCCACTGTATAAGCACTCTGAAATATTCTGAAACAGAGCAAAAAGAGGCCAATCTAATAAGGGGCAAAAAGGCAAATTGGCAAATACAGATAAATAGGAGTGGAAGTTCAGCATAGCCCCAGCAGGGGCAAGCTGACCACACAAGAAACTGAATTGACCAACAAGCACAAGTGTGAACATTAGCAAAAATCAAACTTAAGAAGACTGGAAGAGAGCTGAAGTTCAAGACCTGAGAAGCAGACTGAATCACCAGCAGCAGGATAGGGCGTCGGCTGTCTTATATCCAGTCTGATACTCCAGAGATCCAATCGTTGTTCTTCTCATCAGGTGGCAGATCACTACCACTTAAACCAACCTCACTACCTCCTGTCACCACCAGAGGGAGAACGGAAGGAGAACTCTCAACTGGAGGAGCAGAAAATGAGCTCATAACAGACTACTTTTCATTAGTTTAGGGTCACTTAGAAATTTCCCTTTTTTGAAAGAAAAGCACAGTTTTTTTCCAATGAAGCTAACATTAAATGATGCACAAATACACTCTATACATTGTTAATGTGGTAATTGACTATTCTAGCTGCAAACGTCTGGTTTGTAATGCAATATCTTCATATGTGTATTGAGGCACATTTCCAACAACCATCACTCCAGTGTTCTTATGATACTTTGTGTTTGCTAACTGTGTAAGAATGCTAATGGATGGTTAGAATACCCTTGAAAACCCTTGTGCAAGTATGTTAGCACAGCTGAAAACAGTTTGGCTGATTAGAGAAGATATAAACCTGACCTTCCTTTGAGCTAGTTGAGAATCTGGAGCATTACATTTGTTGGTTCCATTAAACTCTCAAAATGGCCAGAAAAAAAGAACTTTCATGTGAAACTCGACAGTCTATTCTTGTTCTTAGAAATGAAGGCTATTCCTTGTGAGAAATTGCCATGAAACTGAAGATTTCCTACAACGGTGTGTACTACTCCCTTCAGAGGAGAGCACAAACAGACTCTAACCAGAGTAGAAAGAGAAGTGGGAGGCCCCGTTGCACAACTGAGCAACAAGACAAGTACATTAGAGTCTGTAGTTTAAGAAATCGACGCCTCACAGTTCCTCAACTGGCAGCTTCATTAAATAGTACACGCAAAACACCAGTGTCGATGTCTACAGTGAAGAGGCGACTCCGGGATGCTGGCCTTCAGGGCAGAGTGGCAAAGAAAAAGCCATATCTGAGACTGGCTAATAAAAGGAAAAGATTAATATGGGCAAAAGAACACAGACAGTGGACAGAGGAAGATTGGTAAAAAGTGTTATGGACAGACAAATCCAAGTTTGAGGTGATTGGATCACACAGAAGAACATTTGTAAGATGCAGAACAACTGAAAAGATGCTCAAAGAGTGCCTGTCTCCATCTGTCAAGCATGGTGGAGATAATGTGATGGCCTGGGGTTGCTTTGGTGCTGGTAAAGTGGGAGATTTGTACAAGGTAAAAGGGATTTTGAATAAGGAAGGCTATCACTCCATTTTGCAATGCCATGCCATACACTGTGGACAGCGCTTGATTGGAGCCTATTTCATCCTACAACAGGACAGTGACCCAAAGCAATTACTATTTAGGGAAGAAGCAGGCAGCTGGTATTCTATCTGTAATGGAGTGGCCAGCGCAGTCACCAGATCTCAACCCCATTGAGCTGTTGTGGGAGCAGCTTGACCGTATGGTACAGAAAAAGTGCCCATCAAGCCAAACCAACTTGTGGGAGGTGCTTCTGGAAGGATGGGGTGAAATTTCTCCAGATTACCTCAGCAAATTAACTGTTAGAATACTAAAGGTCTGCAGTGCTGTAATTGCTGCAAAGGGAGCATTCTTTGACGAAAGCAAAGTTTGAAGGAAAAAATTATTTCAAATAAAATAGTTTTTGTCAATGTCTGGACTAAATTTTAAATTCATTTTGGCAACTCATTTGATTAATAAAAAGTATGAGTTTTCATGAAAACACAAAATTGTTTGGGTGACCCCAAACTTTTGAATGGTAGTGTAGATAATAGACACACACGCACAGCACATTATACTCATCTATGTATAAGCCATTTCCTTCATGAGGTGTTCTGCAGCAGCTTTTTTCTATTTTTTCTAGTCACGACTTTCATGTGGTTCCAAGGTCCTGGCAGTATCTTCAGTTGGTGGAGGAAGGAGCTTTCAGCTCCTTGGTCCACGTTCAATTTCTCCACCTCTCTGCTAACAGCTGATTGGACTAAGCAGTGCAATCAGCAGAGTCCTGCCACTTCTGACCTACACTGTGTGACAGTACAGTGAGGCTGGAGGCAGGGGGAGGGCTGGCAGAGACTGGGGGTGTGATGTCTGTTGTGACGTTATGTCTCCAGTCTCTGTCGGGAAACCTCAAGACTGGGTGTGAGCAGCTACTCCAGAACAAGGAGAGATGGTTACATGCCCAACTGTGGTATCTCGTCAACATTGCAGAATACTGACAAGGGAGTGCGGTATATTACAAACTCGGCATTCTGCATCTTAGGTACACACAGAATAAGAAAAAAGCCTTGACAACCCAGGAATCTGTCTCCACATTTGACCTATCTAAACTATTAATATGGGCATGCAGTCTTAAGAAATGCTGAAAACTGTCCTACCCGTGTGTTTCATATCAGATGTGGTGTTGCTGAGAAATCATCTATTATCACTTTATATAAGTGACCTTTTCCAGACTCTGAGGAGGATGTTGTCTGGAAGATAACTCTGCCTCCAGACTTTATTTTATATGAAGGGGGATTCACCAGTGTGAGACATGTAACAGAACAGGAGGAATTAGATTAATCTTCTTGCAAACACATTTTTTGCTTCTCTCTCATCTCTGGTGTTCGGCAGCAGTATTGCTACCCTGTCTCTGCCGGTGAGCTGTAAGCTGAAGCTGAGAGGAACCTGGAGATGTGTCAGTTATAATCACACACAGCTCTGCAGTGAGATCAGGAGAGCTGAGAGCGGCCATTACATGTCTCACTGGTAACTCCCCCTTAAATTTTAAGCAAGCTCCGGAGGCAGAGTTAACTTCCAGAGCCTGGAAGAGGTACGGTAATTTACATAAAGTGATAAAAGATCATTTCTCAACAACTCATCTGACATGAGACGCACAGATAGGATTTCATTCCGCTGTCTATAACCTGTATGCCCATATTAGGCTAGTTTCAGACTAGCGTTCGGAGGTGCAGGGCCGCCGCTAAGCTCCGCCCCTGGCCGCGCCTCCTCCGGTCAGCTCCTCCTCTGATCGCATGTCGCTGCATGCGATCAGCGTACCCTATATTTAGCGTTGTATACGCTGGTCGTGCACTGGGCTGATTTTGGCGCTGCGCCGAGCGCACAGAAATGCAACACAGGAGGCGGGGGCGGAGCTTAGCAGCGGCCCTGCACTGCGCCTCTGAACGCTAGTCTGAAACTAGCCTTAATAGCTTAAATAGGTCAAATAGGATAGGTCATCAACGTCTGTTCGGTCGGGAACGGACATTGCTGCCGATAGGAGCCTGATGTGTAGCACCCTGCAGCAGCCTCTACCAGAAGATGACCAGCTCTGCAAGTGAGTCTTTCAGTCTGCCGACACCGATCTGATCGGCGGGGGTGCCGGTTGTCAGACCCTGACCCATCAGACATTGATGACTTTTTCTAAAGATAGGTCATCAATGCTAAAGTAGTGGACAACCTTTTTAATTAATACTTGACTATCTTCTCACTAGGAACTTAGTTGCATATGTTCTACCTTTTGTTCATTCCCATGCTCCGGCTTAGTTCACAAGTATCAGACGAGGCCAGTACTCTGCCTGAATTTAATACGGAGACTGTATGTAGTACCTGTTTCCATCCAGCCGTGCATTGTTCCCCTTAGAGCCAGCAGTTTCCAAACAAAGAGAATCTCTGCTCCGACTAAGAAACCTATTTCACTTTCGCAGATTTCTGCCAGCAGTTCGGAGAAACCTACCACTGACTGTGACAGACATATCTGTCTGCATTCTTCCTGGGATTTGTTTTGTTGTGTAATGAAGACGTGGTTATTGTTGGTCCCTGCTTCTCTGTCTGTACCCAGTAAACGATGTATTCCCCAGTGTCCTTGGCGCCACCTAAAATTGATTCATTGATTTGTTATAAAGCATACAGACGAGGAACCAGAAACCTCAGTATTGCTGTCAGTGTGTCTGCAAGCATAGTTAATTTCGAGATGATCAATGATACCAAGCAGGGCGTCCGCCAACAATGATCTGTAGGATTCAGCCATCATGGAATTGATGCTCTTCAGATGAATTTTCCTGTCTTGTGTCTGACTCGATTTTGTCTCATCAGTGCTGAAACACAAGTTGTCGGGTTGTTGGGCAGTCCCAGCTTGTGATGAGTATTTATATACAGAGCATTTCCAGCTAATACACTTTTTTGATCTGTTCTATTTGACAAGTCGTATAATGCAGCAGAAGCCAGCCTGCAGGCTGAACGGTAATTACATTAATATATGGTAATGGTTAACTTTATATTTCTGACAAGCAAAGTATTAATATTTTTTATAGTTTGTAAAATGTTCTATATACCCACCAGTCTTGAGTAAAAGTTACATAAAATTGTAGATTGAGGGTAAACTAAGCGATAATGGCTACTCTCACAGGAGCTGCAGGAAAAAGCCTCTTTATGCAAATATTCGTATGTCAGAAACTTTGCAGACACAGTTAAAGTGGTTTCATCTTTTTGTAAAAAAAACATGCTATCTGTGACAAAAATGCCAAAATCAGCCAGTACTCCCACCACTCAGGTCCAACACTGTGTCTCCACCGCTACTCTGGCGATTGTGCACTAAGCTGCAATGGTAACTATGTCTACACCGCTGCAGCCCATCACTGAGCTCAGCGGCTTGTGCCATCTGCATCAGTTTTCTTGTGCTTCAGTTAACAACTGATGTCAAATTGGTGTCAATTGTCAACAAGTTTTCATCAGTTTCTATTGCAGAAATGGTGAGTCAGATTGAAAAATGCAATGTTTAATTTTCTGATCCGTCTCCTTGAATGTCCGAGCGTAACAGTTGACCATGGCAAATTATGGGCTACGATCTCACATCAGCTTCCTTCTGGTGTGGCATTAAAAAAAAAAAAATCAGATAAGTGGAAATGTTTTTCTAAGGTGATGGCAAGTATAAATGCTGTACATGTAGCCGTGCTCCGTTCACCATAAGGAAGGTAGACTTTTTTAATTAACATTGAATTTCGGTGCCCTATTGTTTTTGAAGAAGTTTTCATGAAAAAGTCTTCCACTTATAAAAAGTTATAACTTTTTATCATACAATTATGATTATTTTATTTTCTGGTTACATAGGGCAATATTACTAGACCTGTTTGTGCCCTAACCCATTGTTCCAATATTTTGGAGGATGTTCTCAACACTTTCATTTATTATTTCCAGGGGAGAAAATCAATAAATATTGGTACCAATTGAGCAATTAATGGATATTTAGGAGTCTCACAATTCAGAAGCAAGCATTTATTCAGCAGTCCCATAAAGCTGCTTGCTTTTAGCTGTATTACGAATTTTATTGTAGATTGTGTGAGGCAGCGACCAGGGTCAGATGCGAGGGTCACTCTGTGTCCCCCAGAATGCGCACAGTAGCATATTGAGGCCGTTGGGAGTGCATTGCAGTCACAAGCATTGCTGTGTTTACAATGCAAAATAAAAGAGTTAGTCTTTGGCAAGCTATTTGTCCAAGGTAGATTTAGGAAAACCTGCCAGGGGCTTTTATTTTTGAAAATGGACTACAGGATGGTAGTGGGGCAGTCAATTTCCTTCCCGGCCATGTTTTCCATGTGGCCTAAGGCCACAGGTTCCTTGTTAAAACCACTGCAGCAAAGGGTTGGGTGTGTCAGTTTTGGTTTTGCAAGTGTGCAGAGCAGAAGGCTCTGCAGAACTCCACCTGTTTGAGGCAACACAGGCAAGCGGAGCCAAAAGGCCTGGCACCCACAGCGTACACGATGCAGTTACCCACAGCAACCTGTCTCGGAAGTGGACTGTCTACCAACCTGGTAGCTCTCTCCAACTTGCTCCAGTTTTTTAATGTCTTTCTTAAAATGTGGTGCCCAGAACTGGACACAGCATTCCAGATGAGCCCTGACCAAGGAGTAGTAGAGGGGGATCATTACTTCACGTAATGACTCTATGCTTCTCTTTATACATCATAGAACTGTTTTCCTTTTTTGCTGCTGCATCACACTGTTGACTCATATACAGTCTTTGATCTATTAGTATACCCAAGTATTTTTCACATGTGCTGTTGCTTAGTTCTATTCCTCCCATGCTATAGATATAATTTACATTTTTCTTGTCCAGATTTAGAATATTGCGTTAAATACCCTACTAGTAATCACTGCCCACAGTTCAAGGTTATCTAGATCAGGGTTCCCCAACTCCAGTCCTCAAGACCCACCAACAGGTCATGTTTTCATGATTTCCCTTGATTTGTACAGGTGATGCAATTAGCACCTGGGCAACACTAAGGAAATCCTGAAAACATGACCTGTTGGTGGGCCTTGAGGACTGGAGTTGGGGAACTCAAGGCCCACCAATAGATCATGTTTTCAGGATTTCCTTAGTATTGCTCAGGTGATAATTGCATCACCTGTGCAATACAAAGGAAATCCTGAAAACAAGATCTGTTGGTGGGCCTTGAGGACTGGATTTGGGGAACCCTGCTCTAGATCATTTGAAAAAATGTTGAACAACACTGGGGCCAGGACAGACTCTTGTGGTACCCCACTTAAAACATTCTTCCAATTATTATTATTATTTTTATTGTTTATATAGCAACATTGATTCCATGGTGCTGTACATGAGAAGGGGTTACATACAAATTACAGATATCACTTACAGTAAACAAACTTACAATGACAGACTGATACAGAATGGAGAGAGGACCCTGCCCTTTCAGGCTTACATGCTACAGGATGGTGGGGAAGGAGACAGTAGGTTGGGGGGTTGCAGCAGTTCCGGTGTTGGTTGAGGTGATATCTCCGGTAGTGGTGAGAGAGAAGGAGGTAGCGGGGGTCATTGCAGGCTGTAGACTTTCTTGAAGAGGTGGGTTTTCAGGTTTCGTCTGAAGGATCGAAATGTGGTTGATAGTCGGACTTGTTGGGGCAAAGAATTCCAGAGAATTGGATGTCCAATACAAATGTTTCAGCTTAAGTAAGGCAGAAGAAAACTGCGGAGGGACTGTGATTTCTTTTTTCACACTCACAGATGAAATTTGTGAAACATTTGTTGAGGTAATGTGGAAGTCATGGAATTCCTATATGTAATATTGTCTGGCATATTTGAGAGTGATACAGTAGACAGTAACACGAGTGGCTAATGTCTCCCAGTTCCCGTAACATGCTGCTGGTGTGATCCTGAACATGAAACCAGGCCTCATACAGAATCCCGCCATGATAATGGGTGATTTTAGGAATTACTGGTGTCAGCAAAAGCCACTTACACTATAATGTATTATGCCGCCATACTGTGCTTGTAGTGCGGGCGTAACACTTGCATTGCTGGTAGTGTTCGAATATGAAGGACACCCTGTACCCATTACATAGTATATATATGTATTGTGCATACTACCATGTTACTGCTTTTTACATCCTGAGCATTTTAAGAATCCATAATAGGTGCTAATAATTTTTTGGGAGCGTTTGCTGTGATTTTCTATGCCCCTGATTTTGTACAGATGCCTAGCTCTGGGGTTGGGGGGTACATAAAGGCAATGCTCCTTCGCAAAAGTACACAAATTGTCTCTTTCACAGAAGAAAATTGCCTCTTTCTTGCCACCTATTCCTTCTGGGAAAGAGCCAATTTGTATATGGAGTTGTTTTCCTGACAAATTATTTCTGTATCCAACAAATTATGACATCAGTCATTTTTCTCTGGATGTGTCTAAGGCTGGTTTCACATTAGCGCTTTTTAAGCGCACGCACGGCCGGGGGTAGCTCCGCCCCCGAGCCGGCTCTCTGCCCGGCGTGCCCGCCCCTTGCTTGTAGCGCCGCCTCCTAGCGCACAGCGGCGCCTGCGATCGGCGCACCCTATCTTTAGCATAGGGTGCGCAGATCATGCGCAGGCCGTGCGCTAGTTGCGCTTTGACCTGCGCTGCGCACTTTTGACGGATTTTGGCGCGCACGGCGCACCGTCAAAAGTACGCAGCGCAGGTCAAAGCGCAACTAGCGCACGGCCTGCGCACGATCTGCGCACCCTATGCTAAAGATAGGGTGCGCCGATCGCAGGCGGCGCTACAAGCAAGCTAATGTGAAACCAGCCTAACACACTCCTGTATTGAGCTGGCACACAGCAGCAAGTGCAGTGCTTCTGACTTCAAAGAAAAGACCCACAGGGTCTCCGTACTTCTTCATACAGATTGTGCATGTGCGCGGTGTTACATCTATATACACTAGTGTGAAAAACGCTATACTGACCGTGCATAGTATTTCGGCATTAAACTGAATCTGTCAGAAGATTTTAGGTACCTCTTCTGAGATCAGCATAATGTAGGAAAAGAAACCCTTAATCCAAAGATCTATCACTTAGATTACTGGGTGCAGCCGTTCTGACACAATCCCAGCTTTTAGATTTAGAATGAAGCAGAGCTGTGAAAGCCAACTCCGCCCACACCACATGTAACCCCCCCATACCATAGCTAACTCCGCCCACCCCAAGCTCTGCATGTATAAAGTTCAAAGACACTGAGGTGCTAAATTGCTGGATAAGTCTGGCAATGTTAATCTCTTAGTTATAAGTTCTTTGCCGTTAGTAAACTACAGCAGCATTTTTACAAGTGACGCATCCCTGATTTCTGTGTTTCTGCCTCTTATCTCCTGCTGTCTTCAGATTTCATACCAAAAACCTGCTGACAGATTCCGTTTAATAATGTAGTATATTCTATATTTGTGTATTACAAATGCTGCGGATACCGGCACTAGACTGGCCCTATTTTCTGAGAAGTGCCACTCTTTGTCCTGTGTTTCCAGATGTGACAGGTAACATTGACGATGGGTACGGAAGTGAGAAGAGTGGAATAGCGCTGTCACATGCTGCTACATTACTCTTATGGCTGTGGACTAATGGACAGCTATAAATCTGGGGCATTTGTGCGAACATGTGAAGTACTTGAGTGTGGTCACTTTGTCTTCCAGATTAATTTATTACTAAAATGCTTTTTCCTCAGCATGACATTCTTCTTTAGAGCTGAGGAAGAGGGAAATAAACTGGGAAATGCCAGGCATACTGCTTTGTCCGGAGTTCCTATTGTGAAGGCTTTTTATTTTTTTCTGTTTTCCCCTGTGTAGTTGACTTTTGGCCAGGTTCTTCAGTCCTATAATGCAAGTGGTGGAGGAGTTCCTCTGTACTATACACGACACTAAATAAGAAAAAAAATGCTAGCAAATCTCATAAAGTATAGAATTTATTGAAAATATTAAAACAGTGCAATGTAAATATAGATTCAAATAAGTGCAGAGTATGCAAAAAATGGAGGTCACAACTATACATGAAGTACATATAGAAAATGTACAAAATGCACAGACAACAACGTGCCGGCCAGGACTCTGAAGCTTGGGTGAAACGCACGTTGGGGCTGGTGATTCACACTATACACTACCCTATTTCGGGGCATCACTTGATGTAAGTATTGTGCCTGCTCTGTGGTCCTTTTTTTCCTTAGTGCATACTATCTTATTTGTTAAAATTCTTGCCGTACGTTGTTGTTTGTGTTCTTTGTACACTTTCTTCATGTTATTTATGTATAGTTGTGACCCCTATTTTTTTTGGATACCTTGCATTTATTTGAATCTTTATTTACCTTGCATTGTTTTTATATTTTGATTAAATAAAATATTTTATGAGATTTGCTAGCACTGTTGTTGTGTGTTAGTGTTTGTTATCTTACAGTGTGTCTCTGTATGTGGTCTTTACCCATTCTCACCATTTTTGTTGGTATTAATTATACACCACACTAAACTGAATGTGTAGCTGCGGATCTCGCCCTCATTATACTTATAAAATGGGCAAAAACCCTTCTGGTTATTTAAAGGGAATCTGTCACTTTTCCGATACACTGTTCTGGTAATGCTCTCAGACGCCGGGCCTCTCTGACTTCTCCCATCGCCTGCGCACTGCAAGACTCTGCGCTACCCTCAACAGGGCAGAGCAGTGCACCTGCGCAGGAGCCACGACAGGAAAGAAAGAGGACAGCATCGTATGAAGATGGGAGGCGCCGGACGGCGACATCTATCTGACCGGACCGCCCCCCCCCCCCCCCCCCCGGGTGAGTATAATATAACGTGTTTTTCTTCTCTTTCAGGTTACATCGGAGGCTTATCTGGAGCATTACAGAATGCTATAGATAAGCCCCTGATGGAAGTGCCGGCAGAAAATAGTCAAAAAAAAAAAAGGGTGATAGATTCCCTTTAAAGCTAGTTGAATTCCCATTTCCATTGGTGAAATAAACATAATGTGGTCCCAGAATGATGCGTGTGCATTGTGAGAGCATTACCAGAACAGTGTATCGGAAAAGTAGAGAGTTGCCTAATTTAAAGCGGGTTTTGCATCTTCTTTCTTCAGGAGCGCACCGCTCCACAGCTTACCAGGGATTGCGTTGTGCTCTTGATGTCTGGCCGTTCAGGGTGACGAGGAAGGCTGTGCTGCTGTCCCAAACTGTGCACTCTCCCTTCAGAGCAGTGCTTTCAAATTGTAAAACAAAGAGATTGTAAGCGCACACTTTGTCTGGGAATTCGACTACCTCTGAAGAGATTGGAGAGGTGGCTGGTAACTTAGGCAATTGGCAACTCAGAACAGATTTAAAAATTCCTCTGTTATTGAGAACATTTTATTCTTAAGGATTTTTAATAAGCATTAAACTGCAATGTAGTTTGTTCTTACAATTTTAAATTTTACCCATTTATGATGAGACAACCCCCCCTTAAACTCATCGGTCTTGGAAAATGTACTCTGTGATAGGAGTGAATGCTTTCATGATGCTTCCACCTTTCCCTTGCAGTAGTCTGGATAAATCTCCCCCAGGAGCCTAATAGACCATGAAGAAGAAAGTGTAAAACAAAGGGTGACTGTCTTCTTATAATTTGTTGAGAGTATTTGTTTTATGTTCTGGGTTTGGTAGTAATTGTCTTTCCCTTTTGTGGTGGTTGTGCACATTATTACCAGCGAGCCCAGGGACTCCGTTCCCAGGAGCAGCTGTCACCTTTTCTTACTTGGAGCCTGTGGCTCGGGCTCAGTTCCCGGAGCAGATCCCCATGCTGTGTGCACCAGGGCCGGACTCTGTTCTTCATGTAGGATAGGTTGTGATTACTAAGATTCAGGGTGGGACGTCTCAGATTTCCTTTTAGGAAGTTGGCTGTAGGGTGTTGGAGACTGATTGCTTCACACAGACTAAGTGTACAGTGGAGAGAGGCGACTGTGAGAAAGTTCTGTCTTCTCACTCTTCCTAGAGTTACCGTGTCGGGTGATTTACTTTACTGTATGGACTTGGGAAACCGTTTCCTCTTTTAAGGACGTGTTCAGACCTACATGAAGCCCAAGGTAAGTGTAGAATAATAAGTACAGGTGTGAAATCTCATGTGTGGGTCTGTGGATCGTGAGGGAAAACGCCACTAGTCATCCATGGCATATTCCCAACCATGAGCCCCCCTATAGAGCAGAGATGGATGCCACAAGCATTTCGGTCGTTAACGCTTTAGTGTGTTTCAGGTCACTCAAGTGTTGTAGAAAATTCCAAAGTTGGCAAGATACCTATTTTATGAAGCATCATATGCATTATTAATAAGATGTAGTCATATTACAGTAACACCTAGTGAGTGATTTATAGACTTGTGTGACTGGTGATCCCACTTAGTGATGTACTGCAAATGAATCTCTAATCATCTGCTAATAGTATAATCCTCCATGGCAAAAACCGGTGATCTTGTTATTATCCGATTCCCTTTATGAGGGATAGTAAATTCTAAGGTTAGATACCCATGTGCTCAACGTTCCCAAGAATACAACTGCCCTGTGCGAATGGCAGCTTGTGGCCCCTCTCCCAAATGGTATACCTTTTACAAAGTGGGATTTATTTTTCTATATTCCTGGAGTTAAGAATGGTTTTATTATATCGGTACTTACTTGCGTTGTGTCATAGCTGTGATTTTATATTCTGCCTGGGAAGTCCTTTTGTAGGGAGAAGGGTCCTGTAAGTCAGTGGATCACAAGTGGCCCCTGTGTCCTCTCTGCTGCCAGCAAACATTCTGACCTGGGGGCACAGTGTTTATTAGATCAGTAAGTCGTAGGATGGCACCTGTGACTTTTACAACCCCGCTCTCTTGTCTCTGGCTTCAGAGTGTTCTAGATGGGGTGCAGACATTTTTCAATTGCATTTCTATCCTTCAGTTTGTATTAAAAAGAAATGTTGACCTTTCCCAGTAAGCTCTTGGGCTGATTCACACTGTAAAGTTTTTCACTATGGTTCCCTCCTGCGCTGTCACTATGTTGGGCACATAGTCATCCATCATGTAACCGTTAGGCTGCATTCACACTCAGCGGTAATGTTGTGGCTGAATACTGTTTCCCTGCACAGTCGCTTAATCGTACTGGAAAGCCGCTGTTTCATCTGCAAAACTAGAGGGGCCATTAGGATTGGTCGCATGGTCTTGTGATTTGGTGAATGCACAGCAAAAGTGTGAAAAGACTGAAGTGGCACTGGGCTGTCTTGTGCCGCAGTGCGACCGCTGTGTGTGAATTTGAGCTAATAGAACAGCATATAGTATTGGTCAGTAGATCCACTTATTCATTCAATGGTCTATGGAACTGCTGTCATACAATGGCTTATTAAGATGCCTGGTGACGTGATCATACATTGCTGTCATTTTGCTATACGTTTTGGGGGTAATTATCAGCCACACCACACATTTTTTATTTTAATAAACATAGGCAATGACTTTAAAGGTTTTTAGATGTATATCTGTTAAGCAAAAAGTCTAATATAATTGTTAGATCAGTAAATAATGGTGTAAAAAGGATCAGTCATCTGACATCTGTTTGAGACACCTGTATAAAAGTGGAAGCAAACTTTATTTTACACTGTGCAAACTTTAGAAACCTATGCCATGGACTTGTTATATATATATAAAATATATATATATATATATATATATATATATACGCCTTATCGTGTCTGTCTGTAACCGAAATCATGGGCAGCTGACCAATCAGCGACAGGCGCAGCTGTTTGTAACGGTAAGCTGCGCCTGCCGCTGATTGGTCGCGGCCGAAACAGTGGTTTCCCCCCCACATATCAGGTATCAGCGTACTCAGGACAAATTGCACAATAACTTTTGCAGTCCAATTTCTCATGTTACCCTTGGTAAAATAAAAAAAAATTGGACCTGAAGTAATTTTTTTTGTGAAAAAAAGTTAAATGTTCATTTTTTTTTTTTAAACATTCATAAAATTCTTGTGAAGCACCTGAAGGGTTAATAAACTTCTTGAATGTGGTTTTGAGCACCTTGATGGGTGCAGTTTTTAGAATGGTGTCACTTTTGGGTATTTTCTATCATATAGACCCCTCAAAGTGACTTCAAATGTGATGTGGTCCCTAAAAATAAAATGGTGTTGCAAAAATGAGAAATCGCTGGTTAACTTTTAACCCTTATAACTTCCTAACAAAAAAAAATTTTGGTTCCAAAATTCTGCTGATGTAAAGTAAACACATGTGAAATGTTACTTATTAAGTTTTTTGTGTGCCGTATCTCTGTGATTTAAGGGCATAAAAATTCAAAGTTGGAAAATTGCGAAAGTTTCAAAATTTTCGCCAAATTTCCATTTTTTTCACAAATAAACGCAAGTTATATGAATGAAATTTTACCACTAACATGAAGTACAATATGTCACGAGAAAACTATGTCAGAATCACCAGGATCCATGGAAGCGTTCCAGAGTTATGACCTCATAAAGGGACAGTGGTCAGAATTGTAAAAATTGGCCTGGTCATGAACGTGCAAACCAGCCTTGGGGGTAAAGGGGTTAAATCTTAAAAAATAAACTGCATATATATTCTAGAATGCCAGATGCGTTAGAATCGGGCCACTATATATATATACATATATATATATATATATATATATATATATATATATATATATATATATATATATATATATTTTAAGTATGCATGGGCAATGACCATGTATGGTAGATGTATATTAGCTCAGCTATAATAGGGAAATAAGTTTGCTTCTACTTTTTTTGCAGTTTTGTCAAGCGGTTGACAGATGAATGCTCCTTTGTTCAATTCTTTACTATGGTAACAAAATTAAGTTCCCCTAGTTCACCAATACGGGCCGTTTTTGCATTCAACTTTTTTTTTTAACAGGCAGTATTCTCAAAAGGGAAGGAAAGTGGGTTTATTGCCTGTGGGTTTGATGACCTCATAGTTCAAGTTGATGCCTGACCCTGCTCGGCTTCCCCAGAAATGCTACATTCCTCTTTCACTGTGTGACTGGGTCATTGCGTTGGATGAATGACCTCCATAAACTATATTTTTTTCATAGACAGTCAGTCATATAGTCACAGCTACATTTACACATAGTGGAATGAGAATTAATTTACCAACTTACTTTTTTACCTGGAACATTTTATTTTAGCAATAACTAATCATTTGGTCAAAAAGATTAGTATCTAGTATCTCCTATAAAAATGAATGAGCCTTGCATAGCCTACTAGGGTACTGTCCCATCACTGTGGTTGGCGCATTGCGCCACACTTTTTAAGGTCAGGAAAAAATTAGGAACCCACTGAGAGAATGTTCGGTCCATATTTTTTTTTTCTACAATTAATGGAACCCACTGAGAGGATGTTCGGTCCATATTTTTTTTTTTCTACAATTAATGAAGTTGTCCACTAGTTGGACAACTTCTTGTCATAGCCCACGTTTGGCCTCAATAACATAGTAAAACCTCTACTCGCATCTCATGCTGGCGCCGTTCCCAAAATGTCAATACTCGCTCTCCTGGGGGCTCTCATACGGTGTTGTGACATGTGACTCCGGCGTCCAATTAAACATGAAGAGGAAGTCCGGGATCAGTTGGAGGCCCTGACTTCCTTTTCATGTTCGATTTGTCCGAAGGCGGGGACAAGGACAACAGCGCTGATTGGGTGCAAGGGTCACATGTCACTGCACCACACCACACAAGAACCCCGGGGAGAGCGAGTGCCAACACCGCGGGAACAGCGTCGGCAAGGGAGGGGAGTATAAACTTTATTGTTATTGGGACCAAACAGTTTTATCAAGAAGGGGGTTGTCCTAGTAGTTGAAAACCCCCTTTCAGTATATAGCATACACTAATGTTTCATATTTTGGCTGAGAGTCGCCTAATCAAGTCTATGGATGCGCAAAAAAAACCTAGATCCGCTTTTTACGAATACTTTGCATTTCTTTCTCAGAACTGTATTTATTCTTGTACATTTTAATAACTACTGATGTATGTGCTATATGGATTACATATGGATGACCATACAGATGAAATATCGTCTTTTTTTTTCTTGATGAAAAATTGATTTTTTTTTTAAATTTTTGTGTCAACTTTATGTAATTCTCAAGGAATCTATTCAAATAGGAAATAAATCTTTAGTTTTAGATGTAGATACAGGAATCCCGGACTTGTCGTTGCTTAGAGGTTTCTCGCACTTCTGAGGCTCAGCCTCTCCTACATGACCTTTGTGTGTATATTAGGGAATAGTGTCTCCGTATGTCTATTATCCTATAATCCAGCAGCAATCTTCATAATGACATGCAAAGCTTCAAATTTTATGTGTCATTTACGGTCACATAATTTAACACCATTGCATTAAGAACATACGATTTATTGTCTTGTAAAAGCAATTGTAAAACGTTCTTGGGTCCTCGGTGTACTTGGATTAAAAAGCATCCGAGGCATTATTACTGTCTGTTTACTCAAATATTCTAGAAATCCGTGATGAAGTGCTTCATTGTGAACCAAAACATGTTTCTCCGGAACTGCTGCGCTCTAATATCCTATTGTATACAGTATTTTATTGTGTGCCACTGTATGACTGGATAGTTCTCTTCTGCATTTGTAGGCTGCTACTTTGTTTTACATTATTTTTATTGAAGCAATGCAAATGACCCGTAATGTAATGAAAAGCAATAAATGTATACTGTTCTAAGCAGGGGACAGCTGCATCACTCATTATGGCACTCAGCTTGGGAATAAGAACTTCCTCAAATGTAGAAAAATATTCAGGATTGAGAGTCCTCAGTAGTTGATACCTTTTAATGGCTAACTGAAAAGATGGTAACACATTGCAAGCTTTCGAGACTACTCAGGTCTCTTCATCAGGCTAGACTAATACAAAATCTGAAGTCACATATTTATGCACAATACAGCCTAGAAAAAATGCAATAGATAAGGCAGATTTTGTATTAGTCTAGCCTGATGAAGAGAGCTGAGTAGTCTGGAAAGCTTGCAATGTATTACCATCTTTTCAGTTAGCCATTAAAAGGTATCAACTACTGAGGACTCTCAATCCTGAATATTTTTCTATCTACTGGCTAACACGGTACAAAGATATACATCTTTCCTGTCCTCAAATGTAGAGTTTTTATTGCTTCTCTCTTTTGTGTTAATGTATTCATTAGGGAAAAGAGGGAATTAGTGCAAGGTTTCTTTAAGAAAATATTTCCTGTCACCTATAGAATCTGTTCCTGAATCTTCTTCTAAAGAGTAACTAAACCTTAAGTATGTGTGTGCATATATTGTAGATAGTCACGCTCCCAGGTAGACATTAGCGTTCACACAGGCATCGGATCCTTGTGTCAAAGCAGAGTGAGCTTTATTGAACTCCATAAACTTCTACAGTTATATAAAGGGAATCTGTCACCACATATGACCTATCTAAACTGATAATATGGGCATACAGGTTATAGAGTGCTGAAATCCTACCTGTGTGTCTCATGTCAGATGTCTTGTTGAGCAATCATCTTTCGTTACCTTATATAAGTGACCTCTTCCAGGCTAAGGGGAGGAAGCTGCCTGGTAGATAACTCTGCCTCCAGAGCTTGTTTTACTGTACATGAAGGAGAGTTACCAGTGAGGTAAAAAACGAACACAGAACAGGGAAAGGTAAATTTGTATTCTTGCAAATACAATACAGCAGAGCTCGAGAGCTGCAAAAATGTAACAATATTGCATCACTCTGACATAGAAGCTGAAGCTGCAGATGAGTCGGGTATAATCACAGCTCTGCAGTGAGATCAGGAGAGCAGAGAGCGGCCATTAGACATCACACTGAGTAATAACACCTCTCTTCATATAAAATAAGCCCTGGAGGCAGAGTTATCTTCCAGGTGGCTGAATCCTTTCAAGCTATATGTAGAAAAAGTAAGTCTCTCTTCCTTGCATGAGTCATCACTGCAACAGTCCCTGGTAGGGGAGAGGAGCAGCGCAGTTGAGTCAGGAGTTGAAGAGGGGTTGATAAATGCATGGACAAGAGACTTGCTGTTTCTACATAGAACAGAGAAAAGAGAAGCATTATCTGGGTAGAAGGGCAAAATTAGCAATTGAATGTACACAGTGATGATTGCAATATATCAAGAGGATAAAAACTTTGATGGGAGGAGTGCTTCTTTAAGGCCAGTTTCACACTTGCGTTCCTTGGAGCTGCGGAGGGATGCATACGTCCTCCGTGAAGCTCCGCCCACGGCCGCATCTCCTCCGGTCAGCTTCTCCTCCGTCGGCACGCGTCTGCCTGCGGCTTGGGTACCCTATCTTTAGCATTGGGTACGCAGGCCGTGAGCAGGTATGCGTTTGCCGCCACATGCGTCGTTTTGACGTGCGGCGAGTGCACCAAAATGCAACACATTACGTTTGGCGCAGGTCTCCGCACCGTCACAACGACGCATGCAGCGGCAAACGCTTAGGCTGGTTTCACATTCGCGCTTTTTAAGCGCACGCACGGCCGGGGGTAGCTCCGCCCCCGAGCCGGCTCTCTGCCCGGCGTGCCCGCCCCTTCCTTGTAGCGCCGCCTCCTAGCGCACAGCGACGCCTGCGATCGGCGCACCCTATCTTTAGCATAGGGTGCGCAGATCGTGCGCAGGCCGTGCGCTAGTTGCGCTTTGACCTGCGCTGCGCACTTTTGACGGTGCGCCGTGCGCGCCAAAATCAAACTTTTCGGATTTTGGCGCGCACGGCGCACCGTCAAAAGTGCGCAGCGCAGGTCAAAGCGCAACTAGCGCACGGCCTGCGCACGATCTGCGCACCCTATGCTAAAGATAGGGTGCGCCGATCGCAGGCGCCGCTGTGCGCTAGGAGGCGGCGCTACAAGGAAGGGGCGGGCACGCCGGGCAGAGAGTCGGCTCGGGGGCGGAGCTACCCCCGGCCGTGCGTGCGCTTAAAAAGCGCGAATGTGAAACCAGCCGTACCTGCGCACGGCCTGCGTACCCAATGCTAAAGATAGGGTACGCAGGCAGCCGCATGCCGATGGAGGAGGAGCTGACCGGAGGAGATGCAGCCGTGGGCGCAGCTTCACGGAGGACGTACGCATCCCTCCGCAGCTCCAAGGAACGCAAGTGTGAAACTGGCCTAAGTGACATTTGTCCATTGTAAAAAGTAAGGATATGAAAACAGCTGCATTCTTTGTGATCTGTAAAATGATAGCTAGTCATAAGAAGCTGTACAAGTTTCTCCAGCTGCACAGACATCTATTTTTTTTTCTGTTTTATATAGAGGATAGTGAGGGGGCGGGTGAGGGTAATATGCCCCTTTTTTCTGGAATGTTAAAGAATTTCTGGACAATTGGCAATCCTGGACAGGAACTGATCTGAATGATTGCCACGGATGTACAGTGCTGCTGAGAATGTTGGTACTCCTTCAGCCAACATCTATCTCTCCCTTCAATGAGGAGAGAGGAGAAAGCCGCTGCTAGGCTCCTTTGGCAGGAGCTCATCTCTGAGACAAAGGGATTTGCATACAAACCACCCTAACCTTAGAGTTTTTTTTGAGGCGGTGAAAGCGGCAAGTTCTTCATGTGATGAACACAAGAGGCTGGAGGGCACCACTGCCCGGGATCACCCGTACATGCTAATGACAGAAGAGGCAAAAAAAGGGGGGAAGGGGCATGTACATAACAGGGATCACTAGACTATAATAGAGTGAAAAATTATCTTTTATTGAAACACTGCAAAACACAGAGAGCATTAAAAACATTAAAAATGCACAAGAGGCAATAAGGAGAGTACAAAAATAGGGTTAAAAAGACCCCTGCCAAAACCCACCACTAGAGTAGACTGTGAGAGATAAAGATAGGTAACACTCAAATCATATAACAATGACTGAATTGATGAAGACAAATCCCACAGATTCACATGAATGTATATAAACAGGTGCTGCATATGTTACAGGGCTGAGGAGAGGCAGTCAAAAGTCATTCTGCTTAATACAAAATATAAAAAGTGCAGGTCAAGAGTGCAAAAAGACAAGACGCCCAATACAACTTGAGCCCAGAGAATGGAGACATGCGCCTAAGCAAAATAACACATCCAGCTAGGGCAGCATATGGACAAAGTAGTGAGGGAGGCAGGGGCCCAAAGTTCTTCATGTGTTAACAACTTCAGGAAATGCTTCTTTGTGGCATTTTCTTTGGATTATTCCCCCACTAAGATAGTGTTTTGATTCATTTTCTGTTAATGTTTTTAAGTGTATTTTATAAAATGTTTTTTTTTTGGGTGTGGATGATTTTCTTCTCATTGACTTATAGTTCACCGGCGCATGCGCCCTAATGCTTTTGCCCGCAGTTGGGCAAAGTATACTGCGCATGCGAGAGTCAAGATTGCAATGCGCATGCGCGTATTGTGGAGGACAACTATGGAAATTCCCTGAAATATTGCGGACAGTGGCCAAATAGGGGTGGAGGAAAGGACCCAAAACACCGCCCTTCGGACGGACCCAAATCATTTACATAGACATAGAGGTGACATTCACTTTTAAGCGCTTGAAAACATGAAGCGAATTGCAAAATATAAAACAGCTGAACGTATGAACAGCAAGTAATTTTTCAATAGAAATAAATAAGCATTTTGGAGCAATTTTTCAGGCCTTTTTTTGGCACGGACCTGCTTCAAAATACTCAAATAACTGGATGTGTGCGTATGTGTCTTACAGTGGAACCACTTCGAAATCCCCATCGAATAGTATTTCATTTATTTTTTTATGTGAGTTTTTGAAGCAGATCTGAGATAAAAAGCTTATGTGCTCAGACGATGTCAGAAAGGCCCCCATTCATATTACATGGTCAGCTGATCCCACTGAAGCATCAATGAAATCAAATCCAATCTCTGCATCCTGCGTGTTGTGCAGCACGTGATGGGACCACAAATCACCAGATAATGAATCAAGACTGTATATGGCGCAGGTTCTACTTGGGAAAGCTACGTCATTTAGATAGATATAAGCCATTTTAAGTCTAGTTTACATAGATGTTTTTTTTTTTTTTATCTTCAAGAATCAGATTACTGATTTATAGCAATTTCCTATCAACATATGTATAGAACTTCAAAAATGCCAGCACAAACACAATTAGCAAAATAAAAATCTCCCCAAAAAGCCTATGACGAATTGTTTTATCTCGAAATAGCAACTGCAATGTATTGTCCAATACCTCGTCATGAGTTTAGAAGCACACTGACATGTTTGTCCCTGTTTGACCTGTTTCATTCACCATATGGTCAAAGAAATAAAGCGCTTAAAATAGGGATAATTGATCCTTAGCTAAATGGATGACGCATAACATTCATGATGGAAAGTAGTGGTGGGTCAGGGCCTGTCCTAAGTAAAGGGCAACCTGTTTCACTCAATTTTCGCTTGTTAAACATGAGCCTTTGTCGTTTGACAGTGTTTTAGTATTTTGCATCAGTATAATGAAGCCAAAATCAGAAGTGAAAACTATAATAGGAATATTTCTACCTCTTCTGTATTTTTAACTCACTCCCATTTTGCTTAAAAATAGTATTGCAAAATGCTGATCTAAAGGGCGCAGTCAGGCGGTCGTGTAAATTGAACGGTGACTGGCACGCAATGCTCGGACTGGCCGACTGCTTCATGTATTTCTGTGCTGCTGTCACGATCTGCTTGGGAGAGCCGCCGGCCAGTCCGAGCATTGCATTTTGATCAAATTTATACAGCCGTCTGACTGTGCCCTAATACTGAAGTGTGAAGTAGTTCTCACACCCTGAATTGTTTGTGTGACATGCAAATGTCTGAGTTAAAGGGGGGTTTCCAAAAACAAAGTACATTTTAATCAATAGATCTTGGAATAATAATAGTAATAATTTCCACAATTGTATGTGTTAAAAAAAAAAAAAAAAAGTTTTTGTGCTGAGATAATTCCAAGATGTATTGATTAAAATCAACTTTAAAATGTACTTTGTTCGTGGGATAACCCCTTTGTCTCACTGAGATGTTTATGGATTTTTTTTAATCTGCGGAAAAAAATGACGACTTTAATCAATCGTGGATCAGGTTTTCATCAGTGTTTTGTCAACAGTGTTTCATTACACGTTTCCCCCTTAAAGGGAATCTGTCACCTATTTTTTCGTATATAATCTGCAGCCACCGCCATCAGGGGCTTATCTACAGCATTCTGTAATGCTGTAGATAAGCCCCAGATGTAACCTGAAAGATAAGAAAAATGAGTTAGATTATACTCAGCGGGGGGCGGTCCGGTCTGATGGGGGTTGCGGTCCGGTCCAGTCCAGCGCCTCTCATCTTCATGCAATGACATCCTCTTCTTTCCTTGCTGCCTGCCGCGGCTCCTGCGCAGGCGTACTTTATCTGCCCTGTTGAGGGCAGAGCAGAGTCCTGCAGTGCGCAGGCGCCGGACCTCTCTGACCTTTCCCGGGCAGATAAAGTACGCCTGTGCAGGAACCGCGACAGGCAGCAAGGAAAGAAGAGGATGTCATTGCATGAAGATGGGAGGCGCTGGACCTCTATGACCTTTTCCGGGCAGATAAAGTACGCCTGTGCAGGAGCCGCGGCAGACAGCAAGGAGGACATCCTCACTAGAAGATGGGAGGCCCCGGACTTGCGACACCCATCGGACCGGACTGTGCCCCCCGGTGAGTATAATCTAACTTGTTTCTCTTCTCTTTCAGGTTACATCTGGGGTTTATCTACAGCATTACAGAATGATGTACATAAGCCCCTGAAGGCGGTGGCTGCAGCTTATATACGATAAAATAGGTGACAATTCCTTTAAGAATAAAAAAAAGTTGCAAAGATTCTCCTACCCAATACAAGGTTAAAACTGGACTGCACATGGGTGTTTTGTCTGTGATTTTATTCAATTGCTAAAGTCTTAAACGGACATGTCTCTGAGATTTTTTTTTTTTTTGTGTGGACACATGCGCAAAAAAAAAAAAAAAATGAACATTTGAACAGCACCATAGACTGTAAGGGTATGTGCACACGTTGCGGATTATCCTGCGGATATTTCTGCAGACAATCCGCATCTCTTGGCAGAAAATGCAGAGTAAAACACATGCTGTTTTCCTGTGAATTTTTTGGATTCTAGTGCGTATTTATGCAAAACTTTGACCCTTGTTCTTCTGGAGAGAGAGACGCAGCTGCGGATCTGCCAAAACAATTGACATGCTGCAGAAAATAAACCGCTGCTTTTCTGTGCGGAATTTTCCGCAGCATGTGCACAGCGGTTTTTATTTTGCATTGGTTAACATGGTAATGTACACCGCAGAAGAATCTGCTCAGATCCGCAACGTGTGCATATACCCTAATGGGTACGTGGTCTATGCATACAAAAACACATAGGTGAAATACAAATCAAATGTCTGAATGAGGCTTTAGAATAAACTAAAAAATTAGTTTTCTATTTTTAACTTATGCAGTATATACAAAAGCGTAGAACAATCCTTGGCCATTTGCTCTTACTAAATAGAAAATTCAATGAATTTTATGAATTAAAACTGGACATTTTTTTCAAAGCATCAGGCTGTTTATCTAAAATGTTTGTGTGTGGGGGGCGTGGCCTGGCGCGTATGTGAGAGGACGTGAGGCTGAGGAGCTCCACTGTCATTCTGAAGAATAATCCTTAATAGGCCGACATAACAGAGACCCGTGCACACTTACTGCTGTGGTGGGTGCCGAGTGGAGACACCGGGAGTGAAGAAGAGTGCGGAGATGGGGAGGAGGAGGCAGAAAGACGTCGGGGAGGACGGCAGTGTGGCTGCACAAGATGGCGCCGGGAGAGTGGAGGAGGCACAGAGACTGACTGAGAACTATGGCAGAAGGTCACAAATTATCCAGAAGCTGCAGCGCTTTGCAAGGGAAGATGAGGGGGGCACCGGAGAAGGTACTGTGCTGGAGGGAGAGAGAATGAGCAACGAAGCTGCAGGAGAGGCTGAAAGCAGGGAGGAGGGGGGAGGGGGAGTCACTGTCTCTGAGTGTGCATCTGAAGAGGAGGATAGTGAAGCTGACAAGGAGGGCCCTGAAGGGGAACCAACTTTAAAAGATGTTTTTCTGGTGGTATTGTTCTGTAAAAAAACACTGACTAAGTTGAGCAGCCGGGTTGATAATATTAAGGAAGAAATTATTGGAATTAAAGAGGCACTAAACAAGGCGGATGCTAGGATGGGTGCTGTGGAAGAGAGAGTGAGCACCACTGAGGACACTGTAAATAAAATGCAGAAAACTCAGAACCAGCACACGCAAAAGATTTCAGAAGTGCACTTAAAACAAGATGATCTAGAAAATAGATCTAGGAGAAACAATCTTAGATTTGTGGGATTCCCGGAAAAAGTAGAGGGTAACGACCCCACTGACTTTACTGAGCAATGGATCCTATCTAAAATTGGCAGAGACACACTCTCCAGGGTGTTTGCGGTAGAGAGAGCACACCGCGTTCCCCTGCGACCCCTCCCTCCGGGTAGTGCCCCCCGTACAATGTTGGCCAGGATACTTAACTGCAGAGATAGAGAGACTATCCTCCGGGAGGCTAGGAAGAAGGAGGACCTCATATTTAATGGACGCCGTATTGAAATATATCCGGACTATTCAGCAGAGGTTCAGAAAATGCGGATGAAATTTGGCGAGGTCAAGAAAGGACTGAGAGTGCTGGGAGTGAAGTACTCTATGTTATATCCCGCCAAACTGAGAGTAGCAGCTTTGGGGTCTGTTCAGTTTTTTCCAACCCCAGAGGAGGCCGTCAAGTGGATGGAAATCAACCACTCCAAACTAAGGGCTGAGAAAGAAGGAAAAGGCTGAAGAAGAAGAATTTTTCGGACATTTTTTCTCTATTTTTGAATCTGTGCCCCGAGTCGCCTGGGTACTCAGGTCTATTTTTGGGTCGTAGATCCTGGGTTTTTTTTTGGTTTTTTTTTTATGTTTATTGAATTATCCATGTTAGAAAAAGTTATGTGGCCTATTGGGCATGTTTGTATGTGACGGTGGGAGCGATGTACGCCCAAGTGAAGGAGGTTCAGTGGCTATTCGAGGGCTCACAGTAGCTAGGTGCCAGTTGCACCCTCTCTCGTTGGAGAGAGAGAATCTGTTATACGGGGAAGGAGGGGAGAGGGGGGGCGGGGGGGATCAGGGGGGGATATGTTGTGGGAGAGTTTTCATAATGCAATGTGATAAAGGGACTACAAGAGACCGACTACAACTGATGTTCATAGGACATAATGAGTGGTGATACAAGAATTCTAAGTTGGAATGTGAGGGGGGTTTCAGATCCATGTAAAAGAGCGGCAGTCATGGCAGAAATTAGAAAGCACAATCCAGCTATTACGTGTTTACTAGAAACTCACTTGATTAAAGGAAAAGAAAAATGGCTAGAGAAAAAATGGATTACCCGGGCTTATCACTATATGTATTCGGCCTATGCGAGGGGAGTCTCTGTACTGATACATTCTCATGCTCACTACGAGGATATTGAATCTTGCGTAGATAGGGATGGGCAGTTTGTTTCCCTGAGATGCCGAATTTCTGGTGTATGTGTGATCATAGTGGCACTTTATATTCCACCCCCATATTCGAAAAAGAAACTACAAGAGATTTTTGAGTGGACGGGGGAGGGGAGGGGAATGTCCGGTGTTAATATTAGGGGATGTTAACAATGTCATGAACGAGTATTGGGATCGTGTGGGAATCGGGGGAATTAACCCCAGGAAGGATAGGATGACTCCATTCGGGACATATGTTAGTGAGATGGGTATGATAGACTTATGGAGAGTGCGGAATGAGGGGAACAAATGCTTTTCGTGTTATTCGTCCTCGTATCATGCCTTATCGCGCATAGACTTAGCATTAGGTAACAGGGGCATGGACGGAATAGTTGGGACGGTGGAATATTTACAGAGAGTTATCTCCGACCATAAGGCAATTGAAGTTAGTTTGAGACTGGGAGTGGGAAAAAGGAGGAGAGTAGGGGGGACAATACATCCGGAATGGCTCAAATGTCTGAATATGGAAATTATTAAAAAAGATCTTATTGAATTCTTCCAATTAAATGAAGGTTCTGCTGACTCACTTATAGTGTGGGATACCATGAAAGCATATTTAAGGGGACTATTCATACGAGATATTTCGAGACGTAAGACACAAACGAGACAGGTAAACCAAGAGACTACAGACAGATTGAGCAGGGGAGAGGAGGAAATGATACGTAGGCCCAGTATCGCCACTAAAAAGGCATTAAAAGAAGCACAAGAAGAAGTAAATAAGTTATATTTACAAGGGATAGACAAGAAAAGGGCATTCCAGAGAGCACTGTTCTATGACGAAGGGGAAAAGGTGGGACACTTACTGTCAGTGATATCTGCGGCGCAGAAAGGGTCCACACAGATATATAAAATTGTCAAGGAGGATGGGGTAACTCATAAAGCCACCTCTGGGATATTGGAATGTTTCCGGGAATACTATGTAAAATTATATACCTCAGAATTGGGGGTTAGAGAACAAGAAATGGATAGATACTTACAAGAGATAGAGATACCTAAGTTAGATGATACTGATAAACAGAATCTGGAAGAATTATTTACTGTAGAGGAAGTGGAGAAGGCTATTCTGTCATTGGCAAATAATAGGTCACCTGGCTCTGACGGTATCCCGGGAGAAGCATATAAGGAACTAATAGAGGTCGTAGCACCTAAACTTAAGGAGGTATTTGAAGATGCAGCGGAGAGAGGGGCTTTGCCGATGTCTATGAGGGAGGCCGTAATTGTGGTTATTCCTAAAGAGGGGAAAGATGCCTCATCCGTTGAATCCTATAGACCCATCTCGTTATTGACGTCAGACGTTAAAATATTAGCTAAAATGTTGGCGATAAGAATGTCTGGGGTTGTTCAAAAATTGATACATCCAGACCAATCGGGTTTTTTACAAAATAGATCTACCGCCATTAACCTACGTAGACTCTTTCTAAATATACAACTCCCGGCAGATAATGAAGGGGAAAGGGTGGTGGCCTCGCTGGATGCACGAAAGGCATTTGATAGGGTAGAGTTGAATTATCTATGGGCAGTATTGAAGTTAATGGGATTCGGACATAGATTTATTTCCTGGATTAAATTATTATACGTGGATCCAAAGGGGTACATTAGGATTAACGGGGAGACCTCGGAGTCGTTTGGGTTGTTCAGAGGAACTCGTCAGGGATGCCCCTTATCGCCGTTGCTATTTGCGGTGGCGATGGAGCCATTAGCGATTAAAATTCGTAACTCCACAGAAATACAGGGCTTCAGATATGGGAATCTGGAGGAAAAGATTGCCCTATATGCAGATGACATACTCCTTTTTCTGCAAGATGGGGGAGATTCGTTGACTAAGGTTATGGCCTTTATAGAAAGATTTGGATCCTTTTCCGGATTGAGAATTAATTGGGACAAATCATGTATCATGGGGATTGACCGGGAATTGGGATGTCCACATATAGGTGGGGTGGATGGACAGCTGAAAGTAGTTAATGAATTTAAATACCTCGGAATATGGGTATCAATGCCTATATCTAGATTTCTCGAATTAAACCTGGATCCTTTATTAGTTAGGCCTCTTTCACACTTCAGTTTTTTGCATCAGTTATAATCCGCCAAAAAGGCGGACAAGCGGATCCGTTCTCAACTGATGTGAACGGATGGCACAGGATCCGTTTTCAGACGGATCCTGAAAATGAAGAAATTTAAAGGAATCGCTGGCCGGGAAGGGGGGAGAGAGAGCAGAAAGAAATTCGGGTTAAATCAGTGTTTGCAGGATCCGCCAGAGAAAAAAACGTTACAAGCTCCGTTTTGAAATTTTTGAGGATGGTGACGGACAGCAACTTTTGGCGGATCCTCACAAAAAACGGATGCAACGGACAGCAATCCGTCACAATCCGCCATTAATGCAAGTCAATGGGAAAAAAACGGATCCTCAAAAAAAAATTGAGGATCCGTTTTTTTTCAAAACCTGGCGGATTGTGACTGATTGTAAAAAACGGAAGTGTGAAAGAGGCCTTAAACTTAAAGCCAAGATGACAGCATGGTGTAAACTAGTATTGTCAATAGTAGGGAGGACGAACCTACTTAAAATGATAATGATGCCTCAGTTGGTGTATATTCTCCATAATACCCCGGTGTGGATCCCAAAGAGAAGATTTTATAAAATTAATACTATTTTTAGGGAACTAATTTGGGGGAAAAAACAAGCAAAACTTAAACTGGAAGTGCTCCAAAGGGGGAAGGAGGAAGGAGGGCTGGCGGCACCAAACCCATGGATATACTTTATAGCAACGCAAGGGCAGCACTTCAGAGGTTGGCAAGAGGAGGGAAATTTAAATGTTATGGGAAAAATTTTGGCCCAACTGACCAATAAAAAAATATTAATACAGAGTCTGGAGGCGGGATGCTTTGTGAGTCATGGAAAAGGACTACCTACTTTTAGGTTAATGCATAAAATATGGCAAAATATTAAGAGTCTCAGAGGAATTGGGGAATTGACGACATACACGCCTATTTGGGATAATGCAAGCCTATCAGAACTGTGTAAATTGAAGGATTTTGGTGATTGGGAGAGGAAAGGATTGCAATATATGTGGCAGTTACTGGAGGGGACGGAAATCAAGCCATTTTCTGTATTAAAAGAGGAGTTTGGGCTCTCGAGCAGCGGGGAGTTTCGATACCTCGGTCTCAGGCATGCATTCCAGGCACAGAAACATATGACACATATGACGGTACAAAAAGATGTTGTGTTGGATTATGTGTGCTCGTCTGGGGGTACGAGGGGAGTTATTTCCACCATTTACCGGGACCTATTGTACTCCCACATGATTAAGTTTCCCCTAAAGGCAAAAGCTAAATGGGAGAGGGAAGTGGGACAGATAGAAGATGAAATATGGGACACTATATTAGAATATATACCCAAACTTTCATTGAGTGAACCGGGTAGGATATCGCAGCTGTACATTATACATAGAACGTATAAAACCCCGGAACTTATGGAAAAAATGGGCCTGAGGGACAATGCGGAATGTCCAAGATGTAGAGTTGAACCCGCGGGAATGTTACACATGCTCTGGTCCTGCCCAAGACTCTCTTCATATTGGGGGGAGGTTATTGAACAAATTGAGAAGATATACCAATGTGGAGTGGGAAGGGACCCCATAACGTGTGTGTTGGGGTATGTGGAGGAAGTGTCTGTGGGAAATGCATATAAGCCAATTATAGCAAAACTTTTATATGTTGCCCGTAAACTGATCGCACAAAAATGGATCGATGCCGAGCCCCCGACGGTTGGGGAATTTATTGTACGAGTGAACAATGTAGTTCGGTTAGAAGAAAGAGTTTATAGACGACGACACAAAGAGGTGCATTTTGAAAAACTTTGGTCTAAGTGGTTGCAGTAGAGTCAACCTTATTGAGAATGTCTTATGGCAATTAGGCTGGGGGGGCGAGGGAGGAGGGGGGGCTTTCTTATGAGGGGGTAACTCGAATGTCGTATATTTTTTTTTTTTTGTATATGTTCTGGATTTTGCATAGGCTTTTGCCTGCATGTAATGTAAACGGCATTTGAATATAATAAAAAATCTTTGGTTCAAAAAAATGTTTGTGTGTGTATATATAGTACAGACCAAAAGTTTGGACACACCTCATTCAAAGAGTTTTCTTTATTTTCATGACTGAAAATTGTAGATTCACTCTGAAGGCATCAAAACTATGAATATACACATGTGGAATTATATAATTAACAAAAAAGTGTGAAACAACTGAAAATATGTCTTATATTCTAGGTTCTTCAAAGTAGCCACCTTTTGCTTTGATTACTGCTTTGCACACTCTTGGCATTCTCTTGATGAGCTTCAAGAGGTAGTCACCGGATATGGTTTTCACTTCACAGGTGTGCCCTGTCAGGTTTAATAAGTGGGATTTCTTGCCTTATAAATGGGGTTGGGACCATCAGTTGTGTTGTGCAGAAGTCTGGTGGATACACAGCTGATAGTCCTACTGAATAGACTGTTAGAATTTGTATTAAGAGGAGACTCTGTGCAGCAGGCCTTCATGGTAAAATAGCTGCTAGGAAACCACTGCTAAGGACAGGCAACAAGCAGAAGAGACTTGTTTGGGCTAAAGACCACAAGGAATGGACATTAGACCAGTGGAAATCTGTGCTTTGGTCTGATGAATCCAAATTTGAGATCTTTGGTTCCAACGACAGTGTCTTTGTGCGACGCAGAAAAGGTGAACGGATGGACTCTACATGCCTGGTGCCCACCGTGAAGCGTGGAGGAGGAGGTGAGATGGTGTGGGGGTGCTTTGCTGGTGACACTGTTGGGGATTTATTCAAAATTGAAGGCATACTGAACCAGCATGGCTACCACAGCATCTTGCAGCGGCATGCTATTCCATCCGGTTTGCGTTTAGTTGGACCATCATTTATTTTTCAACAGGACAATGACCCCAAACACACCTCCAGGCTGTGTAAGGGCTATTTGACCAAGAAGGAGAGTGATGGGGTGCTACGCCAGATGACCTGGCCTCCACAGTCACCAGACCTGAACTCAATCGAGATGGTTTGGGGTGAGCTGGACCGCAGAGTGAAGGCAAAAGGACCAACAAGTGCTAAGCATCTCTGGGAACTCCTTCAAGACTGTTGGAAGACCATTTCCGGTGACTACCTCTTGAAGCTCATCAAGAGAATGCCAAGAGTGTGCAAAGAAGTAATCAAAGCAAAAGGTGGCTACTTTGAAGAGCCTAGAATATAAGACATATTTTCAGTTGCTTTTTTGTTAATTATAGTATATCGAAACGCGTTGTGGATTTCAATAAACAAAGAAACTTTTAATCTCTTCATCTGTGTGCTGTGCACGCCCATGTGACCTGAGTATCCTACAATTCATCTCCGATTTACTGGCTAAGCGCACCTGTGTACTCTGTGAGATACCTGATGACTGACATATCAGACTGCACCTTTTCTCTGGAAGAACAGTGTGATTATCAGTCCAAAATTGCACATGCGTGATCAACATCTCACCCGACCATCAGTCCCCATACACATTACACTGATAGTCAAACCAATTGATTTCGGCAGATTTAGCCAACTCAAGAGTCTGTGTATGTGGGCCTTTATTTTGCCCACATTCCACCCGAGTAATTGTCTGTCTTCAGCTCAGGCCAGTTATTAATCCATTAGTAGGAAAGTTCAGAAGAAAACTAAAGATAAACTCTGCCTTCACAATGAGATTTCTCACTAATTCACTGCAGCAAGCTATGCACAGTGATACATGGAGGCTGTAGAAGACAAATGGTTCAACTTTTCAAAGAAACATTATTGCAATGGTTTTTTTTTAACCCAAAAACATGCAAGTGAAAAAACTGCCCCTTAAGATATATTGCAGTAAGTCAATTTAGCTGCAGAGCAATAACCAGTTAATCCCATTGTTTTGGCAAAATTCCATCTTATGGCCATCTTGCATCCTCCATGCTGCTTTGAGTCATTTTGCTCAGTAAACCATATATATTTCATCTACTCTATGATAAAAAAACAATGTATCACTTATAGTACTTTAATATATGAATCTGTTTTATCTGATTGTATATGAATAGATCTCCGTGTTACGGGGAAAAAAATGTCTAATTAGGCTGCTTTCACACAGACTGTGCTCTGATCACATTTACTGGCCTGACCGCCAGGTCTTCCCCACTGAAGTAATTGCGTATTAATTACATACCTATGAGGCAGTTCGATCCGGTGACCTGGTAGTTGGGGCGGGTTTTCCAATCCGATCACATTTCGCGTTCTAGACTGGCCTTCTAGAAAAATCTAAAGCCCCCGTCACACACAGCGATCTCGCTATCGAGATCGCTGCGGAGTCAGAAGTTTTGTGACGCAACAGCGATCTCACCAGCGAGATCGCTGTGTGTGTCACTGACCAGCGACCGGCCCCCTGACGGTTATCCCTGATCGTCCTGGAATGGCCAGGACATTTTTTTTGATCGCTGATCTCCCGCTGGCCAGCACACATCGCTGCGTGTGACAGGCGGGAGACCAGCGATCAGCGCGCTGGTAACTAAGGTAAGCGTCACGTTTCTAAGCGGCGTGCAGCGCTTAGAAACCCGATGTGTACCTTAGTTACCAGTGGGCTGGTGCAGGGAGCTGGTAACCAAGGTACACATCTGGTTTCTAAGTGCCGCGCGCTGCTTAGAAACCCGATTGTGTACCTTGGTTACCAGATCCCTGCACCAGCGCACTGGTAACTAAGGCACACAGTGGGTAAGGCCTCTTTCACACTTCAGTTTTTTGCATCAGTTATAATCCGCCAAAAAGGCGGACAAGCGGATCCGTTCTCAACTGATATGAACGGATGGCACAGGATCCGTTTTCAGACGGATCCTGAAAATGAAGAAATTTAAAGGAATCGCTGGCCGGGGGGAGAGAGAGAGAGAGTGAGTTCTTTTTCTTGTTTTGTCCGGCACCCAGAAAGAAATTCGGGTTAAATCAGTGTTTGCAGGATCCGCCAGAGGAAAAAACGTTACAAGCTCCGTTTTGAAATTTTTGAGGATGGTGACGGACAGCAACTTTTGGCGGATCCTCACAAAAAACGGATGCAACGGACAGCAATCCGTCACAATCCGCCATTAATGCAAGTCAATGGGAAAAAAACAGATCCTCAAAAAAAATTGAGGATCCGTTTTTTTTCAAAACCTGGCGGATTGTGACTGATTGTAAAAAACGGAAGTGTGAAAGAGGCCTAACTAAGTGACGTGCGTTGCTTGTTACCCGCGTGTCGCTGGTGCTGATCGCTGGTGAAGCTGCCTGTTTGGCAGCTCACCAGCGATCATGTAGCGACACACCAACGATCCTGACAAGGTAATATCTTTGTCGGGATCGCTGGTGCATCGCTATGTGTGACGGGACCCTTAGGCACAAAAAGCACAATAAGGTCTTATCCAACTTCTTCATCAGGAATTAATCACAAACCTTATACAAACCTGGCCTTATAGTCATGCATTCTCCGATCTGCGGATGGGTAAATCTTGCTTACTTTTGAGGTGAACTCCATATTGTCAGTCCCAGATTACAATTTAAATCTACCCCTTGAGTTAATGTGGTTAATGTTAATACACTTTTGTAAATAGCGACATTATTTAGCGGCTAGAGTGCTTTTTACAAAAAAAAAAAATCAGATGATTTTTATTGATTATTTGCTTTTATAAACAATTACATACATTACACATTACAGTACAAACACAATAAACTAAATAAACAAGTTTAACCCTTAAAGTTTGTACAGTCCTATACCTGCCAAGGTAGTCCATGCCAAACAAAGTTATCAATTTTGTCCAAATGAAGATTTTCCCAAAGACTGGTGACATGTTACTAAATACATGGATTATACCAAAACTAGGATTGGTTGTATGTTCATTAACAACATGCTTACAAACAGAAAATAATTGGTATCTATATGTCCTCAACATATGATATTTAAAAAGCCGAAATAGCCAGCCGGTCTAGTACAGTTATTCTGAGTAGGTCCACAGGGCTAGAGGGCTTTGTAATTGTAAGCCTATGTATGACTATAAGTAACACTGCATATGTAAAAGTGTTTATTTCTAGAAGAAGTAAAAAACAGCTATTGTCTAGCAGATTGTTGGCTGGTTAATATGTGGCGCATTGTTCTAGCTAGGCGGCATGTCTTTATAGCCTGTTCCGACAGTTGCACAGACCGACATATGTGTGCCCCATTTGAGCAGATGGTAGCGCTCACCTACATCATTTCAATGTCTTCTGCTTGTTTTCCCTAAGTGTTTGCAATAAGTAGGTCATATGAATGTGTTGCAGAAAATCATATAGGTCACAGACTCCAAAAAAAAAAATTGTTCTCAGATTTTACATTCACAAGCATATGCAGTGTGGCGTATGTAGTGACGTCACAATCCTTCCTGTCTGTCACTTGCAGTCCTTTGGTCATCTCATGCGGTTTCAGTCTCAGGAAGTTTTATTTTTTGTACTGATACAGTAACATGACTTCTTTGTCATTCCAGACTGCACCTTACTACTTATTTGTCCAGGACACTTATACGGTAATTTCAGTCTACACGACAGTACATCTATAGCAATACCAACCTGTGTAATTTTATGAGATCTGTATTTTATTTTTTTTGTTAATGTTAAAAGACCTTCATGGGCACTTTTTATTCTTAAAATGAATGACAATTATTATTAATACCATATTTGATTAATTTTAATTGTATTTTTTGGGAATCTACATCAACTATCCCACCACCACTCCCGAGATGAAAGAGGGAAAAAAGCTATTACAGCACTTAAAGGGAACCTGTCAGCAGGATTGTGCTCAGTAACCTACAGACAGTGTCAGGTCGGCGCTGTTATACTGGTTACAGTGACACCTGGGTTGATGAAATCCATCTTGTGGTTGTTGTGTAATCTTTATTTTCAGTGAATGGGATTCTCATGCTCCGGGGTGGGCCTGTGCGTCAAATATGAAACGACTCGCATACCCAGATTCTTTTCAGGTTTTACTCCAGGCTTTTTTCCTGTATGTCCCTGAGCGTATGAACTGCTGCTGTCAGTGTGCATATCTTGATGCCGTACTTTGCTGGCTTACTCTGTATATATTGTATGAACAGGTACCTACCTCGGAGTGCCACACGTTGTTCATCTACAGTGGCATTTTCACCAGTATTGTATAATTTTGGAAGAATCTCTATCCATAAACCCCAAACTTCTCTAATAGCTGCTAGTTATTAGAAAATTATCTGATGTAATTTTCCTCCCTGGGCAAGTACCAAATCACATTTTTGTTTTTAGACTGAATTGCTTGCAGCAGATTAGTTGTCTGAGCATCGCACCTCATCAAATTTAACTTCAGAATTTTCATAATCACTTTCCCCGCCACTTATGTGGTCTTCCTCACTGGACACTTTCTGTAGTTGGATATCTTCTTCAGAATCTGAGGCGTTGGCAAGCTTTACCAATTCCACTTCACTCAATTGATATCTTCGACAAAGTTTTATCCAACTTTCCAAATAATGGACACTCAGGAATTTCAAGGGGTAAAATCAGCGTTGTGGAATAAGTTAGCACTATATGAATAAACAACAATAATAAAATCGCTGCAAACACCAGTTTAGCAATAACAAGTTAAATCTTGACTTGACGTTCCTGTGCCCCAATGTTGGGCTACGTGCCGACGATAAGGAACAGTAGCGGTTTTTTTTGGATGCAGCATATTTTTGCTGCATCCAAAACGCTGCGTTCTAATTACCGCACTTGTGTTTAGGTACATGCTGATTTACCGCATGTAATGACTTTCTATTACGGAAAATACACAGCAGAGATTAGCATCTCCACTACAGATATTCACATTCTGCCACTCGTAAACCCAAACCACGGGTGAGTTTATGCAGTCTTAAATAGAAGTACAGTGGGCATGATCCCATCCACTGCTTACAGTGTAGAACATGTGCTTGGCGAAATTACGCTGCATCCAAAACGCTGCTGTTCCTGGTCGTTGACACGCAGCCTTAACCCCTTCCTGACATGAGACGTACTATCCCGTCCACGGTACCCGGGCCCGTATGACCGGGGACGGGATAGTACGTCTACCGCGATCAGCGGCGCCCACGTGGTGAGCGCCGCTGATCGCGGCCGGGTGTCAGCTGATTATCACAGCTGACACCCGGCACTATGTGTCAGGGGCGGTCACGGACCGCCCCCGACACATTAACCCCTTGCACACCGCGATCAAACGCGATCGCGGTGTACCGGGAGTTAAAGGGAAGCATCGGCAGGGAGGGGGCTCCCTCCGTGCTTCCCTGAGCCCCCCACGGCAGCGCAATGTGCAGCGCTGCTGCGGGGGACTCCTATCCTCCAGGCCCCCGAATCCAAGATGGCGACGGGGGCCTTCGGGGGCCTGGGGAAGCTGGCTTCCTCAGTGCCTGCAAAGCGCAGGCATGAGGAAGCCTTGTGCACTGCCTGTGACAGATTGCTGATCTGTCACAGTGATCTGTGATGTGACAGATCAGCGATCTGTCACAGGACAGTGATGTCCCACCTGGGACTATGTAATAAAGTAAAAAAAAATTTAAAAAAAAGTGTAAAAATAAATTAAAAAAAATCGCCAAATAAATTAGTAAAAAAAAAAAAAAATATTCCCCAATAAATTCATTTTTTTAAAATAATAATAAAAAAAAACAATAAATGTACACATATTAGGTATCGCCGCGTCCGTAACGACCTGCCCTATAAAACTGTCCCATTAGTTAACCCCTTTAGCGAACCCCTTAAAAAATAAAAATAAAAAACGAAGCAAAAAATAATGATTTATTATCATACCGCCAAACAAAAAGTGCAATAACGCGAGATCAAAAAGACGCATATAAATATCCATGGTACCGCTGAAAACGTCATCTTGTCCCGCAAAAAACAAGCCGCCACACAGCATCATCAGCAAAAAAATAAAAAAGTTATAACTCGCAGAATAAAGCGATGCAAAAATAATTATTTTTTATATAAAATAGTTTTCATTGCATAAAACCGACAAAAACATAAAAAAATGACCTAAATGAGGTATCGCTGTAACCGTACTGACCCGAAGAATAAAAGCGCTTTATCAATTTTACCGCACGCGGAACGGTGTAAACGCACCCCCCCCAAAAGAAATTCATGAAACGCTGGTTTTTGTTCATTCTGCGTCCCAAAAATCGGAATAAAAAGCGATCAAAAAATTTCACGTGCCCGAAAATGGTACCAATAAAAACGTCAACTCGTCCCGCAAAAAATAAGACCTCACATGACTCGGTGGGTCAAAATACGGAAAAATTATAGCTCTCAATATGTGGTGATGCAAAAACTATTTTTACAATAAAAAGCGTCTTTTAGCGTGCGACAGCCGCCAAACATAAAAACCGCCATAAATAGTAAATCAAACCCCCCGTTATCACCCCTTTAGTTAGGGAAAAATAATAAAATAAAAAAAATGTATTTATTTCCATTTTTCCATTAGGGTTAGGGCTAGGGTTAGGGCTAGGGGTGTGTTGGGGTAGGGTTAGGGCTAGGGTTAGGGTTAGGGCTAGGGTTAGGGCTAGGGCTAGGGCTAGGGTTAGGGCTAGGGCTAGGGTTAGGGCTAGGGTTAGGGCTAGGGTTAGGGGCGTGTTGGGGTTCGGGTTGGAGTTAGAATTGGGGGTTTCCACTGTTTGGGCACATCAGGGGCTCTCCAAATGCAACATGGCGTCTGATCTCAATTCCAGCCAATTCTGAGTTGAAAAAGTCAAATGGTGCTCCTTCCCTTCCAAGCTCTGCTATGCGCCCAAACAGTGTTTTACCCCCTCATGTAGGGTATCAGCCTACTCAGGACAAATTGCAAAACAATTTTTGGGGTCCAATTTCTCCTGTTACCCTTAGGAAAATAAAAAATTGGGGGCAAAAATATCATTTTTGTGGAAAAAAAATGATTTTTTTATTTTCACGTCCGAGTGTTATAAACTTCTGTGAAGCACTTGGGGGTTCAAAGTGCTCACCACACATCTAGATAAGTTCCGTGGGGGGTCTAGTGTCCAAAATGGGGTCACTTGTGGGGAGTTTCAATAGTTTAGGTACATCAGGGGCTCTCCAAACGCACATGACAACCGCAGACCATTCCATCAAAGTCTGCGTTCCAAAACGTCACTGCTTCCCTTCCGAGCCCCGACGTGTGTCCATACAGTAGTTTTCTCCCACATATGGGGTGTCAGCGTACTCAGGACAAATTGGACAACAACTTTTGGGGTCCAATTTCTCCTGGTACCCTTGGGAAAATAAAAAAAATGGTGACTAAAAGATCATGTTTGTGGAAAAAATACGAATTTTTTATTTTCACGCCCGGGCGTTGTAAACTTCTGTGAAGCACTGGGGGGGTCAAAGTGCTCACCACACATCTAGATAAGTTCCTTGGGGGGTCTAGTTTACAAAATGGTGTCATTTGTGGGGGGTTTCCACTGTTTAGGTACATTAGGGGCTCTCCAAAGGCAACATGACACCCGCAGACCATTCCATCAAAGTCTGCATTCCAAAACGTCACTACTTCCCTTCCGAGCCCTGACGTGTGCCCATACAGTAGTTTTCTCCCACATATGGGGTAGCAGCGTACTCAGGACAAATTGGAAAACAACTTTTGGGGTCCAATTTCTCCTGGTACCCTTGGGAAAATAAAAAAAATGGTGACTAAAAGATCATGTTTGTGGAAAAAATACGAATTTTTTATTTTCACGCCCGGGCGTTGTAAACTTCTGTGAAGCACTGGGGGGGTCAAAGTGCTCACCACACATCTAGATAAGTTCCTTGGGGGGTCTAGTTTACAAAATGGTGTCATTTGTGGGGGGTTTCCACTGTTTAGGTACATTAGGGGCTCTCCAAAGGCAACATGACACCCGCAGACCATTCCATCAAAGTCTGCATTCCAAAACGTCACTACTTCCCTTCCGAGCCCTGACGTGTGCCCATACAGTAGTTTTCTCCCACATATGGGGTAGCAGCGTACTCAGGACAAATTGGAAAACAACTTTTGGGGTCCAATTTCTCCTGGTACCCTTGGGAAAATAAAAAAATGGTGACTAAAAGATCATGTTTGTGGAAAAAATACGAATTTTTTATTTTCACGCCCGGGCGTTGTAAACTTCTGTGAAGCACTGGGGGGGTCAAAGTGCTCACCACACATCTAGATAAGTTCCTTGGGGGGTCTAGTTTACAAAATGGTGTCATTTGTGGGGGGTTTCCACTGTTTAGGTACATTAGGGGCTCTCCAAAGGCAATATCACACCCGCAGACCATTCCATCAAAGTCTGCATTCCAAAACGTCACTACTTCCCTTCCGAGCCCCGACGTGTGCCCATACAGTAGTTTTCTCCCACATATGGGGTATCAGCATACTCAGGACAAATTGGACAACAACTTTTGGGGTCCAATTTCTCCTGGTACCCTTGGGAAAATAAAAAAATGGTGACTAAAAGATCATGTTTGTGGAAAAAATACGAATTTTTTATTTTCACGCCCGGGCGTTGTAAACTTCTGTGAAGCACTGGGGGGGTCAAAGTGCTCACCACACATCTAGATAAGTTCCATGGGGGGTCTAGTTTCCAAAATGGTGTCATTTGTGGGGGGTTCCACTGTTTTGGTACATCAGGAGTTTTCCAAACGCGACATGGTGTCCGATCTCAATTCCAGCCAAAAACGTCAAATGGCGCTGCTTCCCTTCCGAGCTCTGCCATGCCCCCAAATAGTGGTTTACCCCCACATGTGGGGTATCAGCGTACTCAGGACAAATTGCACAATAACTTTTAGGGTCCTGTTACCCTTGGAAAAATAAGAATTGAGGGTGAAAAGATCATTTTTGTGGAAAAAATATGATTTTTTAATTGTATGGCTTTATGTTATAAACTTCTGTGAAGCCCATGGGGGTTCAAAGTTCTCACCACACATCTAGATAAGTTCCTTAGGGTGTCTAGTTTCCAAAATGGTGTCATTTGTGGGGGTTTCCACTGTTTTGGTACATCAGGGGTTTTCCAAACGCGACATGGTGTCCGATCTCAATTCCAGCCAAAAACGTCAAATGGCGCTGCTTCCCTTCCGAGCTCTGCCATGCGCCCAAATAGTGGTTTACCCCCACATGTGGGGTATCAGCGTACTCAGGACAAATTGCACAATAACTTTTAGGGTCCTGTTACCCTTGGAAAAATAAGAATTGAGGGTGAAAAGATCATTTTTGTTTAAAAAATATGATTTTTTAATTGTATGGCTTTATGTTATAAACTTCTGTGAAGCCCATGGGGGTTCAAAGTTCTCACCACACATCTAGATAAGTTCCTTAGGGGGTCTAGTTTCCAAAATGGTGTCATTTGTGGGGGGTTTCCACTGTTTTGGTACATCAGGGGTTTTCCAAACGCGACATGGTGTCCGATCTCAATTCCAGCCAAAAACGTCAAATGGCGCTGCTTCCCTTCCGAGCTCTGCCATGCGCCCAAATAGTGGTTTACCCCCACATGTGGGGTATCAGCGTACTCAGGACAAATTGCACAATAACTTTTAGGGTCCTGTTACCCTTGGGAAAATAAAAATTGGGGTGAAAAGATCATTTTTGTGGAAAAAATATGATTTTTTAATTGTACCGCTGTACGTTATAAACTTCTGTAAAGCCCTTGTGGGTTCAAAGTTCTCACCACATATCTAGATAAGTTCCTTGGGGGGTCTAGTTTCCAAAATGGGGTCACTTGTAGGGGGTTTCCACTGTTTAGGTACATCAGGGACTCTCCAAACGTGACATGGCGTCCAATCTGAATTCCAGCCAATTTTGCATTGAAAAAGTCAAACGGCGCTCCTTCCATTCTGAGCTCTGCCATGCGCCGAAACAGTCGTTCCCCCCCACATATCAGGTATCTGCGTACTCAGGACAAATTGCACAATAACTTTTGCAGTTCAATTTCTCCTGTTACCCTTGGTAAAATAAAAAAAATTGAACCTGAAGTATTTTTTTTATGAAAAAAAGTTAGATGTTCATTTTTTTTTAAATATTCAAAAAAATTCCTGTGACGCACCTAAAGGGTTAATAAACTTCTTGAATGTGGTTTTGAGCACCTTAAGGGGTGCAGTTTTTAGAATGGTGTCACTTTTGTGTATTTTCTATCATATAGACCCCTCAAAGTGGCTTCAAATGTGATGTGGTCCTAAAAATAAAATGGTGTTGTAAAAATGAGAAATCGCTGGTCAACTTTTAACCCTTATAACTTCCTAACAAAAAAAAATTTTGGTTCCAAAATTGTGCTGATGTAAAGTAAACATGTGGGAAATGTTAGTTATCAAGTTTTTTGTGTGCCTTATCTCTGTGATTTAAGGGCATAAAAATTCAAAGTTGGAAAATTGCGATATTTTCAAAATTTTCGCCAAATTTCCGTTTTTCTCACAAATAAACGCAAGTTATTTGAATGAAATTTTACCACTAACATGAAGTACAATATGTCACGAGAAAACAATGTCAGAATCACCGGGATCCATGGAAGCGTTCGAGAGTTATGACCTCATAAAGGTACAGTGGTCAGAATTGTAAAAATTGGCCCGGTCATGAACGTGCAAACCACCCTTGGGGGTGAAGGGGTTAAAGTCCATTTATACTGCAAAACTATCGGCAATGAGCGTTGTTTCATGTTAATCTTGCAATCTAATCAAGCTGCTGATTACCTGACGAACAAGCAAGACACTTGTTTGTAGGGTGAAATAATCCGAAGAGTGGTCTAAATGATCGAAGAGCAGCCAACAAATAGCTCATCGGTGGGAGTTTAAAGGAAACCTGTCATGTCCCCAAGTGCTTTTAATCTGCAGATATAGTGATAATCTGCAGGTTAATAGTGTTCCCAAAACTGTATGGGCGCTGCACTGAAAGCCAGGCTGCTTGGGGAAAGTTAACTTTATTCCTCTCGGCAGCCTCCTGTTTCATCATAGCCTGAGCGGCCACTGTTACTGCTCGGTGTACAGTGAGCAGAAGCTGTAAGCACGCCCTGGCACATTAAGACTATGTGCACATGTATGCAGAAAATTTCTGCATGAAAACCGAACTCCTTCTCAGAAAACGCTCTTTTCTTTCTGTGCGTTTTTGCCGCAATTTTTTTCCGGAGCGTCCCCAGACACACAGAAAATAGCCAGAAAAGCGGAATTTACCGCAAAATTAGTGAGCATGCTGCGTTTTTTACTGCAAAGCGTTTTTTTCGATGTAGAAAACGCATCAATACGCACAAAAAGTGCAAAATGCATTAAAATGAATGGGAAGCTTCTTTTAGGCGTTTTTTGAGCGGATTTTTTGGTAAATTCGCGGGAAAAACACGAAAAAAACGCAACGTGTGAACACAGCCTAACGGACATCCATCTCTGCAGCGTATGGGTACAGAGATGGCTGTCAGTCACACCTCTGACTTAAAGCTGGAAGCGGGAGGAGTAAAGTTCATTCCTCTGGGTAGACATGGAATGGTATTAAACCCATATCTGTAGGTAAGGACATAACCAGTTCCCTTTAATAGGGAATTGGTTACACAGGCAGCCCACTCTTCAGAAGCACCCAGCATGATCAGTAATCATTCAGTGCACATGGGCTGCCATTGTTCTCGACAGCTCAGGTCCTATTTACTCAGGATAATTTGCAGCCTAGAACGATTATCTTTTGCGCAGAACAGAGGATCATGTCTCCTGACCGCTTTTCAGGTTGTTTCATCCAAAGAACAAGCGTTTTGCTCATGCCTCTGCTCTGGTGATCGGCAGCGGTTTACACTACAAGATGATTGTGAAACAATCAGATAATCTTGCAGTGTAATTGGGCGTTCAGTAGACCTTCTCTTCCTTGTGGAATCTCTTAAGACACTTCATTCTCTCATGACGTAGTCTGGAAATATTCCACTTTGGACAGCAAAGGCCGCTCTGCACTGTACATGAATTGCTGTCAGGTTGTAAGTTGTAATAAGCTTCTGTTCTACCATGGGAACCCGCACATCGCCATTTATCTTAATAAGACAATGACATGACAAAGGAACAGGTCTTGGTCAGGTCAGTTAAGTGATGGTGCGGCTTTGTCTTTGCTCCTATGGGTCATTGTGAAAGCTGTTGTGTTATCAGAGCTGTCTCCCTTGGCTACTTATATAGCCTGGATGATGAATCCTTGAGGTGACTTGAAGAATAAAAAAAAAACTATTTCCTAAAGAAAAGTCAGAAAAAAAACCCCTAAGTGATCATGAGGGTATATAACCCGTTTTTATTATACCGCCTGTTTTTAACACATTCATTCTTATGGTTGGACTCGCATAGTCATTGCCTTACATGGGAATAAGGGTTGGTGGATGATGCATAGACTGATTCTACATATTTGGGCATTCACAGCACTGACCTTGATTTGCTGGGCTTGTTTGCATAAACAAAAAAAATTTGGCATGTTGGACAAATTCTGCTATTGTGGCCTAAGTTAGCATAATGCAGAATATATGTATATATATTATTCTTTAGGGAGTGGTAGTACTAAAAAGGTTATTCTTATCTTTGCGGCGCACTGATCTCCCATCAATGGTGAGTCCGAAATCTGAAGTAATATAGTTGAATAGATCCAAGGCTTGGTAAATGCACAATCACACTACTCATTATCAATAAGTTGGCAGGAGATAGACGTTTTATCCTCCTAATATACTACAATCATCATATTATAAAGCACTGTGTTCTTCCAATTGCTCAGATTGCCTTTCTGCACAGATAATTCGTATTTTCTCTTCTCTATGTAGACACAGAAAGCCTCTTGTCTTCATTTATCATCCCCCCTTCAACTCCTGTTTCCACTCATAGCTTAGAAGGAGTATTCAACTAGTTGGTTTTTAATTACGTCCTGTCATAGACCTAATGGAAAAGAGAAGAATTAACTGGATAGAAAGGCAAAATGAACAATTGTAAGTACACAGCACTATATAATATGATGACTGCAATATATTAAGAGGATACAAATTTTGGTGCAAGTGCTTCTTTAAAGAGGACCTTTCACTAGATTTTTATATTTAAACTGAGTACTTCTTTCAACTAGCGCCGCTCCACAGAATCTGGAATAGTTTTCTTTTTTCTTTGCCCCCACTTTTCCAACGTTATCTCCCAATAATGAAGATGTACCAAAGAACTTGTATGAAAAAAAAAAAGCAAACACCCAGAGAAAAAGTTGTGTTGTATACTCCCAGCTGACTGACACTGGAGTGGCGCTTTAAATGTAATTCCCCTGCCCCGTCACATACTCTCCTGTCGTCCCCTTCATTCTTTTCCAATGTCTCTCCCGTCAGTCTCCAGTGCAGAGTGACTTGCCGGCCGCTCTTCAGTGTCAGCTGGTGCGCTTCGAAGGTCGCTTTTCAGTACAAGTCTATGAGAGCCTCGCTCTGGCTCACATAGACTGACTTCCGGCCATTCAGACGCTACTGTCACAAGATGGCGCCGCAGGACTGGAGCTGCGTCGGTAAAAGGTGAAGACGCCGGAAGGTGAGTGTATGACTGGAGGCAAAGGGCTTACATTTAAAGTGCCACTGAAAAGAAAAAAACAATCACTGGAGTGGTGAGGGGTACAGAAATAATGTTTCATTATCGGTGCAGTTGCTGGAAGTGGTGGCAGAACTCTGCTTAAACTAAAAAATCCAGTAAGATGACTTCAAATGATTTTTTTTTAACCACTGATGATCTCTGAACATGAAAGTGAACGTTGACTCATTGACTGGCCTACCATCTAATGTTGTGGTGGTGCCTTGAATCTCCCCTGTTGGCAAATGTTCAGGGAAGGAAGGTTCTGGCCGTTTCTTTTGTGCTCCTAAGGAAATAAGTTACCTGGAGAAGTTTCAGCAGCTGCTTACTCCTCTCTCCCCACTGAAATCACATGTTCGGCTATGCATATTATCTGTGTTTCAGGGAGTAGCGAGTAACATGTATGAGGCCAAAAGATGGCTACCTAAAGGGAATGGGTACCCTCTTTATGTTCTGCCATTTCATCGATTTTTCTGATTTGAACATCGCTGGTGGATTTATTGACTATAGCAGTAGGATATTTAGGAAATATTTCAGTGTCTGGTAGATGTCAGCCGATCGGCTACATGTCAATCTGCTGATGTTTACTAGCCGTTTTTATCAGGCCGAGCACATTTCCATGTGTGCAGAAAAATAGTTCTGTGCACACAGGATATACCATAATTTCTCTCGGCAGCACATACACTGTATTCAATGGAGTATGTGCTGCTGATTAACGACTTACCGAAGATGGAAAATCATTTCACTTGACGAATGATCTTTTGCCCTGATGTCCTGTTTAAACCTCATTCCCAGTTATCGGCCAGCTTAAATGCATCCTAAGATTTTATTTGGTTTCACACCGTGTGCTGTGTAATTTTTCCTGTGTAATGATTAGCTTTTCTTCCACAGATGTGCCAATTTCCAGCAGCAGGCACCTATATTATATACACTGCAAAGTTTTGTTTTTTTTTGTTTGTTTTTTTTTGTGTAATCAAAAGTGCTCTTGTGGGATTTGAAACAAAAGGGAGTTTATTACCAGAAGGTTTTCTTTGCCTGCAGGCAAACAAAGATGTAGAAGTAAAACAACAGGAGCTAAAAAATGACTATCAGCCGACACTACATGACAAGCGAAGTGCTCGGCTGCATGGAAACGCTTTGTCAAGGATGAGAGAAAATGCCTTTTCGCTGTGCTTATTCAGACTGGCCTCATTGTTTATTTTGCTTTTCTTCCTTAATATTGTATAATACTTTCAGACTTAAAAAATGTGAAAATAAAGTTTTACCAAAAAAATTAGTTTTGACAAAACAATTTAAAAATGAGCAGTGTGTTTTTAGTTATCATGCCAGACTAAAGGGTTTTTGCCAAGAATTGTAAATTACGGCATCTCAGATCCATGGGATGGAGGATTAGGGAATAACTTATTGATTGCACCTCCGCTCAATTTAAGTGACCCCCATCCTCAGGATGCTGTTGATCCTAGCAGTCAGGTCCTCGGTGATCAGTAAGTTAACACTTTTCCTATAGAACTATTATTTGTCATAATTAATTGTGCCTTTGTATCGGCTAATGTCAATGACTTGCAAAGAGACATAATACCTAGCTCGCGGGTGAGCTGTCATGACAAAGGATTTCACCTCTCTTCTTGGGGTGCCATGGAGGATGTGTCCCACTCTGCGCTCCTTGCATTAGCCACTGCAGACACAACTGCTTCTGTTGCAGAGTCTTGAGTAGGATCTCAGTAATGATAGAATAATTACTGTGACATCTTGAGGGCTTTTCAGGTATTCATGATCATTTCTCCAGTCTCTGATCACAATGCATGGACTGTCAGCATGAAGCTGTCACGCTCGGGGTCGGGAGACACATGGCCAGTCCTTGCATTGTGATCCAAGATCGGACCTATGATCACAGTTGTCTGAATCAGCCCTATGGCCGTGTGCCTGCGTTGAGCTTTGGGGAGTTTTTGACTCCGCGTACTTTTGCTGCTTAAAAAATGCAGCGTCTTATCCTTGAAGTAAAGTGGATGGGATTAAGATAACCCTCAGGCCCACTGCGCTTCTGTTTTACTCAGCGTAAATTGACCTGCAGTATAGGTTTCAAATCCGCAGCATGGCAATTGCTCTTGTGGGTATGCAGAGTTTTATGAGCAAAGTTTTCCCATAGACTTGCATTTGATGCGGAAAACCTGTAGTTGAAAAGTGCACATGCATTTTGTTTCATGTCCATTGCGAAAACGCAAGTAATCCACCCATGACTGTACCAATAAAGTTTTTTAAAAGCCAAATACCAAGAAGTATGGTATATAAAAAGCAGCTCAACTTATTGTGACAAACTAAAAAGAGACAAAAACTACAGCATCAAAAAGACGTGATAAACACACTAAAGATGCAATGAAAAAAGGATGAGGAACCGAAATGCTGCAAAACGTCTGCAACATCAAAATCTCATCAAGGGAACGATGTTCATGCAATCGACCTTTTGTATTTCATCCACAGTGTAAATGATAAATGTTTGTAGGTGGTCCTACCACTGGGACCACCACAATCACTAGAGCTGGAGCAGCACTGTTCATGCTTGACAGCCTATCCATTCTTGGTTCTCTTCATTACAATCGGCAGCATGGAGGAATGGGGGGTTCCTAATCTTCACCACCTAGTTTGGGGATGGGGTTAAATGCAGGGGCGGACATAGAGCCAGTGCAACTGCACCAGGGTCTGAAGGTGGAGGGGGCCCCTGCAGGCAGGGGAGTACTGCTCATAGCAGCAGAGTATGCAGCCGCTATGGGGTCACTAAGTCAAGATTATGGGCGAGAGTGAGAGGTGCCTGGTGTCATGCAGCATCGGGCCCCTCTCACTCCCTCCCGTAATCATGACTACCCAGAGCAGGGGAGAGAGCGCAGCGCAGAGTGCAGGAGTTCAAAAAGAGGGTGTGTCATGCAGGGAGAGACGCTGGCCAATAAACGCTTTCCCCACGAGACTGAGGAGAGCGCTCACTGGCTGCCGTCTCTGTCCTCCTGCATGGCGCCTCCCAATGGTGAGTATTCACCTGTAGTCAGGATTCCCGGGCCACACAGGTGACAACAGTGAAGGAAGAGCAGGGATTCTTCTGCAGCATCACACAGGGAAGAGGTCAGGAGAGGAGGCTCACTGCACAGGACAATGGCAGCAGCAGGGATGTGATACCAGTCCTCTCTGCTGTGTCCCCATCCCCCAAAGTGGGGTCTGCAGTCCTCACCAGCTGTCTGCACTGTGACTGACCTCCTGCAAGGCTCCTCTGATCACCTGAGGTCATAGACTAGTATGTGTGTTTGTACATATGTGTGGGTATTTGTGTGTTTGTATGTATGTGTCTGTTGTGTGTATGTATGTTCAGTGTATGTGTGTGTATTTGTGTGTATATACAGTATTTGTATATGTGTGTATCTGTGTGTATATACGGTATATGTGCATGTATGTGTGTGTACGGTATGTGTATACTATGTGTGTGTATGCATGTACGGTATATATGTACTGTGAATGTATGGTGTTTGTATGGTATATGTACGATGTTGGTGTGATCCATTGGATCATGGATAACTTAATGGTCACTGGGGGGATTCGACCACTGGGCCCAACCAGAGATTCTGAGAATAGGGGTCTGCAGTCTCGTCCTAGATGGAGCAAACGCTCGGCCTCTGCTCTGTTCATTATCTATAGAGCTGCTGAGCGCTGGGCTCGGTTATTTCCATCAGTTCCACAGACAATGAATAGAGCAGATACCAGATGATACAGATACCAGACATATGCTGTAATATAATATATACTGTACATGGTCGGGCTCTGCCGGTTCCAGCAGTAATCATGTAACCACGAGGATGAACTTTGCACTCTTGCTGTTATTTGCCAACTAGAGCGTCCGCTGCGTTCCATTCACTGACAGCGGACACTAGTTGTCACCTGACTGCAAGTCTGACTGCTCTGGAACCAGCAGAACCGAATGCTAATGAGGATATATACACTGTGTTCCAAATTATTATGCAAAAAATATTTCCTCATATTTTCTCTAAATTACCTATATGAATTGCAGTCATTGCTATTTTCCAGTCATCTAATATTCTAGTATAATTGCAATGTTTTTGAACAAACTGCCTATGAAAACAGTATGTTTTTAAAAATAAGAAACACTCAAAATGCATGTTCCAAATTATTATGCACAGCAGAGTTTTCAACCTTTTTATTTTTATTTTGAACAAAAATAATGGTCAATTGTGAAATTATAAGCATTATCAGCTTATTACAAAATGAAATCAAACAGTTTTCAAGTCAAAACTTTATTCTAGGTGATGTTACATTTGCACATAGGACCCCTTGTTCGAAAGAAGCTTCTGAACTCTCGTCCATTGAATGTGAGTTTTTGGATGGTTTGTGCTTCAATTGTTTTGCATGTGGACAGAATACCCTCCCAGAGCTGTTGCTTAGGTGTGAACTGCCTCCCGCCATCATAGACACTCCTTTTGATGATGCTCTAGAGATTCTCAATGGGGTTGAGGTCAGGGGAAGATGGTGGCCACACCATAAGTTTGTCCTCCCATAGCAGCCAGAGATGCAGATGTGTTATTTGCAGCATGAGACGGTGCATTATCATGCATGAAATTGATCTTGCTGCGGAAATCACGGTTCTTCCTCTTGAACCATGGCAGGAAGTGCTGTTTTAGAAACTCCACATAGATTATGGAGTTCATCTTTACCCCTTCAGGGATCCTAAAGGGGCCGACAATCTCTCTCCCCATGATCAAAACATTACTCCACCTCCTCCTTGTTGGCGCCTTAGCTGTGTTTTCATGGGGTGTCCATCAACCAGCCATCCTCCACTCCATCCATCTGGACCATCGAGCGTTGCACGGCACTCATCAGTGAACAGAACAGTTTGGAAGTCAGTCTTCATGTATTGTTTGGCCCACTGGAGCCATTTCTGCTTGTGTGCAGTGGATAGAGGTGGTCGACAGGATGGCTTACGCACAGCTGCAAACCTCTGAAGGACCCTACATCTTGTTGTTCGGGGGACATTGGAGGCACCAGCAGCTTCAAAAACTTGTCTGCTGCTATGACAAGGCATTTTTGCAGCTGCTCTTTTAACCTGACGCAATTGCCTGTTGGAAAGAGTCCTCAATTTTTCCTTATCAGCACGCACACGTGTGTGCTGGGAATCAGCTACATACTTCTTGATTGTGCGATGATCACGATGGAGTGTCTTGGCAATGTTGATTGTAGTCATGCCTTGACCTAAATACTCCACAATTTGTTGCTTCTCAGCAGCCGACACATCCTTTTTCTTTCCCATTTTGGCCAAAAATGTAGGCTGCTTAATAATGTGGAACAGCCTTCTTAAGTAGTCTTGCCTTTATTTGGACACACCTGCCAAACTAATTTGCACAGGTATCTGCAATTGCTTTCAGTGATGTAAAGAGCCCTGACACACATCACCATCAATGAGTTTAAATGACAAACAAAAAAAATTCTAACCTTATCACTCCTAAACTCTTTTTGCATAATAATTTGGAACACAGTGTGTGTGTGTGTGTGTGTGTATATATATATATATATATATATATATATATATATATATATATAATATATATGTGTGTGTGTATATGTATATGTGTATATATGTATATATATATATATAGCGATCTGGCCTGTTTCTCGTAGCCCGAGGCTCCAGAGGTTCCATTGCCAGAGTGCCCTCATCACAAGCAGCGTACTCGGCAGGGAGGGGGCCCAAGCACATTTCTTGCACAGGGGCCCCAAGCTGTCAGTATCCGCCCTTAGACCAGTTAATTATTTTTTTAAGTGGTGTCTGTCCTGGTACTAAAACTCACAGCTTGATTAAAGCCCCTCTCTCACACAGCGAGATCGCTAGCGAGATCGCTGCTGAGCCACAAGTTTTGTGACGCAACAGCGATCTCACCAGCGATATCGCTGTGTGTGACAGGTATCAGCGACCGCCCCCCCCTGCCGGGTATCGCTGATCATGCTCAAAATCCCTGGACTTTTTTTTGATTGTTGGTCTCCCGCAGGCCAGCACACATCGCTGCGTGTGGCAGGCGGGAGACCAGCGATCAGCGAGCTCCCAGCTCGTTTCCAAGGTAAACAGCGGGTTTTCTAAGCGTTGTGCTTAGAAACCCACAGTGTACCTTAGATATCAGCGCGCTGGTGCAGGGAGCTGGTAACCAAGGTAAACAACTCCCTGCACCAGCACGCTGGTATCTAAGGTACACAGCGATGCGCGCACTCGGCGTCGCTGGTGTTGATCGCTGGTGAAGCTGCCTGTTTGACAGCTCACCAGCGATCATGTAGCGACACACCAGTGATCCTTACAAGTTCATATCGTTGTCGGGACCGCTGGTGAGTCGCTATGTGTGACGGGGCTCTTAGGGGGCCCAGACACAAGTCCTGCACAGGGGCCTTTTGCAGCAGTCAGCGTCCGCCCCTGGTTAAATGTCTTCTTTTCCAAAAAGGGTTTTCGTCATAAGACAATCAGATGATTACCACACATTCAGCTGTTCTACTGGGGGAAACCTCATCTGATAAAACACACGATTATGGGAAATGGACAACCTTTCAAAGATGGTTCGTGTCTGCCGAAGCACAAGTCCCCCTATGTGCCGCACTTTGGACACTTCTATTTAAAATACAGAAGAAAAAAACAAGAAGTAACTAAGCGTAATATAATATGTAGTAATAATGTCTCTCTTGTAGAGTGTTTGGACTTCATATTGTTCACTTTGCCACATAGTATATCAGTCGCCATCTATTTAAAGTGATAAAACGATCACAAATTCCCAGCTAAACTGTGCTGATGGAGTGGTGTTGTGAAATGTCAAAGCGCTGCATCCATCACCCCAGGGCCCTCTGTAATACTGAGTAGTCTAGACACAGAGGGATGCTGTCATGTCCTCTGGCCTCACTGTGCCAGGCAGGTTTAATGATTTCTTTCTTGGAGTCATTATTTCCCGTTGTGCTATAGTCAGACAAATCATTTCTATCTTATTTATCGTGAGAGTTTTTACACTTTTCTCCTTGTTCTCTGCAAATGTGATAGCCCCAAACACATTGAGTTTAACCCTCTCTTTATTATCTGGTTTTACAGCCTCGTGTACATTATTCAGTATAATGAATGGTATTTAGGGTCTGTAATTGTGTAGAAACAGGCTTTAGACCATGTCTGGTTCTGTGTGGGTTCAATAAAGACTGCCAGGACTTATTCTTCTACCTGCACTGCTTATATTTCCACTTTGATCCTACTTAGAGCATTCATTAGGTGTCTGCTATAATATAGCAATTTTGAATGAGTTGACTTAAAGGGAACCTGTCAGCAGATTCATGCTGCCCAAACAATGGACAGCATGCATCATACACTGGCTGCATTATTGTTGCGGCATTTCACTTAGATAGGGATCCCAAAAACTTGAATAATGTGCTAAACAATGGCACAAAAATGCACTGTTTGTAGTGCTTTTTATATATGTATTGAGTCTGAGCCGATAGGAGGCGTAGCTGACTTCATTGACACTGAGCCGCATTGAGCAGCTTGCAGTGTATTGTAATGCATATAAGCTACAGAAGAAAAGTGACTACAAAGGTTTATAATTAAAGCCAATTACAGAAATTAAACGTTCAGGATTTTTCTTTTGCATAATGCAAGGTAATAAGAGAGAACAAAAAACCAAGCAAACTTGTTACTAGCTTTTCAAATTATTGTCATTACCTCGATGGATTGAAATTTGTGTAAACAACAATTTTCGCATTACTCGCCCACTAACCGCACTACCTATGCACCACTCCCAGTCGATCTTTGTTGACATGGCGGCATGGCTGCAACAGTCACATCACCCTGAAGGCGCCAGCCAAATCAGTAGGCTCAGCAGTCTTGTGCTGTCATGACGTCACCGATGCAGCCATGTAAATAAATGCCATTTGGGAGTGGCAAATGATGGACCATACCGTGTCAAACAGTTCAAGAATTTTTAAAAGGAATCTGTCACCAGTTTTTTCGTGTATAGACAATCCACCACCTTCATCGCCTATGCTGCATTGCTCAAATTTGTATGTTATCCCTTGACTCCCTGTATACCCACAAAAACACTTTTGAATTGCTCCCACCGTGAATGCAAATCTGGACGGTCTGGTCCGATGTGCGTCATTCCTGCAGCGTCTATCCCTCCTTTACATTACTAATCACCGTCCTCCAGCTTTCATGTGTATGGACGCGTCTTGTCATCCACATAGCCCAGCAAAATCTTGCGCCTGTGCAGGGAGATTGCTGGCTGCAGCGGGCAGAGCATAACCCATAACTGTGCATACACCGGCATGCTCCACACACGCAGATGTGTTTTATGCTCTACCTGCAGTAGGGCAGAGCAAGGTGCGCCTGCACGAGGCGGTGATTTCCCTGTGCAGGCGCAAGCAATTGAAAATGTTTTTGGGGTGTATGCAGGGAGAGTCAGGGGATAATATACAGCTTTGAGGAATGCAGCCCAGGCGGTGGTGGAGGTGGGTGATATTTGTTCATAGACTGAAAAACTTGTGACCGATTCACTTTTAACTCTTAAATTGTAAAACAGGATAACGCTAGTGTATCAGTCATTAATAATAGATTTTAGTCCCAGGGTCCTGCTCTGGGTCTACTAGCCTTCCAGGTCAGGCTGATTTGTATTTTTCTTGAAAGGTTTACCTTCCATAGTGTTAAGATTATTACTGAAAATCACAGCCTTTTATGTCTTTGTAGTTATCTGCTGAAAACGTTTATTCAATGCATTTATTTTGATATTTTGGGTCTAATGTGTTAAAAATTCTTTTTGTTACACACGACCAAGTGCAGACTTGTTATGTTGGAAATTTGCCTGCAGTTGGGCAATGAATGGCGGCACATTCAGTTACCAGTAGTGCGTGTGCTGATCGCGGCCATCTGCACTATATACTGTGATTTGAACATTATACTGACTTTTTTTGTCTACAGCTGTGTATGATCATTCAGTGTGGTACTATTGCATTATATGGGCCACATGTATGTGATGTACAGTCACCAAGTATATACTGTAGAAAGGGGATCTGTGGGGCATATGGCGGCTCCGCTATGTCCTTGCTGAAAGGAGGATTTTCCACTCTGCACTTAGACTGGAAATTGCTGTGGACCACAGCCATAGTCTGAAGATGGAAATCATCGCACAAATACAGTTCTCTGCATGTACGGCAAAAATTGTAGGTTTGTATCCTATCTGTTACATTTGTTCTGTGGTTCCCAGACATAAACGTGTGTAATGTGGCACCAGGTAGCTCCAATCTCCATTACATTTCATGATGCTCATTTCCATTTACATATTTCTGATTTGGCCTCCGCCATTGTCCCAAGTTATCTCCAAATTACCTTGTAAGGTACCAGCTGAATCCATTGTATGCTCTGACGGTATCTTGATGTTTTCCGCGCAGGTGATTTTGTGGATAGCCATGCTTTTTAATTACGTCTTGATTTCTCCTCGCAATCAATGTCCTGTGGGCATGAGCGGGTTCCAATAAATACCAAGCAGAGGCCACAGTATGTTGAGAATGTATTTACACCCAGATGTTCCTTGAAAATGGAATCGCAGCCTAATCGCTATATTGAAGGAAATAATTGCTTGATGACACATTGAGTCTGTTAATAGGATAGTGGCAGTAAAGACAAGCAGAGATCAATGGGTTAGCCTGGCATTTTCTGAATACGCTGATTGATTTTGGAAATCACATGCGCAACTGTTCATTGATCTACAGTAATCGAGGCATAAATGATGGAAGGGAAAGGGTGTTGGTTTTGTGCAATGTGTATATACAGTAATATGGTGTTCTTGGATATCGGCATATTTCCTGCGGTATTGTCCTTGGTATAGTGTTCTGTGCTGTTTTTCTTTTATTTGTTATGCCTTTAATCTTTAACAAAAGTGATCAGTATAAGGCAATATTTTAATTTGCAAAGGCCTGTTAATAGGAATGCACATTCAGTATTAGGGTGTGTGCACACACAAGCGTTTTTTAAGCATATTGATGTTTTTTTTCCGCGTAAAAAACACAGCATGCTCATTAATTTCGCTGACAAATCCGCATTTCTAACTAGATTCTATGAGACTGGGGACGCTCCGGAAAAAACGCATAAAAAAAGTGGAAAAAAAGCGCGTTTTCTGGGAAGAAGTCCAGTTTTCAGTCAGGAATTTTCTGCATGCGTGGGCACATACCCTTACTCTCCCATGTAAACTTGCCCAATTAGTTGGCAAACAAGCAAATTCTTGTTTAGTGATGAATCGTATTTTTTATGCGGCCCTACCCATAGGATAGATGATAACTTGTTGGTCGGTGGTTGTCCGTCCGCTGGGACTACCACCACTGGCAGAATGGGTAACTTTTATCCCCGTCAGAATGGAATGGCAATGCATTTATGCAGCCGCCGCTCCATCATTCACCAGAGGGCTATGAGCACTGTGCTTGGCTTATTCAGGCATGCACCATACAGAATGAATGGAGCGGTGGTCGGGTGCCTGGCCTGCCATGCCATTATGTAACAGGGATAAAAACCCCCCATCGGATCAGCAAGTTATTTCCTACCATGTAGATAGGTGATAATACTGGACAACCCCTTCAACAAGCGTTGATCCATTTCCTGTATCACAATGTACTATCCAAAGACTGTCTTTGTAAGAAAGTAAAATATCCTTTTTTTTTTTTTTTCTCTTTTTGTACAACCCCTTATTCTTCCTTAACGTGCCATATACAAAGTTGTGGCAGAACCTCCTTTTTTTGGTAGGAATGTCCCAATTTTACCCCCAGTGGCAGAAAGTGAGGATAGTGAAGAACCATGCATGTGGGATTTAACATGCCCAATTCACGGATGTATGGAAGGATCAGTAGGAGTAGCTGTCTGCGTTCAGCCAAATAAGTGAAATCCGCTATCTTAAGCCCCCGTTACACACTGCGATCTCGCTAGCAATATCGCTGTAAAGTCACCGATTTTGTGACGTTGCAGCGATATTGCTAGCGATATCGGTACATGTGATACTTGCCTCCGACCGGCTCCCCCGCTGGTTATCGCTGATCGCGCGAGAAGCTCCTGGACCATTCCTCGTCGGTCACTTCCTGCTGGGCTTCCTGTGGCGCCGGCGAGCGACGCGTGGAAGAGGGCGGGAGGACGTCAGGATCGCCTAGTGTGACAGGTAAGTATCGATCCCCGTCCCCAGCGATGTCGCTGGTGAGATCTGCCTGTGTGGCAGCTCACTAGCGACCACCTAGCGATGCACCAGCGATCCTGACCGCGTCAGGTGGTAGGATTCATGTCTGCCACTTGGCCTTCATCCCTGTTGAATTATACAGACACTTTTTTTTATACAAGATGCTTGTACCTTCGGCCTTCTTAAGAGTTTTATAAATGTGGCGCATAAAAGTGGATTTGTTATCATCTTGAGAAGACCCCTGGCTTTCCTGTCCAGCCTTCAGTCTTTGTCCTTGACCTGTAGAATTGTTCTAAGATTAGCTGTAATGCGTTTTTTCTCTTTCATGAAATTAATTTCTGTATCTGATCACTTTGTTGTGCTTACATTTGCTTTGAGCCTGGGTAGAGATATTCTAGCAGATTCCCATAAATAGGGTGTGTTTTCTGGAGAATGAGTGCGACTGGCTGTCAGTGCGTTACGTAACAATAGGCTGGAGGTACGGAGTGATTAATGAGGTCCTCGCTCATATTACTCCCTGGACAACGTAGTGTGTTATACACTGTTTATTTAATATACATTCAAAACACAAACTGGGTAAAATTAAATACTCTTTAAAGCATGTTTTTGAAGGCAGGGTGGGCATCATTGGAGGAGGCCTGTCACTAGATTCATCATACCTGAACCACGGGAGGCATGAGTCAGAGAATGGCTGCCCGATTACAAGCAGGGATGTTTTACCCTGTAACACTGTGACATTTCAGAGAAAGCATAGTTTGAAAGGGTGTCCCGGAGACCATCACGTACACGGTGTGCAGAATTATTAGGCAAGTTGTATTTGAGAGGATTCTTTTTGTTATTGAATAACAACTATGTTGTCAATCAACCCAAAAGACTCATAGATATCAAAGCTTAATATTTTTGGAAGTTGGAGTGGGTTTTTTTTTAGATTTGGCTATCTTAGGAGGATATCTGTTTGTGCAGGTAACTATTACTGTGCAGATTTATTAGGCAACTTAATAAAAACCAAATATCTACCCATCTCACTTGTTTATTTTCACCAGGTAAACCAATAGAGCAACACAAAATTTAGAAATAAACATTTCTGACATTCATATATTCTGTCAGTTGCTTGATCTGTTTACGATCAACATTGCATGCAGCAGCCACCACAGCCTCCCAGACACTGTTCGGAGAGGTGTACTGTTTTCTCTCCCTGTAGATCTCACATTTTATGAGGGACCACGGGTTCTCTATGGGGTTCAGATCAGGTGAACAAGGGGGCCATGTCATTATTTTTTCTTCTTTTAGACCTTTACTGGCCAGCCACGCTGTGGAGTATTTGGATGCATGTGATGGAGCATTGACCTGCATGAAAATCATGTTTTTCTTGAAAGATACCGACTTCTTCCTGTACCACTGCTTGAAGAAGGTGTCTTCCAGAAACTGACAGTAGATCTGGGAGTTGAGCGTCACTCCATCCTCAACCCAAAAAGGTCCCACAAGTTCATCTTTGATGATACCAGCCCATACCAGTACCCCACTTCCACCTTGCTGGCGTCGGAGTGGAGCTCTCTGCCCTTTACTGATCCAGCCTCGGGCCCATCCATCTGGCCAATCAAGAGTCGCTCTCATTTCATCAGTCCATAAAACCTTAGAAAAATCAGTCTTAAGATATTTCTTGGCCCAGTCTTGACGTTTTATCTTATGTTTATTCAAAGGTGGTCGTTTTTCAGCCTTCCTTAGCTTGGCCATGTCCCTGAGTATGGTACACCTTGTGCTTTTTGATACTCCAGTAATGTTGCAGCTCTGAAATATGGCAAAACTGGTGGCAAATGGCATCTTGGCAGCTTCACGCTTGATTTTCCTCATTTCATGGGCAGTTATTTTGCGCCTTTTTTATCAGCACGCTTCTTGCCACCCTGTTGGATATTTGCCATGAAACGCTTGATTGTTCGGTGATCACGCTTCAAAAGTTTGGCAATTTCAAGACTGCTGCATCCCTCTGCAAGACATCTCACAATTTTTGACTTTTCAGAGTCCGTCAAATCTCTCTTCTGACCCATTTTGCCAAAGGAAAGGAAGTTGCCTAATAATTAAGCACACCTTATATAGGGTTTGGATGTCATTAGACCACACCCCTCCTCATTACAGAAATGCAAATCACCTGGTTTACATAATTGGCAGTTGGCTTTCAAACCTATACAGCTTGGAGTAGGACAACATGTATAAAAAGGATGATGTGATCAAAATACTAATTTGCCTAATAATTCTGCACCCAGTGTAGAGTGAGGCTAGGAGAAGCCTGGCAGGATGCAGTTGTGCTTGTGCATGTAAATTACTGAGATAACAATCTAGCTTAGATAAGTAGTCTGATACTGCTCAATGTGTCATTAGCAGCCAGCATTTCAATTTATTATGGGGGCATCATCCTAACTTTCCCCGACATCTAAGGAAAAAAGAATTGGACAAACTAGATTCTCCTTTCAACTTTGTAATAAACCACGTGTAAAAGGGGATGTCAGGGCAGATGAGTAAAGATTCAATTCAATAAGTCCATTTCATTAAGCAGTAGGCGTCCGTTTTCTGTTACAAAACTTTTGGAAAGCTCGTAGTTGCGCAAAAATTGAGACTTTTGCCGTTTGTCCTCCGGCTCCTGGCAACTTTTTCAAAAGTGGTAGGAGCTCAGCCAGTAGAGGGTGCGCCCAATAAATTCACCATCATTTACATCCATAGCTTTCATTCAGAGACATGATGAATTTGGCACATCTCAAGATTGGCATATGATACACCAGTCTTAATGAATTGGTCCCAATATCTTTTTACATTAAAAGAAAAAAACTGTGATCTTTACTGATTTGTTTATTTTAGAAAATACTCTTATTCCTTATGTTACAAAATACCAATGATTTGACTTTCCTCTGTCTCTAACATTGTCCTCCTGTCTAAAACTGAACCTGTCAAAAACTGAACTCCTTGTGTTTTCTACATCCTGTTGGCCATGTGCCCACGTTGCGTGTTAAAACGCACACTGAAAACCGGACTCCTTCCCAGAAATCGCGCGTTTTTTTCCGCGCGATTTCACCGCGATTTTCTAAAGCACTTTCCAAGCGATTTGAAGCATCGCTTGGAAAGTGATTGACAGGTTGGTCACACTCGTCAAACATAGTGTTTGACAACTGTGAGCAGCTTTTTACTATTGAGGCCGCCTATGCGGCCTCAATAGTAAAAGAATGTTAAAAATGATAAAAAAAAAATATCGGGGTATATTTGCCTTCCGACGTCCCGCGCTGCCATCCCGGGCCTCAGCGTTCTCAGTAATGCCTTGCGAGACCTGTGATGACGTTGGTCTCACGTTACTATAGCGATCTCGCGAGACCACGTCATCACAGGACCTTGCCGCAAGGCATTACTGGGAACGCTTGGGCCGGGAATGCAGCGCGGGACGTCGGAAGGTAAATATACCCCGATTTTTTTATTCTTTTTTTTACAGGGGTATGGTACCCAGGGCCTGGAGGACAGTCTCCTCTCCTCCACACCGTGGGTACCAACCGCACATGAGACGCTTAACTTCCCGCATGGTGGGCATAGCCACATGCGGGAAGTAAGCGATTCTCATGCATTCCTATGGGTGCGGAATCGCGGCAATTCTTTGCGATTCCGCACAAAAGAAAGACCATGCTGTGATTTTTTTCCTCGATGCGTTTCCGCCACGGAAAAAAGGGCAGCATTAGCACAGCATGTGCGGTATACCATAGGAATGCATGGGGTACGTTCTGTACACGATTTTTAAACGTTTTCGTGGCAAAAACGCTTAAAAATCGCATCGTGGGCACACAGCCTAAACCTACTTTTGCCGGATATTACCATTATTCCCCAGTGGCATGCCCGCTGTCTTGGAGTCATATTCAACCCAAATCTTTCCTTCACTCCCCGCATATGATCACTCGCCCACTCATGCGACCTACACCTCAAAAACATCTCTAGAATTCAATCTTTTCTTTCCATTGAATCTGCAAAAATTCTTAATGTTGCTCTTAATCATTCTCATATGGACTATTGCAACTCTCTACCAATTGGTCTCCTTCTAACTAAAATCTCTCCTCTCCAATCTGTCCTTAATGCAGCAGCCAGGAACATATTCCTTTCCAGCTGCTACACCAATGCCTCTACCCTGTGCCAGTCGTTGCACTGGATCCCCATCCTCTACAGAGTTCAATATAAACGTATCACTCTCACTCACAAAGCTCTCCATGGTTCAGCGCCACCTTACATCTCTTCAGTCTACGTCTACCACCATACCCGTGCCCTTTGTTCTGCTAATGACCTAAAATGAACATCCTTCCACTCCCGTCTCCAAGACTTCACGTGCTGCCCCAATTCTTTGGAATGTATTATCCAGGGCAATTTGATTAATTTCCAATACCCACGGTTTTAAGTGTGGCCTAAAAACTAAATTATTTTAGACTGGCCTATTTCTTCACATCACTTATTTAACTATCCTTGTTTTACCCACACAAAATAATATGCAATAAGTGTTTAATTGTAGGTGGTGACTTAACCAGTCAGGAATGTAATTTAAAAAAAAAAACACATTTGGCTCGTCCACATATATTTCAGATCTATCCTGTGCTCATTCAGCTCAGGCCACTAGTCCAGGAGGCTGTTGCTTGGCAGCTTCTCCCCGCCCCGCTGCTGTGAGTGACAGGTCTTTCTTTATATACACATACACAGACCGGGTTTTACGTTTGTTTTCACTGAAACACAACATATTTTTAGGCTAAAATGTACCGGACTGGAATGACTAACAGCGTTAATCTGTTGACCTGCTCTCTTCAAAACTATGAATAGTGAGAAATGTAGTTCTGACCCCCTCCAAAAAAAAAAAAAAAAAAATTCCATTTTTTTTTTTTTTTAATTTCTTAAATTAATTGGCAATTGTAAAAAATGATGACATTCACCTTTTTGATTCAGATGACCTCCGAGGAGTACTCCGTATTGGACATGAGAAGAAAAGATTGTGTTTATCAAAATGCCGTATGCCCAATGTTTGCTTTCTTCTGCGAAGTGATGTTTTTGTACCTATACATACTAGGTGTTCAGCTGGTTCAGGCAAAAGACAAAAAGATTCCTCACTAACGAATACATTGTAATGAAACGGTGATGTAATGTGATGCCCTGCAATCTGTGCCACAGACTGGCCGTCTCCATCACTGCTGCGCCCCCGCTAGTGCAGCGAGGCTACAGATGACCGTAATGATACCGGGGTCCGGCTTTGGATGGTTACTGCAGATTTCTGGTTCTATATTCAGTTCAAGAACTTGAAATTAATGTACCAGTTTCAATAATAAACAATGCAGTTTTGTAAATTAGACTTTTTATGCAGAATGCTTATTTTAGAATCTATGAAATCTCAGTCTACGGCATCAAATTAACTTGCTTTATAAGGGGCCATGTTTGCGTTTTATGATACGGAAAGTATATGCAATTATTTAGCTTGTGCTCATCATCACATTCTCTTTTTGTCTGAGATTAGGCTGGCGATGGGAAGGATGCATGTGGTGCTGCTAATTTCATGAATATAAAATGGAGCAGCTGATTATATTGCATAACCACGTCTGCATACTGTCATCCTGTGTACCAGACCTGCTTGGTAACTGCACTTCTGGAGCTTTTAGAATAGTCGACTGAGAGAGGCTTTTTTTTAAGGCTCTGTTTACATGTTGTGGAGACTCCACAAGGGCCTCCGTTTACGAGAATGACATCTTTTACCTCCTGGATACTTGTGAGAGACACAAATATTCTTTCAGTCACATATATATACAGAAGCTTTCGGTTTGTGCTTTTGTAACTTTGGCAATAAAGTAGGCAGGAGTGAGTGTAAAATAATGCCACAAAATAGGAATAACAAACACGGTGATGCCACTGTATATAGATAATAACCACGGTGATGTCACCGTTTATGGATAACAAACACGGTGATGCCACTGTATATAGATAACAAAACACTGTGATGTCACCGTATATGGATAACAAACACTGTGATGTCACCGTATATGGATAACAAACACTGTGATGTCACCGTGTATGGATAACAAACACTGTGATGTCACCGTATATAGATAACAAACACTGTGATGTCACCGTATATGGATAACAAACACTGTGATGTCACCGTGTATGGATAACAAACACTGTGACGTCACCGTATATGGATAACAAACACTGTGATGTCACCGTATATAGATAACAAACACTGTGATGTCACCGTATATAGATAACAAACACTGTGATGTCACCGTATATGGATAACAAACACTGTGACGTCACCGTATATGGATAACAAACACTGTGATGCCACCGTATATAGATAACAAACACTGTGATGTCACCGTATATGGATAACAAACACTGTGATGTCACCGTGTATGGATAACAAGCACTGTGACGTCACCGTATATGGATAACAAACACTGTGACGTCACCGTATATGGATAACAAACACTGTGATGTCACCGTATATAGATAACAAACACTGTGATGTCACCGTATATGGATAACAAACACTGTGATGTCACCGTGTGTGGATAACAAACACTGTGATGTCACCGTGTATGGATAACAAACACTGTGATGTCACCGTGTATGGATAACAAACACTGTGATGTCACCGTATATAATAACAAACACTGTGATGTCACTGTGTATGGATGGTAATGAGCGAGTATACTCATTGTTCTGTGGTCTCCGAGTATTTTGGCGTGCTCGGAGATTTAGTTTCTGTTCCTGCAGCTGCATGATTTGCGGCTACTTGACAGCCTGAATACATGTGGGGATTGCCTGTTAGGGAATTGTCACATGTATTCAGACTGTCAAGTAGCAACAAATTATGCAGCTGCAGGAACAGAAACTAAATCTCCGAGCACGCCAAAATACTTGGAGACCACCTGAGCATGCTCGGAAAACCCGAGCAACGAATATACTCGCCCATCACTAATAACAATCACTGTGATGTCACTGTATATGGGTAACACACATGTTGATGTCATCCTATGCAGATAATAAACAGTGATGTCACCCAATATGGATTATAAACACTGTGATGTCACAGTAGGAGGACCGTGTTCACCGTGATGTTACAGAACCTGGTGAATGCCTGGATTATAACACAGTATTATAATACTGAAAGAATTATGTACACAGTAATATCACAGAACAAAGATTGTGATAGTGATGTCACAGCACAGTGAAATCACTGTATACAAATCCTTCTAGGCTATGTTCACACTAGGTGTTTTTGCCGTTTTTTTTAATGCTAATTTTCAGCTGCATTTTACAGTATCAGCAAAGCCTACCAGATTTCAGAAATATTACAGTACAGATAATGATCAGGCTGAGTGCTATTCATCCACTAAACCCCAACCTCAGGATAGAACTTTTATTGGAGCAGATCATACTATATATATAGCTATACCAAACCTGTACCTTCTCATGGCAGCTAGATCTTAGTGAAGCTCTTCCATTCCACGTCTTATTGGCTAAACCGGTGTAAATATATGTAATATAGTGACTACTCACTGCTGGCCATCTTCCCTGGTACACAGCGCCGCTCTGGTCCTCTTCTGGGTCATGTTACAGCGATTCTGACTTGCTGGATCATCACACGGCGCTCTTTGTGAGCATAAAGTCACTTTTACAGTATAAGCCTATGGTGCCTTGTTCTGACGCTGCATAGACTTGCTTTGTAACAGTGACTTATGTAGTAAATAGATGCACCTGCACTACATACATATACATTTACACAGCTTTAGCTATTAAAAATTTTAATGGAAGTGCATATTTTTTGTTTTTTATATCTGCCTTTAGTTTCATGCTTTTATCATTATAAACATCATCAACCAAGTGATTTACAAACCCCGATCTAACTGTAATCTAATGTCATCTTTTTGTAAATGAGGGCTGCAAAATCTGTCCGGCCACGGCTACAGACATGCGTGTGATTAATATGAACCGTTAAGTGACATATCATGTAAAATGTAGATGCTTCGCATTGATTGTATGAAATCGTTACCAGCATTATCACACAGGGCATTCGGTATTCTTCATGTCCACATGTATGGATCTGTTTTAAAGCTGCTCCTGCATTGAGCTCCCGGGATGCTCGTCAGACAATGGTGGCTCAGCGTGTCCTCTGCCGGATTATGCCCGGTAGCAGTTCGGCATGGGAAATGGGTAGTTAATTACTATAGGCAACGTACGCTTGCCGCTGAAATATGGCTTCTGCATTCTCGCTACTGCCCCTATGACTGTTTTTGGTACTTTTTGCCATCTACCAGATGGGTTTAGACTTGATGACTCCCTCTGTGTGTTTTTTTTTTTTTTTTGCCTCAGGGCCCGCTCTAATGTTACTGTGAGGTTTGTGGCTGCAGGCTATGGAGCAATGAAACCGGATTTCTAGCCAGCAAGGTGGTTGGCAGAAGGTTAACACTACAAAGTATTAAATAATAAAACATAGTTAATAGAATACCTGAGGCTGGCGGCTAAGAACTGCTTAGATCATCCAGAGCTGAGTGCTGTTGATGGATGGAATCAAATGACAGTTCTTTAGAACGGTTCTTACAGCGCTGAGTGACATGCCCAGCCCCGCCATTCCCAAACAGTGACCCAACGCTCGGAGCACTTCACTCCGTCATATATGACTATCACTATGTGCAGATCTTCAGTTCTATTGTCAATTATCTGAGTTTCACAGTAGACCCTTACTATAAACGCGTTGACAGAGTAGATACATGGAAGAAGTCTGTTCTCCATATCTAACCCTGTGCTACATATTACCAACCGCCTTTACAACAGGGTTAGGTATTTCCAGATGAAATTTAGGCATCTTTTGGAAGCAAAACCCCTGCGTAAAATACACGCGATTTTGATGTGTTTTTTTACATGCATTTTATTTATTATTCTCCACTCATTAGTATGGGTGAAATATGCTGCAAGAATTGACATCCTGCAGATTTACCATAATTACTGCAGGGAAAAAAAAAAGAAACGTCTGCATGAGACTTCAGGAATCTCATTCACTTTGCTGATACTACAAAATCCTTCAATTTTTGTGACAATACTGCACAGGGAAAAAAGCATAAAAAATATGTACATCAAATGGTGGGGGATATACAGTACTCGGGGGGGGGGGGGTGGATATACAGCACTTCTGGGGTAAATGCAACACTGGGGAATATAGATATCACTTGGGGGCACTGTTGTGGATTCTCTTGATCTGACTTCTGAGTCGGGGCTCCCTCTGGTGGTTACTGCAGATAGTGGAGCTGGCCGGGTTGACAGGAGTCTACCACCTGACGACGATGATTGCAAATCAGGGGTTACTGACTGGGAGGATATAAGTGAGCAGGCTTCCCTCAGTTGCTGCTGGTGATTTGTTTCTTCATGTGCATTTTGAGGTCTGCTGTCTCCTGCCTGATCCTGCATTTTTCAGTTGAGTTATTCATTTGCTAATCCTTTGCATCTGATCTGGTTTTGCCTCTTTCTGCTTTGCTGTGAAGGTTCCGCGTGCTCCCTGCTGGGGCTGCGCTGGACCCCGCTCCATATGTTACAGCTTGTGTCAGTTTGTTCAGTCCCTTGTTATATTAGTCTCTTTTGCTTTGCTGCCAGTTCATACCAGAATGCTGATAAAGTGGGTGAGAGGTCCTGAGACCTTAGTGTTTTTTGTACATGAGACGTGTTGGATTTTTTAGGGTTTTTTGCGTGATTGCAGACAGTGTCTTTCCTTTCCTATCCTATCTAGACAGTGTGGGCCCCATCATTTGCCCAGTCTATTTTCTGCCTGTGTTTGAGCCTCATCTTGTCTCACCGCCAATATATGTTTGGGGGGCTCCGTATTTCTTTGGGGTTCTACTCCGGGGCAGTTTAGATTTCTCCTTTCTTGCTTTAAGCTTAGTTCTCCGGCTGTGCCGAGGCGTTTAGGGCATCGTAGGTACTCCCCACGGCTACTGCTAGTTGTGTTGTTAGGATCAGCGGTCTGCAATCCGCTGAGTTACCAACTCTTCTGGTTTCCTGGTGGCCTAGCCTATTCCTGCTATCCTCCTAGGTGACCTATTCATAACAGGGTACATACAGGGGGGCACAGAGATCACTGGGGGGGACAAAGGTCACAGGAGGGCACATAGCTTGGGGCACAGAGATCACAGGGGGGCACAGGGATCACGGGAGGGCACATAGAACACCTCGCACAAAGCTTGGAGCCACAGAGATCACAGGGGTGCACATAGCTTGGGGCACAGAGATCACAGGGGGAGCATATAGCTGGAGGACACAGAAATCACAGGGGGGCATATAGCTGGGGGGCAGAGATCACAGGGGGACATATAGCTATGGGGCACAGAGATCAAATGGGAGGCATATAGTTGGAGGGGCACAGAGATCATATTAGGGCACATAGCTGGGGGCACAGATCACAGGGGGCACATAGCTGAGGGGCAAAGATCACCTGCAGACAGGCACAGAGCTGCCGGCACAGAGATCACTCTGGACTCTCTGGCAGCAGCTCCTCTTCTGGGACAGGAGGATGGGAGCGCATTGGGCGCTAACCCCGCCCACTCCGATGACTTCCTCTTTCATGTGCAGGCAGCGTTCTGTAATGAACGCTGCGTACCGTGCACTTGGGGGTTAATGGGCCGGCAGCTGGCAGGATATGGCTGCCGCCTGAGCATTGCAGACCCTGGGGACCTTCCCGCGGGTCACATGAAAAATCACAGTTCCCCACCCCTGCTTTAGTGAGTCTTATAATATGACTTAAAATCATAGAATGTTAGATTTGGAAGAGACCTCAAGGGTCATGCTGACCAACCTCCTGCTCAATGCAGAATTCACTAAACCATCTCACACATGTCTGTCCAGCCTCTGATTGAAGACTTCCATTGAAGGAGAACTCGCCACCCCTCGTGGCAGCCTGTTCCACTCATTAATCACCTTCACTGTCAAAAAGGTTTTTTTTCTAATATCTAATCTGTATCTTCTCTCTTTCAATTTCATTCCGTTGCTTCTCATGTTTCTATGTGTAAATGAGAATAAGAATGATCCCTCTACACTGTTGCATCCCTTCAGATATTTGTAGACAGCTTATAAGTCTCCTCTTAGCCTTCTTTTTTGCAGGCTAAACATTCCCAGATCCTGTAACCGTTCCTTGTAGGACATGCTTTGCAGTCCGCTCTTCTCTGAACTTGCTCCAGTTTTTCAGTGTCTTTTTTTAAAATGTGCCCATAACTGGACACAGTATTCCAGATGGCGCCTCACCAAGGAGGAATAAAGGGGAGTAATTACTTCATGTGATGTAGACTCTGTACATCTCTTTAGGATAAAAGCCAAATCAGAATCTCAATTTGTGGAGAGTAACATACCGACTCTGACATCTCAAGGTAAGGAGGCTTATTTGCCATGCAGTTGTCCCCTGGGAAATTTAATATGCAAATTGCCTCTTCGGAGACAAAGAGCGCTAGAACTCTATTGAGGAACAGCAAGGCATCGTTGTAAAAATTAAGTGCATTTACCAGGGCTGTGGAGTTGAAGTCGTGGAGTGGGAGCTCATTTTGGTGGAGTCTGAGTCGGTATAAAATGGACCGACTCCGACTCCTAAAATATATAATAAATTGGGTACAGTAGTTCAAAGCAGAATGTGCTGAATATTTTTTCATAGGAATTTGGGAAAGTTATGAAATGTTCTATAAACGGCTGTGCTATTCCTGATGAACAGGTTCTTGCTATTGTAACGGACAATGCTTCTAACATAAGTACAATTACACTGATAAATGAGAGTAATGAATAACAGCTAGAAGAAAATTTAGGATTCAGTATGTTTGAGATGGAAGGCCACAGTGCTGTTCATGTAACTGAGGAACAAACAGATATTACAACAGAAGAACAGCAAAATTATACTGTAGAAATAGATGATCTTGTTGAAGGTGCTTCAAAACACTTTCATATTCATCACATGTGCGGTGTTGTGCACACACTGCAGCTGGCAATAAGAGATAAGGCCCCGTTACACGTATCAATGTCTCAGCGATTCCACCAATGATCCGACGTGGATGGGATCGCTGGGACATCATTAGCTGATCGCTGGTGAGCTATCACATAGACAGCCCCTCCAGCGATCAGGGCCAGCGAGCAAGCTGGTTTCCAATGTAAACAGTGGGTATCTAGGAACCGCGCGGCTCTTAGTTACCCGCTGTTTGACTTGGAAACCAGCGTCGCGATCTCTCTCTACCACATGCAGTGATGCGCGCTGGCCAGCGGGAGACCAACGATTGAAAAACGGCCCAGGACTTTCGAGCGCGATCAGCGATACCCGGCAGGGGGGCCTGTCGCTGATCCATGTCACACACAGCGATGTCGCTGGCGAGATCGCTGTGGCGTCACAAAATCCGCGATATCGCTGTGTGTGACGGGGCCTATAGTCTGCAAGAGGGACATGCTGGAAATCTGATTGGAAAAGTGAGGAAATTGGTTATTGCCGCCAGAACCCCTAAAATTGATTTCATCTTGAAGAGACGTGCTGGGAAAGGGGCAATTGTCGATCAAGCCACTCGGTGGGGCAGCACTTATTTAATGATTGAGCGATTTGCTTGAACTAAAACCGTTTCTTATAGATATGACGAACCCTCAGGTAACCCTAAATAAAGGTCAATGGACACAGGTGGCTGAATTGAAGGAATTGCTTAATCACCCATTTAAAGTGACTAAAAAATTACAAGCTGAGCATTTAACTCCTGGCATTTTTATAAGGGAGTGGAAGAACTTGCTATTTTGCTTGTCCCAAAGAGGAGGTTTAATCGCAGATGGCATTTCTGCTTCAATGAAACAGAGAAAGACACAGCTATTGGAAAATAAAATTTTTCTGGCAGCTGTTTATGTGGACCCAAGTCATCGTACTGCTTGATGATCAACAGCTTACTAAAGGAAAACAAGCTCTGACTGAGGTATCAGTTGGCCTACAGGAGGACTGCCAGGCGCAAGAAGACTTGGGTCCTGACAGTGCTACTGCTGCCATATCTTCATCTTCATCAGATGAGGCGTTTGACTTTGACAATTATTTGGATGACTTGGAGCATGCAAAGCGTTGCCACAAGGAAAAAGATTTCACTCCATCTCCTATAGCAAGCAGATTGACCATATTTCAGCAAAATGTTTCACTGGCTCTCAAACAAATAGAAAAATTCAACCGTTCATCAAAACTGACTGCGCATGAGGCAATTCCTTTATACCCAGAAATTGTTAGAGATGTTGCCCATGTGGTTACGGCTTTGCCTCCAACCCAAGTTACTGTAGAGAGGTTGTTCTCTGGCCTTAAAATTATTAGGTCAGATTTGAGGTCATCTATGAAGGAGGATCTGATGGAGGCAATTCTATTTCTTAGAGCAAATTCATAGACTGCACAAATGTTATTTAGTATGTTCTTGTTGAAAACTGTTTTTGCCACTTAGGCTGGTTTCACATTAGCGCTTTTTAAGCGCACGCACGGCCGGGGGTAGCTCCGCCCCCGAGCCGGCTCTCTGCCCGGCGTGCCCGCCCCTTGCTTGTAGCGCCGCCTCCTAGCGGACAGCGGCGCCTGCGATCGGCGCACCCTATCTTTAGCATAGGGTGCGCAGATCGTGCGCAGGCCGTGCACTATTTGCGCTTTGACCTGCGCTGCGCACTTTTGACGGTGCGCCGTGCGCGCCAAAATCGAACTTTTCGGATTTTGGCGCGCACGGCGCACCGTCAAAAGTGCGCAGCGCAGGTCAAAGCGCAACTAGCGCACGGCCTGCGCACGATCTGCGCACCCTATGCTAAAGATAGGGTGCGCCGATCGCAGGGGCCGCTGTGCGCTAGGAGGCGGCGCTACAAGCAAGGGGCGGGCACGCCGGACAGAGAGCCGGCTCGGGGGCGGAGCTACCCCCGGCCGTGCGTACGCTTAAAAAGCGCTAATGTGAAACCACCCTCACATAGTTTATTACATAGTGTTATATATATCTATATATATATATCTCTCTCTCTCTCTCTCTCTCTCTCTCTATATATATATATATATATATATATATATATATATATATATATATATATAGATATATATATATATATATATAGATATATATGTATATATAATTTAAACAAAATGATACTCGCGCTATGAATCAATGGAGAATAAAATACACATATATATATTTACCTGTAGGTAGGATCAAGGCAATAAACTCATAAGCATTAGATGTTAGAGGGTACTGAGTATTGATGGATCAAACTACAAAAAGACAAAACAAAGCATAAGTTTTAAATCTGAAAATGCAAAGTCATAAAAAAAAAAAAAAGTGTGAAGTGTCCGGGTTAGACTCTAGTGACTAAGAGCATGGTCGGTATTGCGTTCTAATAGTTAATTACAAGCACCTATCATATAACTATACAGACATAAATAAAAACAGAAACAAACACACTGGGGGAACCATAAAGTGCTATATATGTACCTTGCACATACCCCCACTGTGACTATTACCTCTGAATAGGAGTGCAGTGGGAAACGCCCGATGGTTCACTAATGTGAACAGACGTTTAAACAGTAGATTCACCGCTGTGAGCGGACTTTTGCTTTTGAGCGGTAGAAGCCAGCGGCATATACTTGCTAATCGTTTAGGAAGTCTCTCAATCAGTAGAAAAAAAAACAAATAAAACACCGAGCTCTGTTCCGGCCGGTAACAGGCTCCAGGTGCTGGCAAACGTCCGATAATTCTCCGATGGTGATAGATCCCGCGTGAATGGCGTGAGAGCAGGGAAAAGAGCATAAATGATCGCTCACCAAAGTAGACACAGTCCAACGGCGGTCAGCATACCAGCCGCATTATAGATTGTAGACACCCGCGGTCAGCGTGGTGTGAATCTGGCAGGACCTGCGATGATAATCCAGATCACGAGAGGCGCGCAATCACGTGATGTCTGATAACAAGAGTGCTGCTTGAGCCAAAATTCCAACTAGTTTCGGAATAGCGCGGATTCCTTCCTCATATATATATATATATATATATATATATATATATATATATATATATATATATATATATTCAATATTACATAGTGTATTACATATTTACAATTTATTAGTTTTTTGTGTTCTAAAGTTGTATTCCAATAAATATATATATATATATCTTGATTATTGTATCATAAAAATGATTAAATGTCTGATGTTCACATTGTACTACAATGCATTTTTCACTTAAATTTAAGCAATATATGTCGGAGTCGGTGTAAGGGATATTGAGGAGTCGGAGTCGCAGGTTTAGCTTACCGACTCCACAGCCTTGGCATTTACATATATCTGAGACACCGAAGAGAAACCGAAAAATAAATGCAGTGTCTCTGTGAGTGGATCACTTGGTGTAAATCTTATCAATCTACATTTTTGGAACAAAAATGTCAGTAGCTCAAATCAGTGCGTGAAGAGTTTGCTTGGAGGAAAGTGATGAATTGTTGATCAGAGCTGCTCTCTGTTCTTGCCAGGCATGTCTGCTGTGGTCTCACCGCAGGAAGAATGCTGCCTAGATTCTATTTGCTTGTGAAACTTGACCCTCTGGCATTCTCATAACTATTCGAGTAAGAAGATATTTAATACCACAATTATACAGCTAGCACAAGGCCAGTCATATTGTTCAGATCAACAGATATAAACCTTTTTTGTAACTATCTGTCTGTGCAGTTATATGGAAGAACATTACCTCCAAAGCCACATTTTATCTTACTAGTGCAAAAGGGACTGAACAACGTATCTTGTCCTGGATTCAGCTGTTAGGCTCTGGTCACATCTGCCTTCATTACGGTCACTCATACGATTAGAACACCAAGATTGACAGCTGTTCTGCATCTGACTCCAGTCAGACACCATTGAATATAATGGGGTTCTTCGGGTTTCCACCTTTTACTGGAGAAAATATTTTGTATTTTATTGGTTGGCCAGAAATGGGACAAAGGCGTGAACGTAGCTCAGCAGACTACTCCAGTGCCAGCAAATAATCTTATAGTTTGGCACTAAGTGGCAGATTTATCATTGAGGTCTCACACTTAGACAGGGCAAACTTAGACTAGTCAGTCTTACAATGTGAGACATTTATCACAGTGGTTCATGATGTTTGATTCGCAAGATTTAAGAGTCTTAAGTTTTCAGCTTCTTAATTACTTTATTTTGGCTTACTTTGTGCCAAAAATAGAATTTTGGTGCATTTTTGGCGCACCGTTTTGCACGTTGGATCACACCTTGCTTGAGAAACCACGCGTTTTTCAGTAAGGCAAGACCTCTTTTTTGGACCATTTGTGATTCAAATTACAGTAGTATCCTGGCAGATTTAGTGTAATCAATCTCATATTAAAAAAAATAAATTCTGAAACTTGAGGAACTGTATTTTTTTTAATTATCAGAAAAGCCATGTCCCAAGTTACACTTGTAGAAAAAAAAAGTACTCTTCCCCCTCAATACCGAACAGTGAGCTCATCGGCTTTGTCCACGTTGACAGCACAAGCTGCTGAGATCACCGATTGGCTGCAGCGCTGTCAATGTGACGTCAGCTCTGCAGATCTCATCAGACACCTTGGAGCAGTGGCAGAGACCAATGAAAATAACCCATGTCTCTGAAACCATACGGGGACTTAGAAAATCACCAACAAAAAAAATATCAATACTCAGTGGAGCAGCGGGAATAAAAACGGTAATAGTAATGAGGTCTATTCCATACGTAGGAATTAAATCAAATTTGTATTTTAAATAAGGTTTTGTGATGAAAATGGGACGCAGACACTAATGTTTCTCCCGTGATGTGCCACAGATATATTACATTGGTTTGGTTTAAGTACCAGCTTTGCAGGTTTCTAACACTAAAGCAAAAAAAATGACAGTTTTGCCCCTCGTTACTGGAAAAGGCTATTTTAAAATCAATGATGCTTTGCTTAAAGGGAACCTAACAGCAAGAATTGCCCTAAAGCAAGGTTAGGAGTGCTTATCAGCCTTCCAAAACCATTTTTTTTTTATTATGTATGTGTTTAAGAATGGTAAATCCTACATTCTTTCCCTGCCTGAGGGCAGCGGACTAGTCAGGGATAGCTGTCAATCATTTATACAGCTCGTTGTGTTCATGCCCACAGCATCATGACTGATCAGTAACTATTTACTGATCGACAACCATTTAAAGGAAATCTGTCAACAGGTTTTTTTGCCACCTAATCTGAGAGCAGCATAATCTAGAGATGGTGACCCTAATTCCAGTGATCTGTCACTTACTGGTTTGCTTAGTGACATTTTGTTAAATCACTGTTTTCTCAGCAGGGGTTTGACTAGAGGACAAGTAAACCTCCTGCCGAGTAGTTCTCCATTTTCATGAGCTGTGTATAACCCCACCACTGATTGGCAGCTTTGTGCTCATGTACAGAGTACACAGAAAGCTGACAATCAGGGGAGTGGGCGGGGTTATGCAGGGCTCAGCATTCAGAGAGCTGCTAGATGTGCAGCAGAAAAACAATGATTTTATCAAAGTGACAGCAATCAGCTCTGTAAGTGACACATCACTGGAATCTGCGTCCCTGCCCCTGCATTATTTTCTTTCAGATGGTTTGACACAAACTTGGTGACAGATTCGTTTTGTTATCCTGCTTATCCAGGCCACGGTAGACAGTGCACACTGAATGATCTGTAATAGGATGCTCAGTGCACATAGGCTGCCACTGTTCTTGGCATCTGAGTCCCTGTTTGCACAGGACAATCACCTGCTGAGAACAATGATTTTTTCGTGCTGCATAAAAGATCATTTCACCCAACAAATGATCTTTTTGCTTGTTTATGTGGTGAGCGGCAGCTTGTTTGTTAGAAACACTTATTTCATGATAATCTTGAAGTGTAAATGGACCCATAATAAAGTGGACCCTTCATTAAGGGCACCTTCACTTGTCTGTGTGTCCGATATATGTGGTCACAGGTTTCACACGTTCAGGAGACACACATGTAGACCCAATCAAGTGAATGGGTCTGTGCACATGTCAGTGTGTTTCCACGGGCAGAACATGCAGACATGTCCGTTTTTCATCAGCAACACTGGCCACAAAACATCTGTGTGTCATCAGCGTGACAAGTATCGGTGCCTAGGAATCAGCAGTACTGTTCGCCCTGATCGCCAGATGCTGAAGTTGGCTCTCATCATTGTCCCCTGCTTGCACTGAGATCATCTTGGAGCAGAGGACAATGTTGAGAGTTATATTCAGCCCCTGCTATCTGCATAGAGTGTAAAATGAAGAATAAAATTAAAATGCGCATTATACTGACTTTAACACATAAACCCTTGAAGCCATTGTCCCATGTAAAAATAATTTAAAAAAAAAAAAAACAGTATCCCTCACGTGTCCATCTGTGTGACATTAGTTCATCAGCATGAACGGTGGCCTGAGGCGACTTCTCATGCTGAAAAGCAGGGGAGAATGTATCTCTGCAGCGAGAGCGGGTCCATGAGCTGCGCTGACCTCAGTGAGATCATCGCAGTTCACCGTGAGAAATCTCATCATGTGAGCAGTCTTCAACACCTGGCGCTTGAGAACAGCACGAACTGTACAGGCTTTTCTCATGCGCCGGTACTTGTGATACTGATGTGTCGCACGTTGCCACCCATATGAAATACACGAACACGGATATCGCCTGTACACGTTTTTCCAGTACCGGAAATAGCAGGACGTGTGAAGGAGGCCTTAGGCTGTGTGCACACGCTGCGGATTTTGCTGCGGTTCCGCAGCGGTTTTGGCCGCTGCGGACCCGCAGCAGTTTCTGCTGCGGTGTACAGTACAATGATTCCCTATGGGAATCAAAAACCGCAGTGCAGACGGTGCGGAATTTTCCGCGCGGATTATCTGCGGTTTTCAATCCGCAGAAAGAATTGACATGTCAATTCTTTCTGCGGATTCTCCTGCGGTTTGCCATCTCCTCCATTGAGGAGATGAAAAACCGCAGGGCAAAACCGCAGAGCAATCCGCAGGTAAAACCGCAGGTCTTTTGACCTGCGGTTTCACCTGCGGATTGTACAAAATCCGCGCGGATGAATCCGCACCTTTTCCGCAGCGTGTGCACACAGCCTAAGACTGGCGTGCAAATTCCCGGTCTTTATTAATCGAGGCCTTTGTCTTCTTGTGCTGGATTTTTCCTTTAAGATTGCTGTAAAATTTGTGACTTTCCATTCATCTTAACGCCATGATCTGAATTTTAAATTTTATTGATATTCCGGAATGTGATATTATGTGTAACAGGTACTATTATATTACACTGGGTGGTAATGATTCTCCCAAAGCCTGTAATAAACCACCATTTAACGCCGAATGCTATAGAAGATTTCCCGCGAGATGAAAATCAGGGTTATTTATATGTTGATGAAAATCAGCAGGAAAATGAGTAATATCCCTAGTAGGACATGACGGCCGGTGCTGAGTGCTACCATGTTCTTCTCCTGACAGCTAATCGCAGCCTTGATTAATTCTTCGAATTTCAAGGTTGTATGCCGCTTTTCTTCTGATTCCTTTTTTCAGACGAAAGTATACAAAGCAAATTTTATTTTCCGCCTTCTGGTGTTTGGGGACAGTAATATTCTGAGTGTGAACTTTCAATTTTCTATGATAGTTATTTATCGTGACAAGGTGATGTATCCTGACTATATTCTTGGGGGTTTTCTTATACAAATCTAATAAGGTTATTAATGTTGTTGCCATCATTCGTCGATAACTCATGGAGCAGTTTCACTTTTTGTTTTATTGTCCTGGCTTTTTTTTTTTGACTGCAAAAGTAGCTTTCAAATAAAATTGTATGAACGTGAACAATTGAGATTTTTATATATATTTTTTTAATGTAATAATGTGTTCATCTTCAACATGACCTCAATTATGACTTATTAACGTATTGAAAAAAAATTAAAAAAAATTCCACATGGAAATCAAATCATGCTGAGGATTTGTGAGTGTACACATTTATTCTTCTGTACAAAAGCCACAGATTGTTACAATAGATTTAACTCTTTGCAATACAAAGGGGGAAGTCTGCAATCAATTTGAAGCACAATTTGTTTATCTGCTTTAAAAATCGCACGTAACTCAACTTTTATCTTTGCAAAGAAAGTCAAATTGCATAGAGATGAATGAGTAAGTAACGTATTTTATGGCTTTGTTATTAAAAAAGAAAAACGTAGTACAGGGTATGCAGTGTGTGTAGAGTTATTTATTCTTCTTCTGAATATTTGAAAGTACCACAACAAGCAATATACAAGGTATATAGCGGATTTCACTGGCAGGTCACCTGCATTTTTGATTCATTTTTACAGGCATTTTTGATGCGTTTTTTTATTGCATGCGTTTTTTTGTCACTAATTGAAAAGTTGGCTTCTGAGAAGGAAAAAAAAGTGATTTCTTGTTTGCAGATATATTGGGGGTATGAGACGCTCAGTCTCCGCAGTGTAAATTACCCATACACTTTTATTAGATGCGGTAAAACCGCATTATCATCCTTGTCACATGTGTTAAATTTGGGAACGCAACTTACTACGCATGTGTACTAATTTTAAATAATGGTAAATCTTGTGACACAGCCAGAAGTGCATGACACAAAGTGGAGGAAAGCACAGAGAGAGGTCTCCTCCTTTTTTTTAATAAACAATAATTACCTATATTTGTTAACCAGCCAGAGAAAAGCAGGTTACTGGGACTGCTATTTCAGGATAGTAAGGATACAATAGCCATGAACTTTACCATCCTGAATGCATGATAATACCAGGTCGCAGCAGTCTGCTTACCTTGGGTGATTACCAAAAATAGTGGGGTCCCCCTATTTTTGTTAACCAGCCAAGGAAAAAGCAGACAGCTGCAGCTTGGTATTCTCAGGCTGGCAAGGCTCATGGATTTTGGCCCTCACCAGCCTAAAAATAGCAGCGCGCAGCCTCCCCACCATTACCACATCCAAAAAAAGGCAATTGTGGCACTTTACCTGGCTCTTCTGACTTTCCCTGTAGCGGTGGCAAGTGGGGTTCATATTTTGTGGGGTTTGTCTGCTTTGTATTGTCAGGTGACATCAAGCCCACTGATTAGTAATGGAGAGGCGTCTAAAAGACACCTATCATTACTAATCCTATAGTTACATGGTAAATAAACACACAGCCAGAATAAAGTCTTTTATTTGAAATAGTGTCATAGACTCCTTTAATATATCTTAATTATACCATACTTGTTGCATCGCTTATTCTATTTATGTCCTTGTCTCCTGGAAGAGAACTAATATAAAAAAGCAACAAAATCCTTACCTGTCCGCCCAGAAGGTATGCATTCTGTCCCACGACAAGTCCAGCTCTGCTCCATCTGGATGCCTTTGGCTGAACGGTGGCATTATGCCACCATTCAACCTGACATCTAGAACACAGCGAAGCTTGAAGGTGATCACTGGAGATAGCTTGGTCCCTGGCGGTCACATGCACGGATGTATGCAGCATCCAGCCTGCAGCATTTACTGACTGTGGGAACATACCTTCATCAATAAAACAGATTAGTTCTGGTTTATTAAAGTTTTTATGGTATAATATTAAAGTAAAAAGCAGCGAAAATTTCCAACTTTTTGACGCAACAAGAGGCGAGTCACAAATTGTTTAACTTTTGGTGTTTCCATGCCATTTTCGCCCTGCTCCTGCAGAATGGGCAGAGCTGGGACATGGCGACCCTTGCTTGTTAAATTCAAGCACGTTTAGGGAGACACCTGTCACTCCAGGGCCGTGGGGAGAAAGTAGCCCCCAGGGACCCTCATTCCTGACTGGTCTCCCACATGGCTCAATCCCCGGCGGCTATTAACGATGTTTTTCTTTGAGTGTGTGTCAACATAAATGGCTGAAATTGTGCAGCTACTTTCTTATACACGGCAATCCAAGGAAGGAAGGTATCGGCTGTGTGGTTTCCTTCAATATCTTTGACAGACAAACTGCAAACATTGAAAGCTGCCTTTAATGGAATTCAGTAGGTGAAATTGATGTTCGGACGGGACCACATATTTCATCCAGTGTGCGGTGGGAATACATATTGGGCTAGGGACAATAAAGTACCAATAAATTAAGCCTTGGGTCTTTAATAATATTGAGGGCAGCATTAGAAACAACTGTCCAGAGAATTTCACTTACCCTGAGTGGCAGACATTATGTTGCTGGCGTGTGACCCCGCTAACCTGCAGGCCACCACCAATGACTCTGCTCTTATATTAGTGTAAAGGGCAGAGGTCGGATGTGTGGATGTCATAGAAGACCCCCCTCCTTGAGCCTCAGCAGAAAACCTCTGACACATAGTCTAACGCCTGTCAGTGTGTTAAATTCCACTGGATTCCTTTTTTTTTTTCTTTTAAAGGCAATTATTTCTCTTCCTTAGACCAGGTTTACATTCGCATTTGAGTCCGCAGCGTGGTGCTGCAGACTTCTGTCCTTAAACTCCGCCTACTTCCGAATGCGTCCTGTGTACCTATCTTTAAGGCTAGGTTCACATTTGCGGCTGGGCGAGCTGCGGACGTCCTACGTGAAGCTGTGCCCACGGCCGCACCTCCTGCAGTCAGCTCCACCTACGGCCGCATGCAGCCTGCGTACCCTATCTTTAACATTGGGTACACAGGCCGTGCGGATGTATGCGGATGCGTCCACATGCGTCGTTTTGACGATCACAAGATTCATCCATCAGGGCAAATATACAGGACCAGAACCACCATGGTTGCATGGATAAATCTCCAAACTGAGTACAGCAATAAATTGCAATGTTATGTCAACCCCATATACATTTGTGTCCCCTTAACCTACAACTCCTAGTATGTCTTTAAAAATGGTAGAGAAATACTCGGTGTTGTTGTTATTAACAGCTATCCTCAGACTGCGAGCTATATATACACTGACCATCCTTATCTGCTATAACCTCCATACTGCCCTAGCTCCATATTGTGTCCACACAGTTTCCTCTCACACTGTGCCCCCCCCATACTGCTTAATCTCTTTACTGTGCCCTCACATTACCCAGTCTATATAATGTGACCTCTATAACTTTTTTTACCCCCTCTGCGTATTGTCCCCTCCATACTGTACCCTTACCCTATCACCCCCACACTACCACCTCTCCATTCTGTCCCCCTCCTAATACATACTGCCCAGTCTCTACACTGCACACCATGCTCACACTGAAAGGTACAGTGAACAGTAGGGAGCCAGCGATATACCGGTTATCTGCCCCGCCTGTTGGTTTGATCAGACCACTACATGAGGTGAGATGCTAATCTTGCCTCATGGCTGAAGCAGCTCAGCAGCGCCTCCCTATTGACTGCTCCCTGCACGGATGCATCGCCTGTTCTCCCTGTTTACTCCCCTGGTTTTCCACACATTTGTTGAGTAGATCTGTTTTGCAATAAGCTGGAATGCTCAGAGGGGATCCCACAAGCCCGTAGATGAGACAAGAACCATGCAGGTGTTTCTTTGGGAGCCACTGTGTGATGGCATGGAGTAACATGATTCTTTCCAGATGTTGCTGGGTGTTGTAACCTGTGCAGCACCCGCTCCCTGCCATTATATGGCTCATGTGACTGGTCTTTGGAGTACAGACATATTGATAGCATTTATGTTTGGAAACTGAAGATAATTGAATTCTTCATTGCGAAGCTGTAAACTTTTCATTGTTTGCTTTGTCGGTTCGGCATTGAGCTTGGAGTGAAAGTCAGATGAGCCCTCCCTACTTTCCTCATGTGTTGTTCTTGTTGCAAACCGATTTCAGGCTATATGACTGCAATTTCAAGTTATGATTTCCGCTTCTGTCCGAGAAATGGCCAGAGACGCCTCATTTCACCGCCTGCGTTATAAAAATCACCTCTTCTGTTATATTTTCACAATAGACTGAACCGCAATAAAACATTACAATAGCTGAGAGTCCGAACCTGCCTCTTACTGGAGGAATCAACGATTGGCATCATTACCAGCGCTGTGATACGCCATTTATAATTCACAGCATCTTCTGTAGAGTCTGAACCTGCCTCTTACTGGAGGAATCAACGATTGGCATCATTACCAGCGCTGTGATAAGCCATTTATAATTCACAGCATCTTCTGTAGAGTCTGAACCTGCCTCTTACTGGAGGAATCAACGATTGGCATCATTACCAGCTCTGTGATACACCATTTATAATTCACAGCATCTTCTGTAGAGTCTGAACCTGCCTCTTACTGGAGGAATCAACGATTGGCATCATTACCAGCGCTGTGATACGGCCATTTATAATTCACAGCATCTTCTGTAGAGTCTGAACCTGCCTCTTACTGGAGGAATCAACGATTGGCATCATTACCAGCACTGTGATATGCCATTTATAATTCACAGCATCTTCTGTAGAGTCTGAACCTGCCTCTTACTGGAGGAATCAACGATTGGCATCATTACCAGCGCTGTGATACGCCATTTATAATTCACAGCATCTTCTGTAGAGTCTGAACCTGCCTCTTACTGGAGGAATCAACGATTGGCATCATTACCAGCGCTGTGATACGCCATTTATAATTCACAGCATCTTCTGTAGAGTCTGAACCTGCCTCTTACTGGAGGAATCAACGATTGGCATCATTACCAGCGCTGTGATACGCCATTTATAATTCACAGCATCTTCTGTAGAGTCTGAACCTGCCTCTTACTGGAGGAATCAACGATTGGCATCATTACCAGCGCTGTGATACGCCATTTATAATTCACAGCATCTTCTGTAGAGTCTGAACCTGCCTCTTACTGGAGGAATCAACGATTGGCATCATTACCAGCGCTGTGATACGCCATTTATAATTCACAGCATCTTCTGTAGAGTCTGAACCTGCCTCTTACTGGAGGAATCAACGATTGGCATCATTACCAGCGCTGTGATACGCCATTTATAATTCACAGCATCTTCTGTAGAGTCTGAACCTGCCTCTTACTGGAGGAATCAACGATTGGCATCATTACCAGCGCTGTGATACAGCCATTTATAATTCACAGCATCTTCTGTAGAGTCTGAACCTGCCTCTTACTGGAGGAATCAACGATTGGCATCATTACCAGCGCTGTGATACGCCATTTATAATTCACAGCATCTTCTGTAGAGTCTGAACCTTCCTCTTACTGGAGGAATCAACGATTGGCATCATTACCAGCGCTGTGATACGCCATTTATAATTCACAGCATCTTCTGTAGAGTCTGAACCTGCCTCTTACTGGAGGAATCAACGATTGGCATCATTACCAGCGCTGTGATACGCCATTTATAATTCACAGCATCTTCTGTAGAGTCTGAACCTGCCTCTTACTGGAGGAATCAACGATTGGCATCATTACCAGCGCTGTGATACGCCATTTATAATTCACAGCATCTTCTGTAGATTCTGAACCTGCCTCTTACTGGAGGAATCAACGATTGGCATCATTACCAGCACTGTGATACGCCATTTATAATTCACAGCATCTTCTGTAGAGTCTGAACCTGCCTCTTACTGGAGGAATCAACGATTGGCATCATTACCAGCGCTGTGATACGGCCATTTATAATTCACAGCATCTTCTGTAGAGTCTGAACCTGCCTCTTACTGGAGGAATCAACGATTGGCATCATTACCAGCACTGTGATACGCCATTTATAATTCACAGCATCTTCTTTAGAGTCTGAACCTGCCTCTTACTGGAGGAATCAACGATTGGCATCATTACCAGCGCTGTGATACGGCCATTTATAATTCACAGCATCTTCTGTAGAGTCCTTGACCTCAAATCTCAGAATATAAACTGCCCGAAATCCATTGTCAAACTTTATCAAGCACAAAGGCTGACCCCCGATTACAATGCATGAAGATATTTTTCATATTTATAAGACAGCAGTAATCTCGGGTGTAAAATCATACTGTCAAGATTATTTTACTACTGAAAATATGTACGTCGGTACATGTCCAGGCTAATTTGCATTGTCCGGTCAAAGCTTGATTTCTCAATGCTGACACTTTTTTCTTTTTTTGTGTGATTATAAACCGAATCGGACTTTCTGACAGGAGCCCAATTACCAACAGAGACCTTGATTATAGCGCCAGGTCACTTATCAGATGTCTTGCAGTTGTTTTAACACTTTGCAGCCCAATTTAGGAGTTGTAGTCCGCTGAAGGCTGTGTGGGAGCTCAGGAGTCCTCGATACTATGAGCTGTGGCTCCACAATCCTCCGACTGATTGACAGCTCTGTATGCACTGTATAGTGGAGAAGCTGGAGCAGTTAATGGATATGGCGATTGAATTCTAGAAAAAATGTATATTTTTTAAATTTTGAATGGATATGTTTATGTTTTAAAGAAACGTGTGTGAATATTTCCAACCTCCGTTGGCCCGTGTGCAATTTCTAAAATGAGTATCACACGGACTAGAAATGCTGTCGTGTGAACATGTCTGATCCACCCTGACATTATGCACCAATAAAGCTGCAGTTTATATGAGCGAAACCCATAAGAAACCAGACTGAAAATAGCCCCCAAACCTTGAAATACTTTCCTGCGATTCTATCTCGGGTCATAAACTCGTTATAGTGATATCTCTTAAGGCAGATTTTGGAAATTTACCAAGATAAAAAAGCCACTTAAGATGCCTGGCAGAGTTCTGATGTGCGAATGGCAGAGATGCTGCCCGTTATGTTACAGGGCCGTGAAGCAGGAAATTTGATGTGTGCCGGCCAGTAAGTCACCTTGAGCCTTTGCCAATATGTTCCGGTATAGTATTAGTCGAGTCTCATTAATGATTCACGTTCTAGTGCAGAGTGACACTTTCTTAGATATTGTAATATCTATCAGAGACATCGGAATCCTGTGTAATTTCGCAGGCGTGTTTCCATGATTTATGTAAGTTTGCGGTGAATGTTTTCCGGCTGGTGTACATTTGACATTCTGTGCGAGTAGCGCGGCTGACACCACATGTTCCTCACTTAAATCATGCTAAGCACAAAGTGATCAGAATCAATCAGTGGAACAGCCTCCCCTGAAATGCCATTCCATTCTGCTTTTTCTTCCAGCATTGTTACAGTATTATCCAGGGACCTGAATAAGGTATGCGGGTTATACGTACACTAGTGATTTGTCTGCTCATAAATCATGGGACAGAACGAAGACTTGATCTCCCATCTATTTAATGCTCTATCTATGTTTCACAAAGATTCTGAACCATTTTTCTCTTCCAAAATAATGAATCTAAATTATTAAACCTTTTTCTTAATACTGTACCCAATGTAGCAAAACTCTCTGTAATTTAAAGCAATTGATTTAGCCAAAATCTGAAATGTAACTTTTGTATCCCCGTAATGTTTTTACAGGGAATGTTTCAGCAGAAAAGACCTAGTTTTTATAAGGTTGTTCTCAAGATCTCTCTTTAGGAGCGCACCGCTCTCCAGCCCCGCAGATTGCTGGTAGGAGGCTGCGTTATGCTCCTCGATAATTGACAGTCCGGACCGGCCGCATGGTCGTGCTTCTGGCCTGAATTCTGGATTCTGATGCTGTAAGTAGAGGCAGCTTGGCTTGAGCAGCATCAAAGGAGCACAGCAGCATTATGGAGGACCTTTAACTGGATTTTTTTTATTTAAATTGAGTTATTCCTCCATTTGGGCTGCTCCACTGATTACCGTATTTTTTTTTTTTCTGTTCACTTAGTTTTCTTTTGCCCCAACCCCCCCCCTCCATTCAAAGGTTATGCCCCCTGGAAAAAAAGATGCATAGTTTCCCTTTAACATCTGGTCACAGACCTTTGTGGGCTGTGTTGTATTTCCTTTTCTCATACTGGCCAAACGTCCGCAGAAGTTCTGTGGTTTTCACCCAGTTGGTTGAAGACAAAGTTTGCACAATTATTACCGTGGGCATAATTTTGGAACAGAGGGGCACAAAAAAAACAAAAACCTTTTCCAGTTTATTACTAAAAATCCGTTAATTATCATATCAGCATTTTGCTTGCTCGTTGGCTCATCAGTTCAGTAGCATGTTTAAATGAGCGACTGATGGGAATGAACATTCTCCGACACTGGGTTGTTATATGGGCCCACTTATAATCGGTTCATTTATATAAAACCGTCACTTGTGGTGGGGTCAATGAGCTTTTAAAGCAATTAGGACAGGAGTCCACACTCTGAAATTACTTAGCTGCCGTAAGTTGAATAAAACATTCCTATAAAAGGAACATGGACGAAAATCTAGAATGGCTTTTCTTCTAGCCCCGTCATAAGCATCCTCTCATTGCTAGAAATATACCCCGATTGCTTTCCAACATGTTGTAAACTGCTTTTGTGATAATTTGCAGACATTAGTACATATTTTTTTTTTTTCGAATCTGTTGGCATTATCAACATATTTGTGTTTTCTTTTGTATTGTTTTTTATTATGAATGTTGACATGGAAAAGCAGCTGGTTTCCTATCCAAGCCCCACTAGGCTTGCAGGCCCTTTGATATACAGTATAACCAAGCAAGGTGGCCTAGCTTTTTAGTGGCACTTCCACAACTATAATTATATACCTATAAACATAAGAAGCACATGCCATATTTTTTTTTTTTAAATGATATGAATCTTTATTAAACAGACATTGTATTTGAATTAAAAATGTCATAGGAGACAGAAAATATACAAAAAGGAGCTGCAATTACAGAGGTTAGGTATACCAAAAATGTTGAAAAGACTTTGTAAAAAAAGAAAAAAAAAAAAGTTAATCAAAACTCTTACATATATCAAGACAGTACTTATGGTGTTCAATGCTTCAAAAATCAAAACTCAAGGACATTTACTGTTGGTATAATAATGCTTCAAAAATCAAGTAGTCAAGCAATCAACAATCCTTATTTAAATGGTCCTAAGACCTATTTATCAAACAGAGTAATCCAATTAGACTCACACCTTAAAGTGCTAGGTGCTTTAAGTTGAAGGTAAAAAACATCCAAGTGGACAAAAAGTGCATTGAACTTAAGAGGATAGTGATGCAATTGATTCTTACTCATAAAGGTCAAAAAGATGATGTAAATTTGATCATCACAAAAAAGTTCTTTTGCGTACGCATGCGTCGTTTCGCTGGGTCCGGCAAACGCAACATGTTGCGTTTTTTGAGGCATCAAAAATCCGTCAAATATGTGCAGGCATGCGGATGCGTGCGTCAAAAAACGCATTACTGTCTATGGGAATGCATTGGTACACAAGGACATGCGTACGCATGTGTTCGATGCGCATGCGTTCTTCAAAATATATATAGAAATCCCATGAGACACACCCATTTTTGTCTGGTGTCATCTATAGCATGCACATAATGCAAATGCATCTCAAAACGCATGCTCACGCAGCGGTTTTTTCCGTCATGCGTAAGATGATGCGCATAAAAAGCGCTGCGTAAACATGTGTTTTGCATGCGTTTGCGCATGCGGATGATACGCTGCGGACTCAATCGCTAATGTGAACCTAGCCTTAACTGGCTGTGCTGCAGACAGGACTGTTTAAATTGGTCTTTACTGATTGATTATGACAAGGTATCTGTGTGGACATGTAACGGGCTGCAAAAATTAAGGGGGTTGTGTAGAATCTTCAATCTTTGAACTCACTGCTTCCTTCTTGCATTCAACGGCCCAAACTGTGCACTTTGTTGCTGCAAGCAGATGCTGCTTTGCCTCGTCAGCATCCAAGGGGCACTTGCTGGCTCTATATTAGGGTATGTGCACACGTTGCGGATTTGCCGCTGCGGATCCGCTGCAGATTTCCTAGTGATTTACAGTACAATGTTATTCTATGGGGGGAAAAAAACGCTATGCACATGCGGAAAAATCGCGTGGAAACGCAACGGTTTATTTTCCGCAGCATGTCAATTCTTTGTGCGGATTCCACAACGTTTTTACTCCCATTCCATTATAAGAATCCGCAGGTGTAAAAACGCAGGTGAAATCTGCACAAAATCCGCAATAAAGATGCAGATTCCATGCCGAAAATTCCGCACAGCAATCTGCAACGTGTGCACATACCCTTAAGGAGCTTATCAAGGTTGCTCCTCTTGCCTAGGAGTCCAGCCACCATTCCCCTGGACACCGGTGAGAGCGGCAGTAGGGGAGTACATTATTACACCAACATTACATTATTACATGCATATATGCACACAAAAATATATAGATAGGAGCGCTTATTTATTTTTACTCATATAGCGCTTTACAGACATTGGCACTTCCTAACTGATACTAGACGGTTGTGACCTCTACATTTGTGTTGCATTTTGATGATGTTCCACCTATCCTATAGGGGGCCTTCTGCAGAGCTTTGTGTTGGCCAAGTTCTCCTTGCTGGGAATACCAGTTTCATACATTTGTGGGTGGCTATTCCCTTTTTTTTTTTTCTTCTCTACAACGATCCATGTTTTTTTTTTCTCTGTCATTTTTCACTCTGCTCTGGATTAGTTTCTAGCCATTTGTTAGTTTTTACAATTCATGTCTTATCCATTTTTCTGTTGTGAAAAACAAGCAAAATATTTGTCTCTCCTACTTATTAATCTATGAAATACAAACCGCAATCACAGAGCTGATCATTTCGGGTCTATATTTGGATGTTATCCATCTGTATACCAGGCCCTTGGCATTTTTAACCAGTAAATGGAGTTTGAATGGAGATGTCTTAGTGCCCAGGTAAAGATGAAATGGTTGATTGCCAGAAAAATACTTTTCCTACTCAAGTAATACATCACATTTACTCTGATTGGATGTGCTTATGCCTCTGGAACAACACGATTACCAAAATAAATGTCTTTTCTGATTGCTTCACTTGGCCTTTTAAGATAAGTGTCCTGTGAGTGGGAGTGACGCCGGGCATCGTCTGAATCTGATATAGAATGAAGTTATAGAAAGAAAAGTCCTTCGCTTACAAGCCACAACATCAGCTCGCAAATTAATTTTGTTATGGGGGAATCTTCGTGAAGGCCACCACCTGCTATCTCATGGGAAGATTTATGGTGTTTTCATATGATCAGTGCAGAATTAATCAGCGCTACAATTATGCCCTTTAAGGAAAATGAAAAAAGTTTTGGTGCAGGCAAAGAGTGAAGGAAAGTTCAAGAGCATATTTGATGTAAAGGTTGTCTGTCATAGATAGCTGTACATTTGGGCTGGCAGCTAATCCTCCTGCCTCCATTATGCACACTCGGCACCTTCCAACAACTGCCGTCGTGGGAAAGTCAGGACACCTTCATATGCATTAGATTGTCAGCAGACTCTTCTAAAATCAGATGATATCTCCAACATAGACCTAATTTTTGTCCTTCGTCTTGTAGCCTTTAAACGGGCTACGCGCACATGCATTGGTACAATCTCATGAGTTGTCAGGATTTTGCTTTCTTGAGGATTTATGCAATATTTACATGGATAGATAATTATTAATAATGATTAAATATTGTGAAAGATAGTTTACATTCATTGGAAATTGCTGAATTCTTCATCCGTAAGAAAGAAAACAATCTTGGCAGTTACATAGAATAAGGCCAAATTCACCGATGGTCTGCGAGAAACGGTGGACCTTACTCGTACATGTCTATAAATGGGTCAGTATCTGGCACACGCGTGGCGTTTATGTTGCACCCACATCCTGGATTAAATACAGATGCATCAATTTGATCTGGGAAGTAAATGATTACGGTATAGGCTCATTCAGATGAGTTATTATACCTGCATGTACTGTCCATGTTGTAACCAAATACTACACGGACTGCACACTGACCATTGTTACTGAAAACGAGGGTCTAGATGGTAGAGTTTTCCCATAGACGAATAGCAGGCACTATTCTCTTCCGAATTTCACCTGAGACTTGCGTATTCTATTCTATGGGAACGCAGAAAATTGGATCTTATACGGATGATCCGTATTTCATCTGCTTTTCACCAACACTCTGCCATTATTTACATAGGAAAATGGATTAGGTCTTGGGAATTATCTTTACTGATTATGTGTAAAAATGGATGCCATATGGATGTGAAAAATTGCCCTACGAGGACTCGTGCACACGTTCAGTAAATGGATGCAGACATTTCTGCACCATTTCTGTATCTCTAGGCAGGAAAACCGCCGCTGAAATAATCGTGCGTTTTTGTCTGATTTAAGTCAATGAAAAACGCACAGAGAATTGACATGCTGTAGATTACTTTCTGCACCCAATCTGCAAGTCACAAATACGCTACGTGTGCGTGACCGGTCCGGTTTCTCCTTCACTTTCCTGGCATCAGCATTGCATCAGGTTTTGCTATCAAATCTGCAGTGTGTGCACAAGCCCTGAATGATACATGGATGGAATGCGGATGACCATACAGATGAAAATTGGCCTTTGTTTTCTAGATAAAAGCAAAAATGTAGATTTAGAACTCCCCAACTCCATGTCTCCATGTCGTCTTGGTTTTATGTCCATTATTATAGTGTATTTAAATATATAAATGATACTGTTTTTTAGAAAATATAAAATGGCCAAAAACCCACACATTTGATAGTCATTCTTGCCTCCTTTATTTTTCAGCTCCATCTAGCAGCCCTGGCTTCTTTAAAAGGAGACATAGTGGAGCTAAATAAGCGCCTTCAGCAAACGGAGCGGGAGAGGGACGTCTTGGAGAAGAAGCTTGCAAAATCTCAGGTTAGTCCTCACATTTAGCATCTAAAATCCTTTAAACCCGATCAGGATAAGGAATTGTCCTTCAGATTGAGAAATGTTCCTTTGCTCTGCGCTGGATTTTAATTTTCTTAATGCACAGTGTTGTGAATGATGTAGTAATCCACAAATGTGATTCCACTGGGACAGGAGAAGGCTTCCTCTGTGTGGGACAAGCTCTTGGCAGGATTCCTACCAAGGACACCGAAGGGGAGGCCAAGAGCTGTTGGAGCCTGCAGCAAAACACTACAGTGTGGTTGCAGAAGGTGCCCATGAAATGATTGTTACTGCTACTCCGCTTCTCCCCAAAAGCTTCTTATCCCATACACAGATACCGCATGACAAGTCTTTTTTGTGTCCCCCCCCCCCCCTTTTCCCTTTTTAAAGACATATTTTCCAAAGGCTCATTCAGACATCCGTGTTTTTTTCTGGTACGTGGAAAAAAAAAAAATTGATTTCTCATCAGGATTTTGGATCAGATTTTATTTCATTGTTTCCTCAGTATGTCCATTTTTACCTTCACTTTTTCATCAACTCTTTGTAGATTGTGAGCCTTTGCGGGCAGGGTCCTCTCTTTTCTACCAGTCGTGATTTGTTTTGTTGAAGATTACTGTACTTGCTTTTATTACATATACCCCTCCTCACATGTAAATCGCCCCATGGAATAAATAGCGCTATAATAATAAATAATAACTTCTTCTAGTTATTATGATATTAAAGGTAAGCTGTCTGCAGAAAATGACCTACTGAGTAATGCAAGATTTTGTTACTTGTTTAAAAAAATAATAAAAAGGCAATTTTTTTTATTAAAAATCAAAATGAGTAATCTTGCAAATTTCACAGTGGCCGCTGGAGTTTTCCTCCTTAGATTCGTACTAAGTGTCCTTTCACAAAGAGTTTTCAACTGTTTCTTTATCATCAGAGGCAGTATTACAGTGACAGGTAACACCTCTATGCACAGCTGATAATACAGGATCCACCAATCACAGTAGGTGATGTCACAGCTGACCTGCTCCCCCTCCATTCATAATGACCTTTGCACATGCGCATTAGATGCTTCAATACAAAAAGAGAGGGTTATAGGGTTGGAATCCTAGTTGTGGCTAACGTCCATGTGCACAACAGGAACCATGAGTCTAAAAAGCCCCCCCAGTGACTAGTGTTATTCTCAATACAGATTGTGATATGGAAAAAAAGATGCTAAAAATGTGAAAAATAGATTTAACAGGATTACCTAGTTTAAACAATAGTTAATTTTCTGATTGACTTCCCTATAGAAATGGTTGGCACACAGAAGGGTCCAATGTGCTGACCGCAATTTTGACAGGTCCATACACTTATTATTATTATTATTATTTATTGTTATAGCGCCATTTATTCCATGGCGCTTTACATGTGAGGGGGGTATACATAAAAACAAGTACAATAATCTTAAACAATACAAGTCATAACTGGTACAGGAGGAGAGAGGACCCTGCCCGCGAGGGCTCACAATCTTCAAGGGATGGGTGATAATACAGTAGGCGAGGGTAGAGCTGGTCGTGCAGCGGTTTGGTGGATCGGTGGTTACTGCAGGTTATAGGCTTGTCGGAAGAGGTGGGTCTTCAGGCTCTTTTTGAAGGTTTCGATGGTAGGTGAGAGTCTGATATGTTGTGGTAGAGAGTTCCAGAGTAGGGGTGATGCGCGAGAGAAATCTTGTATGCGATTGTGGGAAGAGGAGATAAGAGGGGAGTAGAGAAGGAGATCTTGTGAGGATCGGAGGTTGCGTGCAGGAAAGTACCGGGAGACGAGGTCACAGATGTATGGAGGAGACAAGTTGTGGATGGCTTTGTATGTCATGGTTAGGGTTTTGTAATGGAGTCTCTGGGCAATTGGGAGCCAGTGAAGGGATTGACAGAGGGGAGAAGCTGGGGAATAGCGGGGGGACAGGTGGATTAGTCGGGCAGCAGAGTTTAGAATAGATTGGAGGGGTGCGAGAGTGAGGGGAGGCCGCAGAGCATGAGGTTGCAGTAGTCAAGGCGAGAGATGATGAGGGCATGGACTAGGGTTTTTGCAGATTCTTGGGTGAGGAATGAACGGATGCGTGAAATATTTTTGAGTTGAAGTCGGCAGGAAGTGGAAAGGGTTTGAATATGTGGTTTGAAGGAGAGATCAGCATCAAGGATTACTCCGAGGCAGCGAGCTTGTGGGACTGGGGAGAGTGGGCAGTCATTTACTGTAATTGATAGGTTCGTAGGGGGGGTCACGTGAGATGGGGGAAAGATGATGAATTCTGTTTTGTCCATGTTGAGTTTCAGATATCTAGTGGAGAAGAAGGATGAAATAGTGGACAGACATTGAGGGATTCTGGTTAGTAGGGAGGTGATATCTGGTCCAGAGATGTAGATCTGTGTGTCATCAGCATAAAGATGATACTGAAAGCCATGAGATTCTATGAGCTGTCCCAGGCCAAAGGTGTAAATAGAGAACAGCAGGGGCCCTAGGACTGAACCTTGTGGGACTCCGACAGATAGGGGGCGAGGTGAGGAGGTGGTGTGTGAGTGGGAGACGCTGAATGTCCGGTCTGTTAGGTATGATGAGATCCAGGAGAGGGCCAAGTCTGTGATGCCGAGGGATGAGAGGGTCTGTAATAATAGGGAATGGTCCACTGTGTCAAAGGCAGCCGACTTGCAGATACACTTGCAGATGGGTACATTTAATCCATGACTCTGATAAAAAACAGGCATGTCTTCATGAATCTTATGCTGATTTACAGTCTGACAAAAGACGTGTGATCAGCCTCATAGGCTGTAATGGGTTCTATCATGAATAATACGTATAGCACATGTACAAGTAAACTGAATGAGACCTAACTAATGTGCCGTCCAGTGCTGTAGGTGTAGTAAAGACCTAAACTCTCTGCACCTCTCACCCGTCTGTGCCCTTCCAGCTCTGTCCATTTCCAAGTTTACTGATTGAAGCATGGGGAGGTCCTTTGTTTGTTTGTTTTTTTGTTTTTTGTTACGCTTAAATTTTTTAATTTTAAAACGTCCATATAATGCCCCAATGTGATTACTGACTGTGGGAAATATTTATAAAAACTGGTGAGCAGCAAAGTGGCAGATAGTGCCACTAGTGCGAGTGATTGATACTGATGGGTGTCAGCTTCCGGCAGATGTTCTCACTCTTGCAAACATTACAGCAGGCTCTTTCAGTAAGAGTTTCATGAGATCTGGCATTCTGAAGAAAGTGTAAGATTGGTTTGTGCAATTGCTTCTGAGCAGGAAGGTGTGCCTGGAAGAAGAGGTTACTGAAAGCCACCCATTGTGTCTTCTAGACAGGAAGAATGAAGATCGTCTGTCCCTGCCCCGGAATCGCATCTCACAACTAAGCTAGTTTTATGCTGAGAAATTCTAGATCTCATGAATCCTGTGTAGACGTAATTCCCCTACATCGACAAGTAATGACATTGTGAAGAGTCATCTGCAGGACAGGCAGACACGGCAGCGCCAGGGCCACAGAAAGCGCACATACGGGGATCAAAATGTAATTCAATGCAGGTCTCCAAATCGGCAACCCCCAAAATCCAGTGCTTCTGTATGTCCCCGATACAGCGTGGTTCTCACTCAGCCTGTGCCCCTGGATGTAACCGTATTGGTATAAAGAGTCAGTGATTTGTATTGTGGAGCTAAGTGTTGTGATTTTGGATGTGTAGCAACATGTCAGTAGATCACACCAGTGGTTTCGGCAAGACTGTCTTCATCCTTTCCTGGATATCTACAATATTTGTTTCCAAAACTGTAAATTAATTTTTCCATGGGGCCCCTTGACAGATAGTGACTGACACGGAGGGCCAAACCAATACTTTGAAATTAATTCTATGCATTATTGTCATTAACATTGTTATTTTTTACTGCCTATTATTGTGCAGATCAAACTTTATAATTTGCTGATTTTTATAGGGTTTATCAAGAACATTAAATGATAAGGCTTCTTTTATTCATGTGCCGACAGCCCCCACTCACAGTATAATGGTTCCACAGTTCCCCAAACAATATACTGGAACCCTCAGTCCCCCCCCATATACAGAATGTTGGCCCACACACGGTGTGACACTCTCCCACTAAAAGTATGATACAAGACACATTTTGATGGCCCTCAGAAAGTATGAATGCCCCCACACAGTATGATCCCTAACAGCCCTCAAACACATATGATGGCTCTCACAGCTCGCCACACAGCATAACGCTCTCCACAGTCACAAAAAGTATGATCCTACACAGAATGATGGCACCCATGAGGTATGATACCCTACAACTCAATATATACAGATTGATGACCACCCCGCAGCACCAATACATTATGATGGCCACCACAGCCTCCAAATTGTATGATGCCCTTATAGTCCTCTCATACAATATTATCCACCACAACCCTCAAACACAATTATGGACCCATCTCACCCCCAACACAGTATGATCTCCAACAAACACAGAATGATCCCCACAGTATGACCCCCCCCCCAACAGAGAGTGAAAATCCCCACAGCCTCAACACAGAATCAGGACCTCCACAGTGTGATCCTAACAGTCCCCAAACACATAATGGTGCGTGCTTATATTCCTGCTACAAGTGAACAGGGCCATGGAGTCGGTGGAGTTGGTATAAAATGCACCTACTCTGACTCTTAAAACATATAATAAATTGGGTACAGTGGCTCAGTACAGGATGGGCTGTAAATGTTTTCATAAGAATTTGGGAAAGTTCTGAAATGTTCTATAAATGTCTGTTCTGTTCCTGATCTAAGGATCTCGGCTTTTAGTGGAAATGAATCTGTGCAGCTCTTTATGTACATGCTCAGTAGTGCTGCGGAGTCCGAGTCAGAGAAATTGAGAAGTCGGAGGTTTGTCTTACCGACTCCACAACCCTGCAAGTGAATGGCAAAAAGCAAACACACACTACTCACCTGACTTCCGTTCCCCCGCACTGCTCCAGTCCTTGCTCTACTCACTAAGGCTCCACAGCAGGTACACTCTAATGACATCACTGCGCCCGCTGCGGTGACAGTCACACAGGCTGGTGGAAAAACTATCAGCACCCCAGAAATTCTAATTTTTGAGACTGAGGACTATTCAGAGGGTTGCTGCCTGACAAAGGGACATGTCCCTAAAAAGTAGCAATTGCATTTCCACATGCTTTTTTCCTCTGCTGTGTCTCCTGCCAGGATGAATGTTGATTAAAGGGAACTTGTCATGTTTTGAAACGTTAATAACCAGCAGATACGTTTTTGTTTTTTTTAAATAAACCTGTGTGTGATAACTTACTTGCCTACCGCTGTCTTCTCCGGTTTCCAGCACTGCTTTGCCCTTTTCTCAGGGACGTCCCCACTCGTCAGACTCTCCGGGTCACACTCTGTGCGTGAGCTAGAAGTCTTTCTTACAATATAAGCCCATGGAGTCTCGTTCTCTGCCTCATTCTGACGCTCTACACTGTAATAGTCACTTCCAGGTCACACAAAACACGGTGTCACTTGGAGGACAGTGATGTCACTCAGAAGAGAAGCAGAACAGTACTGGAAACCGGAGAAGATCGTGGTAGGTGACCGTATTAACACCCACATTACACTACATGCACGACATAGACTTGATTAAAAAAAACAAACTTTGTGAGTGCTTCTCTAATAGCATTCTAAAGCTGCCTGGTCGCCGGACTGAAAGAATGGGGATTCTATCCAAACTGCAGCACACAGGCCAGTAAGTGATACATCGCCGGAATCAGGCTCTTTGCCCCTACATCATGTTTCTCTCAGATGACATAAAAACCTGCTGACGGATTCTCCATAAGTCAGACCGCTAAGAAGTGTTCAGCTCCTTTAGTTCTTAGTTGCATGTTCTACATTAGATCCCTCTTGTGTCTGGACATTTCCATACTGTGACTGATTTTCATACAACTTTGCGCGGAATGGTTTACCAAATTTCAGGAAACCTTTTACCAGATATTCTGTGAACTGCAGGGAGATATTGGTTTAGTGACTGATGTCCTCGCATATTAGTAAAATGTTCTTTATAATCACTCGTTTATGAAAACGTATTTGTGTTTTGACTGTAAAAATATTCGCCCTGTACCAAAGAATGAGTGTCTGAAGGGGAAGATATTTACTAGTGCGCTTCAGCTTCCTGTAAGAGTGGAATGATTGCTGTGGATGTTTGCTATTGCTCTGTGATACAATAGAATCCCTGCCGTCTCCTACTTCAATCATCACGTGTGGGGTGCACTGCAATAAATCTCCCCTCTGACCGGAAGATACTGACTGCTGTGGTGTAATAATGGCTGATAAGTTGGGTTTTTATAGTGTGTACAAGGCCATAGCAGAGAAAAAGTGCAGCATTCATCTTCGGAGCTGTCACACCACATACCTATAAATTGTCACAGAAGACGACCTGCAGCTAGTTGGGTTTTTACTGCCGATTGTGAAGTGAAATGATGTGGTGTCTCTATTAATCTTCAGGTCACCATCGTTATTTGTATAGCAGTTGGCTGGCACTGGACGTGATTTGTCTGGAGCGCCCGGACACACGGGGAGCCCAGGTGGCTAGTACCATGTCGGCAGCCGTGTATACATGTGTTGGGCGAGGCCAGTACCATGACCTGTATGTCTTCTCTCTGGTTAGGGCTGATTCTCGGTACAGCTGTTGTATTTCCTGTACTCGGGTCTCTGTCCTCCAAAAGACGTGTCAGAAGGGTAACAGGACAGTGGTCTAAAGACATAGATCCGAGGCTGCAACAGGCATGTTAACGTCGGGTCCAAAATTAGTATTGGATCGCAGGATCAGAAAGTCAGGCTGGGTTTAGTACATGGAATATCCAGGGCCCTGAGTCAGGCCGGGTTAAACCATAGGAATGGAAACAGGAGAAGAAAAAAGAAATACAGGGACCTGGAAATATCGCAGTTGTGTGCTTTTAGGGTTTAGGATGAGCGATCTCACAATGAGAGCTGTGACGTCCAATCATCATGGTTTCGCTACCTTCTGGGCAAATAATTCGCTACCATGGCCAGTATTGGCTCACCGCTGACAACTGCTCATTAGCCCAGAGCTGTATAGCCTCCGTAGACATTGGCCGCCATGTCTAGGGAGACAGAGAAACACTGTAGGGAAACCAGGGTGATACCTTTATAAAAAGATCCGGGTAATCTCCTCACCTGAGCGGGATGTGTAGGTACAACTGCTGTGAAAGCTCAGTAACGGTTGCTGGTATCCTGTGGCTTGAATGACACAACAGATCACATTTTGGGCCTGCGCTTCTGTTCTTGGCACAACAAATAAGCTGCCATTGTTTAAAGGGAATCCGTCAGCAGTTTTTTGCTATATAATTGGAGAGCACTAAGTTGCAGGAAGTGACCCTGATTCCAGCAATATATCGCTTACTGGACCATGTTTTGATGTTTCAATACAATCAGTGTTTTATCAGCAGTAGATTATCATACCAGGACAAGCTACCTCGTGCTTCTTAGTCCAGCCACATCCCCAGCCCTGATTAGCAGCTTTCTGCCCCTATACAATGCACACAAAAAGCAGTGGTGTGGATGGGGTTATACACAGCTCAACAACTCCGATCTGTAAAGAAAACTGTGACTCTATCACAACTGCTGATCCCGGCTGTGTTCTACATTGCAAGACAGACTTTTACATTGTGACAATAAGAGAGAAGATTTATACGATATGTTTATGAACTAAAAATTAAAACAACTGTTAATTTTTTTTTTTACTTTTCATGTTTGAGTTGTATTTTGCCTAAAGCCGTTAAGAACATTTAATGCTTTGAGACATATAACTTTATTACATCAGTCCGCGTGTAGCTTGTGCTGCTCCATGTTGACAAAGAGCCATAATATCTCAGATCCCCAGCGCTAATAACTGGGGTCGGCCATTACCCAGATGCATACATATGATTAGAGTGAGGCAGCGGCGTCTCTGTGTCAGTTTGTATTGCAGTTCTTGATTGTCTTACGGTGTCCCCACTTAGTTAGGTCTGCATTTTTCTTAAGTTCATCGTATTTTATTGACTAGCTGACGATGAAAATGGCGGAATTGGTTTATCCATTGTTACGATTAGTGCTTGTGAGAACCTATGAATTATTAATTGCTACATAGCTGTAAGAGCGGACCTAGTGTCTTGTTATATTAGGCGGCATTAATATCCCGAGCTTATTAAACAACCAGCAATTATTCTGTGGACAGTGCTAAAATATTATCAGCCATTTGGGACCGCAGAGTGCTAGTCAGTGGGAGAAATGTTGACAGAACATTTTGCAAACATGTCCTTTTCCATCATCTTTACGCATAATGTAACCCTGATAAGAAGTCTCCCAGAATAATAATGAGTTCTCATCTCTGCAAGGCGTAGTGTCCATAGGATTTTATCGATTCCTATTCTCTCCATGGTCACACGTTGCCAGTATAGTGTAATTACATGTAGCCTCACTCTCCGAATTAAAGGGGTTTCCCACTAAAAACATAGCTCTTCAATATCAGACCGGCGGGGCTTCAGCGCCCATCATACCGGAAAAGCTACTGATCAGCAATACCTGGGAGCAGCCGCTAAGTAGTCTGGTGACACGGTACACTCGGTACGCTGTTCACATTCGGCGACTGTTGGAGCTGGTAACAGGTGATCCATGCCAATGCCATGTGTCGGACCCCCACCTATATGATACTGATGACCTGTCGGAAATCCACGCTCAGTATCTGGTCAGTATTGTACATCTGTAAGCTAAAACCAGGAGTGGGTGATAAATCCAGAAGTGGTGACGTGTTTCTATTATACGTTTCCACTGATTGTTCCTCTCATGGTTTTGGCTTACAAATACTGATGTAAAACACTGACCAAATACTGAATGTGTGAACGTGACCTAAAAGTGAGTCATCAATATCATTATATTGGGAAAACCTCTTTTTAAAGCGGATCTGTCACCAAATTTCACAATATAAACTGCATTTATTATATAGGTCTATTAGTGTACTTACTTTATAAATATCTGTAAGAAACACTATAATCATGAATGTATAAACTCAATCTATGCCCACGTTTGGCTGATTGACAGCTCCTCAGTGTCCCTCCTCCCTGCTGCTGCTGAGAATTCTCACTGCTCAGTACAAGAAGCAGCTGTCAGGCTGTGTAGGCAGAGATTCAATATACCGCACTTGGACTCATGAGCTCTCACACTATTTAGCTAGCCTCCTAAATTGATAATTTTAATGCCAAGATTATTTTATAGTAAGTATACAAACCTCATCAGGTCCAAGAGACCTATTAATGCATTCAGTTTGTATTGTGAAATGTGACAGATTCAGTTTTAAGTGGTAATCACATGAAGAACACCACTGTCTATAAGCCCAATGAAGGCATCTGGATGGTCTCCACACTTGGTTGGTACCCGTTATAGGAGGGGTTGGGGGAGGGAGAGGAGGTAAGTCAGAATGCAGGAATGACTCCCCTTTTGATGGGCTCAAGCCATGGCTGTATTGCTCAGATAGCCGTTCATGGTCACTATGTAATGCTACACGTTGCAGCTGGAGGCCATCCTGGATACTCATGGCTTCATCTGACAAAATCAGATGTGTGTGCGAGGAGCAGGACCCATGGGCAGCATCGGGTCACTGTTGTGACATCATTGCATAAAGGGATGGTTTCATTTCTGTCCTTTTTATGGTACTTACAGCTTATGTACATAGGAGCGTTCTCCGTGAGAATCCATTGCATTCTGTACTGCAAAATATTGATTTTCTTTGGCACCAACTATAATTTGTCACGAGAATACTTTTCTACCATACAATACATGATCATATTTTGTATTTTTACTTTTCGGTGGGGCAGAGGAAAAAAAAAGGGAACATTAATAAAATGACTAGCGCTCTTCCTTGCTCTGACCTTATAATCTATACCGTCAGATAATAGGGCCGAATGGCAAAGCTGAATGCGCCACAATCCCGGTGCGTCAGAAATCCGGCACGTGCCTTACATCAGTTATTGGTTTTGTCTTTTTTTTCTGCTTTACTTGTTGAGTGGCCTAGACTGAGATGGGGCTTAGTTTCCCAGGAAGGGGAACCTTGTGAAATATAGGACCCGCGTTTCAGCCTAAAGGAAGCCAAGCGATGGGAGGTGTAAGCCTGGACTAGACGATTGGAAGATGGACGGCAGTTTTCAAAACCACATGAGCCAATGTTATATTTAATTTTAGACATTTTATATTCAGGCTAGACTGAACATGAAATAAATTAGAGAAGACTGGTAATTCTGCCTCGTGTTTTCTTCTGTGTTTTTTTTTATTTTTGTGACGACGGTGTGCTTACTTCTACTAGTGTGAACAGTCTCATCTGATGCGGGAACATGAGGATGTCCAAGAGAGGACAACATTGCGGTATGAAGAAAGAATCACTGAGCTGCACAGCATTATCGCCGAGCTAAACAAGAAAATCGACCGCCTCCAAGGGACAACAATTAGGTATTGTTCATTTACCCTTTCTTAGTTGCTAAATGTGTTTCTAAAATGGTGTAAAACATCCTTGGACTTTAGACTGCTCATGTCTATAAACTCTTCCCACTTATTGTCTTTCATAGGGGTGTATATTTTTGCAATAATTCCCATATCTAGAAATTTTCTCTCTACTCCATCAAATTTTTCAGTATTTTTTACATCAAGGATATCAGTTCTTGACGCCTGTCTTCTATGGAAGAAGTTGCTCAAATTGTATAACCAGAAAAAAAAAAAAAAAAAAAAAAAAACTTGCATGCAAGGGCTTCTCCGACAAATACAAGTTAACACAAATCTTGAGGATAGGTGACAAGTTTTTGATTGGTGGGTATCCGACTGCTGGGACTACCACAAATAGACAACAAGGTACTTTCATGCCCATTAGAATAGAGCAGCAGTGTGCATGCCCAACACCCACTCCATTAATTCTCTGTGGATGCAGATGGCAGCAGTGAAGCATTAGCACTGCCGCTGCAGCTACATTCCTCCTATCACTGCAGGAACGAGTGTTTGGACCCCCCAATGATCAGTATATTATCACCTATCCCAAGTACATGATACATCACTGGAATCAGGGTCTCTGCCCCTACATCATGCTGCTCTCAATTGGTGTTGAAAAAACCTGGTGACAGGTTCCCTTTAAGCTTTTGGTATATTAAAAGAAAAATGAGCCTGTCATCTTGCCTGTGTTTTATACCGTAAGGTTAAACAGAATGGTGCTTTGTGTGCAGCCAGTAACAGAGCATCTCCTATATGACTAACAGGTTAATGTATATTATTGATGTGCCCCACAAAGTGTCATTGTGTACAGTGTGGGGACCGTACACGTAGGAAAGGAATCTAACCGTGAAGATAATTATAAGGGAGTTTCCTCTGCTGTTTCTTGTTTCAGTTTGTTTGAAATGTTATTTTGTCATTCCTAATTCTAGTTCTTACAGAAGTCTAAGAGGAAAATGGAGGGAGGAGTGTGAACTTCACCTAGAAGATAAACTAAGGCTAATAGAGACACCAATTGTGTGCTAATATACACAGACACCTGGGAGATCCCTGCACATCCTGCGTGACACGGACAACTCCCCTCTTACTAATGGTTGATAATCTGGGAAACGAAGTGCAGGAAATTTGTAATAATAGATATGTGTAATAAGGGTGAACCACTCCCTTTATAAGACCATAAGTGAGTAGTTTGGTGCTCAGGGGGCGAATCTGCCACCTGCCATGCCGCCAGTTGAGCCTCTTGCTTCAAGTGGCACCATCTAGTGCAACGCCTAACTCCTTAACCCGCCCACCCGAGCCTGTTTTCACCATCATGACCAGGCCAAATTTTACAATTCTGACCAGTGTCACCAGGTGGATAAACCAAATGAAGAAAACTGTAAAATATATGATTTTTATTAATAATATTGAAATATAAATGACATAAAAAATAGGGGAAGTCAAAATGACAAAATATGCAAAACCACAGCACAATTATTGTAGTGGGTACTAGGACATTACACACTCCTTGAGAAAGCCACCAGGCGAAACGTGCGTCAGAATCATAGGAGCCACAGGGTACGGACTATTGGTATATTTTCCCTTCACCCATGACCGCACACCTGAGAGAGGGATCCGCCCCGCCAGGACAGGAACCTACTGAAATATAAGGGGTGGCACCTCTCCCCCGCTTCAGTTGGGTACCTGTCCTGGAAGGGAATCCCACACTGACAGCGGCGGTGCCTGTCATAGGTGAAAGAACCCAGGCCCGTCCCGGCGCGGGAAGAACAGGTTACCTCACCTGTAGCGCCGGCCGTTGGGCGTCTGGTAGCGCAGTCCCCGGGGTCTCTCTGAGGCTCTGGGTTCGTGCGGGCACGGGTGGCGGCTCCTGGAGGCTCCACCGCTCCTCCCTCCCCTCGCGCGTGCCAGCGGTCTCTCTCCCTCAGAATGCCTAGCGTGGGAGGGCCGCGGGCGTCTTCCGGCCGCTGACGTCAGCGGCGCAGGGCATCCTGGGAGCGCGCCGGCTGACGTCAGTAAGGCAACGGCAACATGGCGCCCGGTGTCACGCCGGCCTTTTTCTCAGGAAACTGCAGCGGTCGGCCGGCGGTCGCAGGGGGGAGGGGAAAAACGCTCACCGGGACGAGGCTATTTAAAAGAGGAGGGCGGTCAACATGGCCGGGTAACCATGGGGTCAGAGCAGCCGTCTCCACCGTCTCTGCCTCCTTCACAACCCTCCGCTCACAAGCATGGCAGCCGATCAAGCAGCAGTCACCCCAGTCGTAGGTCGGGGGACTCCTCGAGATCCAGAGATCACAGATCACGTGCTCCTCCACAGCCTCCGAGTCCGGTACCCTTGATTACGGGTGGTGAGTGATCTTTGTGAATGTTAGCAAGCTGTTAATAGGGGCCTTCTTTTGTATGTTTAAATTCCTTAGGAAAAACCCAAGAACAATAGAGATTGTGCCATATGTAAAAGCCCCCTAGCAAGAGACTGGCAGAAGGACCTTTGCGCCAGCTGCATCCAGCGAACCATGGCAGAGGAAGCGCCTAGTTTCGCAACCAACCTTAGATCAGTTATCAGGTCGGAGATGGAAGGCTCGCTTAAAACATTGTTAAAAAAGGGAAAAAGAGTAGGAAGGATTTCCCTAGCTCTATCTCAGACTCTTCCTTAGCCTTATCTCAGGCCGAACACCCATCCTCCTCTTCCTCAGATAGCGACACGGGTGGCAAACCGTGTTTCCCAGTAGAAGATACGGATGCTCTCCTCAAGGCCATCAGAGTGACAATGGGCCTACAGGAGGAAAAAACGGCTAAGTCCCTGGAGGACGTCATGTTCGGGGGACTACAAGAGAGGAAGAAACGGACCTTTCCAGTCAATGAAAAGGTCCAGGCACTCATTGAGAGAGAATGGAGGAAGCCTGAGAGGTCAGGAGCTCTTTCCTCCTCCTCTAAGAGGAGGTACCCCTTTGAGCATAAGGACACAGAAATATGGGACAAAGTCCCAAAGATTGATGCGGCGGTGTCCAGGTCATCCAAAAAATCGGCTCTGCCCTTGGAAGACTCAGGGGTACTTAGGGACCCGCTGTATAAAAAGGCGTATTTCTATTTAAGACATGCATGGGAAGCAGCAGCAGGATGATTGAAGCCTGCAATAGCCGAAACCTGCACGGCGCATTCCCTAATGATTTGGCTGCAGCAATTAGAAGAGAGACTGGCTTCAAAATTCTCAAGAGAAAAATACTGGCAGATATGTATCTTCTGCATGGGGCGGCAGCATTTTTAGCGGACCCTTCGGCTGACTCCAAGAGGTTGACAACTAGGGCGGCAGGATTGTCAAACGCCGCAAGGCGGGCGTTGTGACTTAAGGGCTGTCCAGGGGATCTACAGTCTAAAGGGGGTTTTACACTAAGCAATATCGCTAGCAATATCGCTAAAACGTCACTGGTTTTGTGACGTTATAGCGATATTGCTAGCGATATCGCTATGTGTGATACTTACCAGCGACCGGCTCCCCCGCTGCTCATCGCTGATCGCGCGAGAATGTCCGGCTCCATTTCTCGTCGGGCGCTTCCTGCTGGGCTTCCTGCTGTGACGATGAGCGACGCGTGGACGCGGGCGGGAGGACGCAGGATCGCTGTGTGTGAATGGTAAGTATCGTCCGCTGCGTCGCTGCTGCATCGCTGTGAGGTCTTTCTGTATGAAAGCTCACTAGCGATCATTTAGCGATGCACCAGCGATCCTGACCGGGTCGGATCGCTGGTTGGATCGCTGGTGCATCGCTAAATGTAAAAGGGCCTTAAAGCTAAGCTGTGCTCTCTCCCATGTGATGGTCTGTTTTTATTCGGAAAAAATCTAGATGACATCCTAGAGAAGGCAAGTGACAGAAAGAAAGGCTTCCCCAGGTTTCCAGCGGATCAGAGGAGGCCGCCCTTTCGGAGAGGAAAATTCAACAGGGGCCGTCCCCCGGGGGATAGAAGGGAAGGAGATAGGAAAATAAAAGGAAAAAGGAGTCCGGTTTTATGTTTGGTGGAGCCACCTCCACTTCCAAGAAATCCCCACAATGACGCAAGTATTCCGGTAGGGGGGGAGATTGGCGTTTTTTTCCCAGGCCTGGGAAAACATCTCTTCCAATGCCTGGATCCTAAACATCATAAGGGAAGGCCTCAAGATTCCTTTTTCACATCACCCCTATCAGGAAGATGATAGAAGAACAGTTGGCTTTGGAATCGGAAATCCTAAGTCTGCTAGACAAACAGGTTCTTTCTGAAGTCCCGAGCAAACAGGAGAAAACAGGGTTCTACTTGCCCCTCTTCCTGATAAAAAAAAAAAAAAAAAAACCGGACCAGTCATTCAGAACAATCATAAACCTCAGAGGCCTCAATCAGTGGATAAAAAAATCAGACCTTCAAGAAGGAGTCGGTAGCTACAGCCATAAAGCTGCTGCATCACGATTGTTTTATGGCCGTAGTCGATTTAAAGGATGCATACTATCACATCCCCATCCACCCAGGTTATCAAAGATACTTAAGAGTGGCTCTCTATATCCAGGGCATTCTCAGGCATTTTCAATTCAGAGCCCTTCCCTTCGGCATATCCATAGCCCCAAGAGTTTTTCCCAAAGTCTTAGCGGAGATGACAGCCTTCCTCCGAATTCACAACATGATCATAATACCCTATTTGGACGATTTCCTAATAGTGGGCAGCTCAGAAGACCACTGTACTGTACAGTTGAAACGAGTGACCGACATCCTACAGAAACTGGGGTGGATGGTAAACGTCAAAAAATCAAGGTTACAGCCCCTAAAAAACAGACTTTTCTAGGGTTTATCTTGGATTCCGAGCAACAAGCCTGTCTACTACCAGAGGCCAAGATAGAAAAGGTGAGGAATGTGACCTTGGCTGCCCTAGACCAACCCCACATGACCCTGAGAAACGTGATGTCCTGTTTCTCCTTCGCCTCATTGGGGGACACATACTGTGGGTGTATGCTTCTGCTGCTTGGAGGCTGACACTAAGTGAAAAAAAGAGGTTAGCTCCTCCTCCGCCGTATACACCCTCGCCCCTATTGCGGGCGTAAATCAGTTTTTTGCTTAGTGTCCATGGAGGCACACGTCTGTTTTTTTTGCTCCAGACTTTTTCCATGAAGACATAAGGTCTTCCGTCAGCCTTCAAAACTATGTTTAGACAGGGGCAACGGATCCTATTGAAAGGGTCCGATTTCCCCAAACCCACAACGGGCGAGCACGTGCGATTGTCCCTCCACGTATCCTCTCCCGCGATGTGGGACACGATGCTGGGCTTAGCCCTGACCACCCCTAGGTATTGAAACCATGGGCTGTACAGAGGCACAAGACTAGTCCATGCAGCCCCCACTGCTCCACCAATGCTTAGACTGCGGTGCTGCAAGGCGGTGGACGGTCCCTCTCCTCACCACCTGAAGGGGTTAGATGGAGCTGGGGTGCCTGCACCGTCCTATTTTTCAAGGCCCCCTCACATACCTGAGCTGGGAAGCCGAAGAGGATCGTCAGTGAGGAGAGGGCCTGGGAGGGCTCCTGCGGCGAAGATCCGGGGCTGGAGCCCTTAGCCGGTTGATGCCACCGGCCATTCTTGGCTGAGCGTGGCTGCAGATGGAGAGCGCGGTGCAGAACAGCCCGCGCCAGTAAGTAGCTCCAATTTTTGCGGCGCCACGGAAGGTCCGCGCGCACCCCCCGTCGCGGGCAGGGGATAAAGGCCACACGTCACTTCCGGCGGCCCGCTCCCCAGGCCTGGGTGGCGGTGGATAAATTTAGTTCCCGGCTTCGGAGCGCGGCTAGGCCACAGAGCCGGAAGTACCACCCCTGGAGCGGTTCATATACTGGCGGCCCGCCCCACAGCTGGTGGCGCGTGATTTTAGTGTGGAGGCATCCAGGAAAGTGGGGGCACAGGACTGGGGTAAGTGCTGCCCGAGAGGCCACGCTACAGGGAAAACGAGGTGCTACCTCCTCCCCCCATCCCCAGCAGCGGACAGATACAGCATGTCCGAAAAAGCAAAGACGCACACTTTTTTTACGCTGCATGCATCTCTTGTCGGGCTGCATTTCTGCGGGCACAGAGCAAGTGATTATGCGAAGCCTGCGAGTCCGAACGTGCCAAGGAGCCCTCCCCTGCGCCTGCAACCGAGGTACCGACCCCCCCGGAGTGGGCCCTATGACTGTCACAGTCCATGGCGTCGCTTACGAGGGCAATCGAGTCCCTTCAGGCCCCAGATAGGGGCAGGGACAGTGGCTCACCGGCCTTAGAAGAAACCTCCACCTCACTAGAGCCTTCGGCCTGCAGGGGCCGCTCTCATTCCAGGCAGACCCGGGGGAAGAGAATCCACGCGGTGTCACCCAGTCCAACCGGTGCTTTGGCATCCGTGAGTTCTGCTTCTCGCTCCCCGTCGCCAGTGGTTGATAGCGAGCAGACCTCAGATTTCGACTCAGACGAGCCCTTTGACCTGGATGCTCCAGGGTCACGTCAGACAGTGGATAGCCTCATAGAAGCCGTCAATCAGACCTTGGGGATTGAGGATGATCCCGCAGCGGCTACAGGGCATAAGGTGGCGTTTAAGCGAGTGAAGCGGCCGCACAGAATTTTTTCCTCTCACCTTGAGTTTGAGGACATAGTGCAGCGACACAGGGATCGACCAGACAGGCGTTTCTCGGGTCAAAAGGCACTCGAAGCAAGGTATCTATTTTCCCCGGACCTCCATAAAAAATGGACGGAATCTCCGATGGTGGACCCACTGGTGTCACGCCTAGCCACTAAAACTGTTATCCATACCTAGTGGTTCCTCTATTAAGGATCCCACGGATCACCTCATAGAGAACTTAGCTCGCTCAGTATATGAGGCATCCGTATCAGCGCTCTCTCGCTTGTTCGCTGAAACTTTGGTAGCCAAGGTCATGATCTCATGATCAGAATCATTAAACAAGGTCGCGCAAGAGCTACCTGCAGAGATATCGGAGATTGCGAGTCAGATCGTGATGGCCGGAGACTACATAATCAATGCATCTTTGGATGTGGCCAATTGCTCGGCACTTGCTGCCGCTAACGCAATTTCTATCAGAATAGCTCTTTGGTTAAGGACATGGCCGATTCTACTTCCAAGAAGTCCTTGACTTCCCTGCCCTATCAGTGTGGCCGTCTATTTAGGAAGAAGTTAGATCAACTTATCTCTGACTCCACAGGAGGAAAGAGCGGTTTTCTCCCTCAACAAAAGATCAAACCACCTTTTCGCCACCCTTTTCAGGCACGTTTTCGGGCCTTTCGCAACCCCGGGTGGACCACAGCGGCCAATTCCACCGCTTCAGGCCTCCCCAACCAGGATAGGGAGCGGCAAGTCTCATATAGAACGAACCCATTGGGGAGAATGCGTACTCACCAGCCCAGATCGAGGGATCCAGATCCCAAAGATCGTCAGCCAAATGACTCGAGGCGTTTACCAGACACCAGCAAGGTGGGCGGCCGACTACTCTGGTTTCGCCACGTCTGGTTCAGTGTCGCAGGCGACGCATGGGTAAAGGAGTTGGTGGCCTCGGATTACAAAATAGAGTTTGTCAGAAACCCTCCAAATCGTTTTTTTCTTTCTCGTCTTCCCAGGGTGGATACCGAGGCAAGAGCTCTGTTGGGAGCCATCGAATCGCTACAGCACAACGGGGTCATTGTTCCCGTGCCAGAGCACGAAAGGGCTCAGGGCTTCTATTCCAACCTGTTTGGGGTTCCCAAAAAGGACGGGTCTGTCAGACCTGTTTTGGACCTCAAACTTCTGAACAAATTAATCAGGGTCAGACATTTCCGGATGGAGTCTCTCCGTTCAGTCATATCGGCCATGGAGCAGGGAGAATACTTGGCCTCGGTCGACATCCAGGACGCATATCTGCATATTCCCATCTTTCCTCCTCATCAAAGGTTCCTGCGTTTCGCCATCAACGGTCGACATTTTCAGTTTGTGGCGCTACCTCTCGGGTTAGCCACGGCTCCCAGAGTGTTCACAAAGGTTATGGCAGTTGTCATGGCCATATTGCATTCTCGAGGCATAGTCGTCTTGCCTTACTTGGACGACCTATTGGTCAAGGGCCCTTCAAGACGGGCATGTGAGGGAAATGTCAACATCACACTAGATACACTTGCCTGCTTAGGGTGGTTGGTCAATTCGAAGATGTCATCCCTTGTGCCAGCTCAGAGTATTTCCTTCTTAGGAATGGTCTTTGTCACTTGCCGAGGGTTGTTGATTCTCCCTCAGGAAAAAGCCCTAGCTCTCCGGCAGGGAGTTCGGACTCTTCGCCAACCAGTCCCTCATACCATTCGTTTCGGGATGAGGATTCTAGGAAGAATGGTGGCAGCAACAGAAGCAATACCGTTCGCCCAGTTCCATTTTCGACCCCTGCAGCACGCTCTCTTGTCAGCCTGGGACAAGAATCCTTTCACGCTCAATCGGCGGTGCCGACTGTCCTCTCAAGTCAGGCAGTCGCTCGGATGGTGGATAACCAATTCCTCTCTGACCCAGGGGAACCCCTTCCCCCCAGACCATTGGTTGGTGATAACAACCGACGCCAATCTCCTCGGCTGGGGAGCAGTGTTTCGCCACCACACGACCCAGGGACGGTGGTCGCCAAAGGAGTCACGCCTCCCGATCAACTTATTGGAGATACGAGCAATTCGGCTGGCTCTGCAGCAGTTTCATCACTTCTTAGCAGGCCGCCCTGTCCGGATCCAATCGGACAATGCCACGGCGGTGGCTTACATAAATCACCAAGGGCAACCATGCGCGAGGTGGGCACGTTCTTCAGTGGGCCGAAGCAAACCACTTGGTGATTTCAGCAGTCCACATCCCGGGCGTGGAAAACTGGGCGGCAGACTTTCTCAGCCGGCAGGGTCTTGCGTCCGGACAGTGGTCACTACATCCCGAGGTCTTCCAGCAGTTTTGTCAATGGTGGGGAACTCCGGATGTGGACCTGATGGCGTCCAGAGTGAACGCCAAGGTGCCCACATATGTCGCTCGGGCCAGGGACCCGCAAGCAATCGCTGTTGGATGCGTTGGTTCTGCCATGGAACCAGTTCCGCCTCCCATATCTATTTCCCCCACTGCCACTACTCCCGAGAGTCATCAAAAAGATCAAGACGGAAGGGGTTCTGGCGAGTCTGCTGGTCCTGGACTGGCCCCGTCGAGCGTGGTACGCAGATCTAATGCAGCTGCTCACCGGCGTTCCTTGGCAACTGCCAGAGCGCCCAGATCTACTTTCTCAAGGGCTCATTTGCCACCCGAACTCGGGGGCCCTGTGTTTGACGGCATGGCCTTTGAATCTTGGATTCTAACCCAGGCAGGGTTTGGGAGCAAGGTGGTCGCTACAATGGTTAGCGCCTGGAAGCCGGCTTCAGCACAAATTTGCCACCACACCTGGAAGGTGTTCTTTGCTTGGTGTCGAGGCCGGAGTGTTTCTCCACTGAGATTCTCGATACCCAACATCTTGGCCTTTCTCCCGTCGGGCCTAGACTCGGGCTTGGCTCCAAGTTCCCTCAGGAGACAAATATCGGCCTTATCCGTCCTGTTCCAGCGCAGGATTGCTACCAATTTGCAGGTTAAGACTCATCCAGGGAGTCTCCTACTTGGTACCTCCCTATAAGGCGCCTATGGACGCCTGGGACCTTAACCTGGTCCTAAGTGTTCTGCAGGAAGCTCCATTTGAACCACTTCAGGATGTCTCTTTGAGGTACCTTTCCTGGAAAGTGGTGTTCCTAGTGGCCATCACTTCTATCAGGCGGGTTTCAGAGCTGGCGGCCCTATCCTGCCGAGCTCCGTTCCTCACTTTCCATAAGGATAAGGTGGTGCTCAGACCAGCCCCTCCTTTTCTGCCGAAAGTCGTGTCCTCATTTCACATGAATGAGGATGTTGTCTTGCCTTCATTTTGTCCAGCACCGGTGCACCGTGTGGAAAAAGCTCTTCCACATTAGACCTGGTAAGAGCCCTCCGAAAGTACGTGTCGAGGACGGCACCCTTTCGTCAGACGGACACGCTGTTCGTGCTCCCCGAAGGGCGCAGGAAGGGACTCGCTGCCACGAAATCGACCGTAGCCAGATGGATTCGTTGGACTATTCAGGAGTCCTACCGCATTAGAGGCACGCCGATTCCAGCAGGGATCAGAGCGCACTCGGGCAGTGGGCGCCTCTTGGGCGCTTCGGCACCAGGCGTCGACTGAACAGGTTTGCAAGGCAGCAACCTGGTCCAGCCTGCACACATTTGCCAAACATTATAATATCCATACTCAGGCCTCGGCGGATGCGAGCCTGGGTAGAAGGATTCTCCAAGCAGCGGTGGCGCACCTTTAAACAAGAGGTGCATGTGGCTTGGATCGGTGAGTCAATCTCCCACCCAGGGACTGCTTTAGGACGTCCCACAGTATCTGTGTCCCCAATGAGGCAAAGGAGAAACAGGGATTTTTGTGATAAACTCACCGTAAAATCCTTTTCTCCGAGACGCTCATTGGGGGACACAGCACCCACCCTATTAGCCAAGTTGGCTTCTATTTTGTTTAATTTATACGCATTAATTTGTGATATAAGGGTGGTCTTTTTTCTGGACATGTTGTACCTGTATTAAGGCTGATTTTGTTGTCCTCCTACTGCTTTGGCACCAAACTGATTTTGATACGACGGAGGAGGAGCTAACCTCTTTTTTTCACTTAGTGACAGCCTCCAAGCGGCAGAAGCATACACCCACAGTATCTGTGTCCCCCAATGAGCGACTCGAAGAAAAGGATTTTACGGTGAGTTTATCACAAAAATCCCTGTATCCTGGCGGTCACGTGGGCACAATTTCACGCCCGACAGCTTCAAGGGGAAATTATATCAGCACAAAGATCGCTGAGAGGGTGTTTAGAAGGAAGACTGGAGATTTCCTTAGAGGTCAGGAACTCTCTCAACTGGTGGGTAGACAGGACAAACTTGACATCAGGGATGCTATGAGACAAACCAGTGACCGACATAATTCTGACAGATGCGAGCTTCTCAGGGTGGGGGGCGCACCTAACGGGTCATGCTGCCAAGGGGTCCTGGGGGCCTCAAGAACAGGACGCATCTTCCAACTTGAGAGAACTGTGGGCAGTGCGCAAACCCCTAAGAGACTTTATTCCCCTCCTCAGTGGCCGCAATGTCCGTATCATGTCGGACAACAGACTAATAGTGGCATACATCAATCACCAGGGGGTACAAGATCACACTCCCTAATGAAGGCGGCCAGCGACATTTTTCACAGAGCATTGCATATGAAAGGGGTAGAGAATATAGAAGCCGATTTTCTGAGCCGCAATATACTAAAGCAAGGGGAATGGGCTCTAAATCGGTCCGTTTTTCAAAAGATAATACAGCTGTGGGGGAACCGGTGATAGACTTCTTCGCCAACAAATACAACAGGCAAGTGGAGAGATTCTGTTCATTAAATCCAAGGGAAAAACTGTGGGCGGTGGACTCGTTGCAAATGGACTTCAGGCTAGCCTATACGTTCCCCCCAGTGACTCTGATCCCAACAGTAGTGAGAAAAATCAGGAAAGATCAAGCCAGGGTGATCTTAATAGCCCCGGTCTGGCCAAAAAGACCCTGGTTCTCTCTGCTGCGGATGATGTCCCTCTCAGATCCATGGATTCTGCCGGAAATCCCAGACCTGCTAACTCGGGGTTCAATATTCCACACTCAGATCAAGGGATTCCATCTGATGGCGTGGAATTTGAAAGGTCACTTCTAATGGATAGAGGGTTCTCTCTGGGGTTAGTGGCCACCCTGCTAAAAAGTAGGAAACCCGTAACGACTAATATCTATGCCAGAACATGGAATAAATACCTGCAGTTCTTGGGTGAGCCGTTAGAGAAAGAGCCCCCGATTAGTTCCATCTTGGAATTTTTACAGTCAGGATTACAGATGGGGTTAGCTGTAAATACCCTTAAAGTTCAAGTCTCCGCACTGGGCGCGCTATATAACTGCAATTTGGCAGCAAACAGATGGGTAGCTAGATTTATGAAATCCTGCCCTAGGTCCAGACCTATTCCATTACCAAGAATAGCTCCATGGGATCTAAACCTGGTATTAGAGGCCCTTACAAAAGAACCATATGAGCCTGTTCAACAACTACCCATAAAGTATCTTGCCCTAAAAACGATTATACTAGTTGCCCTTACGTTGGCCTGTAGAGTAAGTGACTTGCAGGCTTTCTCAGTAAATCCACCTTATACACAGGTATTTCAGGATTGGGTTGTATTAAAAACAGACCCCTCATATCTGCCTAAGGTAGTATCAGATTTCCATTGAAGTCAGGAAATTGTCCTTCCCTCTTTTTGCGAAAATCCCCAAAATTCAGGGGAGGAAAAATTCCACAATTTGGATGTTAGGAGAGCCCTGCTAGAATATATATCTGTGACTAGCCAGTGGAGGAGGTCCCAGTCCCTATTCGTAGCCATTCAGGGTGCCAGAAAGGGTTATGGAGTGTCAAAGGGGACTATTGCCAGATGGATTAGGGAGGCCATTAGTATAGCCCACTCAGCTAGTGGTGTTCCGATTCCTGACTGCATCAAGGCTCATTCCACCAGAGCCGTGGCGACCTCCTGGGCTGAAAAGGCAGAGGTATCAATTGATCAAATTTGTAAGACCGCTACCTGGGCCTCACCATCAACCTTCTTTACACACTATAGATTAAACCTATCCTCCTCTGCTGACTTGACCTTTGGTAGAAGGGTGCTACAAGCGGTGGTCCCTCCCTAAGGTGTTTCGAAGTCTCCAAAAATCTCTCAGGTGTGCTGTCATGGGTGAAGTGAAAACCACCATGGTTACTTACCGGTAGCCGGTTTTTCCGGAACCCATGACAGCACCCGTATATCTCCCCCCCCCCCCCCCCTTTTCACCGTATGGGTGTGCATGCTAGTAGGGTGTATTTGTGTGATGTGGTGTTGGATAAACATGTACTAACTGGGAAGTCCTCTCATGCTCTGTAACAAACTGAAGCGGGGGAGAGGTGCCGCCCCTTATATTTCAGTAGGTTCCTGTCCTGGCGGGGCGGATCCCTCTCTCAGGTGTGCTGTCATGGTTTCCGGAAAAACCGGCTACCGGTAAGTAACCATGGTGGTTTTTCATGTATTTTCTCTACTCCCTCCTGCCTCTTTTAAACATATAATGCATGCTTGCAAGATTTATTTCAATTTATGTTTAGGCTGTTATGGGATGTGCTTCTAATATAAGGTTGTATTTATGTCCTAGTACCCACTACGATAATTGCACTGTGGTTTTGCATATTTTGGCTTCCCCTATTTTTTATTTCATTTATATTTTGATATCTATATATATATAAAATTGAATGTATGTATATGTGTATCACCAACCAATCAGTAAGTATCTTTCATTTCACCAGAGCTGTTTAAAAGAAGATGAGCCGTGATTGGTTGCTATGAGCAACAGTTTTCCTTGCAACCAATCACTAATCATCTTTCATTTCACCAGAGCTGTTTAAAAGAAGAGGAGCTGTGATTGGTTGCTGTAAGCAACAGTTTTCCCACTCGACACCACCTCAACAGACGCTGACATGGTGGGAGAAATCTAGCTTCCCCGGGAACATAAGCTCCCAGCCATTGTCTGCCCCCCAGAAAGCAGCAGAGAGCACATGACAGAAATGAATCCCCCCTCTCCCGTGCCCATATACCCATCACACATCCTCCATTCCATAGGCACATCATCTTCTTAAAGGGATCTCCGGTATGGAAGTTAGGGCAAATCCAAACTGCGCTTTGGTACTGACCCCAGGCCTCTCTTAAAGGGATCATTGGTATGGAAGTTAGGGCAAATCCATCCAGCGCTTTGGTTTTGACCCCAGGCCTCTCTTAAAGGGATCCCCGGTATGGAATTAGGACCTCAGAGCTGTGGTGCTGACCCCAGGGTCTCTTAAGGGGATCATAGGTATGGAAGTTAGGGCAATTCCGCTAAGCACGCTGGTTCTCTCCCCAGGCCTCTCTTAAAGGGATTCCCGGTATGGAAGTTAGGGCAGTTCCACTCTGCATTCTGGTTCTGACCCCAGGCTCTCTTAAAGGGATCCCCGGTATGGAAGTCAGGACAATTGACTTCAAATGCTCTGGTACTGACCCCAGGCTCTCTTAAAGGGATCCCCGATATGGAAGTTAGGACTGTTCCACTCAGAGCTGAGGTTCTGACCCCAGGATTCTATTAAAAGGATCATTGGTATGCATGTCAGGGCAAATCCACTTAGCGCTCTGGTTCTGACCCCAGTCTCTCTTAAAGGGATCATTGGTATGGAAGTTAGGGCAATTCCACTCAGAGCTCTGGTTCTGACCAGGCCCCTCTTAAAGGGATCCCCGGTATGAAAGTGAGGGCAAATCCAAACTGCGCTCTGATTCTGACCCCAGGCCTCTCCGGTATGGAAATTAGGGTAAATCCCTCAGCCCTCTGATTCTCACCCCAGGCTTCTATTTAAAGGGATCATTGGTATGGAAGTCAGGAAAAATCCACTCAGTGCTCTGGTTCTGATGCCAGGCCTCTCTTAAAGGGATCTCCGGTATGGAAGTTAGGACCGTTCCACTCAGCGCTCTGGTTCTGACCCCAGGCTGATGGGATGATGTGGGATATTAAGGGTAGTAGTCCGGTGGCTCTGGCTGACGGGATGATGTGGGATATTAGCGGTAGTAGTCCGGTGGCTCTGGCTGACGGGACGATGTAGAATATTTGGGGTAGTAGTCCGGTGGCTCTGGCTGATGGGACGATATGGGATGATATGGGATATTAGTGGTAGTAGTCCAGTAGTTCTGGCTGACGGGATGATGTGGGATATTTTAGTGACTGTGGCTATGCGGGGTGGGTTGGGCTATACACTCCGCTTTTTATATATTGATATAATCATTATAATTTGTTATAACTAACCGTAGTTAGTTACTGTGCCTGGGCAGCGCCAGGCTCTTCAGCTAGTTGTTAATAAAAATCATATATTTTACAGTTTTCTTCATTTGGTTTATTCACTAAGTTTGAGTAGGTCACTATGATTTTTGTAAGTGAATATCCAGTATGCGTATTATTATTTGGAGCTAGTCTTTATTGGTGTTGTACTATTCAGTGTCACTATGTGGTAATAACTCTGGAACGCTTCAACGAATCCCAGTGATTCTGAGAAAATATTGTGAAAATATTTGAAAGTTTGCAAAAATTTCTCAATTTTGAAACTTTTTATTGTTACACCTTTAAACTAGAGAATTATGTCAAACAAAATAATTAAAAAGTAACATTTACCACGTTTCTAGTTTACATCTGTATAATTTTTGAAACATAATTTTCTTTTGTTAGGAAGCTAGAAGGGTTAAAAGTTGATCAGCAATTTATCATTTTTCCAACAAACTTTACAAAACCTTTTTCTTGAGGGACCTCATCAAATTTGGAGTGACTTTTGGGGGCCTATATGAAAATACCCAAAAGTGACAGCATTCTAAAAATTGCACCCCTCAAAGTCCTCAAAACCACATTCAAGAAGTTTATTAACCCTTCAGGTGCTTCATGGGTATTTAACCCCTTTCTGCCATATGACGTACTATCCCGTCCATGTGCCCTGGAACTTAATTCCCTAGGACGGGATAGTACATCATAGCGATCAGCGGCGATAGTGGCCGGGTGTCAGCTGATTATCACAGCTGACACCTGGCACTATGTGTCAGGGGTGGTCACGGACCGCCCCCGACACTTTAACCCCTGGCACACTACGATCAAACACGATCGCAGTGTACCGTGGGTCTAGGGAAGCATCGGCAGGGAGGGTGCTCCCTCCGTGCTTCCCTGAGCCCCCCGGAGCAGCACGAAGTGCAGCGCTGCTCCAGGGGTCTCCTTCCCTGCAGGTCCCCTGATCCAATATGGCGGCGGGGACCTTCGGGGGGCCTGCAGGGAGCAGGCTTCCTCAGTGCCTGCAAAGCGCAGGCATGAAGAAGCCTGTGCAGCGCCTGTGTGAGATCGCTGATCAGTCACAGCGATCTGTGATGTCAGATCAGCAATCTCACACATGACAGTGATGTCTCCCCGGGACAGTATAATAAAGTTAAAAAAAAGTGTAAAACTTATTTCTAAAAAATCGCTTTTGGAAATAGAAAAAATAAATAAATAAAAGTACACATATTTAGCAAAGCCGCGTCCGTGACGACCCGCCCTATAAAACTGTCACATTAGCTAACCCCTTTAGCGAACCCCTTAAAAAATAAAAATAAAAAACAAAGCAAAAAATGCTTTATCATACCGCCGAACAAAAAGTGCAATAACGCACGATCAAAAAGTCGGATATAAAAATCCATGGTACCGCTGAAAACGTCATCTTGTCCCACAAAAAACGAGCCGCCACACAGCGTCATCAGCGAAAAAATAAAAAAGTTATAGCTCGCAGAATAAAGCGATGCAAAAAATAATTATTTTTTCTATATAAAATTGTTTTCATTGCATAAAAGCGCCAAAACATTAAAAAAAATAACTGAGGTATCGCTGTAACCGTACTGACCCGAAGAATAAAACCACCTTGTTAGTTTTACCGCACGCGGAACGGTGTAAATGCACCCCCCCAAAAGAAATTCATGAAATGCTGGTTTTTGTTCATTCTGCGTCCCAAAAATCGGAATAAAAAGTGATCAAAAAATGTCACGTGCCCAAAAATAGTACCAATAAAAACGTCAACTCATCCCACAAAAAATAAGACCTCACATGACTCGGTGGATCAAAATATGGAAAAATTATAGCTCTCAAAATGTGGTGATGCAAAAACTATTTTTACAATAAAAAGCGTCTTTTAGTGTGCGACAGCTGCCAAATATAAAAACCCGCTATAAATAATAAATCAAACCCCCCCCCCGTTATCACCCCCTTAGTTAGGGAAAAATAATAAAATTTAAAAAAAATGTATTTATTTCCATTTTCCCGTTAGGGTTAGGGGTGTGTTGGGGTTAGGGTTGGAGTTAGAATTGGGGGGGTTTCCACTGTTTGGGCACATCAGGTGCTTTCCAACCGCAACATGGCGTCTGATCTCAATTCCAGCCAATTCTGCGTTGAAAAAGTCAAATGGTGCTCCTTCCCTTCCAAGTTCTGCCATGCGCCTAAACAGTGGTTTACCCCCACATATGGGGTATCGGCCTACTCAGGACAAATTGCAAAACAACTTTTGGGGTCCAATTTTTCCTGTTACACTTAGGAAAATGAAAAGTTGGGGGCAAAAATATCATTTTTGTGGAAAAAAATGATTTTTTTATTTTCACGCCCGGGCGTTATAAACTTCTGTGAAGCACTGGGGGGTTCAAAGTGCTCACCACACATCTAGATAAGTTCCGTGGGGGGTCTAGTTTCCAAAATGGGGTCACTTGTGGGGAGTTTCAACAATTTAGGCACATCAGAAGCTCTCCAAACGCGACATGACACCCGCAGACCATTCCATCAAAGTCTGCATTCCAAAACGTCACTACTTTCCTTCCGAGCCCTGACGTGTGCCCATACAGTAGTTTTCTCCCACATATGGGGTATCAGCGTACTCCGGACAAATTGAACAACATTTGGGGTCCAATTTCTCCTGTTACCCTTGGGAAAATAAAAAAATTGGGGACTAAAAGATCATGTTTGTGGAAAAAATATGATTTTTTTTATTTTCACGCCCGGGCGTTATAAACTTCTGTGAAGTACTGGGGGGTTCAAAGTTCTCACCACACATCTAGATAATTTCCTTGTGGGGTCTAGTTTCCAAAATTGTGTCATTTGTGGGGGGTTGCCACTGTTTTGGCACATCAGGGGCTTTCCAAAAGCGACATGTTGTCCGATCTCAATTCCAGCCAAAAAAGTCAAATGGCGCTGCTTCCCTTCGAAGCTCTGCCATGCGCCCAAATAGTCGTTTACACCCAAATATGGGGTATCAGCATACTCCGGACAAATTGCACAAAAACTTTTAGGGTCCTGGTGAAAAGATCATTTTTGTGGAAAAAATATTTATTTTTTAATTGTGCGGCTGTACGTTATAAACTTCTGTGAAGCCCTTGGGGGTTAAAAGTTCTCACCACGTATCTAGATAAGTTCCTTGGGGGGTCTAGTTTCCAAAATGGGGTCACTTATGGGTGGTTTCCACTGTTTAGGCACATCAGGGGCTCTCCAAACGTGACATGGCGTCCGATCTGAATTCCAGCCAATTTTGCATTGAAAAGTCAAGCGGCGCTCCTTCCCTTCTGAGCTCTGCCATGCGCCGAAACAGTGGTTCCCCCCCATATCAGGTATCGGCGTACTCAGGTGAAATTGCACAATAACTTTTGCAGTCCAATTTCTCCTGTTACCCTTGGTAAAATAAAAAAAAATTGGACTTGAAATAATTTTTTTTGTGAAAAAAAGTTAAATTTTAGAATGGTGTCACTTTTGGGTATTTTCTATCATATAGACCCCTCAAAGTGACTTCAAATGTGATGTGGTCCGTAAAAATAAAATGGTGTTGCAAAAATGAGAAATCGCTGGTCATCTTTTTAACCCTTATAACTTCCTAACAAAAAAAAATTTTGGTTCCAAAATTGTTCTAATATAAACTAAACATATGTGAAATGTTACTTATTAATTTTTTTGTGTGCCATATCTCTGTGATTTAAGGGCATAAAAATTCAAAGTTGGAAAATTGCGAAATTTTCGCCAAATTTCCGTTTTTTTCACAAACCCAAGTTATTTTACCACTAACATGACGTACAATATGTCACGAGAAAACAGTGTCAGAATCAGTGGGATCTATGGCAGCGTTTCAGAGTTATTACCTCATAAAGGGACAGTGGTCAGAATTGTAAAATTTGGCCCGGTCATGAACGTGCAAACCACCCTTGATAAAGGGGTTAAAGCAATGTGGAGGGGAAAAAAGGAACATTTTGCAAAAATGTTGTTTTAGCCCCAAATTTTTTATTTTCTCAAGGCTAACAGGAGAAAATGAACCGCAAATTTGTTGTACAATTTCTGCTAGGTGCGCCGATACCCCATATGTGGTGGGAAACTATTATTTGGGCACATGTCAGGGTTCGGTCTTTTTAAACACAGAATTGTCTGGGATCATGAGCGGATGCCATGTCGCCCCTGATGTGCCTAAACAGTTGAAAACCACCACAAATTACCCCATTTTGGAAACTAGACCGCTCAAGAAATTTAGATGTTTGGTGAGCACCTTGAACCCCAAGGTACTTCACTGAAGTTTATAACTTTTTCACAAAGTTAACAGGAGAAAATGGACCCCAAAATTTGTTGTGCCATGTCTCCTGAATACACTGGTACCCCATATGTGGGGGGAAAACTACTGTTTTGGTGCACGACAGGGCTAGAAAAGGGAGGATTGATATTTTGGAATGCAGAATTTGATGGAATGGTCTGCGGGCAGCATACTGAATTTGGAGAGCCCCTAATGTGCCTAAAAAGTAGAAACCCCCCAGACGTTGACCCCATTTTAGAAACTAGACCCCTCAAGGAATGTATCTAGATGTGTGGTGAGCACCTTGAACCCCACAGTTGCTTCACAGAATTTTACAGCATTGAACTGTGTAAATGAAAAAGTTTGATTTTTCCCACAAAAATGTTGTTTGAGCCCCATATTTTCTCACTTTCACAAAGATAGCAGGAGAAAATGGACCCCAAAATGTGCAAATTCTCCTGAGTACATTGATGCCCCATAAACACGCAGCGTTGAACCCGCAGCAATTACTTATCGTGGGTACATACCCTTACACGGAAATCCCGATGTAAGTGCTCAGCGTAGAGCGTAGGATAAATGTGAGCATAACCTTACTGCAATCTTTGGGAGGTAGAATGAAAAAATCAGCAGCAGGTCAAGAATTGGTTTTATTATTTTTACACCGTTTCTCCTCCAGTATAAGTGATTAGACGACTTTCATCTTCGGGTCGATGCAATTATAGTGATACCAGATGTATATCTTTTTTTTTAATGTTTGACTGCTGTCACACAATAAAAATAGCTTTTTACTGCATCGCCATATTTTGAAAGCTATAATTTTTCCATATTTCTGACAACAATGCTTATTTTTTTTGTGGGACGAGTTGCCGCGTTTATTGGTGCCATTTTCGGTCACCTAATGTTTGATTGCTTTCTATTCTGATTTTTGGGAGGCAGAATAAACAAAAAACAGAGATTCAGGACTGGTAAAATTGATAAGGCAGTTTTATTCATCGGGTTTGACAATTACAGCGATACCTCATTGATATAATTTTTTTATGTTTTGGCGCTTTTACATAACAAAAGCTATTTTTATAGAGCAAAATCGTTTTTGCATTGATGTATTCTGAGATCTAGAACTTTTTTTTTAATTTTTCCACTAATTGAGCTGTATAGCAGATTGTTTTTTGCTGGAAAAGATGACGTTTTCAGCTATACCATTTTTATTCACATTCGTCTTTTTGATCGAATGCAGCAAAAATGGTTGTTGCTTGGTGCTTTTGCAGTGTTTTTTTGTCATTGCTTTCTAAGGGTGAAAAAACGTTGAAACAATTGACAGGATGCAGATATTGAAAATGCTGCAGTTCTCAAATTCACCCTGGGAAAAAAAGCATGTGTATGAAATTTCTGAAATATCATAACCTTTGCTGGAATTAAAAAAGCAGCTTTTAATTGCATAGAAAAAAATGCAAATGAAAGTAGCCTAAAGATCCAGAAACTATAGCCTGACAGCTCCCACTCTTAGAGATTATGCTGTCAGATGTGAGTTATGAGGTTCCGCAGCTGATGGGTATATTTGCCTAAGCAAAATTTTTCTAAAGAAGAACTTTAATTTCTATTAGAGATACTTGGGAGACCCTATAAACCGGCATCTTGGAGTTTAGAGATACATTTTTGTCTTTGTTTGTGCCCGAAGAGAAAGAAGGATGATATTCATTAGAACATCAAAGGGCAATGTACATGTGTTTCTTTGTAGCTTCCAGGCATCCTTTTGACTGGGATGAACCTTGAGGTTATTGTATAAAACACAGTTTAGGATAAAAAGTCGAAAAGTTTCCAAAATAGTCTAATGGAAGCGTCATCTGATTCCTGTTTCTTGAAATATACCCTGTAATTCTGGAGCTCCTCATAACATTTTTTCAGACTTTTCTTTAGATTGTGTTCTTTAATATTTTATTTTCCTCTACCACTGCCTGAAATCTTATCAAATTGCACTATATGAAGTTATTCTTTTTCACACTAGCATTGTTGTTCTGTTGCATTATATTTATAGCACAAAAATGTAAAAAAAAATAATCAAAACAAGGTATTTTCTGATTGCCATAAGCTATTCCATTAATTAACCAGTTGACATAAGGTAAGTTACCACCCATCCCAGCAGGAAAGCCTTCAAATCTTTATATTATGGAGAGACAAAAGTGCAGACTTCCTGGGCATGTGGTGGCTGCTGTTACCCTTAAAGGGCGTGTCCACCATTCAGACGACGACTTCTTAAATACTACACTGTGTGCAGAATTATTAGGCAAATGAGTATTTTGATCACATCATCCTTTTTATACATGTTGTCCTACTCCAAGCTGTATAGGCTTGAAAGCCAACTGCCAATTATGTCAACCAGGTTATTTGCATCTCTTTAATGAGGAGGGGTGTGGTCTAATGACATCAACACCCTATATAAGGTCTGCTTAATTATTAGGCAACTTCCTTTCCTTTGGCAAAATGGGTCCGAAGAAAGATTTGACGGACTCTGAAAAGTCAAAAATTGTGAGATTTCTTGCAGAGGGATGCAGCAGTCTTGAAATTGCCAAACTTTTGAAGCGTGATCACCGAACAATCAAGCGTTTCATGGCAAATATCCAACAGGGTCGCAAGAAGCGTGTTGATAAAAAAAAAAAAAGGTGCAAAATAACTGCCCATGAATTGAGGAAAATCAAGCGTGAAGCTGCCAAGATGCCATTTGCCACCAGTTTTGCCATATTTCAGAGCTGCAGCGTTAATAGAGTATCAAAAAGCACAAGGTGTGCCATACTCAGGGACATGGCCAAGCTAAGGAAGGCTGAAAAATGACCACCTTTCAACAAGAAACAAGATAAAACGTCAAGACTGGGCCAAGAAACATCTTAAGACTGATTTTTCTAAGGTTTTATGGACTGATGAAATGAGAGCGACTCTTGATGGGCCATTTGAATGGGCCCGAGGCTGGATCAGTAAAGGGCAGAGAGCTCCACTCCGACTCAGAAGCCAGCAAGGTGGAGGTGGGGTACTGGTATGGGCTGGTATCATCAAAGATGAACTTGTGGGACCTTTTCGGGTTGAGGATCGAATGAAGCTCAACTCCCAGACCTACTGGCAGTTTCTGGAAGACACCTTCTTCAAGCAGTGGTACAGGAAGAAGTCGGTATCTTTCAAGAAAAACATGATTTTCATGCAGGACAATGCTCCATCACATGCATCCAAATACTCCACAGCGTGGCTGGCCAGTAAAGGTCTAAAAGAAGAAAAAATAATGACATGGCCCCCTTGTTCACCTGATCTGAACCCCATAGAGAACCTGTGGTCCCTCCTAAAATGTGAGATCTACAGGGAGGGAAAACATTACACCTCTCCAAGCAGTGTCTGGGAGGCTGTGGTGGCTGCGGCACGCAATGTTGATCGTAAACAGATCAAGCAACTGACAGAATTTATGGATGGAAGGCTTTTGAGTGTCATCATAAAGAAAGGTGGCTATATTGGTCACTGATTTTTTTTTGTTTTGTTTTTGAATGTCAGAAATGTTTATTTCTAAATTTTGTGTTGCTGTATTGGTTTGCCTGGTGAAAATAAACAAGTGAGATGGGTATATATTTGGTTTTTATTAAGTTGCCTAATAATTCTGCACAGTAATAGTTACCTGCACCAACAGATATCCTCCTAAGATAGCCAAATCTAAAAAAAAAACCACTCCAACTTCCAAAAATATTAAGCTTTGATATATATGAGTCTTTTGGGTTGATTGAGAGCATAGCTGTTATTCAATAATAAAAAGAATCCTCTCAAATACAACTTGCCTAAAAATTCTGCACACGGTGTATATTCTCCAACGTAAAATAAAAGTACCCTGTACCAGGGCTGTGGAGTCGGTAAGCGAAACCTGCGACTCCGACTCCTCAATTTCCCTTACACCGACTCCCATATATATTGCTTATATTTAAGTGAAAAATGTATTGTAGTACAATGTGAACATCAGACATTTAATCATTTCTATGATACAATAATCAAGATATTTAGATAGAACATATATATTTATTGGAATACAACTTTAAAACACAAAAAACTAATAAATTGTAAATATGTAATACACTATGTAATGTTGATTACATATTTATATTGTGTGTGTGTGTGTATATATATATATATATATATATATATATATATATATATATATATATATATATATATATATATATATGTGTGTGTGTGTGTGTGTGTGTGTGTGTGTGTGTGTGTGTATATACAGTGGGGCAAAAAAGTATTTAGTCAGTCAGCAATAGTGCAAGTTCCACCACTTAAAAAGATGAGAGACGTCTGTAATTTACATCATAGGTAGACCTCAACTATGGGAGACAAACTGAGAAAAAAAAATCCAGAAAATCACATTGTCTGTTTTTTTTTTCATTTTATTTGCATATTATGGTGGAAAATAAGTATTTGGTCAGAAACAAGCAATCAAGATTTCTGGCTCTCACAGACCTGTAACTTCTTCTTTAAGAGTCTCCTCTTTCCTCCACTCATTACCTGTAGTAATGGCACCTGTTTAAACTTGTTATCAGTATAAAAAGACACCTGTGCACACCCTCAAACAGTCTGACTCCAAACTCCACTATGGTGAAGACCAAAGAGCTGTCAAAGGACACCAGAAACAAAATTGTAGCCCTGCACCAGGCTGGGAAGACTGAATCTGCAATAGCCAACCAGCTTGGAGTGAAGAAATCAACTGTGGGAGCGATAATTAGAAAATGGAAGACATACAAGACCACTGATAATCTCCCTCGATCTGGTGCTCCACGCAAAATCCCACCCCGTGGGGTCAGAATGATCACAAGAACGGTGAGCAAAAATCCCAGAACCACGCGGGGGGGACCTAGTGAATGAACTGCAGAGAGCTGGGACCAATGTAACAAGGCCTACCATAAGTAACACACTACGCCACCATGGACTCAGATCCTGCAGTGCCAGACGTGTCCCACTGCTTAAGCCTGTACATGTCCGGGCCCGTCTGAAGTTTGCTAGAGAGCATTTGGATGATCCAGAGGAGTTTTGGGAGAATGTCCTATGGTCTGATGAAACCAAACTGGAACTGTTTGGTAGAAACACAACTTGTCGTGTTTGGAGGAAAAAGAATACTGAGTTGCATCCATCAAACACCATACCTACTGTAAAGCATGGTGGTGGAAACATCATGCTTTGGGGCTGTTTCTCTGCAAAGGGGCCAGGACGACTGATCCGGGTACATGAAAGAATGAATGGGGCCATGTATCGTGAGATTTTGAGTGCAAACCTCCTTCCATCAGCAAGGGCATTGAAGATGAAACGTGGCTGGGTCTTTCAACATGACAATGATCCAAAGCACACCGCCAGGGCAACGAAGGAGTGGCTTCGTCAGAAGCATTTCAAGGTCCTGGAGTGGCCTAGCCAGTCTCCAGATCTCAACCCTATAGAAAACCTTTGGAGGGAGTTGAAAGTCCGTGTTGCCAAGCGAAAAGCCAAAAACATCACTGCTCTAGAGGAGATCTGCATGGAGGAATGGGCCAACATACCAACAACAGTGTGTGGCAACCTTGTGAAGACTTACAGAAAACGTTTGACCTCTGTCATTGCCAACAAAGGATATATCACAAAGTATTGAGATGAAATTTTGTTTCTGACCAAATACTTATTTTCCACCATAATATGCAAATAAAATGAAAAAAAAACAGACAATGTGATTTTCTGGATTTTTTTTTCTCAGTTTGTCTCCCATAGTTGAGGTCTACCTATGATGTAAATTACAGACGCCTCTCATCTTTTTAAGTGGTGGAACTTGCACTATTGCTGACTGACTAAATACTTTTTTGCCCCACTGTGTGTATATATATTTATATCACTATGTAGTAAACTATGTAAGTGGCAAAAAACAGTTTTCAACAAAAACATACTAAATAACACTTGTGCAGTCTATGAATTTGTTCTAAGAATTACAATTGCCTACATCAGAGCCTCCTTCATAGATGACCTCAAATCTGACCTAATAATTTTAAGGCCAGAGAACAACCTCTCTACACTAACTTGGGTTGGAGGCAAAGCCGTAACCACATGGGCAACATCTCTAACAATTTCTGGGTATAAAGGAATTGCCTCATGCACTGTCAGTTTTGATGAACGGTTGAATTTTTCTATTTCTTTGAGAGCAAATGAAACATTTTGCTGAAATATGGTCAATCTGCTTGTTATAGGAGACGGAGTGAAATCTTTTTCCTTGCAGCAATGCTTTGCCTGCTCCATGTCATCCAGATACTCGTCAAAGTCAAACGCCTCATCTGATGAGGATGAAGATATGGCAGCAGTAGCATTGTCAGGACACAAGTCCTCTTGCGCCTGGCAGTCCTCCTGTAGGCCACTCATCCTAACTACCTCAGTCAGAGCTTCTTTTCCTTTAGTAAGCTGTTGATTATAAAGCAGTATACAATTGCTTGGGACCACATAAAAAGTTGCCAGAAATATTTTATTTTCCAATAACTGTGTCTCTCTCCATTTCATTGAAGCAGAAATGCCATCTGCGATTAAACCTCCTCTTTGGGACAGGCAAAATAGCAAGTTTTTCCACTCCCTTATGAAAATGTCAGGAGTTAAATCCTCAGCTTGTAATTTTTTAGTCACGGTAAATGGGTGATTAAGCAATTCCTTCAATTCAGCCACCTGTGTCCATTGACCTTCATTTAGGGTTACCTGAGGGTTCGCCATATGTATAAGAAGCGGTTTTAGTTCAAGCAATCGCTCAATCATTAAATAAGTGCTGCCCCACCGAGTGGCTTGATCGACAGTTGCCCCTTTCCCAGCACGTCTCTTCAAGCTGGAATCAGTTTTAGGGGTTCTGGTGGCAATAACCAATTTCCTCACTTTTCCAATCAGATTTCCAGCATGTAACTCTTGCAGACTATCTCTTACTGCCAGCTGCAGCGTGTGCACAACTTTCTCCAGCTCGGGGCCCAGGAATCGGATCCTGTGCAAGGCAGGCACCCCTCCCCCTCCTCTCTCTGGTGAAGACGGCAGAAGACTGGACAGAGGAAGGGAGATTGCCCCCTGCAGTCTGGAGCCGGTGCAGGACGGGAGCACTGCAGCATACAAGCGAGTTTTGATAGGTGCATGCCCCTGCTTCTGGGGAGGGGCAGCTGCCCCCCTGCCCCTTGCTGGCTCTGGCCATGATTCACACACAGCGATTTTGCGGATCCGTTTTTTGCAGTAAAATGCAGTGACTCTGGGCATCCCAGCAAAGTCAATGGGTTTCAAGATATGACATTCAGACACATTAAGTGAGGATCCGATTTTGGGCTGAATATGCATGTCAGTTTGTGTGGTGTTCTTCTAATCTGCTTTTGCTATTGAAAACATTATCTATGAGCTCAAAAACCTTTCAGGTGATGCGGTTTTTTTAAAAAGCTGATCTGCTTTTACAGCTGAAAAACGTATCCTCAAAAATCGCAGCAAAAACGCTGTGTGTGAATGTAGCCTTAGATCAGGAATAGAACAGCCATTTATAGGACATTTCATAACTTTCCCAAGTTCCTATGAAAAAATATTCAGCACATTCTGCATTGAACTATTATACCCAATTTATTGTATATTTTAGGAGTCGGTCAATTTTATTCCGACTCCACCAAAATGAGCACCGACTCCACGACTCTGACTCCGACTCCACAGCCCTGCCCTGTACACACCTCCCATGCTGGCGCCATTGCAGTGATGCTGGCACTGGATTTCCTAGGACTCACTTGGCGTTATTATGCCACTTTCAGCCAATCAATGGCCGCTACTGGACTTCTGTGCTCACATTTTCCCAGGTGTCTGAGGTTTGATGGAACTGTGAGCACAGCAGCTCAATAGAGGCTGCTGATTGGCTGCAGGGTTCATGTGGCATAACAATGCTACGTGAGCCTCAGGAGGTCCAGCGCTGACATTGCTGGAATGGCACTATTACATTATGTGATATGGTATTTTTTATTTTACATTAGGGAATATAGTATTTAAAGAAGTACGCCTCCCATCAAAATTATTATTCTTTTTATATTACAGTCATCATATTATATAGCATTGTGTACTTACATTTGCTCATTTTCACTTCTACCCAGCTAATTCTTCTCTTTTCTATTAGGTCTATGACATCACGTGATTAAAAACTGACTAGCTAAATCATTCTAAGCTCTATGTAGAAACATGAGGTCAATTTTCCCTGTGTGAGTCATCAGTCACTGCAAAAGTCCTATCATGGGGGAGGAGGGAGCCACTGGGTCAGGAGCTGAAGTGGGGGATGATAAATGCAGGGACAGGAGACTTTCTGTTTGTATGTAGAGAAGAGAAATTACAAGAATTACCTGGGTAGAAAGGGAAAATGAGCAGTTGTAAGTACACAGTGCTATAAAATGTGATGCATGCAGTATATTAGGAGGATAAAAACTGTGATGGGAGTGCTTCTTTAATAAATAAGGGTTTGACCAAGTAGTAAACAACTTGTTAATGGTCAGAACTTTGTAAAATAGTGATAATTTTGAGATCGTAATTATCCACAGGTTTCTCCCCCATAAAGCATGGAGTTCCGGAGAGATAGATACACAGTCTGTGGTCTGATGCTATCCTGACCATATATATGTCTCCGCTGACCAGGTCTCCATCCACACAGCAAAGTTGACAACAAAATGAGTCCGCCTTTTGAGTCTACTTCAGTAGGCTTTTTGAAAACTGGAAAAATGTAACCTGTTGTTTTTTTTTATTTTTATAAATAATGTCATAAAAAAATAAATTTTCCAATAACATTTTTTGGCAAATGCTACGTAATTCTGTGGATAAATCAGAAAGGTTATTGTAATGCGAGTTCTTCCAATAACAATAATTTCCTGTTTGTGTATACTTAATAACAAATGTATTTTACAACTGCAACTATTAGCTACAGTACCTCACCATGTTATGCAATTTGCCAAAGGGTAAACCAGTTTTATTACTATATTCTGGACCTATTATGAGTAAAAAATAAAATAATAAAAAAAGCGATGCAAAATATATATATATATATATATATATATATATTCTTCCCATCTAATGAAAGGAAAAAAATGGAAATGGGTCCAGTGGAATCACTGTGCAAGATGCCAGTGTATGGCGACTTAGACTGTATGCTGTGTTCAGGTTAAGTGCATTGAAGTTTATCTGCACCAGGTTTATCTATCAGAGCACATTGGACATATACACTGTCATCAAGCGCTGCATTCTCTCCGAGATTTGCTGACACCCTGGGGGTTTACGCTGGGGGTCTCTGCACAGGGTTTAGCCCCGATCAACTTTCAAATCCGTGATGGAAAATTCTGTGCCATAGAAACTACACTGCAGGCTACCATGGAAAATAACAGGAGGCAGAATACATGCCGATTTTGGGGTAGGCGTGAGGCAGAATTTTTTTTTAAGTTTCAGCCGTGTGAACATAGCTGCAAGGTTTGTAAATTGGTTCACTTAGGAAAAAAAAGCCTGTTTTATTCATGGTAATCATTGGTTCAGCTCGAAGGAGACTTTCCACCTTGAACATCTTTGTGAAAGTGTCTCCTGCTGTGAGGAATGAGCTGTGATGTGCGCTCTTTCTATTGCAGAGAAGAAGATGAGTATTCCGAGCTCCGGTCAGAGCACAGTCACAGCCAGCTTGAAACCAATGATGACTCACGCAGCATGGACCAGGACCAGACCTCCGTCTCTGTGCAAGAGAATCAGTCCACGATGGTCACAGTGGATATGGGTGAGTGCAAAACACAAGGTCATAGTGAAAATGAGTGGAGAATATTTTGTGCTATGGCGGGCATATGCTGGTGTAACAGCGAGGCAGGGTAATGCTTCAGTATCCAGGGTCGGGAACAGGTTAGCCTTTATGTTCAATATGCTTATTGTGTAATCGTATACAGTAATATTCCTATACCACTCTTCAGATATTCCAAATAAAGAGTTGTACAATTTCTTTGCTTATTGCTTATAGATCCTGAATTAAAGCTGTATTACAATCCATAGATTTCCACAGCCCCGGGCGCAGTTTTACTGATATCGCCATACGTTCCTTTCTAGTTCAGAGTCGGATGATTGGCGCTCAGGGAAGTGTAGTCACTGGCACTGTACAATAACTACATGGCCGAATGTGGAGTAGAGTGCAGCTCGGAGCTACTGGACATGTTGGAAGACAAAAAAATGCCACTCGGCCACTTACCCCTGACAACCAAAAACTGTAGCCCACTTATGTACAAAGTGTACCGCAATTGAGGACAGAATGAAAAAAATTTTTTTAGTAGCTCTGTGTGCTGTTATAAAGTAAATGGAAGTAATCACATTTTTGAACAACAGAAGGAGAAAAAAACGCCTTTATTGCTCTCGGACCTTGAATAGGTAACACCCAGAAATTGCTCTATACTATAGTCTGCTAATGTTGGGAGATGAAGATTTTGGGATTTGTTGTAAAGCACTCCTCCTGACAAGGACAGCTTCTCATTAAATATTCTGATGAATATTAATAATGGCACGGCAAATTATTTGGCATCCGAGGTAGATTCCACACTGCGCCCATCCCTCAAGGCTTTTACCTCTGATAAAGGTGCCTTCACACGGTCACGGCTTGGGGAGGGTTATCTATATCTATTTTTTACTTTACGCTTCCCTGAATTCTAATGTCTGTGATCAGATTACAGGGGAAGGCCACATACTTATCAAACAGGTATAGGACATGTTCAAGGTTTAGATACTCAGAATTGCTGCACTTTGTCAAAGTGCCAGCTTCTTCATATAGGGACAGATATGTCATTTCTTTTAATACAAATGTCCAAGGAGAATTAATTATGAGGAAACGATCATTTTAACCTCAGGAAGCATATGCGTCCAAATGCAACGTATCATGATTGAAAAATCAATATGCTGCTGTGAAACTGAGCCGGGCTGGCATCTGTGCCAGCGCATTCAGTTGCCACATCTGGAGTGGCGGTGCCCATGCCTTTACCTCTCCACTCCTGGTGTTCCCTAGCTGGCACGACCCCTCTAACTCTTACCTTTTATGCTGCCCCCCACATATAACAGCTGCACATGATATTTCTCCTGTTGGTTCCTTTTTTTTTTTTTCCATATTTGCTATTTCTTCACCCGTAGAATAAATGTGATCTTTGTGTCCGTCTCCTCTCTGACATGGTCTCGTAGTGTTTGAGTGACAGCTGTCACCGAGTGATTTGCTCCGATTTCTTAATGTCAGTCTTAATAACTGTTTTCCATATACTGGAAGCTATTTGCTCTTGTCTGCTGATGGCTTGGAAGTGTGATTGTCAAGTGTTAGATACAAAAACTGTAACAATCTCACTACATTTAGTATAACTGAGATGATAACATTTCCAAATTTATTTTTTATGCAAATTAGCAATTAGTGTTTGGGATGGGGGACCCCTTGAACCTGGTAACAAAGGTAGCTGTTCCCACATAGCAGGCAGATAGGGGACATACATGCATCGTCATCCCCATTACAGTGACAATTAGAGATCTACAAACGGTAAAGGAAAGTTAACAGGGTGGTTCCCTGATCAGTCTTAACGAGAGCGCTGCTTCCTACTTGTTGGGAGGCGGGGGCGGTGTGCGCCTGATGATTGACATTTTGGGATGGCGGCATTGTTATGCCACAGGCCACAAGTGTGCACTCTCCAAAGCTGCGAGCAGAGGCAGCGTTACCAAGATGGCACCATGAGACCGGAGCAGCGCCTATAAAAGGTGGTGAAGACACTGGCGGGTAAGTATAAGACTGCGGGCGGGTACCTTAGGTTAGAAGCACCACTCCAGTGCTGAATAAATATACAAATAACGCTGGAGTGGTGCTTTGAGGATCCTGTTTCCAAATGCATGAACAGTTCTACATTCCAAACATGTAAATGAAGGATATTATTACAATCTGTTCTCTTTCTTTACATATGGCACAGCTAAATGTTCCAAAGTATCACTGTCACCCATCGTTGCTGTTGACTAATATGGTTACTGTGGTTTTTGGCACCACATCATCTATTTTCCTGAATGTTTCCATTGTGGAAAGTATGTTTCTGCTTTTGTCTAATATAAGACCGTATGCTGAGCATATGTGCATGACTTTTACATTACTGTCGCATATTGAACTATTTGTCACGTTGTACTTTTATCGAGTGATGAATTCTGTCCGGTAAGCAATAAACGCTCCCACGAAACGACCCACATTCTATTCTTAGGTTTAGACTTTTGTTGGCTTGTATAATTACATTTATTATGCACTAATGTCTCATTTTTAAAAAAAGTAGAATGTGGGACTATTAATTTATATAGTTATATTTTCTAATGAGCGTTCTCTGACTGTAACCTTTTTTTGACTACTACTTTATACTGTAGGTAAAGGAGGGGGCTAAACTGGATGACACTTTCTGTTTAAAAAGCCACAATGGCAAACTGTTGGTCACCCCAAGATCCAGCAGATAGTCATTTGCCTGGAGTTTTAGCTGCTGAGCCCATGCTAATTAGCTGTGAATACATATTCCATTGATATCAGTGGGCATACATGTAACGTGCTTTCTGGTCTACCAGAGAATGAGTCAATATGTTCAGTGTTTCTCCATATTTCTGTACAAGCTGAAAGGAAAGCCACTAATGAACTGTGAGCCCAGGAACATCCAATGATTGGAGAGCCACGGCAATAATAAATGTAGTGGTGCCAAGTTTAGGAAGGTTACGTGTATATGCATTGGATTTTTCATCTGAAGTTCAGCGTCCTATTACTGTAACTCACAAAGTTTCATCCTGTGAATTACCTATTTAATAATTTATTTTTGGGCAATCCTCGTGTAGTTCACCCTCCACAGTGCATTTCTGAATTTTTTTTTGCTGCTGTGGATTTAGCTACAGAATTTCCATTCTGGAAGTTCTACAGTTAGAAAGTCCTTTGTACAAATTTCCTAACCAACTTGACTAATCCAGCCATTCATTCACGTAGGAGATGACTGTAGGATGAACTCTTCTCTTGGCCTCCATCTGCTGATTTTAGGCTCAAGGCAGCATGAAATGATCTGTTCCCACTTCAATGTGTAAAAAAACAAAAATGCTAAATTCGCAGGTTTTTTTTCTGGTATTTACAAGAAACATTTCTTGATTTACACATCACTGCCCATAGAATTAATTGGGCAAATGTATTCTAAAAGAGTATCCTCTTGGCCAGAGTATGTTGGGACCCTGCAGTCTCAATAATATTAATTTATTAATTTAGAAACCTTTAATCACATATGTTTATCTTACCCTCCTACTGAAATCCTTTCACCCCGTTTTCATGAGTACCCTTTCCTCCTCCGCACAGACGTCATGAGCCATGATATTAAAGTGTATACCTTTATGTAAGTAGCTGTTGTGTCTGGCAGGATGTAGAGTTTATTAGCAGCTTGTTTATTATGTGTTATCGATCGCTCGCTTACTCCAGATTACTATCCTACTGCCGCTAGGTAATAAAAAGGTTAGCACCTCCTGAGATGAGATGGCGTTGCACGGACGTTTTCCTCCTTCAGAGAGATTTCTGATCTAGATGACATCACTGCAGTGCTCTCAGTGGTTATGGGCCGTGGTTATTTGTTGCGTATTTTGGCTGTAGTGTAGAAAGTATGTAGTAAATTACTGGCACCAAGTGGTGGAGAAAATCGAAAGACACGTAATTGCACAATGACAGCACTGACTCTGTAGCAGACCTTAAAGTGTAGTTCATGTTTATTTTCTTAAGCCGACACCACAAAGTCATCATAAATTGGGCTTTTCTGAAGCTGCTAAGCTGACGATTTAGCAAAACTGCCATTACCAAAGGATCTTGCTCTATTTATTTAGCTAAATCTCCCAACCCACCCTCCGCTACGAGCGTCTATTTCACAGTCTATGTCTGAAACCTCAAACCCATATCAAATATATGCTGTGCTTTCTGAAGGGTGAAAGTCACGCTGCAGATTTTCTTCATTTTGCAACCACCAAGCAAAACCTGATACATTACAATTTACTTTAAACCATCATCGAAATCATGAAGCCTTTCACATTAATGCCTCGGTCCTTTGGGGGATGGCTGGCTGTGTGCTATAAACCTCACCACCTGGCCTACCTAAACTGTTCATCAAGCCATCAGCGGGGTGATGGCAAAGCCTGCCTTCCCATTACTTGTGTTAAATGTCTCTACAACTGGTGCTCAATCCATCCTGACCTTGCTTCTAGAACCTCCCAAACAAATCAGTTCACACTTGCGCACTGATGGAAGCTATCAGTAACAATTACCAGGCTTTTATTCTTTGCTTTCTTCATGTTTGGTATGTTTTAGAAAATGTGTTTTTTATGGTTGAAGCAACTTGTTTGTGTAGAGATTTTTGTGACTACTAGCCCCATTAGACAGGCTGATACATAATATGATTGTTCCTTGTCCATAGAATTTCATGCTATCAGCAGCACATCACCTGATTATGCAGAATGATGTGCTGCCGATAACTAGGACTTTTAGCATTTAGGCACTTTGGTCAGGTAATTGCCAGCTTGTTTAGAAAGGCCATTCGTAAAAAATGGGGGTTTCTAAGAACACTACTTTGTCGAGTATTGGCTCCTAACAAATACAGATGCTTCTCCTAAAAATTAGAATATGATCAAAAAGTTAGTTTATTTCAGTTCTTCAATACAAAAAGTGAAACTCCTATATTATATTGAGTCATTACAAACAGAGTGATCTATTTCAAGTGTTTATTTCTGTTAATGTTGATTATTATGGCTTACAGCCAATGAAAACCCAAAAGTCGTCATCTCAGTAAATTAGAATACTTTATAACACCAGCTTGTATATATAATCTTCCTTTATGGTAAAAATTCTGATGGCCCAGTTCATTTTTCTAGTCTAAAAACAGCACCGTCTTCTGGTGGCCAGAGAAAAGTAATTGTGGCCATCAGCTGGATAGAAAAAAGTAATATTTTCTGTTTCAGTATATTACTTCTGCTGGTCCTCTGGTCCTTTTAAAAGGGGTTTTTCAATCTTTCCACGAGATGGGCCATAAATTTCAGATAGATGTGTGTTACACTTTGGATAGATAGATGTTGGAGATGGAAATAACCCTTTGAATAGGTTATCAGGCACTTGAATATTGGTGACTTAGCCTTAGGATTGTCTGTTAATATCAGATTGGCTCGGGTTCTACTCCTGGCACTACCAGTGTTCAGCTGATTGAAGGGCATGCGTCCCCTTCACTGTTTACCAGTCTCAGCTCCGTCCATATTGTAGCGGCTGTTTTCCATGTTCTGTTAGAAAATGTACAGGTCTTTGCCTTGTAAACAATGAAGGTAAGGTTGTTGGGAGGTAAGCCTCAACCTATCTGATATTGATGGTCAACCCAAAGGCTAGGCCCTCAGTGTGTAAAAAACTTAGAATAAAAACAATGAATAGATACACTGTAGTAAGTAAAACACAGGATACTTGACTTTTTTTTAACGAAAAAAGTGTAAAAGCCATACCACGTACCACTGCGACAAGTTGTACCCATTCGGGATGGTCCCTAACTGTAGTATCTAACCTCGCTTTGTTCCAGGAGACCTCAGAATAAATGGGGAGCAGAGAGGGACCTGGGCCTGACTGCGTTTTACACCTGCCTGTGTGAAAGATAGACAATTTGCACAGCCCAAAGTCCAGAAAAAACTTTGATGTGTTGTGTTCCAGATCTGACAAGTATCTCATATTTTAGTACACTATTGTGAAAATTTAAAATCACAATTTTAACGTTTTGCAAGAAAAATTGTACTGTATATTAAAGGGATTTTCTTACTTTACTGACAAATGAAATAGTGAATAGATTTCAGAAACTTTTGGTCTCCTTGGCTAGACACGCCAGGCTTTGCCACTAGATCAATAATCAGGGATGATAATGATGTCTCGCTCTATAATTGAGCTACTTTTGAATGGAAGATAATCAGTCTGCCATATGAATAAACACGCTCTGACACAGTCAGTATATATCTATACAATATATAGGTTGTTGGTAGTGATGAGCGAGTATACTTGTTACTCGAGACTTTCCAAGCATGCTCGGGTGTTTTCCGAGTATTTTGGCGCGCTCGGAGATTTAGTTTGTGTCGCTGTAGCTCCATGATTTGCGGCTGCTGGACAGGCTGAATACATGTGGGGATTGCCTGTTTGTTAGGAAATCCTTACATGTACTGTATGCAGGCTGTCTAGCAGCTGCAAATCATGGAGCTGCGTCGACAAACACTAAATCTCCGAGCACGCCAAAATACTCGATCACCCGAGCATGGTCGGAAAACACGAATAACGAGTATACTCGCTCATCACTAGTTGTTGGCAATAATTCGTTACCTGTAACTGTATATGAAATAATGGAACAGGACATTGGGTCAGTGGGAGGAGGGATGGGATGGTGGGAATATGTTTTGTGTGTGTTGTTTCTCTATGTAAAACTTTAAAAATTACTTAATTTAAAAAAAAAAAATGTGGTTTTCCTTCCCCCTTGGCTCACACTAGGTAAAATAATAAACTCAGGTGTTTCTCACCCTCCTTTCATTCCTGCCTTAGTCTTTGTTGACAGACTGCACAAGTGGCATCACAACTACAGCGAATACAGCACAAGTGACATCGCGACTACAGCGAATACAGCACAAGTGACATCACAACTACAGCGAATACAGCACAAGTGGCATCACAACTACAGCGAATACAGCACAAGTGACATCGCGACTACAGCGAATACAGCACAAATGACATCGCGACTACAGCGAATACAGCACAAATGACATCGCAACTACAGCGAATACAGCACAAGTGACATCGCGACTACAGCGAATACAGCACAAGTGACATCGCGACTACAGCGAATACAGCACAAATGACATCGCGACTACAGCGAATACAGCACAAGTGACATCGCGACTACAGCGAATACAGCGCAAGTGACATCGCGACTACAGCGAATACAGCGCAAGTGACATCGCGACTACAGCGAATACAGCGCAAATGACATCGCGACTACAGCGAATACAGCACAAGTGACATCCCGACTACAGCGAATACAGCACAAGTGACATCCCGACTACAGCGAATACAGCACAAGTGACATCCCGACTACAGCGAATACAGCACAAGTGACATCGCGACTACAGCGAATACAGCACAAGTGACATCACAACTACAGCGAATACAGCACAAGTGACATCGCGACTACAGCGAATACAGCACAAGTGACATCACGACTACAACGAATACAGCACAAGTGACATCGCGACTACAGCGAATACAGCGCAAGTGACATCACGACTACAGCCAATACAGCGCAAGTGACATCACGACTACAGCCAATACAGCACAAGTGACATCGCGACTACAGCGAATACAGCACAAGTGACATCACGACTACAGCGAATACAGCACAAATGACATCGAGACTACAGCGAATACAGCACAAGTGACATCACGACTACAGCGAATACAGCGCAAGTGACATCATGACTACAGCGAATACAGCACAAGTGACATCGCGACTACAGCGAATACAGCACAAGTGACATCACGACTACAGCAAATACAGCCACATGCATTGTAGTTGTGATGAAACAAATAGAAAGTAAGCCAGCTCACCAGTAACCTCCGCAGATCCACGGAACTCCGTATAGACAGACGTGTAAATGAATTGTATCAAAAGAGTTGTAAGTTCCAGCTGTGTAAAAAATTCTTCTTTATTAGATCATATTAAAAATACACATGTCACATGTGCTCTCCAAAAAAGTGCCAACATCACTGACCGAGGCACTATGCAGACTGCACTTCTGATGTGCCCTGAACCATAATAGATCATTCAGTGCTCATAGGGTACCATTGGTTTCTGCAGCACAGATCCTTTTTAGGCTATGCGCACACGCTGCGGTTTTTGCTGCGGTTCCACTGCGGTTTTGACCGCAGCAGAACTGCAGCAGTTCTGCAGACAGTGTACAGCAGCATGTTATCCTATGGGATTTACATTCTGCTGTGCACATGCTGCGGATTTTTAACTGCGGAAAAGCTGCGGTTTTGAAACCGCAGAAACAATTGACATGTCAATTCTTTCTGCGGATTCTGCTGCGGTTTGCCACCTATTCCATTGTCCAGATGGCAAACCGCAGGGCAAAACCGCAGGTAAAACCGCAGGTATTTTACCTGTGGTTTTACCTGCGGTTCTGCAGATAAAAATCCGCAAGTAAATCTGCAGTGTGTGCACATAGCCTTACGTAGGACACTGTGCTGCCAAGAACAATGATCTTTTGAGACAACCAAAAAATAATTTCACCCATTTACACTGCATGAGTTTTGGGACACGAGTGCTTTTAGCAACTGTTGTATCCATTAATTGTGCAGGGTGAAATAATTTGAATAGCAGATGTTAGGGCGCATGCAAACATCTGTGGATCTCTGTTCGATCACAAACCACAATGCACGGACTGGCTGCGGGTCTCCCGCCTGGAACATGACCGCTTCATATATTGTATGATGCAGGCGCGCTTTGGTCGGTCTGTGCACTATCAGTCTGTGACTGGACAGAGATCCACGGACATCTGCATGAGTCCTTACTTTAGTCAGAAAGAAATACACTCCATAACTTTGCTGGAACGTTGTCCTTTGGCGGGGAGTTTAGTCTGAGCACTTCTTCTTTATTAAAGCCATGAGTTACGTAGTGTAAAATGAGGTCATCAATGAATATTGTAAATTGATATAAATGTGTGCAACATGTAAGATTTATGATATCGCATGACATACGGTTATTAGTTATAAGCTATTAGCTAATGTCTATTGTAGGAAAAGAGCCAGTAACATGTGCCTTGTCCATGCCTGGTGTACTCTTCTGGTTGGTTGCCTCTTCAGCTGGCATTCCTTGTGAGGAACATGTTCGCCTTTGATCTGTTCTTTCTTGTCAATGAAAGGTAAGTGTATAATTAGTTCTAGCACAAGCCCTGTCATGCCGAGGTTCCAGTGCACTGTTTTGGCAGCCGGGGTGAGGTTATTACTCGTCGTATCATGTTGGTTTGGGCCACCCTGCTTCAGATTAAAAGTGGAGCAGAAGGAAAAGAGTGATGACAGCTAGGCTGATGCCGTGTGCAGAGCTTTGCATTATACATGTTGCATAGGAAAGCTTAGTAGCATCTTGTATAGTACAGCAAAAATGCAAAGGGCACAGGAGACAGCACAGATGTCTGTCTTGACAGAGTGGGAATATGAGAAGAGCACGAGAAAACCTCGGATTGCATTGAATTACTCCCTTTGTTTGAGTGCACCGTAAAGGGCAATTATTTCACTACAGAATACTACAATATTTATAACAGTTGATGCTGCGTTATATTGTTTTCTTGGAAGAAGACCACACACTGTACTGTGTCTCTGACAACATTAAATATGCTTTGTCCATTCAGGTATATTGTCACATAGTTATTTTATGCATGATTAAAATACATAGCTATAGAAAAAAACAAAAAAAAAACCTTTATTAGCTCATGCATAATATTTACATCTCAAATATTTCTCAACTCTATATTTGAGTCTGTGAATAGCTTAATCTATCTGTACAGCTTAAACTTTTTCTTTTTAGGAAGTCTCTTATTTTGGCTTCTGTCTTATTTAACCCCTTAATGACCGGAGCTTTTTTTCAGTTTTGTGTTTTCGTCTTTCGTTCCCCTTCTTCCCAGAGCCATGACTTTTTTATTTTTCCGTCAATATGGCCATGTGAAGGCTTATTTTTTGCGGGACGAGTTGTACTTTTGAACGACACCATTGATTTTACCATGTCGTGTAACAGAAAACAGGAAAAAAAATTCCAAGTGCCGTGAAATTGCAAAAAAAGTGCTTTCCCACACTTATTTGTTTAGCTTTTTAAGTGGTGAAAAAAATTCCAAAAAAGAAAAAACTGAGCAGTTTTCCGAGACCCGTGGCATCTCCATTTTTCCTGATCTCGGGTTGGGTGAGGGCTTATTTTTTGCGCACCGAGCTGACGTTTTTATTGATACTATTTTTGTGCAGATATAATCTTTTGATCACCTGTTATTGCATTTTAATGCAATGTCACGGCGAACAAAATTTTTTTAATTCTGACGTTTCGATTTTTTCTTGCTACGCCGTTTAGCGATCAGATTAATCCTTTTTCTTATAGATCGGATGATTCTGAACACGGCGATACCAAATATGTCTGTTTGATTTTATTTTTATTGTTCAATTTTGAATGAGGCGAAAGGGGGGTTATTTAAACTTTTATTTATTTATTTATTTTTTTAATATTTTGAAAACCTTTTTTTTTTTTTTTCTTTCTAACTTTTGGCATGCTTCAATGGTCTCCATGGGAGGATAAAAGCTGCCATAGCTTGATCGGCTCTGCTACATGGAGACGTTGCTCAGATCGCCTCTATGTAGCAGAATGACAGCATTACTCTGAGCAACAACCAAAGGGTGGGGCTCACAGCAATCCGGCATCAACAACCATAGAGGGCTCAAGGAGACCTCTGGTTGTTATGCTGACGCACCAATAACCCCCGATTATGTGACGGAGTCAGTGGTGCGCGTATTTCCGGCGGAAGCGCAAAACAGCTGACATGTCCAGGCTTTGATGCGGGCTCACCGCCGGAGCCCTCATTAAAGCGGGGGATACTGCCAGCTGACATACTATTCTGTCAGCTGGCAGTAAGGGGTTAAAGATGTTGCCTGGATCTAAGGCAGTACATGAGTCATTCTAATAGAATGGTATTTAACAGTGAGAAATGCAATATTCTACATCTGGCTAGGAAAAAGGAAAATTACATCTACAGAATGGGAAGAATAGAACTAAGCAACAACACATTTGAAAAACAGTGTGATGCAACGGCAAAAAAGGCAAACACCGTTCTAGGATGTGTTAAGAGAAACATGGAGTCTTGATCATGTGAAATAATGATCCCCATCTACTCTTCCTTGGTCAGGCCTCATCTGGAATACTGTGTCCAGTTCTGGGAGCCACATTTTAAAAAAGATATTGAAACACTGGAGCAAGTTCAGAAAAGAGGAACGATTAAAAGATCTAGGAATGTTTAGTTTGCAAAAAAGAAGGCTAAGAGGAGACTTAACAGCTATCTACAAATATCTGAAGGGCTGTCACATTGTAGAGGGATCATGCTTATTCTCATTTGCACATGGAAACACGAGAAGCAATGGAATGAAACTGAAAGGGAGAAGACACAGGTTAGCTATTAGGAAAAAAAACTTTTTGGCAGTGAGGGTAATCAAAGAGTGGAACAGCCTGCCATGAGAGGTGGTGAGTTCTCCTTCAGTGGAAGTCTTCAAACAGAGGCTGGACAGACTTTTGTCTGAGATGGTTTAGTGAATCCTGCTTTGAGTAGGGGGTTGGAAATTATAACCCTGGAGGTCCCTACCAACTCTACCTTTCTATGACTCTAACATATTGATGATGTTAGGTAAGTAGTTAGGTATTGATGTTCTTTAGGTAAGTCAGTAATATCAGATCAGTGGTGGACCAACATCCAACTTGTTTGCTATTCAACATTCCTTTAATTACCTGATTACACAGGCATGGAGTGGATTTCTGATCTGTAGTAGATGGTCCACTGTACATAGGATCTGTGCTGCAGAGAACAATGGTACCCTTTTTATATATCACGATGAGCTGCTGAAAACTGATTTTTTTTTTTTTTTGTGCAACACTAAAGATAGGTTCACCTGACGAACAAGCATTCTTATTCATCAGGTGATCAGCAGCCTGTCTTAGACTGCAAGATTATTGAGAACAAGAGTCCTAGGAATGCTCATTCTCTTTAATCTTCCAGTACAACTGGACCAATGGCCACACAATTTGGACAAATGCAGAGCTGTCGTGTACATTTACCACAGATTTCCAATGGACTGTTGTTGTTTAGCAACGCTGTTCACTTCCAAAAAACAATGATGCGGACTGTAATAATCATTATATAACTGCATTGGTTTGTAGTTAAACCGAATGTCAACTCTGTGTTCCCTGCCGGTGGCCTCTTCATGTCTCCATATTCTTAGCCTGTTTAATGTGTCTTCCGCACAGTGTCCTAATCGCAGTGTCCGACTCCTCTTTACGCTTTATGGCACCATATGGACAAACCATAAAGCTGCACTAAGAGGTGTTCAGGGAATTGCATTTAATGCAGTTGCTCGATATTTTAGTAGGTCCCCGATCTCTTAGCTGTTACCATGTATAAGCCATACAGCCCTTTTTTGTCTTTAGTTATGCAGAAAGACTGAATGATCTAATTTCTTCCTTCTTGTACATTGCATATACGCTTACATGGGGCTAAATAATTCTTTACTGCCTAATGTTTATAGGTCTATTTATGCATCATTAATAAAAGTTTCATGTGTAACAGTTGTACTTTTGTAGCTTTTTGCACTATATATCACAAAGCCAAATGGCAGATAATTATTCTTAATCTGTTTATTAATAGTATGATATGAAAAAAACAAAACATGGTAAATGTTCCACATTGGGTGAAGGAGCGGTGAACTTCTCCGAGCTGACTGGTTTTGTGGTTCTCTCTTTCCCAGTGGTGTATTTTGGTGAAGTCTTCTGCGGTAGTAAATTCTAATACTAGGTTGTATGCGTCTGAGCGCTTCAAGGTCAGTTTAACATCTCGGCGCGCTCTATGGACAGGATATGTGCAGTGGGAATTTTTCTAAAGAGCTTTAGAAGCCTTTCTTCTTTCCAGCTCCATAAACTGTTTGGTGATTGTGCTTCTGCAGCGCACAATACATTTGTACATCTGGATTGAAAATGAAGTCAACATGAATTTAATTTTCTTGAATATTGATGCAAATATGTTGAACAAAATGGCTGACAATGGCTTTTGAGCTGCAAAATAGCAATTGCCAACAGATTTGCATCAGTTTTTCCAAGTAGCATTATCTTTGACTAATTGCATGTCCTCAGGTAGAACTGATAACCTCCAATTATTCAGTTATGTCACACACAAATCTGAGTAGCAATATCACAGCTCTATTCCAACAGTATCTACAGCGATGACTGGATCAAACCTTGCATGGCTTAGCCTGCGTCCTCATAACTGTTAGGAGTCGGATTCCTGCGTTTACTCAGCAGGGATCCAGACCCTCACATTCTGCACTCTCCTCCTATTTTGCCACTGCAGAGGAGATTGCAGAAGAGATTGCCTTGCAGCAAATCTCTCCTGAGGCAAAGTCCTTCTGTCCTCTTACTGGGCATACTCATGGGACGATCTCCCATTGGAGATCGGGAGTCATGTGCTCAGGTTCCGCTCCAGTTCTCATTGGTCCATCTCAGAGATCTGGAAGCGTGCAGAAGGTCCCAGCTGCTATAAAAGGCGCACATGGCTGTTCCGCCATGCGCTAGTATAGTCACACTTGCTGCTGTGTGTATGAGGACGGATGCATGATTCTGGTGAATGACTCATTATAAAACCCCTTCCCTCTGATATTACGGATGTGAATAGCGACTGAGTTAGTTTCAGCGCCAGCGCTCCTCTGCTGCAACATCCACAGCTGCTAGCGTCAGACATTGCGCTTGCTCCTTGCCTTTGTCGTTTGGCGGCAGTGTCCACGCCGCGCTGCAGTAGCAGTCTCCTTTGCGTTTGCAGTTGCAACGCCGCTCACACGGTAGGTCATATTGAAAAAATATATACCCGTATATACTCCTGTATAAGCCGAGATATTCAGCACATTTTTTTTGTGCTGAAAATGTCCCCTCGGCTTATACACGAGTCATTGTCCAGAAAGCTAGCGGGGGAGGGGGAGCAGCGGCAGGAGCCGGCGGCTGTGACATCATACTCACCCTCCTCGTGCCCTCGCTGAAAGTCCCTGCATCTCCGTTGTCCCGGCGCCGCAGCTCTTCCTGTGCTGAGCTGTTACGTGGTACAGCTCATTAAGGTAATGACTATGCATGCACGCGTCTCCACTCCCATAGGCGTGGAGCGCATATTAATTACCTTAATGAGCGGTACCACCTGACCGCTGAGCACTGGAAGAGCTGCGGCGCCGGAACAACGGAGATGTAGGGACATGCAGCGACGGCGCGAGAAGGACGGGGGAGGGGGAGCCGAGTGAAATTATGCATACAAGATGGGACGGGGGATCGGGGGAGCCATGCTTACAACGAGGGGACCGGTGGAGACATGCATAGAACAGGGGGGGCCACACAGTGCAGGATAGGGATGAGGGGACAATGCATACCAGGCTTATATTCGAGTCAATAAGCTTACCCAGTTAAACATAGGAAAATTAGATGTCTTGGCTTATACTCAGGTCGTCCTATACTCGAGTATATACGGTATTATGATTTATGATTTCAGTGTTTGACTGTGCCCTATGACAACAAAACTATAGAAAAAACCTGTAGTAATATCCTAAAATAGTAATAGTATAGTGCTAAATAATAACTTGTTTAACATTATTATTATTTATTATTATTATTTATTGTTATAGCGCCATTTATTCCATGGCGCTTTACATGTGAGGAGGGGTATACATAAAAACAAGTACAATAATCTTAAACAATACAAGTCATAACTGGTACAGGAGGAGAGAGGACCCTGCCCGCGAGGGCTCACAATCTTCAAGGGATGGGTGATAATACAGTAGGCGAGGGTAGAGCTGGTCGTGCAGCGGTTTGGTCGATCGGTGGTTACTGCAGGTTATAGGCTTGTCGGAAGAGGTGGGTCTTCAGGCTCTTTTTGAAGGTTTCGATGGTAGGTGAGAGTCTGATATGTTGTGGTAGAGAGTTCCAGAGTAGGGGTGATGCGCGAGAGAAATCTTGTATGCGATTGTGGGAAGAGGAGATAAGAGGGGAGTAAAGAAGGAGATCTTGTGAGGATCGGAGGTTGCGTGCAGGAAAGTACCGGGAGACGAGGTCACAGATGTATGGAGGAGACAGGTTGTGGATTGCTTTGTATGTCATGGTTAGGGTTTTGTAATGGAGTCTCTGGGCAATTGGGAGCCAGTGAAGGGATTGACAGAGGAGAGAAGCTGGGGAATAGCGGGGGGACAGGAGGATTAGTCGGGCAGCAGAGTTTAGAATAGATTGGAGGGGTGCGAGAGTGTTTGCGGGGAGGCCACAGAGCATGAGGTTGCAGTAGTCAAGGCGAGAGATGATGAGGGCATGGACTAGGGTTTTTGCAGATTCTTGGGTGAGGAATGAACGGATGCGTGAAATATTTTTGAGTTGAAGTCGGCAGGAAGTGGAGAGGGTTTGGATATGTGGTTTGAAGGAGAGATCAGCGTCAAGGATTACTCCGAGGCAGCGAGCTTGTGGGACTGGGGAGAGTGGGCAGTCATTTACTGTAATTGATAGGTTCGTAGGGGGGGTCATGTGAGATGGGGGAAAGATGATGAATTCTGTTTTGTCCATGTTGAGTTTCAGATATCTAGTGGAGAAGAAGGATGAAATAGTGGACAGACATTGAGGGATTCTGGTTAGTAGGGAGGTGATATCTGGTCCAGAGATGTAGATCTGTGTGTCATCAGCATAAAGATGATACTGAAAGCCATGAGATTCTATGAGCTGTCCCAGGCCAAAGGTGTAAATAGAGAACAGCAGGGGCCCAAGGACTGAACCTTGTGGGACTCCGACAGATAGGGGGCGAGGTGAGGAGGTGGTGTGTGAGTGGGAGACACTGAATGTCCGGTCTGTTAGGTATGATGAGATCCAGGAGAGGGCCAAGTCTGTGATGCCGAGGGATGAGAGGGTCTGTAATAATAGGGAATGGTCCACTGTGTCAAAGGCAGCCGACAGGTCCAGGAGGAGGAGGACAGAGTAGTGTCGCTTGCTCTTGGCAGTTAAGAGGTCATTGGTGACCTTAGTAAGGGCAGTTTCAGTGGAGTGGTGTGACCGGAAGCCAGATTGTAAGCGGTCGAAGAGGGAGCAAGAAGAGAGATGGGAGGACAGTTCAAGGTAGACGTGTTGTTCCAGTAGCTTGGAGGCGTATGGGAGAAGTGATATAGGGCGATAGCTAGATACAGAGGATGGGTCAAGAGAGGGCTTTTTGAGGATAGGTGTGATGGAGGCATGTTTAAAGCTTGAGGGGAAAACACCAGTTGTTAGTGACAGGTTGAAGAGATGGGTTAGGGTTGGGATGAAGACTGTGGTGAGGTTTGGGATGAAGTGGGATGGGATCGGGTCGAGTGCACAGGTGGTGAGATGTGATCTTGAGAGTAGAGTGGAGAGTCGATCTTCTGTAATGGTGGAGAAGTTGGTTTTGAAGGTGGAGGGCTGGGAAGTCGGGAGGAAGGGCTCTGGGGGTTGTTGACCAAAACTGTCCCTGATGTTATCAATTTTCTGCTTGAAAAATGAGGCAAAGTCTTCAGCTGAGATGAGTGGGGAGGGAGGAGGTGCTGGGGGGCGGAGGAGAGAATTGAAGGTGTTGAATAACTGTTTAGGGTTGTGAGACAGGGAGGATATGAGAGATGAGAAGTAGGTTTGTTTAGCTGTGGCGAGTGTGGTCTTGAAAGTAGTGAGGGACTGTTTGAATGCGATGAAGTGCTTGTTGGAGTGGGATCTTTTCCATCTGCGCTCAGCAGCCCTGGAAGCTCGCCTCAGCTCTTTGGTCAGGCTGGTGTGCCAGGGCTGTCTGTTGATTTTGCGAGTTTTGGTATGTGTAAGTGGGGCAGCGGATTCCAAAGCTACAGCTATTGTGGTGTTATATAGAGCGGCAGCGTCATCCGCATTGTGTAAGGAACTTATATCTGTAAGAGGGAGGAGGGATTCAGAGAATGAGTGTAGGTCAAGGTGTTTAAGATTCCTGCGAGGGTGTGAAAGTTTGTGGGGTGGGGATTGTAGACATGGAGTGAAGAGGGAAGAGAATGTGAGCAGGTTGTGGTCAGAGAGAGGAAGAGGTGAGTTAGAGAGGTTAGATAGGGAGCAGAGGCGGGTGAAGATGAGGTCCAGTGTGTGGCCATCTTTGTGGGTGGCTGTAGAAGACCATTGAGTGAGGCCGAAGGAGGAAGTGAGAGATAGAAGTTTAGTGGCAGCTGAGAGGGAAGTGTCGATGGGGATGTTGAAGTCGCCCATGATGATAGTAGGGATGTCCGCGGAAAGGAAATGAAGTAACCAGGTGGTGAAGTGGTCAAAGAAGGTGGTGGCTGGCCCTGGGGGGCGGTAGATGACAGCCAGTTGGAGGTTGGAGGGGGAGTAGATGCGCACAGAGTGCACCTCAAAGGAAGGGAGGGTAACAGAGGGTGGCAGTGGGATTGGGGTGAAGGAGCAGGTATCTGACAGGAGAAAACCAACTCCTCCACCATGTTTGCTGCTGGGGCGGGGGGTGTGAGAAAGGTGGAAGCCGCCATACGAAAGTGCAGCAGGAGAGGCTGTGTCAGAAGGGGTGAGCCAGGTTTCGGTGATGGCAAGGAAGGAGAGTTTGGTAGTAACAAAAAGATCATGGATGTAGGAAAGCTTGTTGCAGACAGAGCGAGCGTTCCACAGAGCTCCTGTTAGTGGGACTGGGGAAGCGGGGGCTGGGTGAATGGGTATAAGGTTGGAGAGGTTACGGAAGGTTGTGATAGAGTGTGGATGGGAGGTAGAAATGACTGTGGGAATGTGGTGAGGAGGACCAGGATTTGGGGAGATATCGCCAGCAGTGAGAAGGAGCAGAGAAAGTGTTAGCAGGTGGGAGCAGGAGAGGGCATGAGGGGGCTGTCTGTGTTTGGAGACAGAGGATTGTATGTTAAGGAACAGTTTTGAGGCGGAGGTGAGGTGGATGGGGAGGATTGAAGAAGAGATGAACAGTTCCTTACTAGGAGTAGGGATTAGGGGAATTAGCAGAAAGTGAAGGATTATTGGGGTGAAAGTGAAAACAAACAGAAACATTGTTTACAGTGACTGTGTCCAGTTACCTTCAGTTCCCTTCTGGTTCAATTCTGCTTTTAATTCTTAAATTAATCTTCACACTTCTAGCACACACTTATAGCAATCACAATGCAGACTTGTGCTCTGCAATATATGTACAACTAAGTGCAGTCAGGTGTGAAGCAGAGAGGCGTGGTCTCTGCTCATTTTGGTCAGACAATTAAGAGTGGACCAGATGTATATGATCAAGCCAGAGTAAACAAGGTCATAAATAACACTGGGGTAAGCTGGGGTTAGCTGAAAGGCATACCATGTGAATGCTAGGTGCAGAGGCAAGTCTATGTGCAAAGCTGGGTGATGCACTGTGTGTCCTTCATAGACAGAGAGCAGGAGAGCTGGGTGGATGGACATACCATGTGAATGCTAGGTGCAGAGGCAAGTCTATGGGCAAAGCTGGGTGATGCACTGTGTGTCCTTCATAGACAGACAGCAGGAGAGCAGGAGAGCTGGGTGGATGGACATACCTGTCGGAAGAATAGAGATGCTTGTTAGAGTGCGATGGTGGCAGGTAGCAGGGCACAGTCTGTATACATCCTTCTGGTTTTAATTCTTAAATTAATCTTCACACTTCTAGCACACACTTATAGAACATTAATAGAAATGTAGTCTAATGAGCCATTAGCAATAATTACAGTTGTTGGGCTTAAAAAGTTGTTACCAAGATGTGAAGTTATTCCCAATCCATAGGATAGAATAATGACGACTTGATTGCCGAGGGCCTGACCGCAGCGACTCCCACAATCTCAAGAATGGCCTATGAAGTGGCATCTGAATAAATTGAAGCTCAAGCATGTGCACCTTCCGCACCATTAAGGGGTTTCCACTGGATCCATACTCTAGTCGTTCTAATACTGTTTGCTGAGCATGCTCAGATGCACCTAATGACCCTGTTTAATACAACATCTAACAGCACAGCTGCGCTATGATACCTATTATGCCTGCTGCATTTGCACCTAATGATCCTGTCTTAATTTAAAAACAGATGCACCTATGCTGATAAAACATAGCTCAGACCCTTTCATATCATCATATCCTCATTGCTCTAACAGCTGGGTTGTAACACAGCTCAGTTATTTTATGCTCAGCTCTGCTATGCTTGCAGGGAAGCACTTTATCATGTTTTGAAGATCGCCAGGAAGATCCCCAGGTACTACCAGTTAAACGTGGATTATATTGTAAATAGAAATGAATATTTGTCAAATACAGCTATCACTGGTCTCCTCATCCAAATAAATAAATATGCTTATGTTAAGATCTTTGTTTCTCTATCAGGAAGTACACAGGAGAGCAGAGAGAGGGGCCTGCAGCACTGGGGAGAAGCAGAGTGTTGCTAGGAAATTTGCGACAAAAGGAGATGACAATAGACACAAGATAAAAGAAACTTTGTTGGGCTTGTACTGTATATGAACAATAGTTGTTTAGATACTGTGGTTTGTAAAAATAAAATAAAAATTACCATTGTGGGGATAACCATTTAATTCTCAGTGGGAGCTCCTTAGATAGCCACGTGATGTATTTTGTCATCTCCAGGGGACCCGTTAAAAGTGAATGGATTGAAGGTGGGCACGCTCAGCCTCCACTCCATTCAGGCAAACCCTTTTTTGCAATCAGTGGGGGTCCTAGCAGCAGAACACCCAGCGATCAGGAAGTTATTCCCTACTTTATGGATAGAGGGAAAAGTCACATCTTGGCACTAATCCTTTCAAGGTACTGAACTTCCCTTTGAGTGCTAGAACCTGAAGCTATTGGCTACACACCTTGCCTCTCTGCAGCTGCTAACCTTCGGAAGCATTGGAACTGGAGATTCAGCCGTATATTTTCTAAATCATTTGATTTCAAGTAAAAGCCCTCATACATAATAGAATGTCCTCTGAAGAAACTCTGATTTTGCTGAGGCTGGAATGTGGGCATCCTGATCATCTCCAGATGTAAGATTGGGAGGATTGGGCCTGCATTGTTGAGATTTTGACTCTGGATGCTTGTGTTTTCTGGAGAAATAAACAGCGGCCAGGCCTCTGGCAGCAGCTTTCTCCACTCTCCCCATTTTAAACGCTCGTCCGAGATGAACGTTCATGTGCCGTGGAGTTGAGAGAAATTGATCTGTGGTCCATGTTTCCTCCTTTACCTGATAATTCTCTTATAATTCCAATCAAGTTCCCTGCTCTGTATAGGCGTCCTAATAGTTTCAACTGCAGACTGGATAAAACCAAGCAGCATATTCCACTACCTTCATTGTTGATATATTTGAAAATGTAGACATTCCATCATTAGAAGTACAAGTCTTCATTAGTATACAAGACATGCAATGCAACCCCCAATATAGTAATCTCCATTGTGGAGTTAAACACCTTGTTTAGGTTCCCTGTCTCCAAGCTCAGAGCATAAACCGGCAGAGACTCCTGTGTGGTGGGATATGGTGTTCAGACATGGTGCCAGAGTGGTACATCTAATGACAGATTGGCTATAAATAAGCATTGAGGATATTGGATTTATTATATTTATATATAAGTTATCGTTTCCGCTAAACAGAAGTAAAATACATTTAAAAAAAAATTATTTCTTACGCCTGTCATTGTAACTCACTTTGTTTCTTAGACACGTACCTGTACTTCTTACTGCTAAGTTGCTGCTTTCTGTAATAGTGTGTATATTTCTATTCATTTCATTTATTAAACCCCGGAGTAATAATACCTAAATGGAGTCTCCTTTGCCACTAAAGAGCATAAAGTGGAGTTTGACATAATCTATCAGTATCTAGCATCCCTTCTGGGATAACTGAACACACTCCGCATTCGCAATCATCCCTTTCAAAGTAAGACCTCTGCTTATTATGTGAATGTCACGTATTGGCTGAAGAGGTAAAATGTAGCAAGCATCCTCCTCTCCCAGGCGAGACGTCTGATAAAGCAATAATATGAAACGCCAAAGAGAAAGCTGTGAAACTTGTGAAATTCAGCAAGCAGCAGGACACTGAAGAAACATATTACATAGAACCTAGAATCCAGCTGTATTCTCTACAGTGTGTTCCATTACAAAGTGAAGGATTATTCCCATGGTAATCATACTTAAAGGGGTTTGTTTCAGAACGATAACCCAAAGTGAAAGGAGGTTCTCAGTCTATTTCATTAAAAAAACACAATTCTGTCCAATACATGCTCCATCAGTGGTCATCTTGGATCGTGGTGTACCGGGGGTTAAAGGAAGCATCGGCAGGGAAACGGTGGTTTTTGTTCATTCTGCGTCCCAAAAATCGGAATAAAAAGTGATCAAAAAATGTCACGTGCCCGAAAATGGTACCAATAAAAACATCAACTTGTCCCGCAAAAAATAAGACCTCACATGACTCAGTGGGTCAAAATATGGAAAAATTATAGCTCTCAATATGTGGTGATGGCAAAAACTATTTTTACAATAAAAAGCGTCTTTTAACGTGTAACAGCTGCGAAACATAAAACCCGCCATAAATAGTAAATCATACCCCCCGTTATCACTCCCTTAGTTAGGGAAAAATAAAAAATACATTTTTTTATTTCCATTTTCCCATTAGGGATAGGGCTAAGGTTAGGGCTGAGATTAGGGTTAGGGTTGGAGTTAGAATTGGGGGATTTCCACTGTTTGGGCACATCAGGTGCTCTCCAAACGCAACATGGCGTCTGATCTCAATTCCAGCCAATTTTGAGTTGAAAAAGTCAAATGGTGCTCCTTCCCTTCCAAGCTCTGCCATGCGCCCAAACAGTGTTTTACCCCCACATGTAGGGTATCAGCCTACTCAGGACAAATTGCAAAACAACTTTTTGGGTCCAATTTCTCCTGTTACCCTTAGGAAAATAAAAAATTGGGGGCAAAAAATCATTTTTGTGGAAAAAAAAAATGATTTTTTTTATTTTCAAGCCCGGGCATCATAACCTTCTGTGAAGCACTTGGGGGTTTTATAGTGCTCACCACACATCTACATAAGTTCCGTGGGGGGTCTAGTTTCCAAAATGGGGGTCACTTGTGGGGGGTTTCAACTGTTTAGGTACATCAGGGGCTCTCCAAACGCGACTTGACACCCGCAGACCATTCCATCAAAGTCTTCATTACAAAACGTAACTATTTCCCTTCTGAGCCTTGACATGTGCCCATACAGTAGTTTTCTCCCACATATGGGGTATCAGCGTACTCAGGACAAATTGGACAACAACTTTTGGGGTCCAATTTCTCCTGTTACCCTTGGGAAAATAAAACAAAAAAAATAAAACAATTGGGGACTAAAAGATCATGTTTGTGGAAAAAATACGATTTTTTTATTTTCACACCAGGGCGTTATAAACTTCTATGAAGCACTGGGGGGTTCAAAGTGCTCACCACACATCTAGATAAGTTCCTTGGGGGATCTAGTTTCCAAAATGGTGTCATTTGTGGGGGGGGTTTCCACTGTTTTGGTACATCAGGGTCTTTCCAAACGCGACATGGTGTCCGATCTCAATTCCAGCCAAAAAGTCAAATGGCGCTGCTTCCCTTCCGAGCTCTGCCATGCGCCCAAATAGTCGTTTACACCCACATATGGGGTATCGGCGTACCCAGGACAAATTGCACAATAACTTTTAGGGTCCTGTTACCCTTGGGAAAATAAAAATTGGGGGTGAAAAGATCATTTTTGTGGAAAAAAAAATGATTTTTTAATTGTACGGCTGTACGTTATAAACTTCTGTGAAGCCCTTGTGGGTTCAAAGTTCTCACCACATATCTAGATAAGTTTCTTGGGGGGTCTAGTTTTCAAAATGGGGTCACTTGTGGGGGGGGTTCCACTGTTTAGGTACATCAGGGGCTCTCCAAAAGTGACATGGCGTCCGATCTGAATTCCAGCCAATTTTGCATTGAAAAAGTCTAACGGCGCTCCTTCCCTTCTGAGCTCTGTCATGCGCTGAAACAGTGGTTCCCCCCACATATCAGGTATCAGCGTACTCAGGACAAATTGCACAGTAACTTTTGCAGTCCAGTTTCTCCTTTTACCCTTGCTAAAATAAAAAAAAATTGGACCTGAAGTATTTTTTTTGTGAAAAAAAGTTAAATGTTCATTTTTTTATTTTTTTTTAAATATTCCAAAAATTCCTGTGAAACACCTGAAGGGTTAATAAACTTCTTGAATGTGGTTTTGAGCACCTTAAGGGGTGCAGTTTTTAGAATGGTGTCACTTTTGGGTATGTTCTATCATATAGACCCCTCAAAGTGGCTTCAAATGTGATGTGGTCCGTAAAAATAAAATGGTGTTGCAAAAATGAGAAATCGCTGGTCAACTTTTAACCCTTATAACTTCCTAACGAAAAAAATTTTGGTTCCAAAATTGTGCTGATATAAAGTAAACATGTGTGAAATATTACTTACCGTATATACTCGAATATAAGCTGAGATTTTCAGCCTGTTTTTTTGAGCTGAAAGTCCCCCTCTCGGCTTATATTCGAGTCATATACACCGGGGGGTCGGAGGGGGAGGGGGGGCGGGGGTGTCAGGTCATACTTACCCGTCCTGACGCTGTCTCTTGAGCCCCCAGCTTCTCCGCGCTCTCTATTCCTGCCTTCAGCGGTCACGTGGTACCGCTCATTAAAACTCATGTATATGCGCATATTCATGAGTTTTAATGAGCGGTATCACATGACCGCTGAACGCAGGAAGAGAGAGTGCGGAGAAGCTGGGGGCTCAAGCGACAGCGTCAGGACGGGTAAGTATAGCGATACTCACCTGTCCTGCGTCCATGGCTGCTTGCTTCTGTCTGTCATCGGTCAGTGACTTCAGACAGCAGAGGGCGCGGTGACGTGGTTAGTGCGTGCCACGCCCCCTTCAGTCTGAACGTCACTGACTGACGTGGCAGATAGCGGTGAGCAGCCATGGACTCAGGACAGGTGAGTATCTGACACCCAGCGACGGAGAGGTGAGTATGTCATTTTTTTTATTTTTACATGCTGCAGCAGCGGCAGCACATGGGGGAATAATCTTAAGGAGCTTCTAATGGGGGCAGTATATGGGGGAACAATATGGAGCTTCTAATGGGGGCAGTATATGGGGGAATAATCTATGGAGCTGTTTATGGGGGCAGTATATGGGGGAACAATATGGAGCTTCTAATGGGGGCAGTATATGGGGGAATAATCTATGGAGCTGCTTATGGGGGAAGTATATGGGGGAACAATCTGTGGAGCTTCTTATGGGGCAGCATATGGGGACCAATCTATGGAGCTTCTTATGGGGGCAGTATATGGGGGAACAATCTATGGAGCTTCTAATGGGGGCAGTATATGGGGGAACAATCTATGGAGCTTCTAATGGGGGCAGCATATGGGGGAACAATCTATGGAGCTTCTTATGGGGGCAGCATATGGGGACCAATCTATGGAGCTTCTTATGGGGGCAGTATATGGGGGAACAATCTATGGAGCTTCTAATGGGGGCAGCATATGGGGGAACAATCTATGGAGCTTCTTCTGGGGACACCATATGGGGGAATAATCTATGGAGCATTTCCCACCCTAGGCTTATACTCGAGTCAATAAGTTTTCCCAGTTTTTTTGTGGCAAAATTAGGGGGGTCGGCTTATACTCGGGTCGGCTTATACTCGAGTATATACGGTAAGTTTTTTGTGTGCCGTATCTCTGATTTAAGGGCATAAAAATTCAAAGTTGGAAAATTGCGAAATTTATTTGTATGAAATTTTACCACTAACATGAAGTAAAATATGTCTCGAGAAAACAATGTCAGAATCCATGGAAGCGTTCCAGAGTTATTACCTCATAAAGGGACAGTGGTCAGAATTGTAAAAAATTGGCCTGGTCAAGAACGTGCAAACCACCCTTGGGGGTTAAGGGGTTAACAACTGCCAAAAGATATTAAAACCGCGGCTGCTAAAGCTACTTATTCTCTCTTTGCCGCTATAAAACTGCAATCGTGAATAAAGCTGTAGCACCCCCCAGAGTCTGTAAATCTCCAGGGTCTTGGCTACCGGGGGTAGCTGAATCCCCGGAGAACTTGATCAGGGCCAGATTTTCTGATCACGTGGTTGCCGTTATTCACGGAATAGTGGTGATCACAAAAAAAAGTGTTCCCACTGTTACAATGATCTCTCTCTTTTGACATCATATACATGTCAGAGGAGAGAAATATGATGCCCCCCAAGACATCCCGGTACCTCTGCATATCCCGGACCCTCCTGTTCCATCCCCCAGCCTGGTGTCCTCTTCCTGGAAAATAAAAATTGGCATACGCAGTGCTCCCGCAGAGATCTGCTGGCCGGTTTCTACTGTTTAGGCACATCAGGAGCTCTCCAAACACGACACAACGTCTGATAATTATTCCAGCAAATTTTACATTCAAAAAGTCAAATGGCACTCCTTCCCTTCCGAGCCCTGCCGTGCACCCAAAAAGTAGATTTCCCCCACAGATAAGGTATTGGCATACTCAGAAGAAATTGCACAACAAATTTTGGGGTCCATTTTCTCCTGTTACCCTTGTGAAAATAAAAAAGGGTCTTAAGGGTATGTGCACACAATCCGTAAACGCTGCAGGTTGAGTGCTGCGTACTTATGCAGCATCCAACCTGTAGCGTCCAGATGTTACAACATAGTAGATTGGATTTTAAGACATCCCATGTCCACTATGCATCCAGAGAAGCCCAAGGCTGACCCACGGAGATGGACATGTAGCTCGTCTTTCCAGACGGTAGCATGTCAACTTCTCCGCAAGAGAAATTTCAACCATACAATGTACTGGATGTGCTGAATCCGCACAGTTCAGTGAACACATGCGGATTCACCTTCATTCAATAGACGGCAGCGCTTTTGACGCAACGAACATACACTGTGTCCAAAGCGCTGCCAATTCCGGATCGTCTGCACATACACTAAAGTAAAATTTTTTGTGAAAAAAAATAAATGTTCATTTTTTTCCTTCCACATTGCTTTAGTTCCTGTGAAGCATCTGAAGAGTTAATAAACTTCTTGAATGTGGTTTTGAGTACATTGAGGGGGTGCAATTTTTAGAATGGTGTCATTTTGGGGTATTTTTGGCGGAGCAGATCTCACTTGGCGCTGGTGTACTTGGTGACGGCCTTGGTGCCCTCGGACACGGCGTGCTTGGCCAGCTCTCCGGGCAGCAGCAGGCGCACGGCGGTCTGGATCTCCCGGGAGGTGATGGTGGAGCGCTTGTTGTAGTGAGCCAGGCGGGAGGCTTCCCCTGCGATGCGCTCGAAGATGTCGTTGACGAAGGAGTTCATGATGCCCATGGCCTTGGAGGAGATGCCGGTGTCGGGGTGGACCTGCTTCAGCACCTTGTACACGTAGATGGCGTAGCTCTCCTTCCTGCTCTTCCTCCGCTTCTTGCCGTCCTTCTTCTGAGTCTTGGTCACGGCTTTCTTCGAGCCCTTCTTGGGAGCTGGAGCAGACTTGGCGGGATCAGGCATGATGGGAAAGAGTAACGTCTCAGCACAAGAGAAAAGACTTCAACAATTAAATCGTCATGTGTAGACTATATACTGTATCTGTCTTGTTAGATGTTACTTGTTGTATCTGTTGTTATATATTATGTTGCCTCTTTGCCACAAAGAATTCCTTGTATATATGTAATATGTACTTGGCGATAATAAATTTGATTGATTGATTGATTGATTATAAGACCCCTCAAAGTTATTTCAAATGTGAGGTGGTCCCTAAAAAAAATGGTTTTGTAAATTTTGTTGGAAAAATGAGAAATTGCTGATCAAATTTTAACCCTTATAACTTCCTAACCAAAAATAAAATTTAAAAAATTGTGCTGATGTAAAGTAGACATGTGGGAAATGTTAACTATTTTGTGTGACATAATGCTCTAATTTAAGGGCATAAAAATGAAAAGTTTGACAATTGAAAAATTTTGGCCAAATTTCTTTTTTTTTTTTTCACAAACGCAATTCATCTGGAATAAATTTTGCCACTATCATGAAGTACAACATGTCACAGAAAACAGTCTCAGAATCACCGGGATCTGTTGAAGCGTTCTAGACTTATAACCTCATAAAGTGACAGTGGTCAGAATTGCAAAATTTGTCTCGGTCGTACAGGGGTTTGAGCCAGACTCTTCTAGATCAGTGTTACATTGGAACTTCAGATTTCATTTTATTTTAATCTGTTTTTTATTTTTTTCATTGTAGACACCTGCAGTGACCTGAACTCTGAGCTGCAGAGAGTACTGACAGGCCTAGAAAATGTCGTCTGTGGGAGGAAAAAGAGTAGCTGCAATCTGTCAGTGGTGGACGTCGATAGGCACATCGAGCAGCTCACAACAGCTAGTGAACACTGTGACCTGGCTATTAAGGTAACACGCTTATATGTCTACACACTGTGAAAAAATACTTTATAGAATTTTACAGGAAATGTTTTCATACATCAGGGGCTGACATGATGAATGTAAATGTGGCTATACACGGTAATTGAGCACGTGTTCAGTCTACGGCTGCTCCTCCCGAGCCTTCATGCATCCTCAGCTCAGTCAGGCGTGCATGTGTTCTCCATAGGGTGAGGGGAAGTAAGTCACTGGATATGTATGATGGGTATATGGGCACTCGACTATGGGATGGAGGGATATGTGTGATGGGTATATGGGCACAGGACTATGGGATGGCGGATGTGTGATGGGTATATGGGCACGGGCCTATGGGATGGAGGATATGTATGATGGGTATATGGGCACAGGACTATGGGATGGCGGATGTGCGATGGGTATATGGGCACGGGCCTATGGGATGGAGGATATGTATGATGGGTATATGGGCATGGGCCTATGGGATCGTGGATATGTATGATGGGTATATGGGCACGGGACTATGGGATGGAGGATAATTATAATTTGCTATAACTAACCACAGTTAGTTACTATGCCCGGGCAGCGCCAGGCTCTTCAGCTAGTAACATATAGACAAAGAAAAGTTGAGCTGAATGATTGTACAGGTTTGTCTGAAAGGATTCAGGTTAACTTGTTATTTATTCATTGAAATCCCTGGTGTTTGTATGCTTATGAGTCCAGTGGGTGGTCCTGCACAGTCATTGACCGCTATCTCTATGTAGAATCATGCAGGGACCGCCCACTGGACTCACAGGCATACAAACACCAGGGATTTCAATGAATACAATGCAATTTTTATTGAAACTTTTCCCACAAATGATATATCAGCTTCTCCAGCTCTTTAATATCCTTCCTACAGATCAGATACTATTTTTAATTTAACAGGTTCCCTTTAAGGACAAAAGGATCAGGCATAAACCTCCCTTTTTCCAGCTTTTGGCTTTTTAGTCCACATGTCTACTGAATATAATGTGTATCTGTATAAACTGCTTGAGCTCGTATTGTCTGTTGTAATAATACTGTGTGCTTTTTGTTTGCCAGACGGTTGAAGAAATAGAGGGTGTTCTGGGTCGTGAATTATATCCTAATTTGGCAGAAGAAAGGTCGCGATGGGAGAAAGAGCTGGCTGGTCTGCGGGAAGAAAATGAAAGCCTGACTGCCATGCTCTGCAGCAAAGAGGAAGATCTTAATAGGACTAAGTCTACTATGAATGCCATCCGAGAAGAAAGGGATAGACTGCGCCGAAGGGTATGACTGCTTTTAGTTCCATGTTTTTTACTGTCTGCTGCTAAAGTGTGACTAGGTTCCCTCAACTCGACGTACAATGATCACACATGGCAGCATCTGCGTGATCATCAACAGCTTCAGCACAATACTGGTCTGTGAAACCGGTGACCACCAGTGCTGAACATCAGGGGGTAGGAGTTCTCACTAGGCCCCCCCCTCCCCCCAAAAAAAAAATAAATACTTGGGGTCACAGAAGAGCATATCTCACAACTTTCCAGCCTTTACATAGTAATTTTCCTCCTGCTGAAGTCCTAGATTCCTTTTTCATTGCCCCCATAAAATATGATGCCAACAAAAGTGCCCCCCAAACACAGTATGTTACATCCATGGTGAATTCCTCTACATTAGTCTCCACATGTACAGTATAATGACCCCACTGTATCCCACCTAAACTCCCAAGGCAAAGTATGGTGACCCCAACACGGTATGATACCCAGCTGTGGTCCTCACAGAGCCCTCCATGCAGTATAATGCAGTACACCTTATAATGACTCCCATACAGCCCTCCACACAGTATGATGAATCCCACACAAACCTTCTTACTGTATAATTGCTTGCATACAGTGTAATGCCCCCCACAAGGACCTTCAAATATTATAATGGCCCCTCATAGCCTTCCATATAGTATAATGTACTCCTCATGGTCCTCTCCATACAATTTAATGCACCTCCCATAATCCTTCATACAATATAATGTATCGCTCATGGTCCTCCATACAATATAATGCATCGCCCATTGTCCGCTGTACAATATAATGCATCGCCCATTGTCCGCTATACAATATAATGCATCGCCCATGGTTCTCCATACAATATAATGCATCGCCCATGATCCTCCATACAATATAATGCATCGCCCATTTTCCACTATACAATATAATGCATCGCCCATGGTTCTCCATACAATATAATACATTGCCCATTTTCCACTATACAATATAATGCATCGCCCATTGTCCGCTATACAATGTAATGCATCGCCCATGGTTCTCCATACAATATAATACATTGCCCATTTTCCACTATACAATATAATGCATCGCCCATTGTCCGCTATACAATATAATGCATCGCCCATGGTTCTCCATACAATATAATATATTGCCCATGGTCCTCCATACTCTATTATGACCACTAGTCATTGATTTAAAAAAAATAAATACAATACTCACCTCTCCTTATTTCACCCGATACTCTGGTCTCTTGAGCGTGTGGTGTGAAGCGCCGCACATTTTAGAACAGCGGGCGCGCTGTAATGACGTAATCAAGACCGCTGCTTTGACACATCACACGCTGAGGAAGAAAGATGGGGGTGAAAGCATCTGCTGATGCTTCCTCCATCATCATCATTTTTCTCGCTGATGACCGGAGGGGGAGCCCGCTCTGGGTGCTAACTGGCGGAATGCGGGCTCTGACGGTTGGAGGGATGGCCCGGTGCCAGAGCTGACGGACAAATTGCAGGCGCTGACACCGGGTTCCCCTGGCTTACAGGCCTCATAGCAGTTGCGTGGCCTGCTGTCACTGGTGGTACGCCACTGCTGAACATACAGATAAATGGAGCTGGTTTCTATGAGCTGCAGCTTGTTGAACAGCTGGTTCTTCTGTCCGTCTTCAGTGTCTCGACCAGTGTCACGGTAGACCCTTCTGCGACATCGTGGGATCGTGTTGTCTGGTTCATTTCGGTTTCAGAATTTTTGGTAGCAAGAGAAGCTTGTTCAGAGCAATAACCACACAGCAATAGGCTTCTGTGAGACCCCACTGTACAATTTCATGCTGAGGCATAGAGGGGGTTTTTTTGTACAGATTCCACATATAGTGTCCTAACAATTATTTTGGCGGGGTCAGAGGTTTTTTGGTTTTTTTTTAAAGTTCCCTATAGCGTCAGTGACACTTGCATGTGACAGTGGAAGCCAGTGATTGGCTGCAGCAGTCACATCAATGATATACGAGAAGTCATTTCTGAAAACCGATCAATGAAGCATCCCAGAAATTCCAGAGAATTTAAAGGGATTTTCCCCCGAACAAAGTACTTTTTAATCAATAGATCTTTGAATAAAATGAATTCCCAATTGGATATGTTAAAAAAATGTTCCTGTGCTGAGGTAATCTTATAAATGTGCCCCTGCTGTGTACTGTGTAATGGCTGTGTCTGACCGTACAGGAACATGGTCTGATCATACCACAGCTCATAGTCAGGGGAGGATTCAAAAGAGAGTATACAGACATTACAGCATGGGATCATAGCTCATTCTTTCTTTGAGGTAAAATATTGTTTAAAAACAGGCAGGGAGATGTTTTACCTCACAAAAAGAATCAGCTGTGATCCTGTACTGTCCTGTCTGTATCCTCTCTTTTCCTTCCTCCCCTGCCCAGGAGATGTGGTGTGATCAGACCATGTTCCTGTACGGTCAGACACAGCCATTACACAGTACACAGCAGGGGCACATTTATAAGATTATCTCAGCACAGGAACATTTTTTTAATCACATCCAATTGTGGAATTATTTTTAATCCAAGATTTATTGATTACAGTGTACTTTGTTCGTGGGAAAACCTTTTTAACAGATGAATAGTAGTTAATTTTTTTTTTTATAACCATTCCACTTTCTTCAGAAAATTTCTAAAAATCTCTGAAAGTCCCAACATAGCTTACAGTGAAGACCTGTTGTGAATCCATATACTGTACAAAAGTCGGATGGTTGTGTTCAGCGTGGACGCTGCTGTGCTCCATTGTAGAGCCCTACCGCAGCCATTTCTTTTCATGCTGAATTAGTAAAACTGCTGACTGACCTTCAAGTAGATTTGCCCATGCCACCAGTCATGCCATCGCCCGCTGGGTTACATCTGTAAATTGGCTTTTCCCGTAAGCAACAATTTTCTTCCTTTTTGGTGCTAAAATGTGCGGCACATTTCCTTGTAAAACTGCTCATAAATAACCACAAATTGTAGAATTCTCCAGCTGCTTGTAGCATGGGCTCTGGCACTTGTAGCAGGTTGTGTCCCTGCCAGGGATATTGATTGCCCCTCGGCTGCTATCAGTTAATTTGCTGCCTGAATGCAGAATGTTTCATTGCATGATGGTACAGTAGTTGTGATTGGCGTTCTCCAGCAGACAGATTGTTGTTGCCGTCTGTATTACATCAGGTCGTTTATACCTTGGCAGCAAAGCTCGTCTCGGCGGATCACCCTCGGCTTCGATATTCACTGCACCTTAACACTTCATCTCATTGTGTCACACTGTGCTGGAGATTTGCCACTATAGGAAAATGGACGGGGGCCTATCGATGAAAACAGGGGTAAAGGAAAAGTGGAGACATTTTCCATAGCAACCTCTTAGATTTCTGCTTAGCCACAGGAACCAGTTCACATATCACTTTCCTGGTCTAACACTTGGACGGGTACCTTGGACCAGCTTAGCAACATAATAATTCAGCATATCATTTATGTTTTCAGGGTTATCCCAAAAATACAAGCTATCACCGATCCATGGGCGGGGCTAATAGGGGATAGCATGCAGATCATTTGGGGTCCGAATGCTGGGACCCCCAGCAATCCTGAAAATGGTGCGCTGCAACTCCATTCTGAATGTAGTGCTGTGGGGCACCCTCCTAATTGTCTATGGCACTGCCAGACACAGACATCTGCTGTTTCCATCAGACCCGTAGACAATGAATGGAGCAGATCTCCGGTCAGTTCATTGCGGGACTGCGGAGGCCCAGTCTCGGGTCCGTGAGCGTGATATCTCTATAAGTCCCATCCACTTTGCTGGTAATGTAAGGCGCTGCGTTTTTTGAGCAGCAAACATAAGCAGCGTGAATAAACTAATTGTGGGAACTTACCTCTACAGTTGCTTCAGACACTATTGACCTTGATTAGTTTCCTGAATGCTGTCCATGCTATGGATATATGACTACTAGATGTAGGAACAAAACCCCGTTGTTTGACATGGTGTCTATTCCCTCATCACTGATTCACTGTATACTTTCCACAAGGGGACAATCTGCACCAGATCATAAATCTGCAGCATAAAAGTTATATCAAACAATTGTAAAATCTGCACAACGCCTACATTTACTCTGCAGAATTTCCATCCATCTTATGGATAGGTTTGGTACAATGTCACCCAAACTACTGCTACTATAACAACATTTATTGCAGGAAATGCGCAATGTATCTGCTGTGTTAAGGTCCCGTTACATTTAGCGAGGCACCAGCGATCCCGGCAACCATAAGACCCGGTCAGGATCGCTGGTGCATCGCTAAATGGTCGCAAGTGAGCTGCCAAACAGGCAGATCTCTCCAGCGACGCAGCAGCAATAAGCGATCCCTCGGGGGTCGCTGTTACCTGTCACACCGCAGCGATTCTGACGACTTCCACCTGCGTCCATGAGTTCTGCGACGTCGCTGGTCAGCACCGAACACAGCAATGCATTCCGGCCAGCGGGACGCCAACGATCAGAAAATGGCCTGGGACATTCGAGCGCAATCAGCGATATCCAGCGGGGGGGGGCAGTTGCAGGTACGTGTCACACAAAGCGAGATCGCTGGCGCGTCACAAAATCGGTGGCGCCTTAGTGATATCGCTAACGATCTCGCTATATGAGAAAGGCCCTTAGGAGCGTGTCCGAAAGGTTCATCTATTGCTGCAGAAGAGCATCTGAGATTGCGAGATTGTTTATTAAGAGGCGCTCTGTTCTCTCTTTCTTACACTACTCGCATTTGATGTGCACCCCTTCCAAAGTATGGCAAAACTTTAGGCTATGTGCTCATGTTGCGTATTTGCTTGTAGAAATTTCTGCAAGGTTTCTGCATCTCTTGGCAGCAAAAACGCTGCGGAACAATACGCTGCATTTTTGGTGCGTTTTTGCATGCATTTTTTTCTTGTGCATTCAATGGGGCAAAAAGAATTGACATGCTGCAGAAAAAAACGCACTACAGATAGAAATTTACTGATCATTGAACAATCTTGCATAAGCATTCCATTGCGTTTTTGTACTATTTACGCGTGACAAAAACCGCAGCGAAAATGCATCAAATACGCAACGTGCGCACATAGCCTTAGTGTTAAGGCCCCTTTACATTTAGTAATGCACCAGCGATCCCGACCACGATACGACCTGGTCAGGATCGCTGGTGCATTGCTAAGTGATCGTTAGTGAGCTGCTAAACAGGCAGATCTCACAGTGATGCAGCGACGTAGCAGCGGTCGTTACTTACCTTTCAGACGCGGCAATGATGTCGTCTTACGTCCACGCGTCGCTCGTCGGTGCCAGCAGGAAGCCGCTGCCGAGAAATGGACCAGGCCGATCTCACGCGATCACCGATAACCAGCGGGGGAGCCGGTCGGAGGCAAGTATCACATATAGCGATGTCACTGCTGCGTCACCAAATTGGTGACGCTTTAGCGATATCGCTAGCAATATCGCTGTGTGTAAAGCCCCCTTTAGAAAAAGCAAAAGTGAATATAAAATATAACTTTTATATCTTAAGAAAGAGAAAAAATTGAAAACACACATATGTGTTAAAGCTCGCGCAGACGAGCGTGTAAATCAGACATAGGCTATCTAATTTTTAGCACACTGACCGACATTAATCAATAGAGCTAATCAAATGAACAATTTTTTTTTCTCAGCCCCACTGTCGGTGAGAGAAAAAAAAAAACCCGCTACGTGCACTACGTTCTTGCGAATCTCACTCATTTAAGGCTATGGGTGCATAAAAAGAAATCCCTCTCTGAAGATACGATTTTTATGGATACATTTCTATTATAAACATTGTAAACTCTATTTGATCATGTACAGTGAGGGTGGTTGTATGAAAACAGTTTGCACAGTCATCACACGGGCGCAAAAAGCGGACACACGGATGAAAATTGGATGTAAGTTACGAAAAAGTCATACAAGTTTTTTCAATGAGAATTGGATGATTTTTTTGTACGCTTGTCCGCAACCAGCCTTACCTGTATCAGTCATGTACTAGGTGCCATTACAGGGGTATTCCCATCTCCAAAATCCTATCCCAATATGTAGTAGGTGTAATAATATTAGCAAATACCTCCAGATAGAAATGTATAGTTCTAATTCGCAATGTCTCTTACCCCATGTGCAGGGCATTGCAGTAGTATACGTACCCATGGTTATGACCACAAACAACTAACTCTTTATATGAGTGGTCGTAACCATGGATGCCTAAGCTACTTCATGCCATCAGTGAGCGGGAGCGCCATATCGCATATTGCATTCGTTTATCGCTTTGATTATTGCACCAACCTGCTCAGCCAGGTAGGAAAAGTTTGTTAGTGGATTAACAGGGAAAGTGTTCCTCATGTTTGTTATAGATATTAGTGATATCTTCTATGGATCTAATTGGTACTAAGTGAGATACTAAGCACTCACTTGTGCGGGAGAATGTCTTAATTATTATCATAATCTGAAAAAATATCTAGTTTTAAAGGGTTTGTTTTTTGGTAATACACTCATTTAAGTAACCCAGTACTCACTGGGGATTCTCAAATGAAATGTCATCAAACCCGGTCGTAGGTAAAAAAAAGAATGAATAAAGCAGAGAGGGAACGATATGGACTTTAATCAAAGCTCATTAGAAAAGCGATTAGATTGTTACATTAAATAGATATTTAGGATTAAATCAGTGTTAGTTTCTGACCACTCCTTTTAAGTTTTGGCAATATTTTTATACCTTCATATCGCAATCTGTATTAAAGGGAATTTATCGGCAGGATTTTTCTGTGTAATCTGAAGTCCGCAGGAGATAGAGGCCGAAACACAGAATTCAGGAATGTGTCACTTTTCAAAGTGCTGCTGTAGTTTACAAACTGTGAAGGATTTATCACTAAGATGTTTAAATTGCCGGAATAGTCCAGCAACGCTCCTTCCTGTGATGAGCAGCTCACTGTCTATAGACTTTGTACATGCAGAGTCTGGTGTGGACCGGGTTAGATGTGGTGTGGGCAGAGTTAGCTTTCTCAGCTCTGCTTCATTCTAACTTTAAAAGCTATGATTGTGTCAGAACCGCTGCACCCAGTAATCTAAGTGATACATCATTGGAGTAGGGGGCTGTTTGCCTACATTACGCTGCTCTCAGATAATACATGTAACACAAAAAGCTGATTTAAATAATTAGTCTTTTTTTGTTGATGGCTTCCTTTAAAGAGCTGAAAACCTTTTGCAATAATTTTACCATTTTAAGAATTCAACGAGGAAAAAGCTGCAGCTAAATATATATTTGAGGCGGCATCCATCAGCAGTGTGGAGGTAAATTGGGAGTTGATCGGATCAATAGGTCTGTTCCTTTCACTTATGTCTGTAATCATACAAAGTGCTCTCAATAGGTTCTCTTCTTCTTGCAGATGTAATTAAATTAGGTGTTTAATGTATTCCGTTAACAGATTGTGAAGGTTTTAGGAGTGGTGGCTAAGAACCTGCGCGCCCGATACTGATTCTGTGTTTCTCATGGCTCATTAGTCACCGAGATAATCATATCTGGTAGTATCCGAATTCCAAGCACTCTCAGATTATTTGTGTTTTATTTGTTAGGATAAAAACAGTCGTTCAGTATGAAATGGTATCGTGGGAGGATTGTTATTGACTTATTAGGCTTTTACAGTATGAAGAATGTTCCTAAAATGCAGTATTCAAATTAAATCAAGCTTTTTTTTTTAATAAAAAATGAAACTTAACCCATAAAAAATAAATGTATTTAAACCATATTCTGCCTCTAATTTTGGATCATTACATTAGCACTACGGACTTGAATCACCGAGGTTCACTTGGATAATTCACCCCAGCCGTCAGTATTCATAAGGTACTGTCACACTTAGCGATGTACCAGCGATCCCGACCAGCGATATGACGCGGTCAGGATCGCTGGTGCATCGCTAAGTGGTCGCTAGTGAGCTGCCACACAGGCAGATCTCACCAGCGACATCGCAGGGGTCGGGGGTCGCTACTTACCTGTCACACCAGGCGATCCTGACGTCCTCCCGCCCGGCTCCACGCTCGTCGCTCGTCTCTCCACAGGAAGCGCCTCAGGAAGCTGACGATGAGAAACAGTCCAGGACGTTCTCGTGCGATCAGCGATAAGCAGCGGGGGAGCGGGTTGTAGGTAAGTATCACACACAGCGATATCGCTATTAATATCGCTATAACGTCACAAGTTATAGCGATATCGCTTAGTGTGACAGGCCCTTTAGGCTATGTGCATACAGATATTTTACCTCTTCAGAGGGGAAGAGGACTTGAAGTCTTGCGCTGCCTATTGAAGGTAGCAATCCTAAGTTAATATTGACCCTTTAACGAGCCTTGCAACATGACATAGGGTAAAAGCCAAACCAGAATATCAATTTGCAGACACAGTGTTTCTGGGTGCTTCCCCTCATCGTTGCAAAGTGTGAGATCTGGTTTGGCTGGGTAAGAGGCGTCTGATTGAAGTCTAAGGGGTAACAGTTCTCTTTATGGAGAGTGAGATGTCAAGCCTGGCATGCCAATATGAGGAGACTTTTAAGCCTTGCAATGCCTCTCACTCTGCCACTATTCACACTAGGTAGGTTTTACCGTTAGTGTAGTTACTGTCTTAAATGGGTACGCCTTGCTGTCATGGGACAGCTTTATACTTTTTTGACCAAAACAGTGTTTACCAAGTACCCTATGTTATTTAATGCATTTGATTTTTTACTTATTTATTTTCATTAGGGTATATCCACACATTTTTTTTTCTTTGGTTTTGAATGCCTCTTACTCAGCCAAACCGGATCTCACACTTTGCACTGATGAGTGGCAGCACCTCGAAACAGTGTCTGCAAACTAAGATTCTGGTTTGGCTTTTATCAAGTCATGTGGCAAGGCTTGTTAAAGGGTCAATATTAACTTTTAGGATTGTTATTTCCAGTAAGTGGCACTAGAGTTCTAGTCCTCTTCATCTCTGAAGAGGTAAGTTGCATATTTCATTTCCAAGAGGAGCGTTGCAAGGCTTACAAGTCTCCTCATATTGGCAGCTCAGAAGTTTATGACTCAGAAACTGAGCAGAAATTCTCAATCTCAAAACAATGCAAAAATTGAAGTTTCTGCACAGTTTCTACTCTGAAAACGCAGCAAAAAGACTAAAATGGTTTGGATTTTTGAGTCCTTTAGATTAGGGTTCCCCAACTCCAGTCCTCAAGGCCCACCAACAGATCATGGTTTCAGGATTTCCTTTGTATTGCACAGGTGAATATCACCTGAGCAATACTAAGGAAATCCTGAAACCATGATCTGTTGGTGGGCCTTGAGGACTGGAGTTGGGAAACCCTGCTTAATCCCTTCCCAACCCATGACGCCTACGTAGGCGTCATGAAAAGTCGTGCCCAAACGACCCATGATGCCCCCGTAGGCGTCATGCTATAAATAGCGCTTCTGCGGGTCGGGTGACCGGGGTCAATGAAAGGTCACCCGACCCGCACACAAAGGACCCTTTATGTTTCACCACAGGGGGGTGGCTTAGCCCCCACGTGGTTGCGATCGCTCTGATTGGCTGTTGAAAGTGAAACAGCCAATCAGAGCGATAGTAATATTTCATCAATGAAATTTGATGAAATATTACAATCCAGCCATGGCCGATGCTGCAGTAGCATCGGACATGGCTGGAGACACTAATTTAAACCCCCCCCCCACACACCGGCTGGCGGGGGCGATCGGCCCCCGCCATGCACTGACAGCAGCGATGGGCCGCTGCTGTCACCATCTGCCCCCCCTCCCCTTCCCTCCGATCCCCCCCTCACCCTCCCCGGTACCTGTCACGTCCCGCTCCGGCTCCCGGTGTCCCGCCGTCCCTCCTGCATGGGCGCTGCCATCTTTGAAAATGGCGGGCGCATGCGCAGTACGATTGTAATATTTCACCAATTAAATTTGGTGAAATATTACAATTGGTCCATGGCCGATGCTGCAATAGCATCGGCCATGGCTGGAGACAGCAATCAGACCCCTCACCCACCGACTGATGGCGCCGATCAGCTGCCGCCACCGACTGACGGCAGCGATCGGACGCCGCAGTCATCATCAGGTCCCCTCCCCCTTCTCTCCGCTCCCCCCCCCCCACCGGCCCCGGTACCTCCTGTCCCTCTGGCCGTCCCGGTGTCCTGCGTCATGGGCGCCGCCATCTTGGAAAATGGCGGGCGCAGTGCGCCGGCTGCAGATTCATTCATTTATTTTGATCACTGTGAGAAACTCTCACAGTGATCAAAATAAAAAAAAGTAAATAAACTCCCCCTTTATCACCCCATAGGTAGGGACATATAATAAAATAAAGAAAATATTTTTATTTTTCCATTAGGGTTAGGGTTGGAATTAGGGTTAGAGTTGGAATTAGGGTTAAGATTACGGTTAGGGGTGGGTTGGGATTAGGGTTAGGCTTGTAGTTAGGGTTAGGGGTGTGTTGGGGTTAGGGTTGGAGTTAGAATTGAGGGGTTTCCACTGTTTAGGCACATCAGGGGGTCTCCAAACACGACATGGCGCCACCATTTATTCCAGCCAATTTTGCGTTTAAAAAGTCAAACAGTGCTCCCTCCATTCCGAGCTCCGACGTGTGCCCAAACAGTGGTTTTCCCCCACATATGGGGTATCAGCGTACTTAGTAAAAATTGCACAACAACTTTTGGGGTCTAATTTCTCCTGTTACCCTTGGGAAAATAAAAAATTAGGGGCTAAAATAATTATTTTTGTGGAAAAAAAAAGATTTTTTATTTTCATGGCTCTGCGTTATAAACTTCTGTGAAGCACTTGGGGGTTCGAAATGCTCACCAGACATCTATATAAGTTCCTTGGGGGGTATAGTTTCCAAAATGGGGTCACTTGTGGGGGGTTTCCACTGTTTAGGCGCATCAGGGGCTCTGCAAACGTAACATGACGCCCGCAGACCATTCCATCAAGTCGACATTTCAAAACGTCACTACTTCCCTTCCGAGCCCTGACGTGTGCCCAAACAGTGGTCCCCCCCACATACGGGGTACCAGCATACTCAGGAGAAACTGGACAACAACTTTAGGAGTCCAATTTCTCCTGTTACCATTGTGAAAATAAAAATTAGCGGGCTAAAAAAAATCATTTTTTGATGGGAAAAAAATATTTTTATTTTCACGGCTCTGCGTTATAAACATCTGTGAAGCAACTGAGGGTTCAAAGTGCTCACTATGCATCTAGATAAGTTCCTTGGGGTGTCTAGTTTCCAAAATGGGGGTATTTGTGGGGGAGCTCCAAAGTTTAGGCACACAGGGGCTCTCCAAACACGACATGGTGTCCGCTAACGATTGGAGCTAATTTTTCATTCAAAAAGTCAAATGGCTCTCCTTCCCTTCTGAGCCCTGCCGTGCGCCCAAACAGTGGTTTCCCCCACATATGGGGTACCAGCATACTCAGGACAAACTGGATATCAACTTTTGGAGTCCAATTTCTCCTGTTACCATTGTGAAAATAAAAAATAGCGGGCTAAAAAATCATTTTTGTGGAAAAAAAAATATTTTTTTATTTTCTCTGCTCTGCGTTATAATCTTCTGTGAAGCACTTGGGGGTTCAAAGTGCTCACCACACATCTAGATAAGTTCCTTTGGGGGTATGATTTCCAAAATGGGGTCACTTGTGGGGGAGCTCCAATGTTTAGGCACACAGGGGCTCTCCAAACGCGACATGGTGTCCGCTAACGATTGGAGCTAATTTTCCATTCAAGAAGTCAAATGGCGCTCCTTTCCTTCTGGGCCCTGCCGTGCGTCCAAACAGTGGTTTATGACCACATATGAGGTATTGGTGTACTCATGAGAAATTGCCCAACAAATATTAGGATCCATTTTACCCTGTTGCCCATGTGAAAATGAAAAAACTGAGTCTAAAAGAAAATTTTTGTGAAAAAAAAGTACTTTTTTTTTTTTTTTTTTTTAAGGATCAATTTGTGAAGCACATGGGGGTTCAAACTACTCACTATGCATCTAGATAAGTTCCCTGGAGGGTCTAGTTTCCAAAATGGGGTCTTTTGTGGGGGAGCTCCAATGTTTAGGCACACCGGGACTTTCCAAACGCGACATGGCAACCGATAAATATTCCAGCATATTTTCTATTCAAAAAGTCAAATGGCGCTCCTTCCCTTCTGAGCCCTGCCGTGCGCCAAAACAGTGGTTTATGACCACATATGAGGTATCGGTGTACTCAGAAGAAATTGCCCAACACATTTTTGGATCCATTTTATCCTATTACCCATGTGAAAATGAAAAAAATGATGCTAAAAGAAAATTTTTGTTGGAAAAATTAAAATGTCCATTTTTTCCTTCCATGTTGCTTTAGTCCCTGTGAAGTACCTGAAGGGTTAATAATCTTCTTGAATGTAGTTTTGAGTAGCTTGAGGGGTGCAGATTTTAGAATGGTGTCACTTTTGGTTTTTTTCTGCCATATAGACCCCTCAAAGTGACTTCAAATGTAAGGTGGTCCCTAACATTAAAAAAAAATGGTTTTGTAAATTTTGTTGTAAAAATGAGAAATCGCTGGTCAACTTTTAACCCTTATAACTTCCTAACAAAAAAAAATGTTTCCGAAATTGTGATGATGTAAAGTAGACATGTGGGAAATGTTATGTATTAACTATTTTGTGTCACATAACTCTGGTTTAACAGAATAAAAATTCAAAATTTGAAAATTGTGAAATTTTCAAAATTTTTGCCAAATTTCCATTTTTTCACAAATAAACGCAAAAATTATCGACCTCAATTTACCACTAACATGAAGCCCAATATGTCACGAAAAAACATACTCAGAATCGCTAGGATTCATTGAAGCATTACTGAGTTATTACCTCATAAAGGGACACTGGTCAGAAATGCAAAAAATGGCCAGGTCATTAAGGTCAAAATAGGCTGGGTCATGAAGGGGTTAAAGGGGGTTTTACACATAGCGATATCGCTAGCAATATCGCTAAAGCATCACCGATTTGGTGACGCAGCAGCGATATTGCTAGCGATATCGCTATGTGTGATACTTACCTCCGACCGGCTCCCCCGCTGTCTGTCGTTGATCACGCGAGATTGCGCAGCTCCATTTCTCGTCGGGCGATTCCTGCTGGCGCCGACGAGCGACGCGTGGGCGCAGGCGGGAGGACGTCAGGATCGCCGCGTCTGAATGGTAAGTAACGACCACTGTATCGCTGGTGCATCGCTGTGAGATCTGCCTGTGTGGCAGCTCACTAGCGACCATTTAGCGATGCACCAGCGATCCTCACCGGGTCGTATCGTTGTCGGGATCGCTGGTGCATCGCTAAATGTAAAGGGGCCTTTAGCTTGCAGGGTTTGTTGACTTCTTGTATTCACATGGTAATTTCTCCAACTTGCAGCTAATTGAGTGATTTCTATATTAAGTGAGCTACTTTAATCTTTTTAAATTATTTTTTTCAGTATCCAAGAGAACACTACACTACAACTTTTTATTGTTCTTTCACATGTACCTGTTCTAATTACACTTCTTAACGTTGTAATTTACTGCATTGTCACTCAAGATTGGTGATGTCCCAGCTCTTGGAAAACTACAACTCCCAGCATGGCATGACCTTCTCTGACAAGCTATACTGGGAGATGACTGTTTCACAACAGATGGAGAAACCACAGTTTGGCTACCACGTCTGAAAATGTAATTATAGTGCTTGAAAAAATCTTGTAATCTGAACGCTGCTAACCTCTTCTTTTTCTTCTTCTGCTTCTTCTTGTTGTTATTCAGTTGATTTTCCGCAATTAATGCGGCCCAAACCGCTACACGCACAGACTCCGTTGAGGTGTCGTTTCGAAGCCAGCGTCCACGAGTGGTGTGCTAAGTAATTTTCGTGTCGATTGGATTTGTAGTTTTTGCGCAATTTGCGTTTGAAATAACATTTTCCTCAATGCATTTCAATGGGAAAATGTTGCCACAGAGAAAACATGCCCTGAGGCGATTCAAATGACAGTTAAGCTCATTGATATGCGCAGGCACACCCAGTTACTATGCCAACGCCTACGAACTTCACATGACCCCCCAGGACAGAGTTTCTGGCAGATAATATCAGCTCTTAAAGCGAAACCCACAGCACAAATACAAATCTAGCTTCATCACATGACGCATGCCCCTGAGAGAGAATGTGCGCCAAAGTGGATTTAGAAGCCCAGTGAGCCAAACTGGCTCTTAAAGGGCAGATGCGCCAAAGTGATTCTTAAAGGGCCGGCACACCGAAATCAGTCTTAAAGGGCCGGCGCGCCAAATCGAAAGCTGGGTGACCCCAGGCTCCAAATCGAAGGCTGAGCCACCCCGGCCTCCAAATCGGAGGCTGATCGACCCTTGCCTACAAATCGGAGGCTGAGCCACCCTGGCCTCCAAATCGGACCCAGAATGGCTCCGCTCACCGAATCTGACCGAGTGGCCCCGCCCACCGAATCAGACCCTGAGGGGCCCCGCCCACCAAATTGGACCCTGAGGGGCCCCACCCACAAAATCGGACCCAGAGTGGCCCCGCCCACCAAATCGGACCATGAGGGGCCCCGCTGACAAAATCGGACCCTGAGGGGCCCCACCCACAAAATCGGACCCTGAGGGGCCCCACCCACAAAATCGGACCCTGATGGGCCCCACCCACAAAATCGGACCCTGAGGGATCCCGGCCACCAATTCAAGCCCTGAGGAGCCCAGGCCACCGAGTCTGATCCTGAGGGGCCCCACCCACCAAATCAGACCCTGAGGCCAAAGTGGCCCCTGAGAAGCACCCACAGTTAAAACGGATCCTGATTTGAAAGTCTTGCAGGGGCAGCAGGCAAGTCTCTTAAAGGGGCAGCCCGGGCACCATTTCAAAGCACTATCTGTACTTCCTTCAGGAAATACACATCTAGTTATTATTATTATTATTTTTTTTGCAGACTAAAGCGCCCAATCAATCATGATGCAGTTTTCCATTGGATCAGTTTTAGCACTCTTCCATAGATCTAGATGTTTATGTAACCAGCAGTTGCCGATGCTCTGTGCAATTTCATGTAAGGATGCCGGCCACCACATAAGATATCTTTAGGCTGTGTTCAACAATTTCGGCTGCAATGTGATTTTTTTTTTTTGCTGCAGTTTTCTGAAAATGTTGCAGGGTTTTTTGCTATGATTTTGAAAAATTATGACAAAGGCCGTGGTCACACGTGCAATGCGTGAAACTCGCGCCTCAATACCCGGCACTGCCTCCGGCACTCGAGACCGGAGTGTGCAGCTGCATCTATTTCTATACAGCTGAATGCTCCGGTCTGAACTGTCGGCGTCAGTGCCGGGTATCGAGGCGCGAGACTCGTGCGAGTTTCTAGCATTGCAGTTGCAAGTGTGACCCCGGCCAAAAGTTGAATTTTTCTCATAAGTTTGGGAAACCCTATAACAAATTGCATTGTGTGAATACAACCTTTGGCCATGATTTTACGTCAGTATTTGTAAGTCTGCATCAGCAGTGGGTGATAATACAGAAGTGGTTTCTATTATACTTTTCCTCTGATTGTTCCTCTCTTGGTTTTGGCTTATAAATACTGATGTAAAATACTGATGTGTGAACGCGGCCTATAGGGTACTTATAAAAAGCTTGTCTCTTCTGAACACTGTATTTGAGGTGAAGGCGGCGCACTTCAGCTGATTGCCGCAGGAAAGCTGTAGCGGCAGAAATCAGCTATTCCATGTCGGCAGCTCTAATGATTGGCTAGTTTATCCAGAAGAAATGCGTAAGAGATCAGTCGCCCTAATGTCCCACAGATGGCACAGGTGAAATATAATGCAGGGAATGCACAGAATAGACCTCTTGAACATTGAAATGATTACAATCTATTTTTGCATAGACTCCCTTTCCATGAAATCCTTTCCTGTCTGCATTTTTTCTTTTGTACAGATATAATGAGTATTTCTTGTGTGCCTGTATGCTGGTTGCATTAGGACAGCGCATAATAGCAGTAACTACTTGATTATGGCGCACAGCCCGTATGAATAATGATCGGCACAGTACGATTGTGGAAAGATTATGATTAAGATCTTTGATATGAATGAAAATATAACTGTTCTCATTAAGTGCTTTTCTCATGCGGTCGCCTTTCTCTTTGATGTTCAAATCCACCAAAGTAGAACATTTTGGAAACATGGGAGTTTTGTTAATTATCCATTTTTAGCTGCGTATATTGCCTGTGCCAGTCTGCTTGCTCAGTGGGAGCAGTGATACGCAGCGACAGTGATTTAGTGACGGCGGCGCTCCTTCATAGAGCACACGTGATGGTGGCATTGGGTAAATGCTGACATACCCAGTAATGTGCAACCCCCTGAGGAGCCTCCTCATTGACTGGAGTTCATTTACTGCTGAACACCTTTATCATTGTCACCATATAGTGAGTCGCAAATTACTATTATTATTTTTTTTTTTTTTTTAAATAAACCATTTGATGTTAAATTGTGAATATTAAATGGTTTAGATTCACACATTTCAGCTAGTGGTAACTAGTAATTCACCTACTAGATTTATAAACCTTCCTTGTCAAACTTGTTAGCTAAATGTCATGTGCAGCACCATGGAATCAATGGTGCTATATAAGTAGTAATAATTGCTATAGCTATACTGCAGAGAGTATTTTGTGTAGCAATGGTTTTATGTGCTACATATTGTTTGCATGGTTTAGGCTGGGGCTGCAGGGTCACTGCGGCCATAACCCATCTCATGCGGCCACAGATCACTCTATGCGGCTACATTGCAGGTGAAGCCTCAAAAAGTAGGACCAAGCTGGATTCTTTGTGATTTTACTAGTCGTGGGTCACAACGCGACCCCATTCATTTGCATTATGCTGTGTTGTAGCGGAATAGAGCAATTTATTGGTTGTGCAACCTGTGCTTCCGACAAATTTTTCTTGACAACCAATCCTTAGGCCGGGGTCACACTTGCGAGTGCAATGCGAGAAACTCACACGAGCCTCTCAGCTGCATAGAAAGACATACAGCCGCACACTCCGGTCCCGAGTGCAGGGTATTGAGACGAGTTCCTCGCATTGCACTCTCAAGTGGGACCCCAGCATTAATGTAAAGCTAAAGAGAAGTATTCTCGGTGGCGTTAAGAGGATTGCAAAAAGTAGAAAGTAAAAAAGTTTTACCTGTGCATTAAAGCAGTAAGTTGAGGCTCAGTTCAGATTACATTAAAGCAGTATCTGTGCATTAGATGTGTCCAAAGGGCTCTATTCCAGTCTTTTTGGCATCTGTTTTGCTGTATGTACTGTACAGTTAGATCCAGAAGTATTTGGGCAGTGACCGAATTTTTGCGATTTCAGCTCTGCAGGCCACTATTTTTGATTTAGAATGAAACAAACGCGATGCATTTGAAGTCCAGAATTTCACATTTAAAGGGGTTGAACCAAAATATCCTGTGAAACCATTTAGTAATTGAATCCAATTTTCTACAAAGTCATATCAGGGTCTCAAAAGTAATTGGACAAATTAACTTTACAATAAATAAAAAGTTCATTTTTAATACTTTGTAGAGAATCCTTTGCAGGCAATGACTGCCTGAAGTATGGAAGCCTTGGGTTCCTTTGTGAAGCTTTACAAGCCTTTACTGCAGCTGACATCAGTTGTTGCTTATTTGTGGCTCTTTCTGCCCTAAATGGAATGTGTATTCACATTTGACCTATCTAAACTATTAATATGGACATACAGGTTATAGAATGCCGAAAACTGTCCTTCCTGTGCGTCTCATATCAGATTGTTGCTGAGAAATCCTCTTTTATCACTTTGTTAATTACCTCTTCCAGGCTCCAGGGAGGACCCCTGGAAGATAACTCTGCCTCCAGAGCTTATTTTACATGAAGGGGAGTTTCCAGTGTGATGTGTGAAGGTTACCACTGTTACCAGTGTGATATGTAAAGGTTACCAGTGTGGTGTGTAATGGTTACCACTGTGGTGTGTAATGGTTACCACTGTTACCAGTGTGATGTTTAAAGGTTACCACTGTTATCAGTGTGGTGTGTAATGGCCGCTCTCTGCTCTACAGATCTCTCTGCAGAGCTGTGTGTGATTATACCTGGTACATCTGCAGGTTGCAGCTCACAGGCAGACAGGGCAGCAATATTGTTGTAATACAGCAGAGCTGAGAGAGGAGCAAAAAGTATTTATGCAGGAAGACAAATTTACCTTCCCCTGTTCTTGTTCGTTTCTTACCTCACTGGTAACTCCCCTTCATGTAAAACAAGCTCTGGAGGCAGAGTTATCTTCCATGCAGCGTCCTCCCCAGAGCCTGGAAATGGTCGCTTATATAAAGTGATAAAAGATGATTTTTCAGCAACACATCTGATATCAAACACACAGATAGGATTTTTTTTCGTTTGCCTATAACCGGTATGCCCACGTAAATAGTTTAGATTAGTCAAATGTGGTGACAGATTCCCTTTAAGTTTTCTCTTAAAGGGGTTTCCCCACGAACAAAGTTGATTTTAATCAATACATATTGGAATAGTAAGAATTTCCACAATTGGATGTGTTTAACTAAAATGTTCCTGTGTTGAGATAATCTTATAAATGTGTCCCTGCTGTGTACTGTGTGTCTGACCATGCAGGGACATGGTCTGATCATACCACAGCTCCTGGGCAGGGGGGGAAGGCAAAAGAGGATGCAGACATTACAGCTGTTTTTTGGGGTGACAAAGCATTTCTTTGGCTAGTTTCACACTTGCTTTTTTTTGCAGCGCGTTTTTCCCGCAAAAAAAGCATTGAAAAAACGCATACAAAAGCATACAACTGCTGCGTTTTTTTCAAGCATTTTTATGAGCATGCATGAAAAAAACGCAGCGTTTGTATGCGTTTTTAGTGCGTTTTTACAGCGTTTGCGTTTTTTTCCAACATTAGGTGGCCCCTCACACTAACCCAAACCATGACTTTACTAACCCTAACCCTTAACCCTAACCCTGACCCTAAACCTTAACCAAACCATACTTAACCCTAACCCAAACCCTAAACCCTAACTAACCCTGACCTTAACCCTGACCCTAACCCTGACCCTAACCCTTAACCAAACCATACTTAACCCAAACCCTAAACCCTAACTAACCCTGACCTTAACCCTGACCCTAACCCTTAACCAAACCATACTTAACCCTAACCCTGACCCTAACCCTTAACCAAACTATACTTAACCCTAACCCAAACCCTAACTAACCCTAACCCTGACCTTAACCCTGACCCTAACCCTTAACCAAACCATACTTAACCCTGACCCTAACCCTTAACCAAACCATACTTAACCCTAACCCTGACCCTAACCCTGACCCTAAAACCCTAACCCTTAACCAAACCATACTTAACCCTAACCCTAACCCTTAACCAAACCATACTTAACCCTAACCCTGACCCTAACCCTAAACCCCCTTAACTAACCCTGAGGCCGGTTTCACATTAGCGCTTTTTAAGCGCACGCACGGCCGGGGGTAGCTCCGCCCCCGAGCCGGCTCTCTGCCCGGCGTGCCCGCCCCTTGCTTGTAGCGCCGCCTACTAGCGGACAGCGGCGCCTGCGATCGGCGCACCCTATCTTTAGCATAGGGTGTGCAGATCGTGCGCAGGCCGTGCGCTAGTTGCGCTTTGACCTGCGCTGCGCACTTTTGACGGTGCGCCGTGCGCGCAAAAATCGAACTTTTCGGATTTTGGCGCGCACGGCGCACCGTCAGAAGTGCGCAGCGCAGGTCAAAGCGCAACTAGCGCACGGCCTGCGCACGATCTGCGCACCCTATGCTAAAGATAGGGTGCGCCGATCGCAGGCGCCGCTGTCCGCTAGGAGGCGGCGCTACAAGCAAGGGGCGGGCACGCCGGGCAGAGAGCCGGCTCGGGGGCGGAGCTACCCCCGGCCGTGCGTGCGCTTAAAAAGCGCTAATGTGAAACCGGCCTGACTCTAACCCAAACCCCTAAATTCCATGGTTAACAAAAAAAAACGCATGTGCAAAAAAACGCATACATGAGCATGCCAGTGCGCACGTATGCGCATCCATAGGCTATAATGGCCATTTTTAGCGCAAAACGTGCGCATACGTGCGCATGCGCTTTTTTGCAGGGCCAAAAAATGCAACATGCTGCGTCTGGAAAATACAAACGCACACCCCAAAAAAACGCAGCGCATGAAAATCGCATACGTGCGCTTACCAGCGCGCAGGTATGCGCACCCATGTTAAATATAGGGGAAAAAACGCATGCGCAGGTATGCGTTTTTTTCCAGCGCAAAAAAACGCAAATGTGAAACCAGCCTTAGCCTGTTTTTTTTTTTTTTTTTTTTTTTTTTTTTTTTTTTTTTAAAGTTTTACCTCAAAGAATTATTTACGATCCCATGCTGTAATGTGTGTACACTTTTTTTCCTTCATCCCCTGGCCAAGAGATTTGGTATGATCAGATACAGCCATTACACAGTAAATAGCATCTATAAGATTTTCTCAACACCGGAACATTTATTTTAAAGACATTCAATTGTGATAATTATTACAAGATCTATTGATTAAAATGAACTTTGTTCATGGGACAACCACTTTAAGACCGGGATCACACATGCGAGAAACACGGCCGAGTCTCGCATGTTAATACCCGGCACTCGGATCGGAGCGTGCGGCCGCATAGCAATACATGGAGCCACACGCTCCGTTCCCAAGTGCCGACGGAGGTGCCGGGTATTAACATGCGTGTTTCTCGCATGTGTGATCCCGGCCTAGGAATGTGAATTGCTGCTCGATGGGGGTTGAGAACTGGTGATTGACTTCGTCATTGCAGAATATTCTAACTCTTTGCCTTAAACTCCAGGGTTGCTTTCTCAGTCTTGGGTTATTGTCCATCTGTACTGGGAAGAACTGTCAAATCAACCTTGCTGTATTTGGTTGAATCTGAGCAGATAGTTTTGCCCTGTACACTTCAGATTTCATCCAGCTTCTTCTGACTTCAGTCGCATCATCAAAAAAACACTAGTGACCCAGTGTCATTGGGAGTTACGCTTGCCCATGCCTTCACACTACCTCCACCATGTTTTACAGAGGGATGTGGTGTGCTTTGATTATGACCCGTTCCAAGACTATTGTCTTGTTACCATCATTGTGGTCTGTTTTCTCTTCCATTGAAAGCTTCTTTCACAACATATTGTCAGTTCACATCTGAAATCGGCTCCAGACCTTTTACCTGCTTAATTGATGTTGTATTAATGAGGGATTGGCCCATGCAGCCTATTAAAGAGCTTTGAGATCATTGTCAAGTAACTTTTGGTACCGTTAAAGAGAGACAGCTACGTATTAAAGAGCTGTAATTCCTAAACCCTTACTGTATTTAGGATGTGAATACCCTCAAATTGAAGCTGAGAGTCTGCACTTAAAGCCCATATTAATTATATCTGTATCTTCAATGTGTTTTGGTAAACAGCTAAAATGTCAAAACTTGTGTCACTGTCAAAATATTTCAAGACCTAACTGTATATGATTGAGCCTTGTATTAGGCGTATACATCATCAGCAGTGAATACTTATGTTTGAATGTAGCCTTGGTCAGTCTTGAACATGGTGCAATGATTTTGAGTAATATGATATGTAATGATACTGACTATGATTCAACCATATTGTCACTAATAGCATTCATCACACTAGAAGATATTCCAATTTTTATTAGATAATCCAAATGTAAACTTTTAATCCTTAACAATTACTTGTAATATTACATATATTCTGTCATATAGTCTACAGCGTTATAGGTCAAATTGGGATTTGTTTTCCAAAAAAGCCATTGCATATGGTTGTGTTACAGCGCCATACACTGGTTTTCAATATTACAGCATTCATGTAAGTGCATGCAGCCTTTTAGAACAAAAGCCTATTTGCATGATCGGCAAAGGAGCATTCATAAAAACGTTTAATTTTAATCATCGAGCTGTATAGACAAGTTGCCTATCATCTGACAAAGAAACAAAATGTTAATTTGTGGCCTGACTGAATCTTTCATATGGCCTTTAAATAATAATTAGTTTTGGCAGCACATCGCCCTGTGTAATAGAAGATGTGCTGCCGACAACCTGCATTCTGTACGGAGAAAGATTGGATTAGTGATAGACTTGTATAGAGTCCAAAGTTGCCCGTTTATGGGCTGAACTCTCCTTGTATGTTATTCTTTGGGCTTGGATTTTATGTGAATCCAACACTCAGTGCTCATAGCTCTGTAGTCTGTAGTTTTTGCCTTCATACATCCTTGTGTGCATAAGACCTACAGGTGCTTATCACAAAATTAGAATATCATCAAAAAGTTAATTTATTTCAGTTCTTCAATGCAAAAAGTGAAAACCTTATATTATATAGAGTCATTACAAACATAGTGATCTATTTCAAGTGTTTATTTCTGTTAATGTTGATGATTATGGCTTACAGCCAATGAAAACCCAAAAGTCATTATCTCAGTAAATTAGAATACTTTATAACACCTACTTGAAAAAACGATTTTAAAATCCGAAACGTTGGCCTACTGAAATGTATATTCAGTAAATGCTCTCAATACTTGGTTGGGGCTCCTTTTGCATCAATTACTGCATCAATACGGCGTGGCATGGAGGCGATCAGCCTGTGGCACTGCTGAGGTGCTATGGAAGCCCAGGTTGCTTTGATAGCCTTCAGCTCGTCTGCATTGTTGGGTCTGGTGTCTCTCATCTTCCTCCTGACAATACCCCATAGATTCTCTATGGGGTTAGGGCCCCATTACACATAGCGACGCACCAGCGATCCCGACAACAATATGACCTTGTCAGGATCGCTGGTGTCATGATCGCTGGTCAGCTGCCAAACAGGCAGCTTCACCAGCGATCAGCACCAGCGACACGGGGGTAACAAGCGACGCATGTCGCTTAGTTGCCCACTGTGTAGCTTAGTTACCAGTGCGCTGGTACAGGGAGCTGGTAACCAAGGTACACATCGGGTTTCTAAGCGGCGCGCGGCACTTAGAAACCCGATGTGTACCTTGGTTACCAGCTCCCTGCATCAGTGCGCTGGTAACTAAGGTACACATCGGGTTTCTAAGCGCTGCGCGCCGCTTAGAAACCCTCTGTTTAGTTTAGTTACCAGCTCCTGCTCGCTGATTGCTGGTCTTCCGCCTGTCACACGCAGCGATGCGTGCTGGCCAGCGGGAGACTAGCGATCAAAAAAATGTCCTGGCCATTCCAGGACGATCAGCGATAACCGGCAGGTCGCTGGTCAGTGTCACAAACAGCAATCTCGCTGGTGAGATCGCTGTTGCATCACAAAATTTGTGACTCAGTGTGACGGGGGCTTTAAGATCAGGCGAGTTTGCTGGCCAATCAAGCACAGTGATACTGTTGTTTTTAATCCAGGTATTGGTACTTTTGGCAGTGTGTATGCAGGCCGCATGCAGCGTCATGGGCCCATAGGCGTAGCTGACCAGTGGAGGCACGGCCGTGGGCGGAGCTTAGTGGCGGCTGTGCACAGCCCGATGCAGCTCCAAGGAACGCAAGTGTGAAAGTAGCCTTACACATGAGCATGTTGGATAACACCTTATCCCACCACATTCTCTCATCACTAATAATAATCTCTTGGGGCAGAGTTTTCTCCAGGCAGTGTCATCCTCACCTGGAAGAGATTATTTATACAAAGTGATAAAAGATGATTTTTCAATAACAAGGCATTGGATATGAGACACACCGGTATCACTCTCCTCAGCAGTCTGTAACCTGTATGCCAATATTAATAGTTGATGAATCCAAAGGGAGTTTGTAGCTATATTCCGCGCTGCCGCTTTAGACAAATTCCAGGAGAATGCTGTATGATTGCAGTGGTTTTATTCTACGCGTTTACGGTGGTATTTCCTGATGAAGGGGGCATGAGACCCCTGAAACGCGTAGAATAAAACCACTGCAATCATACAGCATTCTCCTGGAATTTGTCTAAAGCGGCAGCGCGGAATATAGCTACAAACTCCCTTTGGATTCATCATTTCTTTGGTCACTGAAGACCTGTGGATCTGCAGCAGCCGCTACCTACACGCTCTTATCTCATCCTAACCAGGTGAGCATATTTCATGATATACTGTCTTTTGTAACGTGGATAAGACCCTATTGCGCTTTTTTGTCTCCCCCTTTTTTTGCAATAATATTAATAGTTGGTGACAGATTCCCTTTAAGCAGATTCAATGTCAGGACTTTCTTAACGCATAGAATGACATATATAAGATTTTAAAATATGACACTAGTTACAAAATCTGAATGCATGTATTGAAACGTCTGCTTTTTTTTTTTTTTTTTTTCTGTAAGAAAAATTCTCCCGTGTGAACTTGTCCTGAGGCAAGGGACACTTAAAGGGAATCTTTCACCCCTTTTTTGAGATATCATATAATGGATATCATTCAATTGTGTGTCACATAAGGATTCTCTTAGTACTTTTGCTTCCCCCTGACCCCGCACCTTTCATGCATAAATACCTTGTTTATATCGGTTCAGATGTATGTAAACTGCCGCTGTCTGGTCCGCTGGGCGGGGCTTATTCAACTGCTCCCCCCTTTCTGTCTTCCTCTACGCATTTCTTCTTGTGTAGAGCAAGACAGGAAGGGGGGAGCAGGTGAATAAGCCCCGCCCAGCGGACCGGACTGCGGCAGCTTACATACATCTGAACCGATATAAACAAGGTATTTATGCATGAAAGGTGCGGGGTCAGGGGGAAGCAAAAGTACTAAGAGAATCCTTATGTGACACACAATTGAATGATATCATTATATGATATCTCAAAAAAGGGGTGACAGATTCCCTTTAAGGCATTATTGAATTAGGCAGATACTATAATGAATTACAGCTGACAGAAACACTTGGTCACAGTATAAAGAAATGTGATCCTCCATCCAGCTCCAAACCAGCAGTGCTGTCTGGAAGGATAATTAAATGGTAAATGGTCAGGCTGATTGCTTTTTCTTGCGTGCACCCCCCTCCCGCCGGATTATGTGAAGGAGAGCGGTGTGTTATGGTTGACTATGTAAACTTGTACACTCAGGGTATGTGCACACATAGTTTTTTGTCTCTGCGGATTTTGTAGAGAAAACTGCAGGAAATCCGCAGGACAAAGTGCTGCGGTTTATCTGCGGTTTTGCCCTGCGCTCATAATGGATGAGGTGTAAAACTGCAGCGTTTCTGCACCAAACAATTGACATGCTGCGTTTTGAAAACCGCAGCAAAACCGCGTGGAAAAAAACGCAGCATGTGCACAGCTTTTTTTTATTTCCATAGGAAATCAAGGTACTGTACAACGCAGCAGAATCTGCTGCGTTTCTGCAGAGCCAAAAACGCTGCGGAAACGCAGCAGAAACCGCAAAGTGTGCACATACCCTAAAGGGGGTTTCACACATAGCAATATCGCTAACAATATCGCTAAAGCATCACCGATTTGGTGACGCAGCAGCAATATCGCTAGCAATATCGCTATGTGTGATACTTACCTCCGACTGGCTCCCCCGCTGGCTATTGCTGATCGCGCAGCTCCATTTCTCGTCTTCTGCTTCCTGCTGGGCTTCCTGCTGGCGTCGACGAGCGATGCGTGGACGCGGGCGGGAGGACGTCAGGATCGCTGCGTGTGAAAGGTAAGTAACGACCGCTAGATCGCTGCTGCATCGCTGTGAGATCTTCAGGTGTGAAAGCTCACTAGCGATCATTTAGCGATGCACCAGCGATCCTGGGTCATATCGCTGGTCGGGATCGCTGGTGCATCGCTAAATGTAAAGGGGCCTTAAGGAACAATTTCTCCAGGAACCAATTGTGAAGAAATATCTTAGATCATAGGAATAAACCAAAATATTTCAGCTGTTTAGTAATAGAATAATCCACAAAGAAATTATAAACTTTAGGGTTTTTTTTCATGCAGTCGCTGTGAGGCACTTTGCCAAATTAATGAGGTTAGGTGAAGTTCACGTCCGATAGGAGCCATCTAGTCCACATTTTCTGAAAAGTCTGCTTTCAGAATGGATATAAATGTATGCAACTATATCTACAGCTGTCATTACGGACACAGTATTGCCAGTGCTACATATGACGGTAATAATCACACCTAACTATTGCGGGGCATTTGTAGCATAGTAAAAACCAGGTATCACGTTATAAAGAAAGGCATATTTGTCCTGTTACGCTATGTTCACATGTGGCGCTTTGGCTACATTATTTTCTGTACGACAAACCTTCCCTCATGGCAGGAAAAATGCTGCTTACTAAACTCTAAAATTTGTAGCTTTTTACATGTTTTTTGTGCATTTTCCTGATGGATTTCATTTGTCCTTTTGTCTGCAGAATATGTTAAATAATTAGTAAAAAAAAAAACATTAGGATCCGCGTTCCACTGCAAATATTCTTAAAAATGCTGCACAAAGGTTTATATTGCATTTTGTAAGCATTTTTACACTTTTATAATGTGAAAAAGGAAATCACCTGCTCACCTATTTCCAGCTTTAGATTTTGGAGAGCCTGGAGTAGAAGAAGTCGATCAATTGGAAAAAGGAGATGCGTTTGTCTGTTTCGATCCAATTAGTTTAAAATTATAACTTTATTTCAAGCATTTAAAATCCATAGAAGAGTGATGTGTGGATACCAATCTCAACGCGTTTCAAATGCTATATACATTCTTACTCATGATGGTATTTGAAACGTGTTGATGATCAGTATCCACTCACTACTATAATTGAGTGGGTCGGTACACCGGACTCTGGTTCAGCCTCCAGGACTGTGGTGCCTGGCGGCTAGATGAGAGGCCTGCGAATGTCTTAACATCTGATGTCCCTGACACAGCTTTTGATGACTGAGGGCTGGTGCGACTTCACGTGTTAGACGTTACGTTGCACCAACCATGACAAATCAAATGCCACTTTGGTGACGTCGGAATTAAGAGATTTTAGAATCATCGTGTGTTAGATTTGGAAAGGGCCTCCGGGGTCATCGTGCCCAGCCCCCTGCTCAATGTAGGATTCACTAAACCATCTCAGACAGATGTCTGTCCAGCCTCTGTTTGAAGACTTTCATGGAAGGAGAACTTGCAACTTCTCATGGCAAACCTGTTCCACTCATTGATCACCCTCACTGTCAAAAAGATTTTTCTAATATTTAATCTGTATCTTCTCCCTTTCACTTCTATTCCATTGCTTCTCGTTTCCATGTGCAAATGATAATAATGATGATCCCTCTACACTGTGACATTCCTTCGTATATTTGTAGACCGTGTGGTTCAGTAACCACTGTGTCCACTAGGGGGCGCTGTGTGGGTGCCCTAGGATAGGCATACAGGCATGTCCATTGTAGTAATGGAAATAGGATGAACGGCAGGATGGTAAATGACTGTTATGTATCCCAGGGTGGGTGGCCCTGGGATGGAAGCTTGAATGTGTGTTAATCAGCAGAGGTACTGCTGAGGTTTTTGGTACAGTGTATCAGGGAAGGCTTTCAGGTGGCTGTGAGACGGGTGGAACCAGTCACCTACAAACCCACCCAGGGACGTGTGTCTGAAGTAAAGCCTATGTGTGTGGTTGTGAATCTGAAGGACCTGCAATGAGGTCATAGCCATGTGATGCTGTGGGTGTGGCTACGGACCATATAAGGTGACCAGGGTAGGTCACATGAGTGAATGCCTGGATCTGATTGGTCCGTGTGGAAGGTCCAGGAGGGCCGGCGTGCTAGAAGGTGTGCTGCCTTCCTGAAGCGCACATGTGGACACCGCTGACTGTGTGTGACCTGTGTGTAATAGCCTGTGAGTACTGGACAGTCCCCAGGAGGGAAGGGACGTCAGGGCTGAGAAGCAGCTAAGAGGTAACCCCGGACAGGGGGAATTACCTGAGAGACTGTAGAGCCTGTTTACTGGACAAAGTGCAGCCCGTGTGACCACAGGGCTAAGAGAGCGGAGCGCTACATTGAATCTTCATTTGGTCTGATTTAAGACTGTTGCTGCTACATGGTTTATGCTGCACAATAAACCAGATAGACTGATTTATGTGAACAACCCGTGCCTGACGTGGTTAATCCACTGCCGAGTGAGTGTCCCTCAACATGAACACTGGGGGCTACCTTACAACCGCTATTAAGTCTCCTCTTAGTCTTTTTTTTTGTAAGCTAAACATTCCTAGTGTCACGTGGGCCTGTCCTGTGTGACACGACCCGCAGGCCGGTAACTAACACATCAAGACACGGGGGAAGGGGAAACAGTTGCAACGGTGGGCCCTGCGATAGGGAACGGGGACGTGGAGACCTCCTGCACTCCCCTGAGTCAGTGTCCCTCACACTCCTAATGTTCACTATACAGGCTCCTCACCTGTCGCCGAGCAGGAACCTGTCACCCTAGCACACCCTACACCTATCCCTTGCTAGGGAGCTGGGTGGTGCAGGCACTGGCCCCACCGCTGTACTAATACACCAGGGAAAAGTACAAACAGGGAAGCACCACATAGCTTTGCTCTGTTGCTATTGCTCCCAGTAACAGAGTCCACCACCAGAATGCAGCTTTCCTCCCGAATAGCTGCTACTTCTCCAAGCTATGTCAGAGCTGCAAGGAACACCTCTCTGTAATTCCTTCCTTCACCAGACTTTACACCAGAGCTCCCCTGAGCTGCTCTCTGTAGTTCCTTCCTTCACCAGTCTTGGTTGGAAATGAGCAATATCACCAACACCTGCTCATAGACCATGTGACCCTATATAGGAAAACGGAATGGTCAAATGATCAGGGGCCAAAAGCTGCTATAATCCCAGTGACCACCGGGGGCAAAAGGCAAAGCAAAGAAAACATCAAGTGCAATGACCCTAACGGCCACCGGGGGCAAAACTAGAACTGAAACCAGGAGCTTATGGAAAAAAAAAGGTTACTAGTGCTTTTATCTGTCATAATCCAGCATGGATCATGACAGTACCCTCCCTTAATGAGGGGCCTCCGGACCCTCAAGACCGCTCCTCATAAGGGAACCACCTACAGCGGCGACGCCCAGGTCCAGAGTTCACCCCAGCAACTACCTGCACTTCAGGTTTATGACAAACGAGCACCGCTGGCAATGTATGTTCTGGAGGCACCACACATCTCCGAAGTGCCGCCCTGGGGAACGAGTTGTGTATGTGTGTGTTTGGGGGTAACTTGTGCTGCTAAGACTCCGCATCACACTTCCACTGGATGTTTTTTGGTGGCCACCCATACATGCTCGTTCACACACAGGTCCGGACCTGAACGTTTATTGCCACACATTCGTTTGTCACAATTCGGTGAACTCTTTCTGGGATTGACAACAGAGGCGTCCCCCTGTGTCACCACACTCACACCCCTGCAATTCACCACGGGGTACACCACCCTCCAACCCCTTCCACCACGAGGTCTGCGCCTCCCAGGGTTGGCTAATAGCGAGGGTTGATACTTGCCCCTACTCTCCTGCAACACATCTGCTGCTCTCACTGGAGAGAAAGGGGTTGGTTGAAGAGAGACGGCAGAGACAGTAGTCCCTAGGCAGCAGCCCTCACACGACTGCCCCCAGCTGACCACTTCCCTCGCCCGCCAATCTATTGCCGGGTTGTGTTTTTTAAGCCAAGGGAGGCCTAAAACGATAAGTACTGGCATTCCCTCCAAGACGTAGCATGACAAGGACTCCTCATGATGTCTTATACGTAGACAGATATTTTCTACGACTTGGGTCAAGCTCCCCTGGTTCAGTGGAATAGAGTTTATGGCCTGGATGCTTATAGGTTGGGCTAGCGTCCTACACCTCAGGCCATGAGTCTGGATAAAGCGAGCATCCACCAGACTGACTCCTGCTCCACTGTCCACAAGCACCGGTATCACCTCCCGTACCCCGCCAGCCAACACCTCTGCTGACATAGTACCTTGGGAGGGCAAAATGGTGAAAATATACACTCCCTGGTCGCCTCCCTCTGAGCGACCAGGGGAATGCGGCTTCTAAGATGGCACAGATAATTTGGCGCGCATTGGGCAAGCCTTAAGGACATGACCAGTCTGCCCACAGTAAAAACATGCCTCCACCACTCCCTGAACCGTAGGCAGGCCTGAACACAAACTAGCTCCTCCTACTTGCATAGGTTCATCTGGAGACTTGGCACGCACTGGGCAGACTCTCATGAAATGGCCCGGCTTCCCACAGGAAAAGCATACCCCACCACCACCACGAGCCGCAGACACCCCCTTTTTTGTTCCAACACCGGGCTGTCTCGGTTCCTCTGTCCGCACTGATGGGTCCTCCTCCCTAGCGAGGACAACAGGGGGCACATTTTGTGTATGTCTCTCCCTAAGGCGTCTATCCACCCGGATGGCAAGGGACATGGCGGCCTCCAGCGACCTGGGGGCGGCGTACTGCACCAGAGTATCCTGCAACTTTGGAGACAGACCCAGCACAAATTGACTCCTAAGTGCAGGGTCATTCCACTGAGTGTCAGTGGCCCACCTCCTAAACTCTGAGCAGTACTCCTCAGCAACCCGGGCTCCCTGTTTACACCTACGGAGTCGAGATTCCGCAAAGGGAGACGCCATCAGGATCCCCATACACAAGCGCCAAAACTGCAAAAAACTCGTCCACAGACTCTAATGATGGCAAATCGTCCGGCAGGGAGAAGGCCCAGGATTGGGGATCCCCCTTAAGAAGGGACATAATGATTCCCACCCATTGCTCTTCACACCCTTATGTACAAGGGCGCAGCCTGAAATACAATTTACAGGCTTGTTGAAACACCAAGAATTGATCTCTCCCTCCAGAAAATCTGTCAGGGAGGGATATCTTGGTTTCTGGCTGAGCCTGTCTCTGAACCAAGCCCCCAAAGCCCACCAACAGCTGCAGTTGCTGCACCAACTCAACGTGCAGCCCCCTAATCTCATCCGTAAAGATTTGCAGCATTTGGGCAAAGGTCTGCATTGGGTCCATGGCTCAGCAGTACAAAAATGTAAGGTTGGTGATAATGTCACGTGGACCCGTCCAGTGTGACACGACCCGCAGGCCGGTAACTAAGACAACAAGACATGGCACGTGTAACTGTCCTGTGTGACACGACCCGCAGGCCGGTAACTAACACAACAAGGCACGGGGAAGGGGAACAGCTACAGCAGTGGGCCCTGCGATAGGGAACGAGGACGTGGAGACCTCCTACACTCCCCTGAGTCAGTGTCCCTCACACTCCTAACGTTCCCTTTACAGGCTCCTCACGTGTCGCTGAGCTGGAACCTGTCACCCTAGCACACCCTACACCTATCCCTTGCTAGGAAGCTGGGTGGTGCAGGCACTGGCCCCACCGCTGTACTAATACACACCAGGGAAAAATACAAACCGGGAAACACCACTTAGCTTTGCTCTGTTGCTATTGCTCCCAGCAACAGAGTCCACAACCAGAAAGCAGCTTTCCTCCAGAATAGCTGCTACTTCTCCAAGCTTTGTCAGAGCTGCAAGGAACACCTCTCTGTAATTCCTTCTTTCACCAGACTTTACACCAGACCTCCCCTGAGCTGCTCTCTGTAGTTCCTTCCTTCACCAGTCTTGGTTGGAAATGAGCAATATCACCAACACCTGCTCATAGACCATGTGACCCTATATAGGAAAAGGCAATGGTCATATGATCAGGGGCCAAAAGCTGCTATAATCCCCTCCGGGGGCAAAAGGTAAAGCAAAGAAAACATCAAGTGTAATGACCCTAACGGCCACCGGGGGCAAAACTAGAACTGAAACCACCAGCTTAAGGAAAAAAAAAAAGGTTACTAGTGCTTTTATCTGTCATAATCCAGCATGGATCATGACATCTAGATCCTTTAACCATTCCTTGTAGGACATAGTTTGCAGTCCGCTCACCATCCTGTGTTTTGAGTTCATTTTCCCCTTCACCATTGAGCTCTGATGAACTCCCTCTTCTGGTGAAGGAAGGTAGTGAGGCTGATTACCAAGCACCTGAGCAGGATGATGATGACTGGGTGACTGGAATTGCTGACTGGATATAAGGAAGCCGACGCCCTTCTGCCTTGCTGGTGATTTCTCCGAGGGATTCTAGGAGACCAGTCTGATTCCTGCTCCTCAAAAGCTAAGTTTTCTGCTCTGCTTTTTGCATTTGTGTTTTGGTTTTGTTTTGCCTTGTTTCTCTGGATTTCTGCCATTCCCTGCTGGGGTGAGCTGAATTCCTTTTTGCTCTGTCTTCAGAAAATACCTGAGTACTGATATAGTCTTTTTGAAGCCTAGCGTCTTCAGGGCTTTTTTCTCTATCAGTCTGTTGGCTCTTGTTTTGATAGGGTTTTGGCGGATTGCAGACAGCAGCTTTTCTGTCCTGTCCTATTTAGTTAGCTTGGGCCCCATCATTTGCTCAGCCTATCTTTCTATCTGTGTGTGTTTTTTCATCTTGCTTCACCGTCATTATATGTTGGGGGCTGCTTATTGCTTTGGGGTCTGCTCTGGAGCAGTTTAGATTTCCCTTTCTGTCTTTAGGCTATTTAGTTCTCCGGCTTTGATCGAGGGGTCTAGGGCACCGTAGGAACCCCCCACGGCTACTGCTAGTTGTTGTTGATAGGTTCAGGGGTCTGCAATCCGATAGCTGCCAACTTCTCTGGTTGTCTGGACTTAGTTAGTATTCCTGTTTTTGCCTCCTACGGTGACTCATTCATAACAATCCTGGTAGCACTTCTCTGAATTTGCTCCAGTTTTTCAAAGTCTTTTTTAAATTGTGGTTCCCAGAACTGGACACAGTATACCAGATGAGGCCTCACCAAGGAGGTGTAGATGGGGATAATTAATCTACGTGATCTAGACTCTATTCTTTTTGTATAAATCCCAGAACTGGGTTTGCCTTATTTTTACTGCTGTCACACTGTTGACTCATGTGCAGTCTGTGATCTATTAGTATACCCAAGTCTTTTTCACAAGTGCTGTTGCATAGTTCTATTCCTCCCATTCTGTAGATTTAATTTTTATTTTTCTTGCCCAGATGGAGAATCTTGCATTTCTCCCTGTTAACCATACCATTCTGTTAGTCTCTGCCCATTGTTCAATCTAGATCCTTCTGAATCCTTTTTCTGTCTTTCTCTAGTGTTAGTTTTCCCTCCTGAATTTGCATCGTCTTCAAATTTGATTAGTTAACTTTGCTACCTTATCTAGATCATATATAAAAATGTTGAACAACACTGGGGCCAAGACAGAGCCCTTTGGTATCTCATTTGAAACACTCTTCCAGTTGGATGTGCAACCATTTATTACCACTCTTTGAGTGCAATCACTGAGCCAGTTATGAATCCACCTAACCGTAGCCTTGTCGATACCACACTTGGTAATTTGTTCAATAAGGATAGTATGAGATACTTTATCAAATTCTTTACTGAACTCAAGATATACTGTATCTACCGCATTTCTCTGATCCACCCAGTTAGTCATTTCATTATAGAAGGAAATTAGATTAGTCTGGCATGACTTGTTTGCTACAAACCCATGCTGGCTCTGGTTAATTACTGTATTCTTATACAAGTACTTACTATGTGCTGTTTAATAATTTGTTCAAAGATTTTTCCTGGTATAGAAGTAAGACTCCGCTGACCTGTAATTTCCTGCCTCCATCTTCTTTCCTTTTTTTTGAATATAGGGACAACATTTGCCCTTCTCCAATCTTCTGGGACTTTTCCAGGAATTGCAAGTCTCCAGTCTAGCCGTTGGGTACCACTGACCTAGACACTAGAACAGAAGTTTCTTGAATCGTCCGTTCATCTCTACTCACCACTGTTATATGGATTTTAAATGATTGAAATAAAGTACTAATTTTAACCTATTGGAATCGAGCTGGACAAACCCACTTTATTATTGGAGTTTACAATTGATTTCAATGATTTTTTGGTTTTCATTGGCTGTAAGCCATAATCAACATTAACAGAAATAAACACTTGAAATAGATCACTCTGTTTGTAATGACTCTATATAATGAGTTTCACTTTTTGTATTGAAGAACTGAAATAAATTAACTTTTTGATGATATTCTAATTTTGTGAGAAGCACCTGTATGCGCTGAATGAAAAAAAGCAGCATGATTTCAGAGATTTAATTGATTTTGCTGTTATAAGACGCTACGTATTTTCTGCACCAAATACGCTGCATAAATTATGCAGGAAAAATGCCACGTGTGAACAAACACTGATGTTATTGAAAGTAGAAAGTTTAGGGATATAGGGAGAATGAGGACGAATGAGACACGAAACAAAGATGTGGAAGCCAGATGACCTATTGAATATATCAACCTGACAAATTAAGCGGAGGGGTGAACCAATAATCTGCAGAGGGTCATTCATCTTCAATGTCGAAAACCTATCTGATCGTAGCATTGTGGCACCCTAAAAAAGTGACGTTAAAAATCAGGGTGCAGAATGTTCCTGAAGAATATTTGCTGAATGAAGAACCAATAAGGAATTCAATTGACCCTTATTTATGGAGTCAAACTGAAGAAGTTGGTAGTTTAAAAAGCAGATACAGAACAAATGGGTTGTAAAGACATGATAACGATTATGCTTACCCATTTTTGCCTGCAAGCAATGTCTTGTCCAAGAATACCATATGCATAATTTATAATGTTATTATACAGACCAGTTTAAAGGGAGTCTGTCACCAGTTACCACCTTGCAAATCTGCAGACAGCACTGGATAAAAGTTCTGGAAACCTGTTTAAACATACCTTTATGCATGTTCTTAGTATCCACAAAGCGGACAAGGTGAATTTTTAGTCCTGTATGTGGTGCTATGCCAAGTATGCCACAGGAGTTTTCAGACTGTGAAACGTCCTGGACTTTCTCCTCTGATTGCTACTTAATCCTTCCCTTGTGTTTGGAGGCGCAGTGATCACATTGACAATCATTAGTTGCGATGTAATAATTTATTGCCATCTTATGTTGCGCAACTTCAACTCACCATGCAACCCTATCATTAAAGTAAGCAGGCTGGCAGTCGGATTAGTGCCTATTTAGGCATTCAGATAAACTCTTGGCATTGCAAATAAATGAGGGAATCATGTTATTCCCAAGAACAGAGTAGGTTGGAGCGGTATCAGTTGGTGGTCAAAAGACCCGTAAAATATTAATGCAGACAGAGTTCACCAAGACAAATCATCCTAGACCTCAATAAGATATGGTGATCAGAGAGGGAGACTGTTAGAATTGGAGATATTTTTGGATTCTATCATTTGATGCCCGTTTTCCTGCAGATTAGCTCTGAATAACTAATTGGCCTATTTTCATTGAAAAGTTTTGAATTTTATTGATATGCCCCTTTTTCCCCTAGACTATTTTGTTGCAAGTTGCATTAAAGTATCAGAGCTTATTTTAATTAGTTATTTTAATAGTTCCCAAACGTCCTCCCAACCTCGTAAGAATTGTTACTTTTATATTATTTGGGAATATTTAGGATTAGTGATCATCCTTTGTCACATAGTGGTGAGTTTAGCATTTAATATGTTGCATCAGGATTTACTGTGTTTATTTAAGAGGACATATACCTGTGTACTCCGGTATCTTTCGGGATTGTTGAAAGGTTTTAATTTTGTTATTTATACAATACAGTAAAACATCCACCGTCAAACACTTTGCGTTTGCTCAGATTGAAAACAGTCTTAACAGTGAGTCATATTTTTTCTGATTTTTAATTGCTACCATATTTAGTGTTGGAATGTCCCTCCCTTATTTGCCCTGCGCTAAAGGCAGTGATTTAGCTATCTAGTGTGTCATAAATGTGGATTGTAGGCTTGAAACCTGTTGGTGTGTTTGTGTTTTTTATTTTGTCAGACATGTATTGTATAGTATAAATAAATAAATGGATTAAAACCCTTTGCTACATCTGTATTCCCGGGGGAACTGAGCCAACTCGAACGTCTTTTCCTTGTACCTGAGACATGAATATTCTGGAGTGATCTTTGCAGGAGTAGAGTCCAAAATCACCTCGTACCTGTAACCGACAGCAGCTAGAGAGTCACATTCAGGAACCCATAAGCCACCGGTTGGAAAATACTTCTAAAATTAAGATCTGTTGAATGGGGGGATTTATTATACTAATTACATGAAAATGCAATTTATACGGCTTGTATTTCGTAAATTAAGAAAAGCCGAAATATCAAGAGAGCTCTTTTTTTAATTTTTGGTGTGTACTACTAGGAGACCAGAATTTCTTCCATCTGTCTGTTAGCATCTTTTTAAGACTCCCTTTTCTGTTTCTTGGCTGTGATCCATTACTTATAAGATTAGCGTCCATTCTGCTTGTCATCAATCACATCTCCTCAGGCTGGGCTTTCTGGTTGCCTGCCAGTCTCTTATCACAGGGGCTCCTGTGACTGATGAGAGGTGAAGGTACACACAAGTGCAAAGTCAGGAGCGGTAATTCTAATCAGCATCTGAAGCCGGCTAATTGCTCCGGGTACTGCCTCAGTCTTTTGTTTCTGCCTCCTTATCTGTATTATGTCAGTGGGTATCTGCAGCATACTCATTCAGTGTGGATACTGATTTTCTGTCCTTGGCAAACACATGACTACAAATGCAATCATATTTTCTTATTATGCCACAACTGGAAATTTACTGTGCAAACTAATGAATAATTAAGAGTCAATTGGGGTCTGGGAAATAAAATGATATAAATGTGAAAGCTAGGCAGGCGAAACTATACATAATGCATAGACCTTTTATGATTGCACACAGGGAGCGATACAGAAACCAAATATATGCATATAAAATGTAATGAGTACCTGTCTAATGAGGAGAGAGGATTATGTATTACACTAGCGTATATATACTGCCCTCCAGGACTAGACCGAAACCGACTAATTAGATTTTGACACAAATCCTGGACAACGCCACTTCTAGGATTATGCTAGAAAATGACGTAAAGAACAAACAAACTGTATCCTTCCCAGTACCGAAACTTGATGTACAGAATCTAGCTGGGCTGTACTAGAAAGGCGTAGCTTGAAAAAATGTAAAGAAAAAGTAAACTTATCCGCTCACTCTACGTTTTGCTGACTTTTTGATCCAATGTTGCCAATATTTTGGAGCAAAAGAAAATGCACAGATGACAAATCCCATCTGGTTTCCAGGTGGTGGCAATAATTAGGGTAACAAGGTTTCAATCCAGCAATTACAGGGAAAAAAATTACAGCGTTATTTAAAAAATAATTAAAAGCAATGTTGAAGGAAAAATGGGAAAGGAGAGAAGGTGTTAAAATCACACGAGTAGGTTACAAGTTTCGATCCACATGGTTTCTTAATCATACACTCTGATGAAGGGAACCATGCAGTCCCAAACTCGTCACCTCATCATGTGATTTTATCACCCTCTCTCCTTCCATGTTTTTCCTTTCTATTTTTTTCAACATAGGTTTTTAATTATTTTTTGAATGTCAATTTGTGTTGCTGGATTGAAACCTAGTGACCCTAATGAAGGTACAGTGTGCAGCAACCACTATTTGGCATGGACAAAAAAAGGACATTTATACCATACGCGCCTCTCGCTCTCTAAAATATCTTCCAGAAATTACTATTCCAGTATATTACATGGATGTATACAGACTGAAATTAAAGAAATTATAGAGTTTTGTAATGGACAAATGTAACCCATGAAAAGACCTCGTTGTTAAGTTATTAAAGGGAAATGCGAGTTGCATGAATGTGACACAATATAAACTTGTGTTTTAGGTTCGGGAGCTACAGACGCGACTACAGAGTGTTCAAGCAACAGGTCCCTCCAGTCCTGGTCGGCTCACGTCTGCGAATAGACCAGTCAACCCAAGCACTGGGGAGCTCAGCACAAGCAGCAGCAGTAATGACATTCCTATAGCTAAGGTGAGAGCCTGTGTGTCTGCCATTACCATACCTGCTCTGTGGGATTAAAGCTGCAGATAAAGTAGCATTTCTGATGATAGATTGTAGCCTTTATTAAAATGACAGATTCCACAATGCAAAAAAGTGTAACTATTCAATGGCTTCTATTAAATTGATAATTTTCTGCATCTCCATAACTTTAGTGTGTTAAAGTAAGTCTACTATTATATATTCATTAATATACACTACTCACAAAAAGTTAGGGTTATTTGGATTTCAGGCAAAATTTAAGGAAAAAAGAAAAAGTTTATGCTACAGTGATATTTTAAGCAGGGGAGAAGTACTTCTGTGGTTTAACCTGAGGAAGAAAGAGGTGTGGTTCGAAACGCATTGATAAATAAAAAAAAAAACACATTTGTACCATCATAGCTTTTCTACTGCATCTTATACTACTGGCAGCGTGGCTTTCGCTTCACTTTCTCCAGTTCCACATGGCATCCCCTTCTGTGGATTTGCAGCAACCAGATTCTTTAGCAATTACAGGGGTTGTGCCTTTCATAACCCTTGAAGGTTAGCATATTATTTGCTTTTATTTCTCATTTTTAACCAGGATAATACCCTATTGCACTCATTATCTTTCCAGTTTTCATCATAATTTGACAGTAGTTAAATGCAGTGATCATACCTAGCTCCGATTGCTCCTGTTAGAGGCAGGGGCTGACTGTAAAACACAGCCAGCATCTGCCCTATGTGGAGCTCTATATACCTGCTCCATGACATAATAGTATGTCATGGGGCAGGAGGGGGGGTTTAAAGGTGATGGAAATGGGGGTCAGGCTTGGCTAATGAACAAAGCCAGATACCCCCTATGTAAGTATATAACTGATATACATATAGGGGGAATTTTGATGTGGAGCTTCTGGTACCATTGGACCAGCACTCAAAAATTTCACAGTTTAAAGTATATTATTAAGCCTAATTAATATTTGAATATCTGTATGTCAACCGATAGCCTTTTAACTGCTTCTGGACGGACTATAGACTATACATCCAAGCAGTCCCTGAATTGACATTATATAAACAGTTAATGTAGTCTAAGCAGCTTTCACAAAATTGAAAGGTAGGAAAGCCGCTGTTAAACTCCGCTATACTTTCCATTCAAAAGATAACCAGCTTATTACCATGTTTACCTTTCCCATGTATGTATACACAGCACTGTACTAGCTCTGTTTATATAGATTAGGATCTACTTACCCTGCTTCCTTTTCTGGACCCAGTGAACATGTAATCAATGGGTGTAGGACGGGAACAGGATCTGCTTAGTCCTAGGAAACCCAGACAATGTATATGTATGTGTGTGTATGTGTGTATGTGTATATATATATATATATATATATATATATATATATATATATAATTTCTATATAAAGGTGGATGCAACTTGAAATGTTTTTAGTGGTCCTTTGTGGCCATAAAAAAGTGAAAATAGACAGGTCTCCTATTTTTCTTTACATTTCCCCTCAATATCAGCAAAAAGGAATATAAAAATCCCATAAAAATTAGGCCCCATGTGTTGCAGGATAAAGAGTCAAAAATTATTTTTAATATTCGAATGAAAAAAAGTCATTATTAGGACATGTGCTATAAAAGCCAAAAATGTGATTGGTCTGGAAGGGGGGTTAAATGTCCCTGTCATGAACTGGTTAAACAGCTTTTTTCAATTTAGTGCTCTAGTTTTTTCATTCTTGCTTTACAAGAACCATAACTATTTTTATTTGTTTGGTTGACAGCCAAATGAGAGCTTGTTGTTTGTGGGACAAGTTTTATTCAACCATATTATGTATTGGAAAATGTAAGAAAGTTCATTGTATAGTTCCACTGTTGAATATTTTTAGGTTTTGATTTTATGACATTCACTTTGTGTTAAAAATAAGTTTTTACCTTTTGGAATTTTTTATTTCTTACTCGTTATAACTAGTGATGGCCGAACTCGAGCGGTAAAGTTCAAAAGTTCAGGGTCCGTACTGAACGCCTACTGTTCGGGCACAGACCCCAAACACTGACTTCTCCAGTAAGTCAGTGTTACTGATCAGGTGTTTCCCATACTATCCTCTGCATGACAGCATGAGAAACACCAGTGGCTCTGATCAGCAGTGAGATTATTACTGTCGGTCAGAGAACTGCGGTTCCCATGCTGTCAGATGACCGCATGAGCCAACATCCCTAACCAGCGGTAAAAAGCAGTTTACCATCGGTCACAGAGGCGTTAGCTGATGGGAGTTCTACTCCCAGCAACCTATGCTGCTAATGGTAGTATTTTTTTTTTTTTTTAAGTTTGAGCACATGCGCCAGCTGACAAGAGACTACTCCTCCCATCATGCTATGTCTACTGTCAATGATAAGTGATAGCAGGAGCCGCTGATGGGAGAAGTAGTCTCTTGTCAGCTGGCGCATGTGCTCAAACTTAAAAAAAAAAAAAAAAACACACATGTAAAATAATTAAATACATATGCAAATAAAATATAGAACACATTATACTCACCTAACACCAAATCCCCGATGCCCTTGTCTCCTGTAAACAATCAAAAATAATATACTCTTCTGTCCGCAAAACTCACAAAAAAGCAGCAAACACGCATTTTTGCTGCTGAATTTTTGCTGCGAAGAGATGCAGAGACCTTGCAAATTTCTTCAAGCAAATACTCAACATGCGCACATACCCTGAGACAGCAAAAGCCTGTACGTCGGTCTCTTGTGCAGAGCTATTGTTACTAGATAAGACAGGAATTTTTCAGTTGTCCTAATTACATACATTACACAGTATATAGTGTGTGTGTCAGTTTTTTGGTGAAAAATAAGCCACAAAAAAATCATTGTAGTTTTTAGTGCGGATTTGTTGCAAATGCCAGAAGTGGATCCAGTAGTAGGAGGAGGTTCTTCCATTTTATATTTTCCATTCCTTCTGAATTTACTTAGAGTTTTTGCCAAACTGCATGGAAAATGTTAAAATGCTCTTTAGATGATACAGATGCCCAAATTCTTTCCAAATGTATTGCACATAAACTCGAGTTGCAATGTGGAGACTAGTGTTCAGCTTTGCGTCCACTGGCAGGATCAGTTTAAAACTTACCCCCAGGTCTCTAGTGCTTGCATCACACCCACTCATCAAGTTGCTCCTTTATCCCTGATTCCTGGATCGACTCCAATAGTAGTTTAAAAAAATACGGAGTTCGAGACAATTTTGGCAAGTACACAACAGTAATCTCACGTCATTGAAAATCGAGGGAATAGATTGTCATGTGCATGGAAACTCATGTGGCTGAAGAGAACAAAGGTGAACTAAAGTTTTTGTTGCTTGCTCAAATCTGATCTGACTTCCCCATCCTAATTGACTATAATCTTAATTAGATATTAGATCTTCGTCACAAAGAGAAGTATTGTCACCCTCCACCCTCTCTTTTTCCGTCTTCCGTCTTTTCTCTTTTCCTTCTACTCTACTTTGAAAAACACTCGTAGATATCTGAGAAATTAAAATGTTCTCTTATGGCGCAGAGTCATATTTAGAGATAACTTGGGACTGCTCCATGCACATTTATTTTAAATGCCTATGTAATGAGACACTGGGTCTGAGCAGAAAAAGTAAATGAATGTGCATGCAAAATGTAATTGCATATGAACACATGACCTTTACACAGAGAAAACCAAAAGCAAAACACAAAACAAATATCCTGGAATAAAAAAGTAAAAAAAAGTAAAAAAATATGTTGCAAAAATTGCATGAAGGTAGTAATAATAGTAATAATAAGGGTATTTAGTTAACATAATTTTGATCAAAATAATGTAGAAGCCATCCCGCCACGTCACGGCAACCCTTGTGGGACAGTCCTAACTCTTGTATTTAAAACCTTTCCACTTGTCAAGTGACGTGAATGTGAACAAGGACAGAGGGACTGAACCACCAGTAATAGTATAGGCCAGACAGGATGGATTTTCCAACTCAGAAACAGGGCGGTCACACCCTTATATGCACAGAATGCACAATGAAACAAATGAGACACTGGGTCTGAGCAGAAAAAGTAAATGAATGTGCATGCAAAATGTAATTGCTGAAGAGAACAAAGGTGAACTAAAGTTTTTGTTGCTTGCTCAAATCTGATCTGACTTCCCCATCCTAATTGACTATAATCTTAATTAGATATTAGATCTTCGTCACAAAGAGAAGTATTGTCACCCTCCACCCTCTCTTTTTCCGTCTTCCGTCTTTTCTCTTTTCCTTCTACTCTACTTTGAAAAACACTCGTAGATATCTGAGAAATTAAAATGTTCTCTTATGGCGCAGAGTCATATTTAGAGATAACTTGGGACTGCTCCATGCACATTTATTTTAAATGCCTATGTAATGTATAGATATTGTGTACCTTATTATTATGCTTTGCGTATATAGCGCCATCATATTCCACAGCGCATTACAGACATGATCATCATCCACTGTTCACATTGGGGTTCACAATCTAAATCCCCTATCAGTATGTCTTTGGAGTGTGGGTGAAAACCAGAGAACCCTGAGGAACCCTAGTGAAACATGGGAGAACATACAAACGCCTTGCAGATGTTGTCCTAGGTGGCATTTTAACTCTGGACCCCAGGAAGGGCTGGAGTAGGTTCTTTGTCGAGGCATACACAGAGGTGCACACCACTCGTCTGACGCTTCTGATTCATGAAGTGACATATACCTCTTAATGACTCCAGTACACCCCCTCATCAAGAGTGGCGTGAACAACACCGGTTTTGATGAATTTAGGGCCATTGTGTTCCTACGATAGATGAGCCACTGCCAGGATCATCTGACAATGGCTTACTCCACTTTCTCCATTGAAAATACAATTCACTTGGACAAGAGTTATCTCAGGTGTATGCACCACACGTTTGAGAACAATCTGTTTACCATTTAGGTACATTGCTGTGTATGTAATAATGGTATATGTCAATTTCTCTTGAAGATTGCAGAGCGTGTGAAGTTGTCAAAGACCAGGTCAGAATCTTCCTCATCAGAGAGACCGATTCTTGGCTCAGAGATCAGCAGCATAGGGGTGAGTATAGGGTGACAGTATCCCCCAAAATCAATGCTGTTCTTTCTACTACATAGTACATCTGCTTATATAACCATTTCTATAAAATCTTATGTATTGCAGGTGTCAAGCAGTGTGGCTGAACACCTGGCCCATTCCTTGCAAGATTGCTCCAATATCCAAGAGATCTTCCAGACACTTTACTCACATGGTTCTGCCATATCTGAGAGCAAAATTAGAGAGTTTGAGGTAGAAACTGAGAGGCTAAACAGGTAAGAAGCAAAAAAGAGCGCAATTAAATGTCTATATGCTCGTTCATGCACAGGAAAGAAGCAGCCGCAGTGTATGTGTTTGTGTGCCTATATGTATGTGTGTGTGTGTGTATATATATATATATATATATATATATATATATATATATATATATATATATATATATACACACATACTTACACACACATGTACACATTGCGTCCGTAAAGTCTTGGTGCACTTTTGACAAGTCACAGGAAAGCAACAAAAGACGATAGAAATGTGAAATCTGCACCAAATAAAAAGGAAAACCCTCCCAGTTTCTGTAGGATGATGTGGCAGCATGTGCACATGCGCAGATGAAGACCTATCACCGTGTATACAGAGAATCCCAGACGTTATTCACTCTGTTACACAGACGTCCTTACCCGTGTGTGGCAAGAATTTCACTATCATTTGGATGTGTGTAGGGCAACAAATGGAGCCCACATCAAACTGCACTGAATAGGTATGAAGCTGGGAGAGTTTTTCTTTTATTTAGCGCAAATTTCACATTTCTATCGTCTCTTGTTGCTTTCCAGTAACTGGGCAAAAGTGCACTATGACTTTACGGACATACTGACATACTGTGTGTGTGTGTGTGTGTGTGTGTGTGTGTATATGTATGTATATAGAGAGAGAGAGAGAGGGGGAGACATATTTGCAGCTAAACAGAGTTTTTGAATAAAAAAAGAAATACCTTGACCACACTGTGTAATTACAGTTCAAGGGCCCACTTACACTAGCGTATTATGCAGCCGAATGCTATCCAATGTTTTATCAGATCGCACTCTGCCCAATGTTACACTATGGCGCAATGCAAATCTGTGTTTATTTTCTCATACTAATTTGGCATTAGAAATCAATCGCAGCATACTGCGAGTAAGGCCGGGGTCACACTGGCGAGGAATACGGGAGAGTGAGAGGCGCAAAAAGCACGCATTAGACACGGGCAAATGATTCTCTATGGGGTCCCTCGCACCAGCCGTATATTTCTCATCCGTATTCTACGCTCCGTGCCACTCGCAGCATGCTGCGATTGTCAGCGTACTACGCCCGTAATACGCCAATGCAAGTCTATGGGTGCGCAAAAAATACGGATTACACACGGACCACACATGTGACTTGCGAGAAATACGCACCAGGTGTCTTTGAGCAAAGCCGGCAATTCAGTGCGCGATACAGTAAACTCACACTGACAGGTTTAATAAAGATAGAAAGAATAGATATAGACACATAGAATACATATATATATATATATATAATATATATATGCATTCTATGTGTCTATATCTATTCTTTCATTTCTTTATTAAAACTGTCATAGGGCTCCATTATATGTCCATTTTGCAAGCCTGCGAGAAAATCTCACCATACGGATGCCATACGGATTACATACGGATGCTGACATGCGCAAAATACGCGACCACACCTTGATTACGGATGACATACGGAGCACTGTTTAGGGGTCTGTCATCCGTATTACGCATGTAAAATACTGACCGTATTTTGCGCAGGTTAGTGTGACTCCAGCCTAACTCTGATATTCAGATCACGCACACTCATACAAGTCTATGGGTGCCTGTGAAACATCGGACTGCACTCTGATATCATCAACGTGCAGTCCGACAACCGCGGACATAGACAATGGAGAAATTAGAATTGAAGCACAGGTGAGGAGAAGACAAACTTCTCATGCAAGAGAATCTGATCGCACTAAAATGATACTTGCGTAATCGCCTTAGCATAATCTGCCATGTGAGAATCAACGGCAATGTGATCGAGCCCTGAAATCACAAGGCCAAAATTAAAAACAATTACCTTGAGAAAGTAGTAACCCTAGACCGTGTTATCAGTTCCAAGAATCCTGCACACAGTCTTGGACCTTACATAAAACGTATACTAAAGGCAGAATATAGAATATTATGTCCACAAATATAATCTCATAGTCAGAGTGATCCAACATCAACATATGAGTAAGTTTAGAAGGAGAAAGAGAAAACCAGAAGAGATACAGAGAGAAAAGCAGGAGGGAAGGTGTGAGGATGGGACGTTCTGCGTCTTTTAGTCTAAAGGACAGTGTTCTGCCTGGTCACTTCTTCCCGTTGCCTCCTGCTGTAAGTAATACTATATCTCCTCTTACTTGTTTTTTTCCTAATGGACTTCTCTCTGCCACTGCATAGGGCAACTTTACTGAACACCCTCCCGTAGCTTAGACCCCACATCTTTATTCCTCAGAGATCACAATAGTCTTAAAGTGGGGTAGCTGAGTAAACAGTTTCCACACGCCACGCTTTGGTTCTATGTGCCTGTCCCTCAGTACCATACAGCATACACTACATTTATAGGAGATAAGTGTGTGTGTCCGCACTTTTCTGCCTATGAGTCAAATATATCATGCAACCCAAATATATAACAAGAAAAGTAAAGCAAACGTGTACCAAGCTCAAAGTACCGATGAACCTGTAAGACCTGATTAGAATTGTGCCACCTTTTAAGAATTCAGACATACTAGCAGCTCTATATCTTAGTTTTTACTTTACGCCAGTTCTTTGTACGAGTCGTAAGCCAGGTTCACACGACTATATAAAAAATTATTTTTTTCTCATTTTTCATCCATGTGCAATCAGATTTTTTTTTGCGCACCCATAGACTTGAATGGGTGAGTCTCATCAGACACCTGGGAGGAACTAGAACATGCGGCCATATTTTTCAAACACAGATTCGGTCATTGAAAAAAAAAAAAAAAAATCGCTCATCTGCACTGCATTAATGAATAACATTGGTCCGAGTGCTGTCCATTTTGTCACGGAGAGCCCTGGATCGGAAAATACGGTCGTGTGAACGTAGCCTTGAAGTGGGACTGTCATTAAAGATATAAATGTGTGTATATTTATTTATATGTACCGTAACGTAGACCTACTATTGATCCAGTACTCCACTAATGGTTGGGAGCTCGGGATCCGGACCTCCTACTGGTCCACTAATTGCAGTGTTTATAATATATTATTATATGTGTGTGTGTACCTATGAATGTGTAATAGATATAATAATAATAATAATAATTTTTATTTATATAGCGCCAACATATTCCGCAGCACTTTACAATTAAGCGGGGACATGTACAGACAATAAATTCAATACAAGTTAAGACAATTCAAACAATGACATTAGGAGTGAGGTCCCTGCTCGCAAGCTTACAATCTACAAGGAAATGGGGGGACACAGTAGGTGAGAAATGCTTGTTAATTCAGGTCTGGCAATTATAATAGGGATTTTCATATAAAGCTGCATGATCCGGTCATCAGCCCGTGTGTTTAAGCGCAATAGACAAGTATCAAGTGCAGTTATCATGTGCATGAAGGGTGTGGAGACAGATGAATAGTAGGGTGCAGATTCAGAATAATATTTGGAAGGAGGGAACAGGGCAAAGTTAGCTTGCTGAGTAGTTGATGTGATAGGCTTCTTTGAAGAGATGGGTTTTCAAAGCGCGCTTGAATAGGTCAGGGCTAGGTATCAGTCTGATCGTCTGGGGAAGTGCATTCCAGAGAGCTGGAGCAGCACGAGAGAAGTCTTGGAGACGGAGGTGCGAGGTTCGGATTACGGGGGATGTTAGTCTTAGGTCATTTGTAGAACGGAGGGCACGTGTAGGGCGATAGACAGAGATGAGAGAGGAGATATAAGGCGGTGCAGAACAGTGGAGAGCTTTGTGGGTGAGAGAGATGAGTTTATACTGGACCCTGTAGCGAATAGGTAGCCAGTGTAATGACTGGCACAAGATGGAGGCATCGGTGAAGCGGCTGGACAGAAATATGACCCTGGCTGCCGCATTCAAGATGGATTGGAGAGGAGAAAGTTTGGTAAGAGGGAGACCGATCAGAAGAGAGTTGCAGTAGTCCAGACGAGAATGAATAAGAGCGACAGTAAGAGTCTTAGCAGTTTCAAAGGTGAGAAAAGGTCGGATTCTGGAGATGTTTTTAAGATGCAGGTGACAAGAGCGACTGAGTGATCGGATGTACGGAGTAAAGGAAAGTTCAGTGTCGAATATGACCCCAAGACAGCGGGCATGCTGCTTGGGAGTTATGGTTGAACCCTCCAGGGTTATTTCGATGTTAGGTAGAGTGAGGTTAGTAGAGGGGAGAAACACAAGAAGTTCAGTTTTAGAGAGATTTAGTTTCAGATAGAGGGAGGACATGATGCTAGAGACAGCAGACAGACAATCCTTGGTATTTTGAATTAGGGTAGGGGTGATGTCAGGGGAAGAAGTGTATAATTGGGTGTCATCAGCATAGAGATGATACTGGAACCCAAATCTGCTGATTGTTTGTCCAATAGGGGCAGTGTATAAAGAGAAGAGGAGGGGGCCTAGGACCGAGCCCTGCGGGACCCCGATAGTAAGGGGACGAGAAGAGGAAGAGGAGCCGGAAAAAGATACAGTGAAGGAGCGGTCAGAGAGGTAGGAGGAGAACCAGGAGAGGGCTGTGTCCTTGAGGCCTATAGAGCGGAGCATAGTGAGGAGGAGCTGGTGATCCACAGTGTCAAATGCGGCAGAGAGATCCAGGAGAATCAGCAGGGAGCAATGACCTTTCGATTTAGCTGTTATTAAATCATTAGAGACTTTAGTGAGGGCAGTTTCAGTAGAGTGTAAAGAGCGGAAACCAGATTGTAAGGGGTCGAGAAGAGAGTTATCCGAGAGATAGCGGATTAGACGGGAGTGGACCAGGCGTTCCAGGAGTTTAGAGATGAAGGGAAGGTTAGAGACAGGTCTGTAGTTAGCAGTGCAGTTCTGGTCCAGGGATGGCTTTTTAAGTAAAGGGGTTATGATGGCATGTTTAAATGAGGAGGGAAATATACCTGAAGAAAGAGAGAGGTTAAATATTTTAGTCAGGTGAGTGGTGACCACTGGTGAGAGAGACTGCAGGAGCTGTGAAGGAATAGGGTCACTGTTGCAGGTTGTAGGCCGAGCAGAAGCGAGGAGCTTGGAAACTTCTTCTTCTGAAACAGGCTCAAAGATGTCTAGTGAGCTTGAGGTGCGGCAGGGAAGGGGATCCAGGCACTGAGGAGATAGGGCTGAGATATCCTGATGTATGTGGTTGATTTTTTCTAGGAAATAAGTGGCCAGATCCTCACCGCTGAGGTTGGTGATGGGGGCCTGTACTTTAGGTTTCAGGAGGGAGTTTAAGGTTTCAAAAAGTCGTCTTGGGTTGTTGGATAGTGAGGTGATGAGGGTGGTGAAGTAGGATTGTTTGGCCAGATGAAGGGCAGAGTTATAGGTTTTGAGCATGAACTTATAGTGGATGAAGTCTTCTGCTAAGAGAGATTTTCTCCACTGCCGCTCTGCACACCTCGAGCAGCGCTGAAGAGAGCGTGTTTGTGTTGTGTGCCAGGGCTGCTTTTGTCTGTGTCGGGTCTTTCTGCGTATAGAAGGTGCTGCTTCATCTAGGGCATTCTTCAGTGTATTATTGAAGTGTGACAATGCTATGTCTGGACAGGAGAGGGTGGAGATGGGGGCTAAAGATGTGTGGAGATTGTCCCTAAGCTGTTGGGTATTAATATGTAATGACAATTACACTTATAATAAAATGTCTACCCTGGTCCTTAGTATGACAGTAGAAATGCTGGTGTGCGAGAAGAACAGCGAAACATACAAGGCAGTTTCGCACTCACCTTATGGGGAATATGTGCTCTGTTGGATGTACCTGGTGATGTTCACTGAAATTGTGTGCGGCTGTAATACTTCTTCTCCTACGACTGGAACAAACATAACAATTGTGCCAGTATAAGTGCCAGGAGGGCTTAAGACCCCTGGTCGTAAACTGGAAAAATCACCTTAATACATTTTTTCAATCTGTTGGCAAATTACATTCTTAAGAGAATACAGCAATATCTCTTTATTCCTGGCCTGGGCGTATGTGCTTTAATAAATTGCAATATTGGAAAGAATGTCAACCTGAAAATATTTGTTTGTTTGGAAAAAAAAAAATACATTCTCGAATGACATTTAGCGAGCACAGATTTTCCCTTATACTGCAGAAATATGACCAGTGATTGCCGAGAAGGTCTGTTGCTTTCTGCGGTAGGAGTAATATCACTTCAGTTTACTGGAGAGAGAAAATGTAACTGTAAAGGGAAAAACACTGCGCCCTTATTCCCAGAGAGCCGCTTCTTTGGAAACCTTTGCACGCATTCCAGATGGAACCGTTTGCAACAAGCTATTATGTCTAGCAATCATTAATATACAGGTAGAGAACATCCGAAAAGCTCTCTTGAGCAGCAATAAATCTGCCCCTAATCTGTCAGTGAGAAGCATATCACTCTTACCATCTGGGTTACCGGTGAGAAGAAATGAGAAGATTTAAAGGTTTATCCTCAGAAGAGAGCTAATGACTATACAGAGTGTGTGCGGCTATTGCATTATTTGTAGGAGTTGGGCGAGCTCTAACTCCTGCACAGCTTGTATAATTGATATGGCAGGGTTCTTATAAGGAGAACATATTGAGCAGTGCCCCAAACCATGCCAACTGCAGAAGAGACGGAAACGTTGGCAGGTGTCTGCTCACTTGGGTAGTGCCATCTTGTTTTTCCAGTTAGTGTAAACGGCACCTTGAATTTATTCCATGTTCTAGTAAAAGCTACAGTAAAACTGGAATTAAATGTCAGTCTGGGCTTTCATAAATTTTCTTGAAAAATCATGACCAAACCTATTGCAAGTGACAAGCCATTATATCCTTACCCATATAAATATTACGAACTTATAAATAACTTATCAAAGTAAAAAAAAAATAAATTGAATTTCAAGAACACAAAACCAATAAAAACACCCCAAAACGGGGACAGTGTAGCCAATATAGAGTCTCATTGTGGCATACAAAACAATTAGCTACAAATAATGCACATTTCATGAAAAGTGAACCCCAATAAACAAGGGGGAAAAGGGTCATCTTAACACAAAATAAGTTGCTAAATAAAATAGATTCATGGAAAGTTAATAGAACTCTTACTAAAGATAATAATACTAATTATGTAACCAAAACCCCCAAAAGGGAAATACCGGTAGAAACCCCGGCAGTAACTAGAAATCAATTAATGACCTGAACAAATCTGATGAACATTTACGTGACCCCTTAGCCACCAGTGATCGCCATATTGGTAATGTCACAGTGACAGACCACACTGCCCAGTACCCCGCATACATACTAGATTTGGGGGAGCTAGAGACCTCAGATTTTATTGTATCCACACTGTCTGGTGTAAGAAGCTGAATTGAGGGATGAGTAAGAACATGACCCATATATTAACTAGGGTCAGATGGCATTGGGTAAGGCAACTTTGGCTCTTTACACTGACATTTCTGCATGTGTTGAGCTGGGATGGAATTCAACTTTTTTTTTTTTTTTTACAGGCAATTTTTTGTTGGATATTTTTCAAACAACAATTATGCTTGGGCTACTTGGCAATGTATGTCACGCAAAATTGAGATTTTGGTGTTGAATTTGTGACATTGCATCTAAGTAGTTCCTGAGTTGCGACTGCGTTGCAACACAGGAAATCATATTTTTCCAAATCTGCTTGATTTGCTGGTTGCAAGTTGCACCTGACTCGCTTATCACAGACTTCAGTGCACGTTGCATGCCACGTATTTGGAATTTAGCTGTTTTTTTGTGCTTTCTTTCACGACGGAGCTGCAGCGCTAAAGAAGTCGTGGCAGCCAGTCATGATGCGCCAGCCATAGACTACAGTACACAATAGCGTATTTACTATGTGGCGCTCATCAGTAAATATGCCGGTCACTTTTCTTTTATTTAGATGGAGCTATTGAGAAACATCTATTGTAAGATCGTTGACTAATGACTGTAACTGGTATCCCCAGGCTTTCTTGTGTAACGTATGACCTGTTGTTGGGTATTTAACTCCAGAACAAGATCTCCCGAGTTCCAGTTATTGTTTTTAGATGGTTTATGCTAAAAAAAACCACACATTAACATTAATCATAACACAATATTATATGAGAGGAGAAAATGTACAATAGCAAAGCATTCTTTTTCCAGAGATTTTGTTAAACTGTGCGCCTCAACAATAGGCCAATATAATTATGATTATTGCACCTAAGTGCTTATTGATCTCAGGTTCAGCATACTCGGCTATATTTATTGCTCTCAGTGCAGTGCAGTCTTCTGGAAAAGTAGAAAAACAAGCTGTGATTTACATGGCAGGATAAAAATATTGATCTTTTCTCTGCAGTCGAATTGAGCACTTAAAATCCCAGAATGATTTGTTGACGATAACACTGGAGGAGTGTAAGAGCAATGCCGAAAGAATGAGCATGCTGGTGGGGAAGTACGAGTCAAACGCTACGGCCCTGAGGCTGGCTCTACAGTACAGGTACGTACCGCACACCAATTACCCTGTTCCTATGTCACTCGGGTAGAAATATAACTATGTTTGCAGGGCTTTAAAAGTCAAGTTTATATTAGATCTCTAAAGCAAACAGATCAGGATTTAAAAGGTGCAAACTAGAGTCCATTTTGTGGTATTTAAAAAAAGTCACTTTATATCTTGGATTGTACACAAGTCCATTTAGGACCATGTAACATATATCTGAACTACTATATTTTACTGAATCCAAGCTGGCATTTGGTTCCATCCATGGTTTTTGGCTGTGTCATTGAAATGGTTATTCACAAATGTGTAACTTATCTCTTATTCCTCCTGTCCAGAAAACAGGGCTTTGAAACCCAGAACTGGGTTCTGCACAACCCTGTCTTTAATAAAATGGAGGTGAATATGCTAAACTTCCGCTTCATTAATTGTCTATGGGATTGCCTGAAACAGCGCTGTACTTGGAGTATGTGCACCTCCACTCTGTCCAAGATAGGGCTCTACAGAGCCTGGCTCACAGCGATTTCTAAACTACTCACTATACAAGTGACCCTCCCCCACCTTTATTACCCAGAGAGCCACATTCAGCTCTCAGAAAGGGTCGTGAGCCACATCCAGACCCCTTGCTTCCGACCACCTAAAGTAGATGTACCCAAAGTCCCCTTTGCCATTATGACAACAGCCAAAACTTTCCCACAAAAATCACACTGAGCAGTATACTTGCATCCAGGGGTCCTTACCTTACCACGATTCAGTATTCTCACATCAAGCACTCCCATAACACTATCACATCCAATTTAAGCACCGCCTTCTACTGAAAGCATCATGCTATCCCTAGATTACTATATTTATCGCTAAACCCCCAATATGTGCATTCAGATTTGCTCTTCTGTGTGGGACAACTCACAAAACATTTGGAGATCTGCTCTTTGACCTAGTGCTAATTCACCAAGCTGCAGATAGCCGCGAGCAACACATCTGAGGCCCCCGAGCCACTTGTTGGAGACCCCTGCACTAAACTATGTATAGGAGATAACCTGTTAATGGAAGACTGAGCCACTATGGGGTGGAGAACGGTGTAATACTACCTATTACTCTAGATTACTAGTGTAACCAGTATGATATGTGAGCGATATACCCTGATATCATACAATCCTCAGTACTTCAGATGTCAGCTGTTAAGTTCCTCCATACACATGAGATTAACACTGGCCAAATTCAATGTTATCAATGTGTTTGGCTGACAGTCTAAAGGGCCTGTCACACAAAGTGATATCGCTAGCAATATCGCTATAACGTCACTGGTTTTTGTGACGTTATAGCGATATCGCTATGTGTGATACTTACCTCCGACCGCTCCCCCGCTGGTTATCGCTGTTTGCACGAGAACTTCCTGTACTGTTTCTCGTCGTCAGCTTCCTGCTGGGGCTTCCTGCTGTAACGACGAGCGACGCGTGGACGCTGGCGGGAGGACGTCAGGATCGCCTCGTCTGACACATAAGTAGCGACCCCCTACCGCTGCGATGTCTCTGGTGAGATCTGCCTGTGTGGCAGCTCACTAGCGACCACTTAGCGATGTACCAGCGATCCTGACCGCGTCATATCGCTGGTCAGGATCGCTGGTACATCGCTAAGTGTGACAGTACCTTTATGTTTATGGGGCTCCCAACAGATGATTGTCTGAGAGATAAGGAGCCAGCATGTCTGGTTTTATGCTGCCGATCCTGAGGATCTCTTCATCTAAGGGTCCCGTTACACATAGCGACGCTCCAGCGATCCCGACAACAATACGACCTGGTAAGGATCACTGGTACGTCGCTAGTAAGCTGTCAAACAGGCAGATCTGCTCAACGACGCAGCAACGATACGGCGATCCGTATAACGACCTCGGCGGTCGTTGGGACCTTGTCACACAGCAGCTATTCTGACAACTCAGACCTCGATAGGTGTGCTTCAGCGAGGTCGCTCGTCGTTATGGTGTCAAACACAGCGATGCATGCTGGCCAGCTTGATGCCAATGATCAAAAAATGGCCTAGGACATTCGAGCACGATCAGCGATATCGTAGTGGGGGGCCGGTCGCCACTATGTGTCACATGTGCTGGCGAGGTCGCTGTTGCATCACAAAACCTGTGACGTTTCAGTGATCTCGCTAACGAGCTCGCTATGTGTGAGGTACCCCTAAGCCACCGCCTCGGCAAAGTGAGCTGTCCTGTTTATGGGAGATGCCTACCAAGCAACCTCATCTGACAGCCATCTAAAGTTTATAGTGTTGATAATTGGAAAAATAGATTGGTATCTTGAACAACCAAGGCTATAAGGGGACAGGCCTGCATTCACAAACCAATTTAGATTTTTGATAGTTGGTTGTGATAGCATCAAATGTTATTAATGTTTTATTAGATATTTATCTTTTTGATGTATCTGAGGACGTTTTTTCAGTTGACACTCTGGGTAGCTATGGCCACTCCGCTATGTTAGAAGCCATGTTGTGTGCAGGTGTCTTTACAACTCTGCACATTCTCTTCAGAAGCCCCAAGATTTTTAAATTCATTAATATATGTGCCTTTATTTTGCCCTTGGCCTGAAGATAACCTTTGTCTGATTAATTTTTCCATTCACCTTTTTGACGTTGTATAATAATCCAAGAGGAGAATGATGCCCCAGCTAGCATATGTCATGTTTTCTGAAATCTAACGTCGGTGATCTATGTCACAGGGATTTTGTTTATTTTCTTCGACGTAGAGAACACGCAAGCTTATCCTTTTCGTTACAGGTCCTTTTCTTTTTATATCTCCTTTATTCTCAAGTTTAATCACATATGACATGTAATACCGATCAACTTTTATAACGCAGCAGAGATTTAAGGTCGGCAATGGGTCAGAGAATTAAGTGCTACCTTTGAGATGTCAAGATCCTCCGTGTTTGTCTTAAGATGATGTACAGTAGCTGGTCTAAGATATTGATCTGGTATTTCCCTTCTTCCTATGGTTTAGTGAGCAGTGTATCGAGGCGTATGAATTATTGCTGGCGCTTGCAGAAAGTGAGCAGTCTCTCATTCTGGGACAGTTCAGAGCTGCTGGAGTTGGAACTGTGGGTAAGAATTATTCTCCATCACAAACCTGAAATTATTGTCAGATAACATACTATTTATTGTGCACCTTCATGCTCCAACATTTATGGCCTATTGCACAACATTTCCTTGGCTGTGACTCACTTTCTGTCTGAATCTGACATATGGCAGCCAGCCAAAGCATTGACATGTTATAATTCATGCTCCAATTGACAGAAATAAAGGTGTCCCATTGGGTTGGGTCTTTATATCCTTTATACATAGGCATGTAAATGTATAGCCTTGGGATTACCAATTTGCATTCATTGTACAGCTCAATAAATGAAGTGGCATATGCCTGGAATAAAAAAAGGTCCAGTGGGTTCATGCTTTCTAATGGGACCTGATCCATAGTCCCCATACACATAGTGGTAGTGAAACGAGGAAGGCCACACTTGAGTATTCTTTGCTGCAGAATCATATGTTAACTATAATCCAGCAATACGATGTTGCAGAAATCTTGTACCATTGAATTAAAATTGTAATGTTAACTGCAGCTTGTAAAGCCTACCACAAACTATATAACATACACCCACTGTCATTACAAAGAATTATCTGTGAAAAAAACCCAAAATATTGAAATAGTTTTTCTTTTGGTCGTTTTTGTAAAATGCATATTGATGTGTCAGCTCACTAGTGTTGCATCTACATCACAATTATTTTAATCAACCGTGTCATGGTCAAACACGTCTGCAGCTCCTATGGTTAAAATCTGAGCATTTATAATACTCTTCTAATTAAAAATAGTTTTATTTTTTTTTAGTATTTGTTTAAACGATCTTTTGTGTTGTCTTCTTGGAGGTTTTCTATCCTTATATCTAAAATTAATATATGTTTATGAATATTTGATTATCCAAGTGATTTTCTGGGCACATGGATTATTAAAACATTGTAAATCCAGAAATGAAGAAGCTTCAAAATTTACATGCTGTTAAAATTTTGCTGTTTTTCTCAGCAGTCTTATGTGTTATTGCCATACTTCTGCTGCAGTAGTTGGAAACACATAATTTCCTGTCTGTGCTTTGAATGGCTCAGCCATTCGCTCTGAATGCTTATTTCTTGGCGTGGACTGTGATACTCAGCAAGCTGTGAGTGACTGGAGATGTGCGCAAAAAGAGGACACAGACATTGCAGGCGCCACACAGAATAAGTAACCTTATCAGCTTGTAACTTTATCCAGAGGCAATGGCGCTAGGCGTCCAGAATGCTGGATTACAGTAGAATAAATTACTACATTATGTCTCATTGATCCCCTACAGCACACCGACTCTGTGTGGTACCAGTGAAAGCACCTGTAACATTACTTACTATACAGGAGACTCGCGGGATAGCACACACTACATGAAGTGGGAGGGATATTGAAATGAAAAATCACTGTGTGCAGTAAGTTATCCATCTTCAAACGGTATAGGAGTCTCAAGATGGTGCTTCCTATTTATAGTGGATGAGTACTGAGAAGTGGGAGTGTCAACTATGCGACACATACAGGTTTGCCTCTTGGGAAATGTAGTTTAAAGACTCAGGAAGAGCTGGCAGGAAGTTTAGGATAATAACCAAGCACAAGGATGACTCCAGGGGGCTGAAAGAGAGCTAAAGTGGAAAATAAAGGTTACTGAGGCTTGGGGACTCGGACTCATTACAGTTACATCCAGATAGGCATCCTGTTTCTATATATTACGTGTGTGTGTGTATATATACAGTAGGGATTCTTTCACTGGTAGCTGGGTAGAGTTCACACAGTCATGAAACTTCTTCGTTCAAAGTAAGTTTTATTTAACTTAGAAAAAACTCCATGTAACGGAAAAAGAAACAAGCAGAAATGTCCATACACCTGCCATCCAGGCCCAGGCTTCGCAGGCCCAATCAATCACTTGCAAAGTTGCCCAGTTTCCAACAGGTCCTTCACCCAGCCAAACAGTTATGAGCATGGAGGTATAATGTAATGCAATTTGATCACCTGGTATAGCAATATGGTTATTTATCCAATTAATATTTCTGATTATATGATGAAGCTGAACAAACCGGGGATGAGAACATCACCCAGATGCTGAAAAGGGCACACGATTGTAGGAAAACCGCAGAGAATGCTGCAAAAGCTCTTCTGATGAAGCTGGATGGCAGCTGTGGCGGTGCCTTCGCGGTCACTGGATGTAGTGTCCAGCCATGGGAAAGTCTGTCGTCCAATAGCCATACAAGGTAGGATTTAATATACACTCTCTCAATGCTTATCTCAATTACATGTTTGTATGGATATGTCTCAAATCTTAACAGTGTGGAAAATGAGATTTCAGTGACTCTGCTGATAGTTTCACACCCTTTTTTTTTCTTTAAAGAATTTACTGGCGCCTAAAAGAAATTAGCTTTTCCCCCAAATATAGCATCACAAGGATATTAAAGGGAACCTGTCACCCCCCCCAGGCGTTTTTAAGTAAAAGAGCCACCTTATGCAGCACTAATGCTCCATTCTGTCAAGGTGGCTCTTTAATTTAGCGTCCCTTCCACCGCAGAAATAAGCGTTTTTAAAATTGGTAAGACATACCTGAAGTTTGACCGGGGGGCAGGTCTTTCCCCCTCGGACACACACGCCTCACATCCATCAGTCATGTCCTCCTTCAGTCTTTGCTCCGACTCCTCAGCGTTCATTTCAAATTCTGGCGCCTGCGCTGTACTATATTTTCTTGGGCATGCGCAGTTAGCGCTGCCCGTGCTCTGACACCACATCATATCCTTCCTATCGCGCCTGCGTGGACGCGCGGCCCGAGATCCCGCCCCGCAGTGTGAATAAATCAGAAGAGACTGCGGGGCGGGATCTCTGGCCGCGTGTCCACGCAGGCGCGATAGGAAGGATATGATGTGATGTCACAGCACTGGCGGCGCTAACTGCGCATGCCCAAGAAAATATAGTACAGCGCAGGCGCCAGAATTTGAAATGAACACTGAGGAGGCGGAGCAAAGACTGAAGGAGGACATAACTGATGGATGTGAAGCGTCTGTGTCCGAGGGGGAAAGACCTGCCCCCCGGTCAAACTTCAGGTATGTCTGACCAGTTTTAAAAACGCTTATTTCTGCAGTGGAAGAGACGCTAAATAAGAGCCACCTTGACAGAATGCAGCATTAGTGCTGGACAAGGTGGCTCTTTTACTTAAAAACGCCTGGGGGGTGACAGGTTCCCTTTAATGAAATATGGGAGTCCTAGTAATATAAAACACTCCTTTCTTGGTTGACCTTCACACATTTCTTGAACCTGATTAGAAGATTGACTTGTCCTATAAATGTCGCCACTGTTTGTGGTATTCGTGCCTTCCAGTGGTAAAGAATTACTGTGGCTTGATAGAGCAAACACAGGACAGAAGTCTAAGGATCTTGATCACTGGTTGTATGTATAAATAGAGAAATATGTTCTATCAATCAGCTAACCAGTAGGCAACAGACAAAGCCGTCTAACAGACTGGCAACCAGGTACATAAAGCGCCATTCCAGCATTTTTTTTGTTTGTTTTTTTTTACCGCTAGAGTGGTGCTTAAAATCTAAGCACCCTGTCTGATTCATTCCTGCATTTTCATCTGTTTTAGCCACTGTTCCAGTCCGTTTCCTGAGGTTGTGATAGGAGAGAATAAAAGGGAATGATAGATCTTTAATAGTATCAGATCAATGATGTCAATCATGAAATCTTTCCACTGATAATTCAGGGATCTGCCATAACTGTCCCATACTGCTGTAACCCTTTGGTTCGTAATGGCACTACTTCTATTTTTTCAGTTGGTCTCAACAATAATAGGGCATCCAGCATCCCTTGGTCAGAACCATAGAGGCATGATGCCTACCAGTGCTGCTACCACTTCAGCTGGGGTTCTGATTTGTTAAAGGATATGTACACCAACTACTGAGACAGGAAAGATGACACGTCATCCTCATAGTCATTTTATTGGTTTGCATTGAAGGCACCTTACAGTAATATATAGGTACAGTTTAGTGTCTTATACTAGATTATATGACTGTTTTGTGATGCTGTCAGGCGCAGGGCCGGGACTTCTCTGAAGACATTATAAAAAATGGTTCACTACTCTTGTTATTTTATACCGGTCTTTTTATTGCTCCTTGATATTGAAGACCCCAATTTATTAAGTTTGTTTAGATTATACTCTGGTATCAGCTGTTCTTATGTTTTTCCAGGTTTAATCATATCTCCTATTGCATATGACGACGTTGTTACTTTACTTGAGTTAATATTGTCATATTATCCCTTGTACTTATGCAATTCTCTAATTCTCCCTCCCCATCCTTCCCTCTCCCTACCCCCCTCCTGCCCCCTTCCTCCTTGTTTTTCTGTTCCCTCTCCCCCTACTATACCCTTTAAAAATATAATAAAAATTTTTGAAAAACAAAATAAAAATGGTTCACTAGACCAGTAATAACATGCAATGGAGAAATTGTATAATTGTTATACTATCCAATAGCGTACCATTCAGATCACAATGCCATTTTATTTAATTGCCTTTTAGCCGAGTCACTGATCTAATTTCTGGAGTGCGTTATCAGAAAGATATGAAGAATTACTAATTAGTTAATGAGGCTCTTAAGTTGATTACTTTTTCTTTTGCATAGTAGCCGACACATGTACTTTGGGTTTGCTCTTTATTTCTATTAAAAACCTGGAATCCTTGCAGCCCCAATGGCATTATTTACAACAAAAAAAAGAGAAGTACGGTATTTTGTATATTTTAGTTACTTTTTGTGAATAACTGGCGGTGCTTATTCTTTTTCATATTCAGAAATGATGCAGGTTATTAAACAGTTACTTAAATGGGAGATGTAGTTTTATGTTGGGTAAAAAGTTTATGCGAAAATTATTTGTTTCACCATCTTAAGTTAGCAAATAGTCGTCATCAATATTTCATAATGGTAACTTCATGCCAAGTGGAAGAATTAGGCTTTTTTGTCTTTAGCAGTACAGCGGCTGCTGATTAATGCTTGACGAGCTGTGCAACTTAATACAATACATGATGGGATGTTATTCCCTGGCTGATAACTGAGATCATACAACATTCCAGGCAGACATGTTAATGGATGACCTAACCCTCAACCAGCAGATGATTAGCTGTCCTCCTGAGATCCAGGAGGCTGTTTTCTAATGCAATACATATAGAGAAATATAAGCTGCTCTTGTAACCCCTTCACTGCCGACACGGGCTTCTTAGTATTACATTGCAATATATCTGATAACTCCTAGGATGGGATCTCATTTGTTGTGATGCCTAAAACCTTTTTGTTACTTAGGCCCAGCACAAACACTGATGTTAGTTTCAAAAGATGTAAAAATTTGGGTGCATGACATGTACCATGTTAATTGTTTTACATGTGGTATATATATATATATATATATATATATATATATATATATATATATATATATATATATATATATATATTTATTTATTTATTTTTTTGGTGGGGGGTGTTAAACTTTCAAAAATAAGTTACTAACTTACAATCATGTACCAATTCTATGACTGAGTAAGATAAATTTGTTGCATCATCTGCACTATTTTGTCGGTATTGGCAACTGATCTTTCTTCAACCTGTGCTAGTAAAAAGAAGTAAGCCAGTAAGCTTAAAGTTAGTCTGTCAGCAGGATTTTGCTAAGGAAACTACAGACACTGTCAGGTAGGCAATGTTAAACTGATTAAAATGATACATGGGGTGAAGAAATCCAACTTGTGGTTGTTGTGTAATCTGTGTTAAGGCCCCGTCACACACAGCGATCTCGCTGATTTTGTGACACATCACAAAATCGTGTGTGACGGGGATCAGCGACCGGCCCCCCTGCCAGTTATCGCTGATCGTGCAGCATTGGCCAGGGCCGTTTTTCGATCGCTGGTCTCCCGCTGGCCAGCGAGAGATCAGCGACGCTGGTTTCTAATGTAAACATCGGGTATCCAGGAGCCGCGGCTACTGGATACCCGCTGTTTACCTTGGAAACCGGCGTACACGCTGGTTTCCAAGGTAAACATCGGGTATCCAGGAGTCGAGCAGCTCCTAGATACCCGATGTTTACCTTGGAAACCAGCGTGTACGCCGGTTTCCAAGGTAAACAGTGGGTATCCAGGAGGGTATGCCGATTCAGCCTGAGAGAACAATGGCAGCATGCTGTGATCGGCAGCGAGACTCTGCTCATTCACACACATATAAGTCTACAAGTTTGAGTGAAACATCTCAGAGCACTCGGATGTCACCCGAGTGCAGTGCGATTCCCATGCCGACAGCAGAGGAGAGAAAGCAATTACTTCCTCCGGCTCCTTCACACGTGATGTGCTCCTTCTGTTCTCTCATGCGAGAGGCTCGGAGCCCAGAGCACTGACACTGGATCACGCTCGCAGCAGAGCAGGAGCCGAGGGTCTTTGGCATATCGCATCTGATGCTATACACTAGTGTGACTCCGGCCTTAGTCTGAAAGTCCCCTTTAATTTCCATGTGCTCTATAATATATACTGTATGTAAACTGGAAATGTTGATTTTAGTTTCAGATTCCTAATATATACACAGTTGCTATGGAGATTACAATTTAATTTCCTACTTTAATGAGCAGAGGTTCACCTTGGGGAATTTATGGTTATGTACTTTGGAATTGCTTTTACATGTATTCCCTAGCCTAAATGTAATGTTAGAATTACTGCCTTTAGTAGATACAAGAAATTTTGATGACTAAACAGGTTAGCTTTGGAAACGTAAATTCCCAGTAGTTGCAATAGTAGTATGTTCTCTCTCTCTTTCTCTCTATGACTACTATGGAAAATAATAACAATTCTGCTAACAGTTGTTAATAAGTTATATATACTGTATGTGACTTCTAGGATTGCTACTTCCAATAGGTGACACTAGAGTTCTATTCCTCTTTCTCTCTAAAGAAACAATTTGCATATTTCCCAGAGGAGCATTGCGGCTTTAAGTCTCCTCATCTCGGCATGTTTAGCATGTCATTCTCCGCAAGGAGAAACTATACTTGTTGGATATCAGACGCCTCTCACCCAGCCAAACCAGATCTCACGCTTTGCACTGACGAGGGACAGTACCCCGAAACAGTGTCTGCAAATTGAGATTCTGGTTTTGGCTTTTATCCTAAGTCATGTAACAAGGCTTGTTAAAGGGTCGACATTGACTTTTAGGATTGCTACTTCCAATAGTTGGCACTAGAGTTCTAGTCCTTTTCCTCTCTGAAGAGACAATTGGCATATTTCCCAGAGGAACATTGCGGCTTTAAGTCTCCTCATCTCGGCATGCTCAGCATGTCATTCTCCGCAAGGAGAAACGATACTTCTTGGATATACTATATGTAAAATTGATTTAAACAGGTAATTTTCTGATGACACATTACCATCACATGTCGCTCAGGTTTTTGAGATCTGTCTCACTCCCACAAAAACTATAACAATGTCAATGGGGACAATTGGGCAGCACGGTGGCTCAGGGGTTAACACTGTGGCTTTGCAGTGGTCCTGGGTTCAAATCACCAAAGAAAACACGGAGTTTGTATGTTCTCCCCTTGTTTGCGTGGGTTTCTTCCAGGTCCTCTGGTTTCCTCCCACTCTCCGAAGACATACTGATAGGGAATTTAGATTGTGAGACCCAATGGGGACCGCGATGACAGAGTAAACTTAGAGACTTGTAGTGATACCCACATCACACCGGTCTGTCAGCGTCCTCTGCTGGTGGGGATGGGCATGCGACTACTGCGGCCAATCATTGGCTGCAGCAGTGTACAATGCATAATTGCTGTGGTCAGTGATTGGCTGCAGCCAGAACATGCGCGTCCCCAGCAGCAGAGAAAGCTCGGACACGTGCGTCGTGCAGGAGGCCCAGTAGGAGCGTCGGGGTATCAGTGAGTATTCTGTTCTTTTTTCTGCACATCTCCAGTATTTTCATGCAACTTTTTTGATCCTGTGTGTACAATTAAATCTGTTTGTCCTTTTAATGCCTTTATAAGAGAGATGTAACATTTCCTCTAAATGTAGAAGTAAAACAGCAATGACTCTTTAATAGCCCAAACCTGTGTGTGATTTGGTTGGAAATTACTGAATTATATCTGAAAAATATTTAGAATTGAGAGTCCTCAGTGACTGGTATCAACCACTGAGGACTCTCAATTCTAAATATTTTTCTTTCTACTGGCTAACACGGTGCAAAGATATGTCTTTCCTAATTTTATCAGAAAACCCATAATATTATGTTGTCAGAAGCCCTATCCTAAAGGTTTTACACAGCCATTCACCTTGGCGGGTGCTATTAGATGCTTGACGCCAAATAATTAGTAACAGCCTCATATTTTAGTAGCGCTCAATATCAGTCAGGCACAGCTAGCAGATTGAAATCTGGAGCGAAGCCTGCCATTGTGGATGAGCGTGAGAGCAGGGGACCTGCAGCCAGTGTGAACACGCGGCAGACGAGACGGATACCCTACAGCCAGTTTGCCCATTCTGCTGATTTATGCCCCAGCGGTTCTTTGGTTGGCAGAGCGTTGCATATTCAGCAGGGAAAGCGTCTGCAGAGATCTGCATGTGACCGTACACAATTATATTCTTCCCCGTGATTCAGGGCTTTGTTAATTCTATTCTCCACATGTTTCTTGGTTCTCCTTGTTGACAGATTGACAGCCATTGGCCTAGCTCGGAGCGGAGCAGAAGTTTCTTTTTTCCCGCCTTGTGTCAGGACTCTCAGGAGGCTTTGCTGGCATCTTTGGTAAGGGATGCTTTTCTGTGAACGCTGCAATAATTAGGACAGGGAACAGTTTCTAAAATTCAGAATGGAATTATTATTAAACAATTCTGTCACAGACAAAAGTCTGTCCCAGGGTTCATATTCCAGTGTAGTGGTCTACAGCTTCATATGCAATGCACCTTCATTTCCGGAATTATGTCTTTCAGTTAATATTAGCAAGAATATGAATAGATTAGAATTAAGCGGTTTAGAGACACCACGTGGAAGATGTATTGGATTATCCAGTGAATGGTAGTGTGCTACAGTGTGGAGAAAAGGTGCAAAAGACAGATAACAATGCATCAAGGTAATGTGATAAGCGTCTCTGAAAAGTGTGAAGGTTGGAGAACAATGCGCTTAGGTCAGGATCAGCGGGAAACTAAGGACTGTCCATAACTGGCATTAAGCGATTATTGTAACTACAGGATTTTTGGTGTAGAGGTAGTAATGCCAGGAAAGGATCCCTGTATATGCACCATTATGAAGATTTTAGAAACATTTCAATTAAATAAATGTTTAAATAAAAAGTTCTCTCAACGTTTAGCTACCTAAGTGTTTCTTGATCACTCTTAGACCGTTTTATTACGCGTTTGCTCAATAGAAGATTGAGGATAATTCGATGACTGAACGTGAAAAAAAATAAGTGAAAGTGGATACAATCCTTAACAAAAAAAACAGCTGACCATCTAATGTGTATTGGGGCACACAATAATTCCCCTCCCCAACAGATGAAGTCAGGGAAAGGAAGCATAGTGAATTTCAGTATCTGAACCTTTTGTTCTTCCTCGAGAGTCACCATATTAAAAATACATGTACACTCTGCTATTCTAAGCATGCTAGTGTATGGGGTCTGGAGCAATAGCTGTTGGCCCATCGAGTATTCGCCAACAGCTGTTGAGCGTGTACCGACGTACAGGAGAGGCATATCTTCATGAATGTTATGGAAAGGGCATTAGAGTAATAGCATATGCTGGCTTACAATCACTAATGCCATTTTGATGCTATCTGTCAACATTTAAGTGAAAAAAAATGCTATGACCCCCCCAGGAAGACCCTCACTAGTGACAGAGACATAAAAAAGCTAGACTGCAGTTTGCCAAAATGTATGTAAGCAAGCCAAAATCCTTCTGATAAAGGGTTTTGTGGACAGATGAGACCAAGATAGAGCTTTTTGGTAAAGGGCATTGTTCTACTGTTAACCGAAAACAGTGAGTGAGGCCTGTAAAGAAAAGAACACAATACCTATGGTTAAATATAGTGGAGGTTCAAAGATGTTTTGCTGCCTCTGACACACTGGGTGCCTTGACTGTGTATTTATGGCATCATGAAATCTGAAAATTAATAAAAGATTTTGGATTGCAATGTAGTGCCCAGTGTCAGAAAACTAGGTTTGCATCCTAGGTCATGGGTCTTCCAGCAGGACAATGACCCCAAACATACTTCAAGAAGCACCCAGAAATGGATGGAAACAAAGCGCTGGAGAGTTCTGAAGTGGTAAACAAAGCTAGAAAAAAAATATTCTTCTAAAAATATTATTTATTTAAACAATTGTTAAAATTATTAGGAATAAATAGACAACATAAATTTCTATACACAGATAATTACTAAGGTTAAGGGGTAAAAAAATCTACTCTAAAGTTCCTAATGGGACCCTATTTTTACCCCTTCCTGTCAGCAGAGGTTGGCACCCTAATATAAGCAATATGGCGTTCCCGCTCAACGTGGACTGACCCTATTGATCTCTATAGAACCCTAATTCTACGTTGAGCACCCAACCATGTATCAGCTAATCTAATATATAAAGCTCAAAGTGTGTATGTGTGTGTGTGTGTGTATATGTCCGGGATAGGCATCAGCACCGTCGCAGCTACAGCCACAAAATTTGTCAGTCACACGTCTGGACCCCGAGAGCATCCTAAGCTATGTTGTGAGGCGAAACTTTAACCCTGCGTGCTCCAATTCACCAAATAATTTTGCCCCATCTACATAATGGGGAAAAGTGTGTTCGTGTCAAGCCCCGCCCCTCATTATGATGTCACAATGGTTGCCATGGCGAGCTGATGTCATCAAGCCCCGCCGCTCATTATGATGTCATCAAGCCCCGCCGCTCATTATGATGTCATAATGGTTGACTATGGGATGGAGGATGTGTGATGGGTATATGGGCACTGGACTGTGGGATGGAGGATATGTATGACGGGTATATGGGCACGGGCCTATGGGATGGTGGATATGTATGACGGGTATATGGGCACGGGACTATGGGATGGAGGATGTGTGATGGGTATATGGGCACTGGACTATGGGATGGAGGATATGTATGACGGGTATATGGGCACGGGACTATGAGATGGAGGATATGTATGATGGGTATATGGGCACGAGACTATGGGATGGAGGATATGTATGACGGGACTATGGGATGGAGAATATGTATGATGGGTATATGGGCGCGGGACTATGGGATGGAGGATGTGTGATGGGTATATGGGCACTGGACTATGGGATGGAGGATATGTATGAGGGGTATATGGGCATGGGACTATGAGATGAAGGATGTGTGATGGGTATATGGGCATTCGACTATGGGATGGCGAATATGTATGATGGGTATATGGGCATGGGACTATGGGATGGAGAATATGTATGATGGGTATATGGGCATGGGACTATGGGATGGAGAATATGTATGATGGGTATATGGGCACGGGCCTATGGGATGGTGGATATGTATGATGGGTATATGGGCACGGGACTATGGGATGGAGGATAATTATAATTTGTTATAACTAACCACAGTTAGTTACTATGCCCGGGCAGCGCCGGGGTCTTCAGCTAGTCTAATATATAAAGCTCAGTGTGGGTGTGTATGTGTGGGTGTGTATGTGTGTGTGTGTGTGTGTGTGTGTGTATATGTATGTCCGGGATTGGCATCTGCACCGTCGCAGCTGCAGCCACAAAATTTGACACAGTCACACGTCTGGATCCCGAGAGCGTCATAGGCTATGTTGTGAGGCGAAATTTTAACCCCGCGCGTTCCAGTTCACCAAACAATTTTGCCCCTATCTACATAATGGGGAAAAAGTGTGTGTGTGTGTCAAGCCTCGCCCCTCATTATGATTTCATAATGGTTGCCATGGCGACACTGATGTCATCATATGTTGCAAGCCCCGCCCCTAATTATGATGTCATAATGGTTGCTATGGCGACGCTAATGTCATAATAGGATGCAATGGTGAAGATGCTGTCACAATGGTTGTCATGGTGACAATGATGTCTTAATAGGTTGCAATGGTGACGGTTATGTTATAACGGTTGCCATGGTGATGATGATGTCATAATGGGTATATGGGCACGGGAATATGGGATGGAGGATGTGTGATGGGTATATGGGCACTGGACTATGGGATGGAGAATATGTATGACTGGTATATGGGCACGGGACTATTGGATGGCGGATATGTATGACGGGTATATGGGCACGGGACTATTGGATGGTGGATATGTATGATGGGTATATGGGCATGAGACTGAGACAAAGGATGTGTGATGGGTATATGGGCACTCGACTATGGGATGGCGAATATGTATGATGGGTATATGGGCATGGGACTATGGCATGGAGAATATGTATGATGGGTATATGGGCATGGGACTATGGGGTGGAGGATATGTATGATGGGTATATGGGCATGGGACTATGGGGTGGAGGATATGTATGATGGGTATATGGGCATTGGACTATGGGAAGGAGGATGTGTGATGGGTATATGGGCACTCGACTGTGGGATGGAGGGATATGTATGATGGGTATATGGGCACGGGCCTATGGGATGGTGGATATGTATGATGGGTATATGAGCACGGGACTATGGGATGGAGGATAATTATAATTTGTTATAACCAACCACAGTTAGTTACTATGCCCGGGCAGCGCCGGGCTCTTCAGCTAGTAGTAAATAAATTAAAAATTATCCCAATAATGTTACTACACCAAGTACGGTACATGTAAAATTTTCAAACTATGAAAAACAGGAGCAATAGCTAAAGATACCCCATATACAGTAATCTTAACGATGCTAAATTTGAGAGTCAGAAAAAGGACTAATATTAATCCCTCTATCACACAATGGCAATAACAGCTGTTCTTTGATCACACACAATATCCCTTAATATCAGTTGATGCACAGTGACATTAATATAAAGTTATCTGCTTATCTGCATACTCAATAAGAAGCAATTCCCAACTGGTTTCCCCCCCCCTCTCCATTCTAAGGATTCATCAGGGAATAGGGGTAAGGTACAGAGGTGCATCATAACCTGCAGTAATGGATCCAATGGATGTGAATTTCTTGATACATGTTTGGTTGCTCAATTTAGAATTCGGATTTTATAGGGACCAATAGGGTCAGTCCACATTGAGCGGGGGTGTCATATTGCTTATATTATGCCAACCTCCGCAGACAGGTAGGGGTAAAACTAGAGTTCCATTAGGAACTTTAGAGCATATTTTTTACTCTTTAACCTCAGCCATAATTTGTGTATGCTTATTCATGTTGTCTATTTATTCCTAATAAGTTTAACGATTTTTTAAATAAAGAATATTTTTAGTTTTTTATTTTCTAGCTTTGTTCACTTGTTCTGAAGTGGCCAGCAATGATTCCGGTTCTAAATCCCATTGAACACCTGTGGAGAGATCTTAAAATTACTGTTGTGAGAAGGCACCCTTCAAATAAGAGAGACCTGTATCAGTTTGCAAAAAGCGGGGGCGTAACTACCGTGGTCGCTGCAGCAATTAGGCATGGCGGGTAAGAGACCTGCCGAAGCCAACAAATGCTTCAACTGGATATGCATCCTCGGAAGCACAATCAGCTGAAGTTTACTACGGTGCACAGACCCGCAGCAATACTGGCTGGCGGCCAGTCAGAGACCAGCAGCTGACATCGGAGGAGGGGAGCATGGCAGTGACATCATGCACTCCAGTCAATTGCACGCTAATGTCAGCTGCCGGCTCCAGAAGAGGATGCCACGCGGCAGGGAGCAGAGGGGAGGGTGTTTTTTTTTTTGTTTTTTTTTTTTTTTTAAGTGAGTTAGACAATTGCCCTATTACTACATGAATGACTATGGACTGTGCATTATATTACAGGATGACTATGGGCTGTGCATTATATTACAAGGATGACTATGGGCTGTGCATTATACTACGTGGATGACTATGGGATGTGCACCATACTACATGAATGACTATGGGCTGTGCATTATACTACATAGATGACTATGGGATGTGCACCATACTACATGAATGACTATGGGCTGTGCATTATACTACATAGATGACTATGGGCTGTGCATTATACTACATGGATGACTATGGGCTGTGCATTATACTACATGGATGACTATGGACTGTGCATTATACTACATGGATGACTATGGCTGAGCACTATATTATACTAGCTGAAGAGCCTGGCGTTGCCTGGGCATAATAGCTAACTGGTTATGGTTAGTTATAACAAACTATAATGATTATATCTATATATGCAGGGTGGTCCAAAAGTAGGTGGACAGAAAATAATATTTATTTTGATTTATATATAAAATTATATTTACTAACACAAGCATAACATTGACAATTAAATTTTATTCTGAACAATAATACAAAAGCCCTTAAATGTTATCAGTGCAGGAGCTCAAACTGTTTTCCATCACAATTTGCATGGCTTTGAAGTCTGCCTCTTAGGCTAGATTCACACTAGCTTATTTTCCACGCAGCGCTCGGCGCCGCTAAGCCCCCCCCCGCCGGCTCCCTGCCCGCCCCATCCAGTCATCGCCGTTCGCACACGGCTGCATGCGATCTGCGCACCCTATCTTTAGCATAGGGTGCGCTGGCCTGCGCTAGTAGGATTTTAGCGTGCGCTGCGCACTTTTGAAGGTGCGCCGTGCGCGCCAAAATGCAACATGGTACGTTCGGTGCACCTTCAAAAGTGCGCAGCGGACGCTAAAATCCTACTAGCGCACGGTCTGTATACCCTATGCTAAAGATAGGGTGCGCAGATCGCATGCAGCCGTGTGCGATAGTAGGCGGCGATAACCGGATGGGGCGGGCAGGGGGCGGGGCTGCGTGGAAAATAAGCTAGTGTGAAACTAGCCTTACGCTTTGACAAACATTTTTGCACAAGTCTCTTTGGGTATTAATTTCTTGAAATGCATCTCTTATAGAATTTTTCAAATCGCTGACACTTTTTGGTTTTCGACTATAAACTTTGTCCTTGAGTACTCCCCAAAAGAAAAAATCCATTGGGGTCAAGTCTGGTGAACGTGCTGGCCAATCAAGTGGGCCTCTTCGGCCAATCCATTTATTAGCAAATGTTTCATCAAGATACTCGCGGACTACTCTTGAATAATGTGGAGGGGCCCCATATGATGGAAAATAAAGGTCATTTGAATTAGGCTGTTGCTGTAACTGGGGAACAACTTGATTCGTTAGAATTTCGAGATGCTTATCTCCTGTGACTATTCCATAAAAAAAAAAAAAAAATGGGCCAAAAACAACAAAACTTGAAAATACCACCCCAAACATTGACACCAGGCTCATTTAGTTGTTGCTCTAATGTTAAATGCATGTTCTCATTATACCAGTAAATACAATTATGTCTGTTAATATGGCCAGATAATTTGAAAGAAGCTTTATCACTCCACATAATGTTATCTAAAATTACTGGATTTTCTTCAATTTCATTAAGCATAATCTCACTAAATTGCAGCCGCCTGTCTGGATCATCCTCCAATAAACCATGAATTAGTTGTGGACGATAAGCTTTAAACCCAATAGATTTCAGGATTCGCATGATGGAAGCTCGTGAAATTCCCAATTCTAAAGAGACTCTTCTGGTGGACTTTTTTGGACTATGAACAAATGTTTCAGCAGCAAGTTGTTTATTATTTTCTGTACAAGCTGTTTTGGGTTGCTAAGGGCAACTGAGTCAGTTTCCCTTTACACCATGTTTGATAAATCTCCCCCTTCATAACCCTATTACACATACTGTCCACATACTTTTGGACCACCCTGTATATACAGCTGTGTAGTGCCACGCCCAGTCCGCATAGCCACATTCACTATAATATCCCACATCATCCCGTCAGCCAGAGCTACCGGACTAATACCCCTAATATCCCACATCGTCCCGTCAGCCAGAGCCACCGGACTACAACCACTAATATCCCACATCATTCCGTCAGAGCCACTACACTACTACCCCTAATATCCCATATCCCGTCAGCCAGAGCCACCGGACAACTACCACTAATATCCCACATCATCCCGTCACAGCCGCCGGACTACTACAACTAATATCCCACATAATTCCGTCAGAGCCCCCGGACTACTACCCCTAATATCCCACATCATCCCATCAGCCAGAGCCACCGGACTACTACCCCTAATATCCCACATCAGCCAGAGCCACCGGACTACTACCCCTAATATCCCACATCATCCCATCAACCTGGGGTCAGAACCAGAGCGCTGAGTGGAACGGTCCTAACTTCCATACCGGGGATCCCTTTAAGAGAGGCCTGGCATCAGAACTAGAGTGCTGAGTGGATTTGCCCTGACTTCCATACCAATAATCCCTTTAATAGAAGCCTGGGGTGAGAATCAGAGCGCTGAGGGATTTACCCTAACTTCCATACTGGAGATCCCTTTAAGAGAGGCCTGGGGTCAGTACCAAAGCGCAGAGTGGATTTGCCCTCACTTGCATACTGGGGACCCCTTTAAGAGGGGCCTGGGTCAGAATCAGAGCGCAGAGTGGATTTGCCTCACTTCCATACCGGGGATCCCTTTAAGAGGGGCCTGGGGTCAGAACGAGAGCGCTGAGTGGGATTGCCCCAACTTCCATACCAATGATCCCTTTAATAGTATCCTGGGGTCAGAATCAGAGTGCTGAGGGATTTGCCCTAACTTCCATACAGGAGATCCCTTTAAGAGAACCTGGGGTCACTATCGGAGCATTTGAAGGCAATTGCCCTGACTTCCATACTGGGATCCCTTTAACTACACCTGGGGTCAGAACCAGAACGCTGAGTGGAATTGCCCTAACTTCCTTACCAGGGATCCCTTTAAGAGGGAAGATGTGCCTATGGGATGGAGGATGTGTGATGGGTATACGGGCACAGGAGGGGGAGTCATTTTTGTCATGTGCTCTCTGCTCCTTTCTGGGGGGCAGACAATGGCTGGGAGCTTATGTTCCCGGGGATGCTAGATTTCCGCCACCATGTCAGTGTCTGCTGAGGTGTTGTGGAGTGGGAAAACTGTTGCTCATAGCAACCAATCACAGCTCAGCTTCTTTTGAACAGCTCTGGTGAAATGAAAGATGCTTCTTGATTGGTTGGTGATACACACATACATTCAATTATATATATATATATATATATATATATATATATATATATATATATATATATATATATATAACATGGGCTGTGTATTATACTAATTTGGAGCTGCATCATACTATATTGGGGACTGTGAGGAGTGCATTACACTATATGAAGAACTATGGAGAGTTCATTATATTTTATGTAGGACGATGGGGTGCATTTTACTGCATGGAGGACTACGTGCTGTGCATTATACTGTATGAAAGACTATGGGCTGTGCTTTATATTATATGGGGGACTATGGGGAGTGCATTATACTTCTGCTATGGGGCCCCGTGCCTTCTATGTGTGCCCCTGGTGAGTATAATGGGTTATTTTTTTTTCTATACATTAAAGAATAGCAGCATAATGGGGGACATGTACCAGGATGGGTTTTATATATACCAGAATGGGGCCAGGTTGAGGGATATATATACCAGGATGGGGGGGCATATCTATAATCGGGATGGGGGCGGGCCCAGTCCAAATCTTGCACCAGGGCCCTTCAGTCTCTAGTTATGCCACTGAAAAGAAGTGTGGTCCAAAATTCCAGCTGAGAGGTGTAAGAAGCTTGTTGATGGTTATATGAAGCGAATGATTGCAGTTATTTATTCCAAAGGCTGTGCATCTAAATATTAAGTTGAGGGTGCCAACAATATTGGGGGTTTTGTGAGATTTATGTCCAATTTTCCTTTTTTTCTTCGTTTTTTTGTGTTCCAATACACACAAAGGAAAGAAACATGTGTATAGCACAACATATGCAATTGCAATAATTTTCTGAGAGAAATACTGCTATTTGTCTTTCAACAATTTTTTTTTTGGTAGCACAAGTAACTGTAAGGCTGTGTGCACCTGTCCGGAATTTCCGTGTATTTTATGCGTTTTTGCCGCATAAAATAAGCAAGCCATTGTATTCAATGGCATTCCACACATGCTGTGCTAATGATGCGTATTTTTTCGCGGCAAAATCGCCTCGCGTACAAATACACAGCAGGCTCATTTTTTGTGCGGAATCGCGGGGATTCCACTTACTTTCCGCATGTGGCTATGCCCACCATGCGCAAAGTAAGCGGAAAAACTGCGGATGGTACCCAGGGTCTGGAGGAGAGGAGATTCTACTCCAGGCCCTGGGTACCATAACCCTGTAAAATAAATAATTAAAATTAAAAATGGTGCGCCAAACACATTGTGTTGCATTTTGGTGCGGCCGGCGCACCATCAACAGGACGCATACGCCGGTAAAAGCATACCTGCGCAGCTCTGCGTACCCAATGCTAAAGATAGGGTACGCAGGTCACATGCAGCGTCATGCGCCCATAGGCGGAGCTGACCGGAGGAGGCGTGGCAAGGGGCGGAGCTTCATTGCAGGCGTCCGCTGCGCCTCAAAACGCTAGCGTGAAACTAGCCTTATTTTTAACACATGAAATTCATTAACTTACTGCACTTGATGCCTAATACACCCCACCCCCGGACAGGTGCCATTTTCACAGGATAGTTAATATTAAAGGGAATCTGTAAGCAGGTTTTTGCTATGTTATCTGAGAACCTAATGCCAGCGATTTATCACTTACTGGACTTCTTGGTGCAGTTTTGTTCGAATCCTTGTTTTCACTGCTGTAGATGTAGCAGTGCTCAGATTGGGGATATACACAGGATATACACAGTTTTGCACTCGCATATCTGATTGGCATCTTCATGTGTACATTGTACTTTGTGAGCAAGCTGACAATCAATGGTGGGGGTGGGGTTACACAGATTAGCTTGACTGCTATGCATGTGAGACCTAGTCCTGTGGTGATAATCTCCTGCTAATTAAACAGTGGTTGTATTGAAACTACAGTACAGCCTAGTAAGTGTCACATCCTTGAAATCAGGCTTATTTGCCCTATATTATGCTGCTCTCAGATTAAATAGCAAGAACCTGCCGACAGATTCCCTTTAAGTACTTCTGCTGGCTTTAATGTTATGGCTGATATATGGTGTATACTGTTACTGAACAGTATTTTACACTCTCCTGTTTTCTTCCATTGTCTTTGCAGCACCACAAGTTCTACAGCCAGTAGCTGTGACACAGAGTTTACGAAAGAGGATGAGCAGAGGTTGAAGGATTACATTCAGCAGCTGAAGAATGATCGGGCTGCAGTGAAACTCACTATGCTGGAACTGGAAAGCATCCACATTGATCCTCTGAGCTATGATGTAAAGCCACGAGGAGACAACCAGAGACTAGATTTGGAGAACGCGGTCTTGATGCAAGAGCTTATGGCCATGAAGGTAAAATAAGCAGCCAAATATTCTTCCACTTTGCAATTTGCTGCTGCTATTGATAGTTAAACGTATTGCTCACACTCCGATCCTCTGCTTCTCTGGCCTGTAACAATCTGCTCACTATTAATAGTAATACTGTATTAATGCTAAAATAAAGTAAAGTCATTTTATACATACATTTAGCGTGTTGAAAATTAGACAATTTTTGAACATTTTCATCCATTGCATTATTAGTTGTAACATTTGACCAATATCACAGCTGCAGAAGGTTGGATTCTTATGCAAGGATTATACATTTTCGCTACCAGCCTATTGGTCAAGTCTTTCACTTTTTACATGTCAGAATGAGCGCACATAAGGGTAAAGAACAGATAGGCTGTGTGCACACAGTGCATGTTTTTGCGGCAGTTTTTCTGCGCGGAAATGGGTCAAAACCGCTATGGAATCCTTATGCAGGCTAATCGAGTGACAATCCTGAAGTGTTGTGCATATGATCAGTAAATTTCCTTTGAGAGTGTTTGCAGTGCGGTTTTTTTCTGCAGCATGTCAATATTTTGTGCGTTTCTGCAGTGTTTTTCACTCATTGACTTGAATTGAGTCAGTCAAATCCGCAGTAAAAATGGAGGTGTAAAAATGTTTGCAGATTTGCTGAGTTTTCGTTTTGCGTTTTACCGGCTTCCTATGGTGTTTCCCACACTGTCATCTGCCATCGGCAAGGAGGTTCTTATCAGCGGTAACACTACCACCGGTAAGACTGTCAGTCAGAGCGCTGCGGGATCGTGTTGTTACTGTGACCTGCGGTAAAAAGCGAGTTGTAGTTTTGAAGGTCACCATTAATTATTCCATAAAATGTATTAAAAAATCGGAAAAATAAATGGGATGAAATCATGAAAAGAAAGAAATCCCACCATTTTTATATATTATTTATTTAGCTTACTTATACAGCACCATCAATTCCACAGCGCATTACAGACACTAACATTGCTGTCCCCATTGGGGCTCACAATTAAATTCCCTTTCAATATATCTTTGGAGGGTGAGAGGAAACTGCAGTACCTGGAGGAAACCGACTCAAACATGGGGAGAACATACTTGAAAATGTTGTTGTTAGTGGCTGCTGCAAAGCAACAGTGTTAATCACTAAGCCACCGCAGTGTTTAGGTTTTCTTTTTATGGTATGCATTGTCTGGTAAAAATGACCTGCAAACCTGATTCTCTAGGTCAGTACAATTATGGCAATATCAAACTTGCATTTTTATTTTTATATTTTTATTTTTTTTTTTAAGTAGTGAAAGAAAATTTGGAAGGTTTTAAAAAAGTAAATAAAAATGTTGGTTTGTGACGTAATTTTCTAAGGCTCCGTTTATATTGTGTTATTGCTGTTTGCAGCTCCCATTCTAATATGCTTACCTGGTACCTACTAGTTTCTGCTTCCAGCTCCTATTTTCGCCAGACCTGAAGTTCCCATTAAGCCAATCACTGGCTGAGCTGAGACATTGCTGTGGCCAATATTTGCCGGATTTGCAATTTCTGGCTATTTCCAAAGTCTCAAGGATGGAAGTAGGAAGCAACGACTAGCAGGGACTAGGGAATTCCTGGAATGTATTGTTCAAAGACTTCCGATGCCTTTATTTCTCAATATAGCACTTATGTGCAGAGTGTGAAGTGGCGCGATGGCCATGCTGGCGTACTGTCTAAGGGCAGTCCTATAAGAAAATATCTGTCCTGTGGATGCATGATAACTTGTTAAGAAATAACCCTTTAAAACAATTTCATTTTCCTGGAAAACCCCTGTAAGACAGGAGAGCGTGCCTGGTATAATGCTAAACACCACTTTATCATGAATACCAGGTTATAGAACTAAACATTTTGTGCCCCAGGGTCCTGACAGGTTTATATACTAATTACAGAAGTAAACTGCCTGAGTTACCCTGAGACGTGCGTATAGGTGTTATGTGTCTTCATTTGGCACGTGCAGTACACCTGAGGTGGAGCGGGCATTTCCAGCATTATTCCCTCTCTGCTTCATTAGCATGTGGAGTGCATCAGCCGTATTAGTCCCCAGCGCTGCCGCTCTGTCAGTTTGATGATGTTCCTGTCTGCTCTTTGAAAGCTCAGAGTTCTTGATCCATCAGGTCTGACACCGCTGTAGAAGCTGAAAAAACATGGCATTACTTACCAGTATCTCTCCTGAATGGCAGCCCGAGTTGTCCACATTTGTCAGTTCTGTAGTGATTCTTTTTTTTTATTTGACGCTTAGTTGTCTTTATCTTAGTTTGTCTTTCGAGAAAACCAACAAAAAAAACTTTTCTATAGGTGCATTCTTTCCCTATACAATTAAATAAATGGTATTCATAAAGACCTGATAGAGAAAAGTGTAAGCGGGTTCACCATGTCTCTGCTCCATTGATCTAGCCATATGAGAGCCTGTTTGTTGCTAGATTAGTTGTAGTTTTGATTGACATCATTTATTTTACCATAGGAAAACAAGGAAAAAAAATCTAAGTGCTGTGAAATTGAAAAATAAAAAACAAAAAACACGCAATTCTGCTGCTCTTTTTTGGGTTTTGTTTTTACCGTGTTCACTCAGTAGTGCTAATAACCTGGCAAGATGGTTCTTCAGGTCAGTGCAGCTGGGGCAATACTAACAAGCCCCCTCTGGTCAGCTCCTCCTAGGATCGCATGATGCTGCATGCGATCAGCAAACCGTATATTTAGTGTTGGGTACGCTGACCGTGCGCTGGTATGATTTTGCTGGCGCTGCGCCCAGCACACAAAAATGCAACACAGCGCATTTTTGTGCGCTGGGCCCAGCGCCAAAAAGGCGCAGCGCCAGCAAAATCATACCAGCCCACGGAGGAGCTGACCGGAGAAGGCGCGGCCAGGGGCGGAGCTAAGCGGTGCCCGAGAACGCTAGTGTGAAACTAGCCTTAGCTCTTTCATTACTAGGCCCTTTCTCAGTCATTACCAGGAAGTTGTCTCCTGTATTCTCACATAGACCCTTCTATTCTGGGTTAGTCCCCAACTATTAACTCTATCTGTACACAACTGAGTAAATACATATTACTTAACAGACAAAATGACATTAAAAACTATGCAATCCATTATATACCAACTTACTATCTTCATCGGAGGCAGCACCTCCACTTCCTTATATACCCCAGAAAGTAAAAGTATTAGTAATACTTTAGCAGCCTCCAAATACCCTCCTTAATGATGCAAGTATTAGCCCTAAATGCTAAATATATGTGTTTAAAACTAAGTTTAATTGTCCCTTTGCTATTTACCTTCGTTAATCAGTACCACTGTGCAGCGGAATCACACCCACAGCAGCGTAACTGACATTCTGGCCTGTGTGGGGAGAGCAGGGAGGGGGAGAATAAGCCATCCTTCTTCTATTTCTCTCTGATTGTATTGCATGATGGATAAGTATCTGCCTGTATTTCTCTGCATTGATATCACCATGAAAGATGCACAAAAGTTTGCGGTCACATAGAAAAAATGCAGACTTTCATATTAACCCTGAATAAACCCTTTAATCTTGACCAAATCCCCAAGGAATTGCTTTTTGGCTTTAATTTTTCCATGAAGATGAATTATGGTCACATTTCTCCTAACATTAGATAAGTGTAGCCTGGTCCCACTGGTTACTACCTATTCTGAGCTGATGGCACTGCTGGACATTTTCCTAATTCAAAGAGAAGCATGGATGCTGCACTAAGTTTTGTTGGTTGATCACTGCATCTATGGTCATCATTATTGTTCTTTTCTTGGTACTTCTTCAAGAGATTGAAAAGCACATCTTGAAATCCTAGTGTTATTTAAAATTATTTGTCTCTGAGAGCTTTGCCGATGCAGTATAACTGCCTTGTGTTTTGCTGCTGTGCTTATTTTTGCTATGGCGTATGACCTGAGCCATGAAGCTGTCTTCCACAGCATCACCTTTGTAGCAGAATGTAGCTATTCCTCACCCATTTTAGGTGGTCCATGCAGCTGCTAGTTTCACTAATGACTGATTTTCATATGTAGTTTGAAACAGATTATAGTCCCCTGTTTGTGTTTATACATCAATTGTAAGTTCGGTTTTGAAGGAAAAGGGTGGTCACACCAAATATTGCCTTGATTTAGATTTTGTTCATTCACTTTACACTTTGTTAATTGATAAAAATGAACTATTAACACTTCTATTGTTGAAATTATTCTTCCTTTCAGCATTTTTCCTCGTCCGCCTAAAACATTTACACAGTATTGTAGTCACGTATCTTATGTACCTTTTACAAATGCCTAGTTGGATTTATATTGTGGTTGAAGGAATTTAGATGGTTTTGGGCTGCTCGGTATCTGGCAATGTATCATGACTGTTATATTAGTAGAGAGGCAGATGGGGTTGGAGAAGATTGTGGATTTCTCGTAAGCGGTGTTAAATTATAGTACAAGCTGCCATCAGAAATCTGAACCCATTTTTCTGGTTCTATGAGCAGCACTCACTATGCAGTATGTAATAATAATTCTATGTAATAATATAAAGAATATAATCAAACATGGCAAGCAAAATGCATGAAAGTGACCAATGTTTTTTCAGGACACTAGTTGCTTTGGAAAACTACAGCTATGTTATTAAAATACAAACGGTACAATATAGGAAACAAATGCAAATACCCAAGTATAGATATAAAAGGAAAGTGGGCAATAGTAAACGTCTGTAGTCATTTTGGAAGTAGGCAGAATTTGCAGTATATAATCTGATGCTTTCTGATTGCAGATACTATCTAGACTGCATTAACTGCAGCCACCAGATAGTCCTGAGAGTGTAAGAAATGCTGGCAGCTGTTACTACATCTCAGCCCGGTACTGATCCTTTGTTTGTGAAATATACTGTATATATGCGCTTGAACACACATTAATTAGAATTCATGTGTGTCCACATAAGCATTAGTATTTAGTGACTTCTCCGTCCAGATCTATGTTAACAATAGGAATGGAGGAGATGTAGCTCAGCATTAGCGGGATGTTATTTACAAGTGACATAGACCTTGTAGCATTGTCCGTATCTGATTCACAGGGCTCTTTATAGCATAATGCACTATAAAAGGCACAGTACATCTCGGAGATGGCCTTCCTTCCTATCCTGTAACATGAAATGAAAATTTATGGCAGCTGCCATACTTCCTGAGCACAGCTGTCTATCTCATTTGTTCTAGCAAGCCTCCCCTACCTAATAGAGTCTTTATTAGAAGCACATCGTGTAAGTGATGTTTATTCAATAGCATTTAATAAGTGGCCATGCGTCGTCTTCTGAGCACCGCTTTTAATTCTGCAGATATAGGCAGAACAAGAAGCACTCAGACAAAGCGTTAAAGCAGTGCCGTTCACAGCTGCTGCAAAGCCTGACGTCCAGCTGCAAACACTAGTCTGGGAAATGGATGGTCCTCAGTGGAGCGGCAGCTGCCAGTCATGATGCCATGCTAGAAAAGCCAATGGCAGCTTCCCACATTTGCTTAGCAGCTGCTTCTAACATGTAGGGTAAGCTGTATCATTACTTTACCTCTGAGGTCTGTGTGACAATAGCTAGGGGGGACAGGCGCTGATCTCCAAGCTCCCCGGTATTATTATCAAAGGATGTGGAGCACTGACAATAAAAAAAAAAAAGAATCTCATCGGTAGAGAGAAAGGTTAGTTCACAAGTCTGAGAGAGATGGGAGAAGAATGACTAAAGGTACAGAAAGAGGCACTTCAGATATACATTGGTAGGCTCGGCTCGTCATTAATTACCATGTAATATCTAATCTGAACGATTGCTTTCATTCACTGAGATCTCGCTTTTTCAGGGATCCATTTAGCCGACCTGGTCCATCACAATCGCTCTTTACATATAAACCGAACACGAAGCGTGCGCACAATGCAATATCTGTAATGCTAATCTAATGGTTCGCAGCTTGGAAGCAGACATTTACTTCTTCAAAAGACTGTTTTCTATTTTAATAAAGACAAGCGGGACTTGTGATAATTCACTTCATATCAATTCAGTCCCTGATCCAAGATCCTGAGGAGCGCTGGGTATTAACCGTTGTGTGCTGGTTTTCCCAAGCATGCACTAATTCTATGGATGTGTATGTCAGCAGTGATTTTTATTGACACGGACTATGACGCCTATCATACACTGAATATAAACCATGTGAGGTTCCTGAGAATATTGCACATCCAGTGCTGCATGTGACCTATGGAGCAGCTGGCCCCCATCTCGGCCTTACTAACATGGCTGATTCCCAAACTCTTTCCATTAAAGTACGAATGGCTCACTTATTGCTGTGAAGTTAACCTTGTGATTGTGTTTTGTTGTCAGGAAGAAATGGCTGAGCTGAAGGCCCAGTTGTACCTGCTGGAGAAAGAGAAGAAAGCAATGGAACTTAAATTAAGTACTCGAGACGCCCAGGAACAAGCCTACCTTGTACACATTGAGCACCTCAAATCTGAGGTGGAAGAGCAAAAAGAGCAGAGGATGCGGTCGCTGAGTTCAACCAGCAGCAGTGGCAAGGACAAGATGGGAAAGGTGGGGATGTCATCAGGCTCACTTTAGCCTTCCAATCAAAGCACATATAACCGTAAAATATGGCGGTTAGGCACGACTAATACTATACGAGACACAACAACTTGTGGCTGTGCCAAAAATTATGCAAGTCTGTAACTAATGTCGTGCCACGCTCACAAAATGTTAAAGGGGTTGTCCATTAATGAACGTCTTTGTATTAATGAACTAGGGGAAGGCTGCTTAAATTTTAAAAAAAAAGAGTCTTGCCTCCTGATCCGGTGCCACTCCACCGGCTCTTAACCCGATGTTCCCACCATTCTCCCGACTTAAACCATGTCAAATTAATACTGCTGCCACCAATTATGTGGCTGATAATTGACTGCAGCCTTCTCAAGTCTGTCCAAGCAGAAGAATAGCATTGAGCATAAGCGTGAATGCTGGAGCTGAACAGTAGCCTCTAATTGGGGCAGCAGTCAGATGACATTCCACAAATAGAGGTTGATCCAACACTTCAGATAAAATGCAACATTTTTATTCCAACATTAAAATCGTGTGTGAAAAAGGAGTCCAAATTATCAATTGTACAGCTAAAGCATCCGAGGAAAAAGTCCCAAGAAGAATTAAGGTCTGGGTTGATGTGTTTGGAAATAACACTTCTTACTCATAATCAGGTTCTGAAACTCCATATTATGAGTAAGAAGTGTTACTTCGAAAAGCTTCAACCCAGCGCTCCGTCCCTCCCGAGTCTCGCCGTGTGGCTAAGCAGTACTGTACAGCCACATATGGGATATTTCTACATTCAGCGTTGGAAAATTGTGGCTGATGTAAAGTTGACATGTGGGAAATGTTATGTATTAACTATTTTATGTGACATAATTCTCTGCTTCAAGGGCATAAAAATTCAACTTTTGAAAATTGCTAAATTTTCGCCAAATTTCCAATTTATTTTTTTTTCACAAACAAGTTATATCAAGCAAATTCTACCAATATCATGAAGTACAATATGTCACGAAAAAACCATCTCACAATCAGTGGGATCCGTGGAAGCGTTTCAGAGCTATAACCTCATAAGGTGACAGTGGGCAGAATTGTAAAATGTGCCCTGGTCATGAAGGTGAAAACAGGCTTGGGGTGAAGGGGTTCATTTTGATTTAGATTTTTCTCTTGGTCATTCACTTTGCCTTTTGTTAGTTGATAAACACAAGATTTTTTTAAATCATTCTTTTGTAGCGGCATCTTTTCATGCCTAAATCTTTTGCACAGTACTGTAATTAGAATATTTTAAAGGGATCCTGTCACCAGGTTTTTCCCAAATAGCCAGCTCTCATTTACAGCTTACTGGAATGTTGGCTATATGTCCCTAATGCTTTCTCCTTAAAACAAAAAAAAGCTTTTATTATACCTGCCTAATGGGCAGTTCAGTCAGATGGGCGTCGCTGTTCTTGATTTGGCTGCTCCTCTCTTCTTGCGTCTTGTTGTTGACGCGTTCTACGTCATCCACACAGTGTTCTGTGCAGTGCTCCCCTGTGCAGACGCAGTTCTCTGCCCTGCCGAAGGCAGAAGAGAGGAGGCGCTGGATCAAGAACTGCAATGCCCATTGGACCTGGACCGTCCCGTAGGCGAGTATATTAAGTTATTTTTTGTCTTATGTAGAGCACATTGGGGACATGTATAGAGCATTCTAGAATGCAGTCACATAGGGCTTACAGGTGCTGGCCATACTGTGTATGGGAAATACCTAGTGACCAGTTCCCTTTAAATGGTTTACAGGTGACAGGGACATAGTGCACTGTGCTACAGTTGTGGCCAAAAGTATTGACACCCCTGCAATTTTGTCAGATAATACTCAGTTTCTTCCTGAAAATGATTGCCAACCCAAATTCTTTGGTATTATTATCTTCATTTAATTTGTCTTAAATGAAAAAACACAAAAGAGAATGAAGCAAAACATTGATCATTTCACACAAAACTCCAAAAATGGGCCAGACAAAAGTATTGGCACCCTCAACCTAATACTTGGTTGCACAACCTTTAGCCAAAATAACTGCGAGCAACCGCTTCCGGTAACCATCAATGAGTTTCTTACAGTGCTCTGCTGGAATTTTAGACCATTCTTCTTTGGCAAACTGCTCCAGGTCCCTGATATTAGAAGGGTGCCTTCTCCAAACTGCCATTTTTAGATCTCTCCACAGGTGTTCTATGGGATTCAGGTCTGGACTCATTGCTGGCCACCTTAGAAGTCTCCAGGGCTTTCTCTCAAACCATTTTCTAGTGCTTTTTGAAGTGTGTTTTGGGTCATTGTCCTGCTGGAAGACCCATGACCTCTGAAGGAGACCCAGCTTTCTCACACTGGGCCCTACATTATGCTGCAAAATTTGTTGGTAGTCTTCAGACTTCGTAATGCCATACACACGGTCAAGCAGTCCAGTGCCAGAGGCAGCAAAGCAACCCCAAAACATCAGGGAACCTCCGCCATGTTTGACTGTAGGGACCGTGTTTTTTTTCTATGAATGCCTCTTTTTTTTCTCCCGTAAACTCTATGTTGATACCTTTGCCCAAAAAGCTCTACTTTTGTCTCATCTGACCAGAGACCATTCTTCCAAAACGCTTTAGGCTTTTTCAGGTAAGTTTTGGCAAACTCCAACCTGGCTTTTTTATGTCTTGGGGTAAGAAGTGGGGTCTTCCTGGGTCTCCTACCATACAGTCCCTTTTCATTCAGACGCCGACGGATAGTACGGGTTGACACTGTTGTACCCTCAGACTGCAGGGCAGCAAGAACTTGTTTGGATGTTAGTCGAGGTTCTTTATCCAACATCCGCACAATCTTGCGCTGAAATCTCTTGTCGATTTTTCTTTTCCGTCCACATCTACGGAGGTTAGCCACAGTGCCATGGGCTTTAAACTTCTTGATGACACTGCACACGGTAGACACAGGAACATTCAGGTCTTGGAGATGGACTTGTAGCCTTGAGATTGCTCACGCTTCCTCACAATTTGGTTTCTCAAGTCCTCAGACAGTTCTTTGGTCTTCTTTCTTTTCTCCATGCCTCAATGTGGTACACACAAGGACACAGGACAGAGGTTGAGTCAACTTTAATCCATGTCAACTGGCTGCAAGTGTGATTTAGTTATTGCCAACACCTGTTAGGTGCCACAGGTAAGTTACAGGTGCTGTTAATTACACAAATTAGAGAAGCATCACATGATCTTTCGAACAGTGCCAATACTTTTGTCCACCCTCTTTTTTATATTTGGTGTGGAATTATATCCAATTTGGCTTTAGGACAATTCTTTTTGTGTTTTTTCATTTAAGACAAATAAATGAAGATAATAATACCAAAGAATTTGTGTTTGCAATCATTTTCAGGAAGAAACCGAGTATTATCTGACAAAATTGCAGGGGTGTCAATACTTTTGGCCACAACTGTATATTCATTATCATATATTTTTCACATATATGCAGTCCACATGAGCTTTTAACATTTTCATTTAGTCGTGTTTTATAGACTTCAGTTACATGCTGACGGATTGGGGTGTTAGTGATTGATGTGTGTATCTCTTTATCCCTCATTCACACGTCCATGTTTAAACATGTACATGAAAAATCGGTGCTGGTGTCATCAGTGTTTTGCATCGGTGTGATATCTGCGTGTCCATTTTTATCATGTGTTTTTCTTTGATGGACCAATAAATTCATTACAAATCTTCTCCTATATTTTGCAATGTTAAACATGGATGGCACACAGATTCAATCCGTGAACGATACGTGTTTTTTACGAACCCATAAACTTGTTGGCCCTGGTCATCTATGCTGCTGAAAAAAACCTGACATGTCTCCGTGATAAACTTGGACGTATGAGTAGCACTGTAGATTAAAATGGATATGTGTTGGGAAAAAAAAAAACGGATATAACACATACGTGCAGCACGGGTGTGTGAATGAGGCCTTAGTTATACTTAGGGTTTATCATAACTAAAGAACAAACGAAGAAAAATCCTTGTAAATCCTTATAAATTTTACCCCATAGGATTCCATAGATGGAACATCCTTGAGTGAGCTGAGAACTTACAACGATGGTGAACTAGCAACAGAGCTCACAAGTGCACTGAAAAGGTAAGATCCAGCATGAGTTATTAAAGAATAGTAATAAATGTGCCTGTGATGAGAGTACTGTAACTCTGTATGATGGTAATGTCATGCAACATCTTACCTGCACTAAGAGGGCAATGTGATATAATTTAATCAGGTATAATGGCATTGGAATACTTCCCAGCCTACATTTACATACATAGGTACAGATGCATCTCACAAAATTAGAATATCGTCAAAACGTTAATTTATTTCAGTTCTTCAGTACAAAAAGTGAAACTCGTATATTATATGTTTATTTTACTTTACTCATTTATATAGCGCCATTAATTCCACAGTGTTTTACCGACATTATTGGCACTGTCCCCGATGGGGCTCACAATCTAAATATAGAGTCATTACAGAGTGACCTATTCCAAGTGTTTATTTCTGTTAATGTTGATGATTATGGCGTACAGCCAATGAAAATCCAAAATTCATTATCTTTGTAAATTAGAATACTTTATAACACCAGCTTCAAAAAATGATTTTAAAATCTGAAATTTTGGCCTACTGAAATGTATGTTCAGTAAAAGCACTCAATACTTTATTGGGGCTCCTTTGGTATTAATTACTGCATCAATGCAGCGTGGCATGGAGGCGATCAGCCTGTGGCACTGCTGAGGAGTTATGAAATCCCAGGTTACTTTGATAGCAGCCTTCAGCTCGTCTGCATTGTTAGGTCTGGTGTCTCTCATCTTCCTCTTTACAATACCCCAGACATTCTCTATGAGGTTAAGGTCAGGCGAGTTTGCTGGCCAATCAAGCACAGTGATACTGTTGTTTTTAAACCAGGTATTGGTACTTTTGGCAGTGTAAACAGGTGCCAAGTCCTGATGGAGAATGACATTTCCATTTCCAATAAGCATGTCGGCAGAGGGAATCATTAAGTGCTCTAAAATTTCCTTGTAGACTGCTGCGCTGAGTTTGGTCTTGATAAAACACAGTGGACCTACACCAGCAGATGCCATGGCTCCCGAAACCATCACTGATTGGGGAAAATTCACACTAGACTTTGGAAATCAATGTCCCAGAGTCTGGAGGAAGAGTGGAGAGGACACAATCCAAGCTACTTGAGGTCTAGTGTGAAATTTCCATAATCAGTGATGGTTTGGGGAGCCGTGTCATCTGCTGTTATAGGTCCACTGTGTTTTATCAAGACTAAAGTCAGCACAGCCGTCTACCAGGAAATTTTGGAGCACTTCATGCTTCCCTTTGCCGACAAGCTTTTTGGAGTTGGAAATTTCATTCTCCATCAGGACCTGGCACCTGTCCACACTGCCAAAAGTATCAATACCTGGTTTAAAAATAGCAGTATCACTGTGCTTGATTGACCAGCAAACTCGCCTGACCTTAACCCCATAGAGATTCTATGGGGTATTGTCAAGAGGAAGATGAGAGACACCAGATTCAATAAAGCAGACAAGGTGAAGGCTGCTGTCAAAGCAACCTGGGCTTCCATAACACCTCAGCAGTGCCACGGGCTGATCGCCTCCATGCCACGCCGCATTGATGCCAAAGGAGCCCCAACCAAGTATTGAGTGCATTTACTGAACAGACATTTCAGTAGGCCAACATTTTGGATTTTAAAATCATTTTTCAAGCTGGTGTTATAAAGTATTCTAATTTACTGAGATAATTACTTTTGGGTTTTCATTGGCTGTAAGCCATAATCAACATTAACAGAAATATACACTTGAAATAGATCACTCTGTTTATAATTACTCTATATAATATATGAGTTTCACTTTTTGTATTGAAGAACTGAAATAAATTAACTTTGTGATGATAAAGTAATTTTGTCAGATGCACCTGTATGTCTTAGCGTCTTGGCTTTCTTTTAGATAACACAGGATTGCTTGGTGGAACGTGGTGCGCTCCTGTCTATGGGAGAGCCGGCTGAGATGGCCGTCGGCCCAAGCATCGTTCAGCCAACAGCCATCTAATGTGTATGACCAGATTTACACCCTCACTCCTTATTTCAGGCAATTTTGAGTTTCTCACGAGAAGACCTTGCGAAGGTTATAAGTGAGGAATAAAGGTGGTAGTATTCTACGGAACAAAGTTTACATTTGAATGAGGGGCTTGGAGATCGCAGCTGGATTCCATGAAATTTTTTTTCCCTCATCAGCACATATGTAATGAGCAGAGCACATGTTTCAGATTACTGCTTTATCTCCTCCATTTGCTGCTACAGTTATTGTTTTATGTGGACATTTAACAGCGATTTGCCAGCAATGACAGCTGAACAATTGCATATTACGAGAGAAAACCTTTAATCAGAATGTGTCCACCGCTGCATTGTCTGCTAAACGTGTGCGGTAATACACTGGGCCATTGGGAAGGAATCGCAACATCTGCTTCTGCAGTTGAGCTCAGTGAGAAGTTGGCAGGTCGTATAGAGATGTTTCATTTGGCTTCTATGTCTCTCCGATGTCTGCTTCATGCCGAGCGAAGTTACCACATTCACAATCCTGGCTTGGTATCAACATGTGGGAGCAAAGTGTCCTCAATAGACGGAGTGAATTCTTACATTGTCTTGAGTTATTTATAGTGCATCGTTGTCAAAGGGAATCCTACATGTGTGAAGTGTGGGGGTTTTGGTCCCTGTACCATAATAAAATCATACCCACTGTTTCTGCCTAAATAGATAGGGAATAGTGATGAGCGAGTATACTCGTTGCTCGGGTTTTCCCGAGCATGCTCTGGTGTCCTCCCGAGTATTTGGAAGTGCTCGGAGATTTAGTTTTTGTCGAAGCAGCTGCATGATTTACAAGGCTGCTAGACAGCCCGAATATACGTGGGGATTTCCTAATAAACAGGCAATCCCCACATGTATTCAGCCTGTCCAGCAGCCATAAATCATGCAGCTGCTTCGACACAAACTAAATCTCTGAGGACACCCGAGCATGCTCGGGGAAACCCCAGAAATGAGTACACTCGCTTATCAGTAATGGGGAATAAAGGTGATAATTTTAAACCAAAAATTAAATGTGAAGTTAAAAGCATATAAAGTTTTTCTGACATGCATTTGTAAAATACTGAGCACGTCTTGTTCTCATCTACTGTAACACAGTTAAGGCTAGGTTCTCATTTGCGGATGGCAGAGCTGCGGACTTCCTCCGTGAAGCTCCGCTCACTGCTGCACCTCCTCCGGTCAGCTCCGCCTACATCTGCTTGCGGCCTGCGTACCTATTTCTAACATTGGGTACGCAGGCCATGCGGATGCCTCCGCATGCGTCGTTTTGACGATGCGGCGACCGCATCAAATTACAACAGGTTGCGTTCAACGCGGGTCGCCACATCGTCAAAACGGCACATGTGGAGGCATCCGCATACATCCGCACGGCCTGCCTACCCAATGATAAAGATATGTACTCAGGCCGCATGCAGACGTAGGTGGAACTGACCAAAGGAGGTGCAGCAGTGGGCGGAGCTTCACGGAGGACGTGCGCAGCTCGCCCAGCCGCAAATGTAAAGCCGGCTTAATATGTTTGTGTTGTCCGTAGATAGAAATACAGGAATAAACAGTGGCTGTAGTTGTAGAGAATCTTGGATATTATTCTTTTAGATACTTTTCCAGTGGAACTTGTCTTTCTAATAGATTTTACTGTGGAATAGAGGGGGTGTTCTTCTAAAGTGTAAAGAAAATTACAGAGAAATAAGGGGTCTGTCAGAGAGAAAGAATCAACTCAATGGAAACCTGTCATCTCCCCAAATGCTATTAACCTTCATGTATAGAGTTAATCTGCAGGTTACCAGTGTTACATTGGTCCGGCCTTACTGAAAGTGTGGTTGCTGCGAGAACTTTCTTCATCCTAGCACCCAGTGACTGCGTTATAGTGGTCTACCCGGTGCAGCTACTACAATGATACACAGTGATTGGCGGCACAGACATTACATCATGGGATCGCAAATAATTATTTCTTTGAAGTAAAACATTGTTTGAAAACAGGCAGTGAAATGTTTTACCCCTCAAAAAGAATCAGCTGCGACCCCCTAATGTCTGTATACGCTCTCTTGTTCCACCAGCCCCACCTGCCCAGGAGCTGTGGTATGGTCAGACACAGCCATTACACAGTACATAACAGAGTAATAACACAGTTCTAACATTATCTCAGCACAGGAAAAAAAATGTAAACGCATCCAATTGTAGAAGTCATCATTAGTCCAAGATGTATTGATTAAAATGAACTTTTGTTCATGGGAAAACCCTTTTAAGGGTATTGGCATATATTGTGTATAAATTTTTTTTTTTTTTACTATGACCATTTTGTTTTTAAATGTGTGATCTAAAAAGTCAAGTGAAATGTGTCTCATTCTTGAATACGTGGGGTTGATGAACCACACTTATATCCCGGATGCTATAAAACCACAATTTTTCACTTACAGTGACGAGTTCTGGCTAAGAATCAGTGAGTTCAAAGGTTCAAAACGAATAACAACTCCCATGTCTTATAGCCTTCTTGCATAATCTTTTTACGAAATATACACTGATAAGATGTTTTTAACAGTTTTGGAATAGACAATATTTTAATCTACCGTATTCCCATGTGCTGTATCTGTTACCACCTTGCAATCTTCTGTTCACCGTTTCTTGTGAATGCAAGCAAATAAGAGGGAGAGCTGAATATTTTTTCTTTTTCTTTTTTTTTTAAATCATTTTGTAACATAGTCCCATCCTGCAATATATCATTCATCTCATCCCCCTCTATGGTGCCCCATTCTGCAGTATAACACTCCCCTCAGGCCTCTGTATAGAGCCTCATCCTACTTTATATCACTTCTCTCCATTCCCTATATACAGCCCCATCCCGCATAATATCACTCTTCACAGCCCCTCTATATACAGAAGCATCCTCCAGAATATCACTCCTCTTAGCCCCTTTATACAGTGCCATCCAGCAGCTCATTCATTTCATACCCTCTGTGCACAACCATACCATGTAGTATATCACTTCTTTTACCCATTATATAAAACATACTGCTATATATCACTCCTACATCACTCCTTTAAAGTGCTCCATCATGCCGTATATCACTCTTGTCAGCCCCCTGTATAGAGCACCACACTGCAGTGTATCCGCTCCTTGTATAGAGCCCCATACTGCAGTGTATCCGCTCCTTGTATAGAGCCCCATACTGCAGTGTACAGCCCCCTGTATAGAGCCCCATACTGCAGTGTATCATCCCCCTGTATAGAGCCCCGTACTGCAGTGTACAGCCCCCTGTATAGAGCCCCGTATTGCAGTGTATCAGCCCCCTGTATAGAGCCCCATACTGCAGTGTACAGCCCCCTGTATAGAGCCCCGTACTGCAGTTTATCACCCCCCTGTATAGAGCCCCATACTGCAGTGTACAGCCCCCTGTATAGAGCCCCATACTGCAGTGTACAGCCCCCTGTATAGAGCCCCATACTGCAGTGTACAGCCCCCTGTATAGAGCCCCATACTGCAGTGTATCAGCCCACTGTATAGAGCCCCGTATTGCAGTGTACAGCCCCCTGTATAGAGCCCAGTACTGCAGTGTACAGCCCCCTGTATAGAGCCGCATACTGCAGTGTATCATCCCCCTGTATAGAGCCCCATACTGCAGTGTATCAGCCCCCTGTATAGAGCCCCATACTGCAGTGTATCAGCCCCCTGTATAGAGCCCCATACTGCAGTGTACAGCCCCCTGTATAGAGCCCCATACTGCAGTGTATCAGCCGCCTGTATAGAGCCCCATACTGCAGTGTATCAGCCGCCTGTATAGAGCCCCATACTGCAGTGTATCAGCCGCCTGTATAGAGCCCCATACTGCAGTGTATCAGCCGCCTGTATAGAGCCCCATACTGCAGTGTATCATCCCCCTGTATAGAGCCCCATACTGCAGTGTATCAGCCCCCTGTATAGAGCCGCATACTGCAGTGTATCATCCCCCTGTATAGAGCCCCATACTGCAGTGTATCATCCCCCTGTATAGAGCCCCATACTGCAGTGTATCAGCCCCCTGTATAGAGCCCCATACTGCAGTGTATCAGCCCCCTGTATAGAGCCCCATACTGCAGTGTACAGCCCCCTGTATAGAGCCCCATACTGCAGTGTATCAGCCGCCTGTATAGAGCCCCATACTGCAGTGTATCAGCCGCCTGTATAGAGCCCCATACTGCAGTGTATCAGCCGCCTGTGTAGAGCCCCATACTGCAGTGTATCAGCCGCCTGTATAGAGCCCCATACTTTAGTGTATCAGCCCCCTGTATAGAGCCCCATACTGCAGTGTACAGCCCCCTGTATAGAGCCCCATACTGCAGTGTATCATCCCCCTGTATAGAGCCCCATACTGCAGTGTATCAGCCCCCTGTATAGAGCCCCATACTTTAGTGTATCAGCCCCCTGTATAGAGCCCCATACTGCAATGTACAGCCCCCTGTATAGAGACCCATACTGCAGTGTATCATCCCCCTGTATAGAGCCCCATACTGCAGTGTATCAGCCCCCTGTATAGAGCCCCATACTGCAGTGTATCAGCCCCCTGTATAGAGCCCCATACTGCAGTGTACAGCCCCCTGTATAGAGCCCCATACTGCAGTGTATCATCCCCCTGTATAGAGCCCCATACTGCAGTGTATCAGCTCCCTGTATAGAGCCCCATACTGCAGTGTATCAGCTCCCTGTATAGAGCCCCATACTGCAGTGTATCATCCCCCTGTATAGAGCCCCATACTGCAGTGTATCAGCCGCCTGTATAGAGCCCCATACTGCAGTGTATCAGCCGCCTGTATAGAGCCCCATACTGAAGTGTACAGCCCCCTGTATAGAGCCCCATACTGCAGTGTATCAGCTCCCTTTATAGAGCCCCATACTGCAGTGTACAGCCCCCTGTATAGAGCCCCATACTGCAGTGTATCAGCTCCCTTTATAGAGCCCCATACTGCAGTGTACAGCCCCCTGTACTGCAGTGTATCATCCCCCTGTATAGAGCCCCATACTGCAGTGTATCAGCCGCCTGTATAGAGCCCCATACTGCAGTGTATCATCCCCCTGTATAGAGCCCCATACTGCAGTGTATCAGCTCCCTGTATAGAGCCCCATACTGCAGTGTACAGCCCCCTGTATAGAGCCCCATACTGCAGTGTATCAGCCCCCTGTATAGAGCCCCATACTGCAGTGTACAGCCCCCTGTATAGAGCCCCATACTGCAGTGTATCATCCCCCTGTATAGAGCCCCATACTGCAGTGTATCATCCCCCTGTATAGAGCCCCATACTGCAGTGTATCAGCTCCCTGTATAGAGCCCCATACTGCAGTGTATCATCCCCCTGTATAGAGCCCCATACTGCAGTGTACAGCCGCCTGTATAGAGCCCCATACTGCAGTGTATCAGCCCCCTGTATAGAGCCCCATACTGCAGTGTATCATCCCCCTGTATAGAGCCCCATACTGCAGTGTATCATCCCCCTGTATAGAGCCCCATACTGCAGTGTATCATCCCCCTGTATAGAGCCCCATACTGCAGTGTATCATCCCCCTGTATAGAGCCCCATACTGCAGTGTATCAGCCCCCTGTATAGAGCCCCATACTGCAGTGTATCATCCCCCTGTATAGAGCCCCATACTGCAGTGTATCATCCCCCTGTATAGAGCCCCATACTGCAGTGTACAGCCCCCTGTATAGAGCCCCATACTGCAGTGTATCATCCCCCTGTATAGAGCCCCATACTGCAGTGTATCAGCCCCCTGTATAGAGCCCCATACTGCAGTGTACAGCCGCCTGTATAGAGCCCCATACTGCAGTGTATCATCCCCCTGTATAGAGCCCCATACTGCAGTGTATCATCCCCCTGTATAGAGCCCCGTACTGCAGTGTATCATCCCCCTGTATAGAGCCCCATACTGCAGTGTATCATCCCCTGTATAGAGCCCCATACTGCAGTGTATCATCCCCCTGTATAGAGCCCCATACTGCAGTGTATCAGCCGCCTGTATAGACCCCCATACTGCAGTGTATCAGCCGCCTGTATAGAGCCCCATACTGCAGTGTATCAGCCGCCTTTATAGAGCCCCATACTGCAGTGTATCAGCCGCCTGTATAGAGCCCCATACTGCAGTGTATCAGCCGCCTGTATAGAGCCCCATACTGCAGTGTATCAGCCGCCTTTATAGAGCCCCATACTGCAGTGTACAGCCCCCTGTATAGAGCCCCATACTGCAGTGTATCATCCCCCTGTATAGAGCCCCATACTGCAGTGTATCAGCCCCCTGTATAGAGCCCCATACTTTAGTGTATCAGCCCCCTGTATAGAGCCCCATACTGCAATGTACAGCCCCCTGTATAGAGCCCCATACTGCAGTGTATCATCCCCCTGTATAGAGCCCCATACTGCAGTGTATCAGCCCCCTGTATAGAGCCCCATACTGCAGTGTATCAGCCCCCTGTATAGAGCCCCATACTGCAGTGTACAGCCCCCTGTATAGAGCCCCATACTGCAGTGTATCATCCCCCTGTATAGAGCCCCATACTGCAGTGTATCAGCTCCCTGTATAGAGCCCCATACTGCAGTGTATCAGCTCCCTGTATAGAGCCCCATACTGCAGTGTATCATCCCCCTGTATAGAGCCCCATACTGCAGTGTATCAGCCGCCTGTATAGAGCCCCATACTGCAGTGTATCAGCTGCCTGTATAGAGCCCCATACTTTAGTGTATCAGCCCCCTGTATAGAGCCCCATACTGCAGTGTATCAGCTCCCTTTATAGAGCCCCATACTGCAGTGTACAGCCCCCTGTACTGCAGTGTATCATCCCCCTGTATAGAGCCCCATACTGCAGTGTATCAGCCGCCTGTATAGAGCCCCATACTGCAGTGTATCACCCCCCTGTATAGAGCCCCATACTGCAGTGTATCAGCCGCCTGTATAGAGCCCCATACTGCAGTGTATCAGCTGCCTGTATAGAGCCCCATACTTTAGTGTATCAGCCCCCTGTATAGAGCCCCATACTGCAGTGTATCAGCTCCCTTTATAGAGCCCCATACTGCAGTGTACAGCCCCCTGTACTGCAGTGTATCATCCCCCTGTATAGAGCCCCATACTGCAGTGTATCAGCCGCCTGTATAGAGCCCCATACTGCAGTGTATCATCCCCCTGTATAGAGCCCCATACTGCAGTGTACAGCCCCCTGTATAGAGCCCCATACTGCAGTGTATCATCCCCCTGTATAGAGCCCCATACTGCAGTGTATCAGCTCCCTGTATAGAGCCCCATACTGCAGTGTATCAGCTCCCTGTATAGAGCCCCATACTGCAGTGTATCAGCTCCCTGTATAGAGCCCCATACTGCAGTGTATCATCCCCCTGTATAGAGCCCCATACTGCAGTGTACAGCCGCCTGTATAGAGCCCCATACTGCAGTGTATCATCCCCCTGTATAGAGCCCCATACTGCAGTGTATCATCCCCCTGTATAGAGCCCCATACTGCAGTGTACAGCCCCCTGTATAGAGCCCCATACTGCAGTGTATCATCCCCCTGTATAGAGCCCCATACTGCAGTGTATCAGCTCCCTGTATAGAGCCCCATACTGCAGTGTATCAGCTCCCTGTATAGAGCCCCATACTGCAGTGTATCAGCTCCCTGTATAGAGCCCCATACTGCAGTGTATCATCCCCCTGTATAGAGCCCCATACTGCAGTGTACAGCCGCCTGTATAGAGCCCCATACTGCAGTGTATCATCCCCCTGTATAGAGCCCCATACTGCAGTGTATCATCCCCCTGTATAGAGCCCCATACTGCAGTGTATCATCCCCCTGTATAGAGCCCCATACTGCAGTGTATCAGCCCCCTGTATAGAGCCCCATACTGCAGTGTACAGCCCCCTGTATAGAGCCCCATACTGCAGTGTATCATCCCCCTGTATAGAGCCCCATACTGCAGTGTATCAGCCCCCTGTATAGAGCCCCATACTGCAGTGTACAGCCGCCTGTATAGAGCCCCATACTGCAGTGTATCAGCCCCCTGTATAGAGCCCCATACTGCAGTGTACAGCCCCCTGTATAGAGCCCCATACTGCAGTGTACAGCCGCCTGTATAGATCCCCATACTGCAGTGTATCATCCCCCTGTATAGAGCCCCATACTGCAGTGTATCAGCTCCCTGTATAGAGCCCCATACTGCAGGGTATCAGCTCCCTATATAGAGCCCCATACTGCAGTGTACAGCCCCCTGTATAGAGCCCCATACTGCAGTGTATCATCCCCCTGTATAGAGCCCCATACTGCAGTGTATCAGCCGCCTGTATAGAGCCCCATACTGCAGTGTATCAGCCGCCTGTATAGAGCCCCATGCTGCAGTGTACAGCCCCCTGTATAGAGCCCCATACTGCAGTGTATCAGCTCCCTTTATAGAGCCCCATACTGCATTGTACAGCCCCCTGTATAGAGCCCCATACTGCAGTGTATCAGCTCTTTATAGAGCCCCATACTGCAGTGTACAGCCCCCTGTACTGCAGTGTATCATCCCCCTGTATAGAGCCCCATACTGCAGTGTATCATCCCCCTGTATAGAGCCCCATACTGCAGTGTATCATCCCCCTGTATAGAGCCCCATACTGCAGTGTATCAGCCCCCTGTATAGAGCCCCATACTGCAGTGTATCATCCCCCTGTATAGAGCCCCATACTGCAGTGTATCATCCCCCTGTATAGAGCCCCATACTGCAGTGTATCATCCCCCTGTATAGAGCCCCATACTGTAGTGTACAGCCCCCTGTATAGAGCCCCATACTGCAGTGTATCATCCCCCTGTATAGAGCCCCATACTGCAGTGTATCAGCCCCCTGTATAGAGCCCCATACTGCAGTGTACAGCCGCCTGTATAGAGCCCCATACTGCAGTGTATCAGCCCCCTGTATAGAGCCCCATACTGCAGTGTATCAGCCCCCTGTATAGAGCCCCATACTGCAGTGTACAGCCCCCTGTATAGAGCCCCATACTGCAGTGTATCAGCCCCCTGTATAGAGCCCCATACTGCAGTGTATCATCCCCCTGTATAGATCCCCATACTGCAGTGTATCATCCCCCTGTATAGAGCCCCATACTGCAGTGTACAGCCCCCTGTATAGAGCCCCATACTGCAGTGTATCATCCCCCTGTATAGAGCCCCATACTGCAGTGTATCATCCCCCTGTATAGAGCCCCATACTGCAGTGTATCATCCCCCTGTATAGAGCCCCGTACTGCAGTGTATCATCCCCCTGTATAGAGCCCCATACTGCAGTGTATCATCCCCCTGTATAGAGCCCCATACTGCAGTGTATCATCCCCCTGTATAGAGCCCCATACTGCAGTGTATCATCCCCCTGTATAGAGCCCCATACTGCAGTGTATCATCCCCCTGTATAGAGCCCCATACTGCAGTGTACAGCCCCCTGTATAGAGCCCCATACTGCAGTGTATCATCCCCCTGTATAGAGCCCCATACTGCAGTGTATCATCCCCCTGTATAGAGCCCCATACTGCAGTGTATCATCCCCCTGTATAGAGCCCCGTACTGCAGTGTATCATCCCCCTGTATAGAGCCCCATACTGCAGTGTATCATCCCCCTGTATAGAGCCCCATACTGCAGTGTATCATCCCCCTGTATAGAGCCCCATACTGCAGTGTATCATCCCCCTGTATAGAGCCCCATACTGCAGTGTATCATCCCCCTGTATAGAGCCCCATACTGCAGTGTATCATCCCCCTGTATAGAGCCCCATACTGCAGTGTATCATCCCCCTGTATAGAGCCCCATACTGCAGTGTACAGCCCCCTGTATAGAGCCCCATACTGCAGTGTACAGCCCCCTGTATAGAGCCCCATACTGCAGTGTATCATCCCCCTGTATAGAGCCCCATACTGCAGTTTATCATCCCCCTGTATAGAGCCCCATACTGCAGTGTATCATCCCCCTGTATAGAGCCCCATACTGCAGTGTACAGCCCCCTGTATAGAGCCCCATACTGCAGTGTACAGCCCCCTGTATAGAGCCCCATACTGCAGTGTATCATCCCCCTGTATAGAGCCCCATACTGCAGTGTATCATCCCCCTGTATAGAGCCCCATACTGCAGTGTATCATCCCCCTGTATAGAGCCCCATACTGCAGTGTATCATCCCCCTGTATAGAGCCCCATACTGCAGTGTACAGCCCCCTGTATAGAGCCCCATACTGCAGTGTATCATCCCCCTGTATAGAGCCCCATACTGCAGTGTATCATCCCCCTGTATAGAGCCCCATACTGCAGTGTATCATCCCCCTGTATAGAGCCCCGTACTGCAGTGTATCATCCCCCTGTATAGAGCCCCGTACTGCAGTGTATCATCCCCCTGTATAGAGCCCCTTACTGCAGTGTATCATCCCCCTGTATAGAGCCCCATACTGCAGTGTATCATCCCCCTGTATAGAGCCCCATACTGCAGTGTATCATCCCCCTGTATAGAGCCCCATACTGCAGTGTATCATCCCCCTGTATAGAGCCCCATACTGCAGTGTATCATCCCCCTGTATAGAGCCCCGTACTGCAGTGTATCATCCCCCTGTATAGAGCCCCGTACTGCAGTGTATCATCCCCCTGTATAGAGCCCCATACTGCAGTGTATCATCCCCCTGTATAGAGCCCCATACTGCAGTGTACAGCCCCCTGTATAGAGCCCCATACTGCAGTGTATCATCCCCCTGTATAGAGCCCCGTACTGCAGTGTATCATCCCCCTGTATAGAGCCCCATACTGCAGTGTATCATCCCCCTGTATAGAGCCCCATACTGCAGTGTATCATCCCCCTGTATAGAGCCCCATACTGCAGTGTATCATCCCCCTGTATAGAGCCCCATACTGCAGTGTATCATCCCCCTGTATAGAGCCCCATACTGCAGTGTATCATCCCCCTGTATAGAGCCCCATACTGCAGTGTACAGTCCCCTGTATAGAGCCCTATACTGCAGTGTATCTTTCCTCCTAGTTACAATCGCACACTGCTGCTTCCTAGTATGAGCTCTCCGCTCTGTGATGAAGGAGGCTTTGGTCGTGACCTCATCTCTCAGGAACAATTCAGTTCAAGGAAGGTCCCAGAGCAGAACTATGCTGGCAGGAAGCCAGATGAGAAAACCGGCACCGTGCATGATCATCTAGGAGCTGTGGAACTACAGCAGGACGATTCCACTGGCAACTGGAGGGCAAATAGGGCCATGGGAACACAAAACCCATTGGTTAAATATATAATACACGGACACATGTAAGTGTGGAAAACAATGGTCATGGTGTTTTTATTCAGGGTAACTTAAAAGTTATTCTTAATAAATTATATAAATTCAAAGCCATATAACAATAAATGTAAACCAACCAATCCGCCCAGATAACTGAGCGATTTTCCCCTCAAATATAACAGCACAACAACGGAAATTAATTTCAAGGAGGGCGGGAACGTCTTTCTTCTTTAATGAATGAAGGAGATGACCAGATAACTGGGGTATATAATATACATAAAATATTTCTGGTCTTTTTAGAACGGGCCAATCAAATTTAACAAAAAAGGCGCCAAGACAACTGTAAAAATCCAGTACCAACCGGCTCGTGACCTCACAGCTTGCCACAGGCGACCTTTGGACCTTAAAGAAAAGCAACTGACCGCCATTCTAAGTATGAGCATGACTGAAAATTAGATATAAATAACGAAACAACCTGGGTCCGTGTTCCCACGAGATCCCCCCCTACATATGATTCGGGGGAGGGCTACCAGGAGAGGCTTCCTGTGGAGGGTGATATGTGCAAAATGGGGGAGATTTGAAATTGCATTAGATTGGCACATATGAATATAGGTGTACATTATTATAAGACCACATTGTGATTTGGGAATAACTTTTTAACTGAAAATCTTCCTCTGTCCTGTCTGTCGTACCGGTCCTGGAAAGACCAACCGTTGCCCCTTTTGCCGCCTCACCAAATGCACCCTCAATTGTTTCCTCCATAGCTAGGATTTTACAGGGAGGATATTGTAAGGGTATCCAGATATTTCAGTAATGCTGTAACTGTGCTTAATAACACAGAGGGAGAGAATATTGATTCTAATAGTCACAGGAGCAAAACATTAGTTCTTCTAAAAGAACAAGTTGAGAACAGCTGTATAGTTTTAAGTGCTGATAATCGCTATTGATGGGGCAGGAAAGAGTGGTCTGTGACCGGTTGTGCGCTCTATCATTGCTGTAAGCCATTTGCCAGCGATGGTGGGGCAGGAGAGTGGAAGGCTCGGATTCCTGCAGCTCACCTCTTATTTCCAGCACAGGAGCGGTGTTTGGTTTTGTTGTGGGCTTTAAGGGTATGTTCCCAACGCTGCGGGTTGGATGCTGCATACATCCACAGCTACCAGATGTTACAGCATAGTGGATGGGATTTCAAGAAATCCAATCTCTACTATGCGTTCAGAGACGCCCGCGGCATCCCTATGTAAACGGACATGTGGCACGTCTTTTCAGACCACAGCATGTCTATTTATGTTGTGGAGACGCTCAGTCTATGGGAAATTTACTCTGCGGAGACTATCATTACATGCGGTTAAACCGCATTATCTTTATAGTCACATGCGTACTAAGTGCAGGAAAGCAGCTTACTACGCATGCAAACTAATTTAAATAATGTCTTACCTTGTGCCACAGCCAGAAGTTTGCGTCCACTGCAGTTCTCGCCATGAGCTCAGCTGATCGCGTGAACTGCTGTGCACATGACCGCCAGGGTTATTTATCTCCGGTCACTAGGCAAGTTCTCACAGTCAGCTGTTCATGAGAACTGCAGTGCAGGTGACCGCTGGAGACCGAGTTATCTCCGGTGGTCATCTACAAGCTCCGCTGTGTCTGGATCTCATGTTGAATGGTGGCATAATGCCACCATTCAGCCAAAGGCATCCAGATGTAGCAGAGCTGGACTCGTCGTGGGACAGTATGTATATCTGCTCGGCGGACAGGTTTGGTATATTGTTGCTTTTTTTTTCTCTCACAGGAAATCGAGGGCTTCGATGGAATTAGGCGTTCAGTAAGTATGGTTCAATTAAGATTATTAAAGGAGTCTGTGTCATTATTTTAAATTAAGGACTTTATTCTGGCTGTGTCTTTATTTACAATACAACTATTGAATTAGTAAAGGTTAGAGTCCCGTTTCACTTAGCGACGCACCAGCGATCCCGGCAACGATACGACCTGGTAAGGATTGCTGGTGCGTCGCTAAATGGTCGCTAGTACGCTGCCAAACAGGCAGATCTCTTCAGCGATGCAGCAACCATCCAGCGATCCTTGGCTGTCGTTGGTACCTTGTCACACAGCAGCTTTTCTGAACGATTCCAGCCTGCATCCCTGAGTTCTGTGTCGCCAACGAGGTCACTCGTCGGGTCAAACACAGCTATGCGCCCTGGCCAGCGGCACACCAATGATGAAAAAATGGCCGAGGACATTCGAGCACGATCAGCGATATCCAGCAGGGGGGCTGGTCGCCGCTGCGTGTCACATGTAGCGAGGTCGACAAATTCGGTGACGCTTCAGCGATCTCGCTAGCGCTCTCACTTTGTGAGACGGGGGCTTTACAGACGCCTCTCCATTACTAAGCCGTGGGCTTGATGTCACCGGACAATACAAAGGTGACATCAACCCCACAAATATTACCCCACTTTCCACCTACTACAGGGCAAGGGAAGAGCCAGGTAAAGTGCCACAACTGGCTCATCTTTGGATGCGCCAATCGTGGGGCGGCTGCGGGCTGCTATTGTTAGGCTGGTGAGGGCCAAAATCCATGCCTGATAATACCAGGCTGCAGCTGTCTGCTTTTTCCTTGGCTAGTTAACAAAAATTGGAGGACCCCACGCTGGTTTTTTTTGGAGGGATCCCACTATTTTTGCTAACCATCCAAGGTAAGCAGACTGCTGTGGCCTGGTATTATCAGGCAGGTAAGGTTCATGTAAATTGGATCCTTACCAGTTTGAAATACCAGTCCCAGTAGTCTGCTTTACTCAAGCTGGTTAACAAATATAGGGGGACCCCACACTATTTTTTTTCAATTATTTATTTATCTCTGTGCTTTCCTCCACTTCGTGTGTCATGGCTGTGTCACAAGATTCACCATTATTTAAATTAGTACACATGTAAGTGTAAGCTGCTTTCATACACTTAATACACATGTGACTCGAAAGATAATGCGGTTATACCGCATCTATAATGAAAGTGTATGGGTAATTTATGCTGCAGAGACGGAGCGTCTCCGCTGCATAAATTTACATGCTGCGGTCTGGAAAGATGCACCGCATGTCCGTCTCTGCGGGTGAGCCGCGGGCATCGGTGCACGCATAGTGGGCATGAGATTTCTTGATATCCCATCCACTATGCTGTAACAGCTGGACGCTGGAGGTAGGACATTGCAGATGTATGCAGCATCCAGCTGACCGTGGGAACATACCCCAATCTATCTGCAAACAGGAAATCACTCTTTTTTTTTTTCCTTCCCAGGAGCCAACTTTCAATTAGCTTTATTTCAAGTGACAAAAAAAAACGCATGCAGTGAAAAAACGCATCAAAAACGCCGTTGACCTGCCAGTGACCTCAGATGCAGATTTGGTGCAGCTTTCACCTGCGTCAAACCCTGAGCAAATACTGAGCCAAACCTGACCGTGGGACATACCCTTATTGACCCAAATAAAAGTAACGTTTTTGTGCACCTCACTGTACCTGATGGTATCTAACATAACCGCTGATGAAGAAAAGCTCTGTCATTATACTACATCGATGGTACCTCCACTTTTTTTTTCTGATGGAAGCAATTTGACAGTTCACACACTGGACGCCCCCAGTCCGGAGTCCTGTGGTGGGCTTCTGAGAAAAGTTGTTGCGGAGTTTCAGGTTCTTATTTGGAGACCGAAATCCCATTTTTCTTTCTCTCGATGAAATGTAATGTGAAATCTTGTTCCTGTCGCTGGACGCTCTTCCTCTCCAATGAATTGTAGATTACAGTACTTTGCTTGCTTGTAGTAAGCGTTGTATCCAGTGACGGGGAGACGTGGCATACTTATCATGAAATATGTTGTACCTCAATTCCACAACTTGCTGCGTCCACTGTTTTATTGCTTCTGTATAATATTTTATCCCCCAAGCGGAAATAACATTTTCAGGCGTCCTATTCGCCTCCTGCTGCCATCATCAGATCTTGTCCTCATCTGCCCTACGTATATCTGCCGTGTACCAGGACTTCTTTCTGGGACAGAATAGTGGTCCATGGGTTTAGACCCTTCTCATTGTCATAGGAAATTGGCCACAATGAAGTGGTAGATTAGTTTTTGGACGTGGTACAGTGTGATGATTAATATACAGTGGTATATAGCAATACATTTACTGGCGCCACATGTAGAACAAGCCTGAGCTCGTGACAATACCCAATGCCTTCTGTGCTTTTGTTGGGTGGATTTATACAGTGAACGGTTTCTATTCTGTCTGACTTGGTAATGGTTCACACTACATCTCTTAGTTTGTGTATCAGCACAGCAGCCGCCTGCATGAAATAAATGCCGTCTGGCATTGCAGCACAATGAGTGTCATCTGTAAATGTGATGAACTCTCCCACATGCTGCTTCAGTAATAATTTGTGTAATTAATACGACGACAATGTCTGCACGCTGCGCCCTGCACACATCTGCCACGTAAGCCCAGGCGCCATCACTTCTGCTGTGTGGAGTCTGCTCCGTAGCAGGCAAGCTGGTCCTGATCTCCAGCAGGAAGGGGTCACAGGGCATGGAGTGATCGTTTAGGTCTTACGGTTGGCACTTTAATGTGTCTAACGCCACGCTTTAATAGAGGTTAATATTCATAGGTGTCATTAAATAGCCATCATTGGGAGGGAATAATAAATGCCTTTACTTCTTGATAAATTGAGTCATAAAAGCAGCCATGCTTTGTATCTTCTTTACACTGGATCTTTGTAATAACATAGTTCAGATTATGAATATGAGCACGCTAGACACCGCTCTTAGATTGATTGCATGATGTTTTTCTTTGTAACCCTATGAAACACACTATAGAGATTTGTTGCAGCGGAACAATTCCCAGTGGCTGCTCTACAGCTGGTTAAAAGACTACACCGGTACCTGCACTCCATAGTCTGTGGCTTTATCATTTGTCATCTTGCTTCATGGGTGATCGAAGGGAATTTGATTACCCCAGAGCTGGTCTTCACTGGCTGAAGCATCAGCCTTGCTTGTAGCAGAAGGAATTCAGCGACTATTAGTAACTTTTTAGGCCATTGTCCTCTTTTACATTTTTGAAATTGCAAAAAGGAAAATGGACCAATGCAAAAGTTTGGGCACCTTGCGTTATTAGTACCTAGTAGCACCCCCTTTTTGAAAGTATCACAGCTTGTAAACAATTTTGCAGACAGACAAGAGTCTTTCCATTCATGTTTCATGGATTTTCATCCATTCTTCCAGTACTGTGATATTCCTGTGTCGTCTTGCATCCTCTGCTACTTTGAGGTCTAGCCACAGATTTTCAATGAAGTTCCGATTTAGGGACTGTGAGGGCCATTGTAAAACTTTCAACTTAGCCTTTTTGAGGTCGTCTATTGTGGATTTTGACTTGTGTGTAGGATCATTATTCATTTGTAAAAGCCATCTTATTGCAACTTCAGCTTTTTTACATATGGTGTTAAGTTTGCAGACGAGAAGTTCTTTTCCTGAAATTGTCATTTTTTTTCTCCGCACAAAACTTCAATCATTGTGGCCAAAGCGTTCTGTTTTAACCTCATCAGTCAACACGACTTGTTTCCAAATTGCATCATGCTTGTTTAAATGTTATTTTGCATACTTCTGATAATGAATTTTATGGTAAGGACACAGGAGAGGTTTTCTTCTGATGACTCTTCTGTGAAGGCCATATTTGTGCCAGTGTCTCTGAATAGTCGAGCAATGTACCAAAACTCCAATCAAGCAGGGGTTCTAATTTGCCTCTCTAGCAATCCTACGAGCTGCTCTCAATGAAATTTTGCTTGGTCTTACATACATTATCTTGACCTCAGCTGTTCCTGTTAACTGCCATTTCTTAATTACATTTTGAACTGCGGAAAGGGCGAGTTGAAGACACTTTGCTATATTCTTATGGCCTTCTCCTGCTTTGTGGACCTCTACCATTTTCGTTTTCAGAGTGCTAGGCAGCTGCTTTGGTGAACCTATAGCTGCTGGTTTTTGGCACAAAGTTGGAGAACGCTGGAATTTATAAAGCTGGGAAATTGTGATCACCTTGCCTTTTCTAACAATTATGGTAAACAAGCCAAAACACTAACAGAGGCTAATTAAGATCTGAAACCTTGGTCAAAGTTATCTGACCACATAAATCTCCACGGGTGCCCAAACTTTTGCATCAGCCCATTTTACTTTTTGTAATTTTTAAAATGTAAAAAATTAAAATATATATATTTTATGCCTAAAAAAAAAAGGAAATGTGTATTCTTTCACTTTAGCCCTTTTAGAGATCATTCATCTTCAACTTGCTTAACTGTTCACAATAACAGTAATTTTGACTAAGGGTGTCCAAGCTTCTACATGTGTGTGTATTTGTACAGTGCGTACGGAAAATATTCAGACTCCTTTAAATTTTTCACTCTGTTTCATTGCATCCATTTGGTAAATTCAAAGAAATTCATTTTTTTCTCATTAATGTACACTCTGCACCTCATATTGACTGGGGAAAAAAACCCCAGAAATGTAGAAATTTTTGCAAATTTATTAAAGAAAAACTGAAATATTACATGGTCATAAGTATTCATACCCTTTGCTCACACTCATATTTAAGTCACATGCTGTCCATTTCCTTGTGATCCTCATTGAGATGGTTCTACTCCTTCATTGGAGTCCAGCTGTGTTTAATTAACCCCTTTCTGCCATCTGACGTACTATCCCGTCCATGGGACCCGGGCCCCTATGCCCATGGATGGGATAGGACGTCTAGCGCGATCAGCGGCGCTCACGGGGGGAGCGCCGCTGGTCGCGGCCGGGTGTCAGCTGATTATCACAGCTGACACCCGGCACTATGTGTCAGGGGCGGTCACGGACCGTCCCCGACACGTTAACCCCTGGCACACTGCGATCAAACACGATCGCAGTGTACCGGGGGTTTAGGGAAGCATCGGCAGGGAGGGGGCTCCCTCCTTGCTTCCCTGAGACCCCCGCAGCAGCACGATGTGCAGCGATGCTGCGGTGACCTCCTTCCCTGCAGGTCCCCGGATCCAATAGGGCAGCGGGGACCTTCGGGGGCCTGCAGGGAGGCGGCTTCCTCACTGCCTGCAAAGCGCCGGCATGAGGAAGCCTCCAGCAGTGCCTGTGTCAGATCGCTGATCTGTCACAGCGATCTGTGATGTGACAGATCAGCGATCTCACACATGACAGTGATGTCCCCCCTGGGACAGTGTAATAAAGTTTAAAAAAAAAAAAAAAAAGTGTAAAAATAATTTATAAAAAAAAAATCGCTAAATAAATTAAAAAAAAAAAAAAATATTCCCTAATAAATTCATTTTTTGGAAATAAAAAAAGCAAAACAATAAAAGTACACATTTAGTATCGCCGCGTCCGTAACGACCCGCCCTATAAAACTGTCTCATTAGTTAACTCCTTTAGCGAACCCCTTAAAAAATAAAAAAGCAAAGCAAAAAATAATGCTTTATTATCATACCGCCTAACAAAAAGTACAATAACGCGCGATAATAAAGACGCATATAAATATGCATGGTACCGCTGAAAACGTCATCTTGTCCCGCAAAAAACGAGCCGCCACACAGCGTCATCAGCAAAAAAATAAAAGTTATAGCTCGCAGAATAAAGCGATGCAAAAATAATTATTTTTTATATAAAATTGTTTTCAGTGCATAAAAGTGCTAAAACATAGAAAAACGACACAAATGAGGTATCACTATAATCGTACTGACCTGAAGAATAAAACCGCCTTATCAATTTTACCGCACGCGGAACGGTCTAAACGCACCCCCTAAAAGAAATTCATGAAACGCTGGTTTTCTTCATTCTGCGTTGCAAAAATCGGATTAAAGCGATCAAAAAATGGCACGTGCCCGAAAATGGTACCAATAAAAACGTCAACTCCTCTCGCAAAAAATAAGACCTCACTTGACTCGGTGGGTCAAAATATGGAAAAATTATAGCTCTCAAAATGTGGTGATGCAAAAACTATTTTTACAATATATTTAGATTGCGACAGCTGCCAAATATAAAAACCCACTATAAATAGTAAATCAAACCCCCCTTTATCACCCCCTTAGTTAGGGAAAAATAATAAAATTAAATATTGTATTTATTTCCATTTTCCCATTAGGGTTATGGCTAGAGTTAGCGGTGTGTTGGGGTTAGGGTTGGAGTTAGAATTGGGCGGTTTCCACTGTTTGGGCACATCAGGTGCTCTCCAAATGCAACATGGCATCTGATCTCAATTCCAGCCAATTCTGCGTTGAAAAAGTCAAATGGTGCTTCAAAGTGCTGACCACACATCTAGATAAGTCCCTTGGGGGGTATAGTTTCCATCTGGTGTCATTTGTGGGGGGTTTCCACTGTTTAGGCACCTCAGAGGCTTTCCAAACGCGGCATGGCGTCCAATCCCAATTCCAGCCAAAAAAGTCAAATGGCGCTGCTTCCCTTCCGAGCTCTGCCATGCGCCCAAATAGTCGTTTACCCCCACATGTGGGGTATCAGCGTACTCAGGACAAATTGCACAATAAATTATAGGGTCCTGTTACCCTTGAGAAAATAAAAATTGGGGGGTGAAAAGATCATTTTTGTGGAAAAAATATGATTTTTTAATTGTATGGCTGTACGTTCTGTGAAGCCCTTGTGGGTTCAAAGTTCTCACCACATAGCTAGATAAGTTCCCTGTGGGGTCTAGTTTCCAAAATGGGGTCACTTGTTGGGGGGTTCCACTGTATAGGCACATCAGGGTCTTTCCAAACGTGACATGGCGTCCGATCTGAATTCTAGCCAATTTTGCATTGAAAAAGTCAAACGGCGCTCCTTCCATTCTGAGCTCTGCCATGCGCCGAAACAGTGGTTCCCTCCCACAAGTCGGGTATCAGCATACTCAGGAGAAATTGCACAATAACTTTTGCAGTCTAATTTCTCCTGTTACCCTTGGTAAAATAAAAAAAATTGGACCTGACGTAATTGTTTTGTGATTAAAGTTAAATGTTCATTTTTTTGTTTTTTTTAAACATTCAAAAAATTCCTGTGAAGCACCTGAAGGGTTAATAATGTGGTTTTGAGCACCTTGAGGGGTGCAGTTTTTAGAATGGTGTCACTTTTGGGTATTTTCTGTCATATAGACCCCTCAAAGTGACTTCAAATGTGATGTGGTCCGTAAAAATAAAATGGTGTTGCAAAAATGAGAAATCGCTGGTCAACTTTTAACCCTTATAACTTCCTAACAAAAAAAAATTTTGGTTCCAAAATTGTGCTGATGTAAAGTAAACATATGTGAAATGTTACCTAAGTTTTTTGTGTGCCATATCTCTGTGATTTAAGGACATAAAAATTCAAAGTTGGAAAATTGCGAAATTTTCTAAATTTTCGCCAAATTTCCGTTTTTTTTCACAAATAAACGCAAGTTATTTTAATTAAATTTTACCACTAACACTAACATGAAGTACAATATGTCACGAGAAAACAATGTCAGAATCAGTGTGATCCATGGAAGCGTTTCAGAGTTATTACCTCATAAAGGGACAGTGGTCAGAATTGTAAAAAATTGGCCCGGTCATGAACGTGCAAACCACCCTTGAGGTAAAGGGGTTCAACTGATAGGTCTTGATTTGGAAAGACACACACCTGTGTATATAAGACCTCACAGCTCACAGTGCATGTCAGACCAAATGAGAATCATGAAGTCAAAGGAACTGGCCAGGGAGCTCAGAGACAGAATTGTGTCCACCAACGTTCATCATCCATCCTGATGGAACTGGAGAGGATCTGCAAGGAAGAATGGCAGAGGATCCCCAAATCCAGGTGTGAAAAACTTGTTGCATCATTCCCAAGAAGACTCATGGCTGTGTACTTGCTTAAAAGGGTGCTTCTACTCAATACTGAGCAAAGGGTCTGAATACTTATGACCATGTGATATGTCAGTTTTTCTTTTTTAATAAATTTGCAAAAATTTCGACATTTGTTTTTTTTTTCAGTCAAGATGGGGTGCAGAGTGTACATTAATGAGAAAAAAATGAACTTTTTTGAATTTACCAAATGGCTGAAATGAAACAAAGAGTGAAAAATTTAACTATTTTAGCTATAATGGTTATATTTTGGATAATTCCGGTATGCGCAGTTACCTGACTTTCCTAAAAATTTATTGCTAGGCAGGTGCAGAATACATTCGTTTTGAATTAGTTTCAGAAACAATCAAAACGAATACGGTATGTTTTTTATATTTGAATTTTCCACATCTCATTCAAGTCAATGAGAGAAAACCACACTCAAAAATGCATATTAACCACAAGAGGAATTGACCTGCTTCCGATTTCAAAATTGCATCGTAAGTCAATTTCCGCTCTTAGTGGGTATGAGATTTATGTAAATCTGATTCACTTTACTTGAACTTTAACAATCTACAAATTCGCACGAACATCCACAGCATAAATTGACATGGTGCAGATTTTAAAGGGGTTTTCCACCCCAGGACTTGCTGATTACTAACAGAAGTACGGTAATATTCTCGCTGTTAGGTTCAACACTTCTTGCCAGTTCGAGCGGTCGTGACGCGAAGGTCAGTATGCGAACTGTTTACTTGCAGTCACATGCGGATTAGCTTCTCATTCACTTCTCTGATAGCAGTGAAGAGGATTAGAAGAGGATTCTTTACATAGAAGAACATAGAAGAGGATTCTTTACTGTTAGGGCAGTGAGAATCTGGAATTCCTTGCCTGATGAGGTGGTGATGGCGAACTCAGTTGAGGGGTTCAAGAGAGGCCTGGATGTCTTCCTGGAGCGTAACAATATTGTATCTTACAGTTACTGTTAGGTTCTTTAGAAGGACGTAGATCTGGGGATTTATTCTGAAGGAATATAGGCCGAACTGGATGGACAAATGTTTTTTTCGGCCTTGCTATTTTACTATGCATTATAAAATGCTCTGGATTTTCACCAAGATAATACACAGTATTATTATTTTATTTATTTTTAAAGCACCCCCTAATCCCAGGGTAAAAAATGTATTGCATTCATAACATGTAACAAATTTTAAGTAAAAAGACTGTCAGACGGGTACAGAGGGGGAGAGAACCCTGCCCTAGCAGGCTTACAATCTATGGTAGAAAATCTGCTGTATTTTCATTGTGTGGAAACATAGCCCTATACTCCCTAAAGTACAATTCCGACACTGCAGTCTTCCCTGTGGTTATTTTTTGTAGTATTAAAAGGCTGACTCATAAGTGGCCAAACTTTATAATATGCTTGCTTTATTAATGCTGCCTTTTTTTTGCATCTCTGGTTCATGCCAGGCCTCGCTGTCTACAAGTTCCATCAGATGATGGGCAATGTAATTGTGTAAATGAGTCTGAATTAGCCCAATAAATACAATTGCAACACTTTTTTTTTATTTTTGGAGGATATGAAGTTCTGTTATTTTCTGATCTTCACAACCCCAGTGACTTTGTAAATCATGGCTGGTAGTAAAATGAGCAGTTCTGCAGTCTCTATGGAGATGGTGACACCTGCTGGCCGTATTGTACATTACACTTATGGTGCCAATCTGCGGGTCCCTTACTGCAATCGTACAGGGCAAAGACCTAGAGATAGTATATTAATATTCACTTGTGCCCCCAGTCCTGGTCCAGCTCCTTAGTCACTTGTCATGTATATAATTTGTGATTTGCATGAATTGATGGTATTTGCTGATTGTATTCCAGTACTATTGATGATCGCACAGAACTTCTCATTATTTGTTATCTTCTGCAGGGAAAAGAAGTTAAAGTCCCGGGCACAAGAGCTGGTGAGCGCCCTAGAAAGACTCACCAAGAGCAGTGAAATCCGGCATCAGCAGTCAGCAGAGTTTGTCAATGACTTGAAGAGAGCGAATAGGTGAGAAATAAGTATGCTAGTAATATATCAGGGAACATATCCTGATGACAGGACTTCCAGCAATCCTTTATTACCATGAGAGATGCCAACATAGTCCTGCACCTCTCATGATCAGATGTGCTGGGTCCCACATGGAGAGCCACTGCAGACAATCTTTTCAACACAATCGCTGCTGTAAATGATCTTTTTTTGGCAGGGTTCGCATTGCTTTTTTGTCCTCTGTTTAACACTCCATTCTGGAAAAGCTTTTTCAGTGTCTGTATGAGATTGAGCCTGTGACCAGTGCCTAAGGCCATGGTCACATGCAGCGGTTTTGCACTGTTTTTTATGCAAATTTGAAAGCTGCTTTTTACAGTAGGGGTGAAAGCTTTGAGATTTCCACAATCTCATGAACAGGCTAGTTTGTTTTTTTCCTTACTGATTTTGAGAACTAAATCATTTGTTAGATCAGCAGCATGTTAATTTTTTTTTACCCATAGAGAAAGTGAAAAATACTGCAAAAAAATGCAACAAATATTTTTTAGGTGTTTTTCGTATAGTTTTTGAACATTTTTGGTGAGTAAAACTAACTTTAATAAACATGTACTGTAGGAAAAGCACACATGTAATCCACACACAAAAATCACTGCAAAATAAGCACAAGCATTTTTACTGCCAAAAGAGCAGTTTTTAGCGGCAGAATAAAATGCTGAAAAAAAAAAAAAAAAAACCCCCGCTGTATGTGAACATCGCATAAGGCCTCATTCAGACATCATATGTCTTCTATCCATGGTTTCACGGATATAATACATATTCGTTATAGTCTGTAGGGCAGTTCACATGTCTGTGTTTTTTCACGGACTGTTTGTCTGGGCAAATATCACATAGACATGTCTGTTTTTTACCGAAAGCACTGATGAAAATCATACAAACAAGGTTATGGGTATGTGAAAATCACAGCACACGGATAGAATTGATGCGCCATCCATGTGCAATGGTGATTAACACTGCAAAGGTTAGGAGAAGCTTTGTAATGTATTTATCCATATGTGAAAAACACTGATGACAAACGGATCCAAAACACTGATGACACTCGGACCGTTTTTTTACGTATGTGAAAAACACTGACGTGTGAATGGGACTTAACAGTGGCTCTTGTTACACATACATGAATATGAAATCCATCTAAAGGGGAATCTGTTAGTATGCTCAACCCTCCCCTAAGCCGTCTGAGCATGCAGGTCATAGGAAGCTGAATAAAATGATACCCTGAAATCTGCAATCCAATGTTTTATTCTAGAGATACCAAGGTTTTTCTTATATGTAAATGAGCTGTTTAGAACTGTGGGCAGACACTGATCTCGCTGAGAATCTGCCTCCAGAGATTATTATAAATGACAGGAGAGTTTCCAGTGTGAGACATAGAACTAACACAGAACAGTAGAACTGAACTTTTTCTCCTCACAAACACCTTTTTTGCAGAGTTCCTCTAATTACCGTTACCGTTGTGATCCTCTTAATTTTTGTGCTGTTTTTTTTCTCTCATGAGCAGCAATCTTGTGGCAGCTTATGAAAAGGCAAAGAAGAAGCATCAGAATAAGCTGAAAAAGCTGGAGTCCCAGATGATGGCAATGGTGGAGAGACATGAGACACAAGTGCGGATGCTGAAGCAGAGGATAGCTTTACTAGAGGAGGAAAACTCTAGACCTCACACTAATGAGACCTCACTGTGAGCCGCCCGTGATACACACTGATGGCCTCTTTCCTGAACCTTCGGCATCTTCAGGTGCTCCCTGGTGTGATGGGATGTACTGTACACTCGCTCGCCACGTACTGCTGGCAAGAAGACATGGAAACGCGTCATCCTTGTGATGGTTCAGATACTCTCGGTTGTAAGACATTAGAGTGTGCCAAATGTATGTCCACGCTCATACACGTCGCACCGTGTGATGTGCAGAAAAAAACTGAATGCTCTGAGCCAAGTGGCACCTTTATTGTATCGAGTATGAAAACTTTCACCATATTCTTGTGCACTCCGAGGTGCTGTCACTACCAGCAAAAACTATAAGATTCAGTTACCGGTATCTTCAACCAATACATGGACACGCTGCATCTGCTCCGCCAGATGGATGCTCGCCCCACAGCTTTAATCCGCTCACATAAACTGATGCAGAGGCTGTTTTTCTTAGTACACTGTGAGTTAAAGTGCTTTGATTTTCTTTCTTTTGGGAGCTGTCAAAATATACCCATAGCCTATTTTTTTATGTGTTGCTTTCTTATACCTACCTTATATTGTATTTGCTAAAGTGTAAACCAAGCACTTCTCTTATAATCATCCTCTGCTATACACAGCCAGCTCAGCCAGCCTTTACATGGACCGGGTCAGAGGAGGAACGCAGAATTTACAGAAAGACCGGCTCTTCTCTTCAAAATATGTGTTGTGTGTGTGTGTGTATATATATATATATATATATATATATATATATATATATATATATATATATATATATATATATATATATATACATACATACATATCTCAATATCGAGAGAGATATATATATATATATATATATATATATAAATATCGATTGGTATATCTATTTAGGCATCTATCTTTCCATCTATATATACACACATAACACAACAGCTTTGGTTATGGTTAGTAGGGACCACAGAGTTCACTTTTATTTTTCCTGTTCCCCGTCATGGATAAATCTACAGTAGTATCATCCTCTCTTTCCGGTCAGTCGCTCGCGGTAGGTTGGGACTTGTGTGGAAATGTGAATGCAGCTGTTTGTATAATAGGACTCCCTATTCGGCCGCTCCTGTGTCGAGGAGCGCTCATCTGTAAAATTAAGATGCACTTTAAAAGTTCTTTATTAAGGTCCTTATTTTAGTACGTTTTACAGATGAAGTGTTATCAGATGCTCAGTTATGTCCCCAATCCATGCCTACACTGCACGCTGCCTCCCCGGCCAGTGACTCCATGATTAGATCTGTGGTAGAGGGACGAGAGCGAGTTCTGCAATAGGATTATTCTAAAGTGTCCCAAATATCCAGTGTGCACATTGTATTGAGGGAAACTGGAAATCTGTGCTTGGATAATGGATAATATTGTACTGTCTCGGCATGAAACCTGATGATTAAACATGTTCATTAAGGGTACCGGTACACTAAGCGATACACCAGCAATCCCAACAACAATATGGATTGCTGGTGCATCGCTAAGTGGTCGCTAGTGAGCTGCCACACAGGCAGATCTCACCAGCGACATCGCAGGGGTCGGGGGTCGCTACTTACCTGTCAGACGAGGCGATCCTGACGTCCTCCCGCCCGCGTCCACGCCACAGGAAGCCCAGCAGGAAGCTGACGACGAGAAATGATCCAGAACCTTCTCGCGCGATCAGCGATAACCAGCGGGGGAGCGGTCGCAGGTAAGTATCAGACATAGCGATATCGCTGCTGCGTCACAAAACCAGTGACGTTATAGCGATATTGCTAGCGATCTCGCTGTGTGTAGCGGGGACTTAACTGTAAGATTCACGTAGAAGATATGGGCACCTTTGGGGTCACTTGTTTACTTATATACATGTAATTTGGGTTAAAAAGCAGTTTTACAATTGGGTTTCATTAAAACGTATACACCTTTTGGCTTTTCCAGGCTCTCCGGTTTCCTGCACATTTCTGGCTGCACCATGGGTTATCGATCTATCCGTAGTCTTGTTCTGTCAGGAAAGTTTGTCATTGCTTTATCTGTGTTTTTCTGAGCTTCTCTTGGCTCTCAGAGATGCGCTGAACTTTGATGTGGTCAATCCTGATAAATCAGAACAGAGGAGCTCAGAAAAAGACAGAAAAGAGAATGAGTTCACTGATGGATTCTCAGGTAACTCATTCTGAAGCCAGCAATAGACAGTACAGCAGAGCGGCTGTAGCAGGCAAACGGTTCAAACATTCTAATGAAACCTAATAGTTACAATTATTTATTGTTTGTGAGTGTAAGAAAGTAAATGTCCTCAAAAGATGTCCATAACGTTAAAGCCCAACCGCCATCGGTTTTATTGCCTAAATCAGTAACATCCATGAAAATAAGCAACTCTGTAATACATATTATCAGTGAAATCTGCCAGAATTGATCAGCCATTATCAAAATTCTCAATTCTGGGGTAAAATCTGGATTCAGTGCAGACACTTTCCCATCACGGAGAGAGGAGATGGCGGCTGCTACAAATACAATTCAATGCAACAAATAGTCCTTACATGTAATAATTGCCCATTATTCACAGGCTGCACTTCTTCGAACTGACTTATGTACTCATATTTTTGTATATCTCATAAAATTTCTGAAAAACCAAAAATTAATTGAAGTGACAAAAAAAAAAATCATTTTAAAATACTGAAATGTATTAATTCATCAAGAAAATGTTCAAAAATACAGGAACAAAAGGTACTGGAAAGTGGAGGCTGTTTCTAAAGTCCACAAATTGACTTATGACGGCAATGAGAATGCAAAAATTATTATTACAATTTAATCAAATTGTATAGATTGATCTCAATCTAAAGTGCATGTGCAAAAAATAGTAATAATAGTAATATAATTTTATACTAATTATCAACTGATTTTAAAGTGCTTGATGCAGAAAAATGGTGCTACAATCCTATCTCCAAGGGTGCGTATAAGTATAGCTATTACTATATTCTTAATTAACCATCAGATGGTGTTATTGCCTCACAGTAGGGTGTTCACATAGAAGCTAAGCTTTATATCATATACAACAGTTCAGAAATAAATTGTTTTTCTACATTGTCACACTATATATTCCATTGAACCCTGTATTGCTGCAATTGAAAATGGCATTATATGACCATATATATTTTCAAGATGCCTATTAAATATTTAGCAGAAGGTGACAGGGATAGAAAGTAAGAGAGTATAGCTCAAGTGATTCAGCTTATAATATCTTATAAAATGTGATGAAATACCTTAGTGCCGCTATGGTATGCTTAGTGCTGACTGGAAGGCCTTTCAGTTTAAAAAAATATATATATTTTGTCACTTCAATTAATTTTTGGTTTCTCAGAAATGTTATGAGATATGCAAAAATATGTATATGATCAATTCTATGTATATAGAATGAGGAATAGCCAGAGACAGAGCTCCTCCTCATCTCAGTTCTATCTACATAGAATCTCATCAGTAGCTGCCACTGCCATCTCCTCTCACAGTAGTGTAACAATCATTCTTCACTGAATACAGATTTCACCCCAAAATTGAGAATTTTGATTGGTCAATTTAGGCAGATTTCTCTAATAATATGTATTAGAGTTGCTTATTTTCATTTCTACTAATGATTTATAAAATAACAACTAAAGCCACTGTTAAGCTTTAAAGGGAATCCGTCACCAGGTTTTCTCAATATAAACCAAAGCCACCACCTTTATGCCTCTTTTACAGTAGTCGAGCCATTAGTATATAAATCTCCAACCCCCTCTGTATATCCCACAAATACCTGTTACAGTATGGTGCTGTATGATCCAATGGTGATCACCGGCCTTGGCACTGTCTCTGTATCCGCATCGCCATTCTCCTTCTTGCTTGATGGGGATATGGAGTCCTACGTCACCCACACTCTGTCCCCATCGCGCTCCTGCACAGGCGTGCTCTCCTGCACAGGCATGCTCTCCTGCACAGGCATATTCTCCTCTTTCCTGCAGGCGTGCTCTCCTCTCTCCTGCACAGGCGTACTCTCTTCTGTCCTGCACAGGCGTACTCTCCTCTGTCCTGCACAGGCGTACTCTCCTCTGTCCTGCACAGGCGTACTCTCCTCTGTCCTGCACAGGCGTACTCTCCTCTCTCCTGCACAGGCGTATTCTCCTCTTTCCTGCAGGCGTGCTCTCCTCTCTCCTGCACAGGCATATTCTCCTCTTTCCTGCAGGCGTGCTCTCCTCTCTCCTGCACAGGCGTACTCTCCTCTGTCCTGCACAGGCATGCTCTCCTGCACAGGCGTACTCTCCTCTGTCCTGCACAGGCGTACTCTCCTCTGTCCTGCACAGGCGTACTCTCCTCTGTCCTGCACAGGCGTACTCTCCTCTCTCCTGCACAGCCGTACTTTCCTCTGTCCTGCACAGGTGTACTCTCCTCTCTCCTGCACAGGCGTACTCTCCTCTCTCCTGCACAGGCGTACTCTCCTCTCTCCTGCACAGGCGTACTCTCCTCTCTCCTGCACAGGCGTACTCTCCTCTCCTGCACAGGCGTAGTCTCCTCTCTCCTGCACAGGCGTAGTCTCTTCTCTCCTGCACAGGCGTACTCTCCTCTGTCCTGCACAGGCGTACTCTCCTCTGTCCTGCACAGGCGTACTCTCCTCTGTCCTGCACAGGCGTAGTCTCCTCTGTCCTGCACAGGCGTACTCTCCTCTGTCCTGCACAGGCGTACTCTCCTCTGTCCTGCACAGGCGTACTCTCCTGCACAGGCGTGCTCTCCTGCACAGGCGTACTCTCCTCTGTCCTGCACAGGCGTGCTCTCCTCTGTCCTGCACAGGCGTGCTCTCCTCTGTTCTGCACAGGCGTACTCTCCTCTGTCCTGCACAGGCGTACTCTCCTCTGTCCTGCACAGGCGTACTCTCCTCTGTCCTGCACAGGCGTACTCTCCTCTGTCCTGCACAGGCGTGCTCTCCTGCACAGGCGTGCTCTCCTGCACAGGCGTGCTCTCCTGCACAGGCGTGCTCTCCTGCACAGGCGTACTCTCCTCTGTCCTGCACCGGCGTGCTCTCCTCTGTCCTGCACAGGCGTGCTCTCCTCTGTCCTGCACAGGCGTGCTCTCCTCTGTCCTGCACAGGCGTGCTCTCCTCTGCCCTGCACAGGCGTGCTCTCCTCTGTCCTGCACAGGCGTGCTCTCCTCTGTCCTGCACAGGCGTGCTCTCCTCTGTCCTGCACAGGCGTGCTCTCCTCTGTCCTGCACAGGCGTACTCTCCTCTGTCCTGCACAGGCGTACTCTCCTCTGTCCTGCACAGGCGTACTTTCCTCTGTCCTGCACAGGCGTACTTTCCTCTGTCCTGCACAGGCGTACTCTCCTCTCTCCTGCACAGGCGTACTCTCCTCTCTCCTGCACAGGCGTACTCTCCTCTCTCCTGCACAGGTGTACTCTCCTGCACAGGCGTACTCTCCTCTGTCCTGCACAGGCGTGCTCTCCTGCACAGGCGTACTCTCCTCTGTCCTGCACAGGCGTGCTCTCCTCTGTCCTGCACAGGCGTGCTCTCCTCTGTCCTGCACAGGCGTGCTCTCCTCTGTCCTGCACAGGCGTACTCTCCTCTGTCCTGCACAGGCGTACTCTCCTCTCTCCTGCACAGGCGTACTCTCCTCTCTCCTGCACAGGCGTACTCTCCTCTCTCCTGCACAGGCGTACTCTCCTCTCTCCTGCACAGGCGTACTCTCCTCTCTCCTGCACAGGCGTACTCTCCTCTCTCCTGCACAGGCGTACTCTCCTCTCTCCTGCACAGGCGTACTCTCCTCTGTCCTGCACAGGCGTACTCTCCTCTGTCCTGCACAGGCGTACTCTCCTCTGTCCTGCACAGGCGTACTCTCCTCTGTCCTGCACAGGCGTGCTCTCCTCTCTCCTGCACAGGCGTGCTCTCCTCTCTCCTGCACAGGCGTACTCTCCTCTCTCCTGCACAGGCGTGCTCTCCTCTCTCCTGCACAGGCGTGCTCTCCTCTCTCCTGCACAGGCGTACTCTCCTCTCTCCTGCACAGGCGTACTCTCCTCTCTCCTGCACAGGCGTACTCCCCTCTCTCCTGCACAGGCGTACTCTCCTCTCTCCTGCACAGGCGTACTCTCCTCTCTCCTGCACTCGCGTATTCTCCTCTCTCCTGCACTCGCGTACTCCCCACTGTCCTGCAGTGCAGATGCTTCAGCTTTACTTCCGGGTGATCGACGCTCTTAGACCTCTCCTGGCACATGCTAATTACCAGTGCTACACAGAATGGAGATTGGGGGCGTTCTGTGGATGATAAAGGACGCGTGATTCGCATGAAGTAAGGCAGAAGGACGATGATTGTGGCAATATAGAAGGACCGAACTGCTCTACGGTGAGATTATAAAAGGTATTCTGTGGGATATGCAGAAGAGATTGGGGACTACTATACAGGTTACTAGACTCCTGGAAAAGAGGCATTAAAGGTGATGCTTTTAATTTACATTGAGTAAACCCGAGGACCGGCATTTTAAAGGGGATATTTCTATATGCAGCCATTTCCACCAGTAATGGGAGAAAACATGTAGCATCAGTCTGGCAACAAAAGTTGTCCATGTAACCCCTGCCTACCTCTGCTAGCCGCTGCTGATATGGCGAGTGAAAGTCCAGCTGTCTAAGCTGTATACCAAGTAAACTCCTGCAACTTCAAGATATGATGCGCGTGCATTATTGTCTCGGTGCAGGACTGGCGCCATTACATGAGGTCTGCAGCTATGATTATTCACTGTTTCTTGTAGAATTTGAAGGAACCCGCTAATGTACTTATTAATTTCCATCACTGAGATCCTCACTGTGTTGTGTCTATGTGGGATCTGATCATTGAGCTGTTTGTGTCATGGGGTACTGCATGGATTTATTCTGTACAAGACTTCTGTCATTTGCCATTTTTCTACCAAATTTTCACTCAATCCAGTGTCAGAATGTATCAGGCATTTTGTGTAGTTTTTGTAAATGATATTGTCCACTCCTCAACCATTGCCACCCACCATGTTTTAATGTCTTTCCAGAAACTCCTGCTTCTGTCAGATTGTCATTTTATGTTAATTTGATACAAAAATGTAAAAAATGAAACTCCATTTATTTATACAGAGCAATTTATAATACGTTTATTTTACAAATGTTCTTATATTCAAAATAAATACTTCATACGTGGAAACAAGGAGTCTGAATTATTCTTTGGTTAAATTAGATTTATGCTTTTTTTTTCCTTTTTAATGTAGAGGAAAATCGGAGTGTTATCAAAATAGGAGATAGATACAGTCTCTCTTTATTAAACCGTAAACAAGGGGGAAGGTATAAAAATCCCTTTAACAGACTGCAGAATCATATGAGGGGTATACAACAACTTTACATAACTACAGTTGACTCATAGGAAAATTATACCATTTACAGCATATAATCCTCTACACATTTTACAAATCCATTGGAAAGATTCTGTGCCTTGAAAAAGTATTCACACCCCATGAACCTTTCCACATTTTTCCACATTACACCCACAAACTTGTATGTATTTTATTGTGATTTTATGTGATATACCAATACAACGTAGCAAGTATTGGTGAAGTGTAAAGGTAATGATAAATGGTTTTCTAATTATTTTTTAAAAAGTTATTCTCCGTATAACTACAGCTGTTCTGTGATGGCCTCAGAGGTTTGTTTGAGAACATTAGGGATCAAGTGGCATCATGAAAACCAAGGAGCACACCAAATAGGTCAGGGATATTGCATACTGGTGCAATTTGTTCTTTTGGTATGTGACTTACCAGATTCTCCATGGTCCAGCAGAGATTAAACTACCCAAAATAAATTGAGAATAAAAATCTTTATAAAATATAACAATTTAAACACATACAGACTAAAATTAGAAAAGGGGGGGAGTAAGTTTGTACAGTGAATAATAGTGTAGTAATGAATAGTAGTAGTAGTGAATAATAGTGAGTAATAGTGAATGTATAATCCATTAGATAGAAAATTTCAATCATGATAAAATATCAGTTTACTTGATATTGTATGAGAAGACACAGTAACAAGTTCATACTATTTTGAAATGATTATGATAGAATTAGCATGTAAACCACTTGTACAACAGCTCCACCTAGTGAGCAAAAAAGTATATACAAGGCATCAAAAGGGACCCTTGTGTCTGCTATGCCTATAACAAACCTTATTCCTGAAAGCTCACAGTATACAGTGGGTCCGGAAAGTATTCAGACCCCTTAAAATTTTTCACTCTTTGTTTCATTGCAGCCATTTGGTAAATTCAAAAAAGTTCTTTTTTTTCTCATTAGTGGTACACTCTGCACCCCATATTGACTGAAAAAAAATCCAGAAATGTAGACATTTTTGCAAAATGTATTAAAAAGAAAAATTGAAAAATCACATGGTCATAACTATTCAAAAGAAATTCATAAATTGCTGGTTTTTGTTCACTCTGCGTCCCAAAAATCGGAATAAAAAGCGATTAAAAAATGTCATGTGCCCGAAAATGGTGCCAATAAAATGTCAACTCGTCCCGCAAAAAAACAAGACCTTACATGACTCTGTGGGCCAAAATATGGAAAAATTATAGCTCTCAAAATGTGATGCAAAAACTAATTTTTGCAATAAAAAGTGTCTTTTAGCATGTGACAGCTGCCAAACATAAAAACCCGCTATAAATAGTAATTCAAACCCCCCATTATCACCCCCTTAGTTAGGGGAAAATAATAAAGTAAAAAAATTATTTCCATTTTCTCATTAGGGTTGGGGCTAAAGTTAGGGTTAGGGTTGAGGTTAAAGTTAGGATTAGGGGTGTGTTGGGGTTAGGGTTGGAGTTACTATTGGGGGTTTCCACTGTTTAGGCACATCAGGGGCTCTCCAAAGGCGACATGGCGTCTGATCTCAATTCCAGCAAATTCTGCGTTGAAAAAGTCAAACTGTGGTCCTTCCCTTCCGAGCTCTGCCATGCGCCAAAACAGTGGTTTACCCCCATATATGGGGTATCGGCATACTCAGTACAAATTGCTGAATAACTTTTGAGGTCCAATGTCTTCTGTTACTCTTGGGAAAACAAAAAATTGGGGGCAAAAAGATCATTTTTGTGGAAAAAAATGATTTTTTTATTTTTATGGCTCTACGTTATAAACTTCTGTGAAGCACTTGGGGGTTCAGAGTTCTCACCACACATCTAGATAAGTTCCTTGGGGGTCTAGTTTCCAAAATGGGGTCACTTGTGGTTTCCACTGTTTAGGCACATCAGGGGCTCTCCAAACGCAACATGATGCCCGCAGACCATTCCATCAAAGTCTGCAATCCAAAAAGTCACTACTTCCATTCCAAGCCCCGATGTGTGCCCATACAGTAGTTTTCTCCCACATATTGGGTATCAGCGCACTCAGGACAAATTGGACAACTTTTGGGGACTAAAAGATCATGTTTGTGGAAAAAATGATTTTTTTATTTTCATGCTCGGGCGTTATAAACTTTATTGAAACACTTGTGGGTTCAAACTTCACACCACACATCTAGTTAAGTTCCTTGGTGGCTCTAGTTTCCAAAATGGGGTAACTTGTGGGGGGGTTTCCCCTGTTCAGGCACATCAGGGGCTCTCCAAACGCGACTTGGCGTCCGATCTCAATTCCAGCCAATTTTGCTTTGAAGAGTCAAACGGTGCTCCTTCCCTTCTGTGCTCTGCCATGCTCCCAAACAGTGGTTTACCCCCACATATGGGGTATCAGCATACTCAGGACAAAATTGCACAATAACTTTTAGGGTCCAATTTCTCATGTTGCCCTTGGGGAAATAAAAAAAATTCAACCTGAAGTGATTTTTTTGCAAAAAAAAGTTAAATGTTCATTTTTTGTAAACATTCAAAAAATTCCTGTGAAGCAGCTGAAGAGTTAATAAACTTCTTGAATGTGGTCTTGAGCACCTTGAGGGGGTGCAGTTTTTATAATGGTGTCACTTTTGGGTATTTTCTATCATATAGACCCCTCAAAGTGACTTCAAATGTGATGTGGTCCCTAAAAAAAAAAATGGTGTAAAAATGAGAAATCACTGGTCAACTTTTAACCCTAGTGTGGAGAAACGGGGTCAGTGGGTGCTCTCGTTCGCTGGCCCGGCTGTCTTTAGCAAGACTGCATGGACCAGGGCTCATACCACTGAACGCCCGCTCTATCTCCCTGTGGGCAACATACTACACAGACAACGCAGGGTTAGGGTAAAACAATGTGGCAATGCTTTATTGAACCACAACACCCAATAGCAAACAGAACAATCCCAGCAATTACCCCCAACATGGTGCACATTACAGGGCCTAACCCTTCCGCTGACTCGCCTGGATAACGGTAGATGTTACGTCAGAGCTCCCAGGGTCAATATTTCGCCTGTGATATACACACAGAGAAGAGATATTGACACGCGTAGGGAAATGACCGAGAACAGTCCACAGAATCCATGCAAGGTCTGAAGCCAGTTGACACAATGTCAGAGCTCCCAGGATCGCTATTCCACCTATGATATACACACAGAGAAGAGATAACAACAAGCGTATGGAGGTGACAGTCCATACTGTCCATACAAGGTCCAAAGCCAGTTGACACGAGAATCACCACCTGGCTTATCCGCCCATCTCCATGGAACCAGGCGACCAGCGGGTCCCATAACCTGACTTTCTCCAAACGCATCCATGGTTCAGAGATAACTGGATCAGATCTGTGTCCTTCCAACCGGAGCCGATCACTCCTAGGTTGTTTCCCTTAGAATCAGATCTGTGTCCCTCGTGATGATGCCATGATGAATTGGCTGCAGTCCTGTCTCTCGTCCGTTGAGTGTTGTGCAGACTGGTAGCTTCTCTGTGTGATGAGATGAGGTCAGCCCTGGTCTCTCCATCTCAGGGTCTTTTTATACTCCAGAAAGGTAAGCTATTTTTACAATTACCCAGTGTCCTTCAGTACACCCTCAGGGTACTGTCACACTTAGCGATGTACCAGCGATCCCGACCAGCGATATGACGCGGTCAGGATCGCTGGTACATCGCTAAGTGGTCGCTAGTGAGCTGCCACACAGGCAGATCTCACCAGCGACATCGCAGGGGTCGGGGGTCGCTACATACCTGTCAGACGAGGCAATCCTGACGTCCTCCCGCCCGCATCCAAGCGTCGCTCGTCATCACAGCAGGAAGCTAACGACGAAAAACGGTCCAGGACGTTCTCGCGCGGTCAGCGATAACCAGCAGGGGAGCGGTCGGAGGTAAGTATCAGACAGCGATATCGCTATAACGTCACAAAAACCAGTGATGTTATAGCGATATTGCTAGCGATATCACTTAGTGTGACATGCCCTTCACAGTCTTTCCCTATCTATACTCAAGAAACTGGTTGTAGAATACAATACACAATTAGCATATCAGCTCACAATAAACACAGATACACACGCACTATGTACAAGTCACTATTACAGACTTACACAGTATGATAAATAGTATATCAGCTTGCAGGACTATATTCTTGACCCACCAGACATAAACACTTAAATCCACAAGCCAATATACAGATTAAAAAAAACAACTCCCCTTGGCTTGCAAAAACACAGTCTTCTGGGTAATTAAGATATAATCTGGGTTCTTACTTACTAACAAAAAAAAAAATTGGTTCCAAAATTGTGCTGATGTACACTGCGTTCCAAATTATTATGCAAATTGGATTTGTCATAAAGATGTAATTTTTTTTTTTCAAATAAACTCATAGATGGTATTGTGTATCAGGGCTCTTTGGATCACTGAAATCAATCTCAATCGCCTGTGATAATTAGTTTACCAGGTGAGCCCAATTAAAGGAAAACTACTTAAGAATGATGTTCCACATTATTAAGCAGGTCACAGGTTTCAAGGAATTTAGGAAAGAAAAAGGATCTCTCTGCTGCTGAAAAGCATCAAATAGTGCAATGCCTTGGTCAAGAAATGAAAACATTAGATATTTCCCAAAAACTTAAATGTGATCATCGTACTGTTAAGAGATTTGTGGCTGATTCTGAGCACAGACATGTTTATGCTGATAAAGGCAGAATGAGGAAGGTTTCTGCCAGGCAAGTTCATCGGATTAAGAGAGTAGCTGCTAAAAAGCCATTACAAACCAGCAAACAGATATTTAAAGCTGCTGGTGCCTCTGGAGTCCCTTGAACCTCAAGGTCTAGGATCCTTCAAAGGCTGCAGTGGTGCATAAACCTACTATTTGGCCACCCCTAAACAGTGTTCACAAGCAGAAACTTGCAGTGGGCCCAGACACACATGAAGACTAATTTTCAAGCAGTCTTGTTTACTGATGAGTGTCGAGCAACCCTGAATGGTCCAGATGGATGGAGTAGTGGATGGTTGGTGGATGGCCACCATGTTCCAACAAGGCTGCGATGTCAGCATGGAGGTGGAGGAGTCATGTTTTGGGCCGGAATCATGGGGAAACAGCTGGTAGGGCTCTTTAAGGTTCCTGAAGGTGTGAAAATGACCTCTGCAAAGTATATAGAGTTTCTGACTGACAGCTGTCTTACATGGTATAAAAAGCAGAAATGTGCCTTCAGGAGCAAAATCATCTTCATGCATGACAATGCACCATCTCATGCTGCAAAGAATACCTCTGAGTCATTGGCTGCTATGGGCATAAAAGGAGATAAACTCATGGTGTGGCCACCATCTTCCCCTGACCTCAACCCTATAGAGAACCTTTGGAGTATCATCAAGCAAAAGATCTATGAGGCTGGGAGGCAGTTCACATCAAAACAGCAGCTCTGGGAGGCTATTCTGACATCCTGCAAAAAAATACAAGCAGAAACTCTCCAAATACTCACAAGTTTAACAGATGCAAGAATTGTGAAGGTGACATCAAAGAAGGGTTCCTATGTTAACATGTAACTGGGCCTGTTAGGATGTTTTGGAGTTAAATAGCTTTTTTGTTCAGTGAATCTGACCTCCTAATGCTGCAAATTCCAGAAATGACCATTTTCAGTTCTTTAAAACATCAAATGTTTAGAAATTCTACTGTGCCTAATAATTTGGAACAGTGCAATTTGAGTTTTTATTCATTTTGGAGATTATACTGTTATCATTGGGAGGTTTCTTCAATAAAATTCGATGTATACTCTAACGAGTGATGACTTTTATTAGACTGTCTGTCATTTGTACCGACTATTTAGGAAAATCAGAGAAAAATATCATTTGCATAATAATTTGGAACACAGTGTAAAGTAAACATGTGGGAATTGTTACTTTTTAAGTATTTTGTGTGACATATCTCTGATTTAAGGGCATGAAAATTCAAAGTTGGAAAATTTCAAAATTTTTGCCAAATTTCCATTTTTCTCACAAATAAATGCAAGTCATATCAAAGAAATTTTACCACTACCATGAAGTACAATATGTCATGGGAAAACATTGTCAGAACCACCAGGATCCATGGAAGCATTCCAGAGTTATTACCTCATAAAGGGACAGTGGTCAGAATTGTAAAAATTGGCCTGGTCATTAATGTGCAAGCCACCCTTGGGGGTTAAGGGGTTAAATAAAGTAAAAGAAAAAAAATAACTTGACATGTGAGGTGTCTCTCTAGTACCCTTTTTTTTTTTTTGCTAAATCATGTGTATAAATATGTTCACGTTCCACTTTCTGTATATGTGGTTTGTGACCTGAGGAAGAAGTCTGGAATGACTTTGAAACGTATTGACTAGAGTTGAGCGACTTTTGGTTTTTTAGGGTCGCGTTTCGTTTCGTGAAACCCGACTTTTCCAAAAGTCGGGTCGAGCAAGATCGTCCGATTATAGGGAAAAGTCGGGGTCGTCACGAAACCCAATGTAAGTCAATGGGGAATAAAAGTTGGCAGTGAGAGGAGGACAGGAAACACACCTACAGTGCCCATTCGAATGCCAAAAGCATCAATTCTTCTTACTTAAGCTTGTCAACCTTAATTAACTTCATAATACAAGTTACGCACTGAAAAATGGGGGTTATTTGGCTAAAGTTGTGGGGGGGGGAGGGCTGGCTGCAGGTTTTCATGTGCCCTGGGCGAAAGAGCGCCCCTTTAACACATGCCACAACTCATCATGCTCCGATACGGCAGAGAAATAGCGGTATAGTACAATGAAAAATACTTCACTTTTTACATCTCATGACGAGGCCCATCTATTTCTCCATACAAAATCATTGGTCCCATATAATGTTTGAAACAGTATATGATGAGCTCCACATAATGCTACAGTATATGTTGGTCCCCATGGATGAAGCTCCACTGTCTTATGGGCCCAAATAATGCTCCAAACATAATGGGCCCCATTTCTAATGCTCTAGTGTATAATGGGCCCTGTAAATGCTGCTCCAGTGTCTGATGTCCACCTTTGGAATGTTCCAGTGTATGGTGGGCCCCATCTATCATTCTCCAGAGTATAGTGCTCCCCAAAAATTGCTGTCCCAACATTGAAAACAATCAAATAAGTCTCCTCGCTAGGGAATCCCTGTACTAGTCTAGACTCCTCGTCGTCCCCATCTTCCATCTCACTGCACAGTATTTCAACTTTGCAAGTGCTGTGATCCTGGGCAAGCAGGGGGGGCCCACTCGTTGGCGACGGCACTGGCACAGGGCCACTGATAGTACGGTGGTGTGTCTGATGGCGGGTGGGCCGAACCTGCACTTTCATCTGCAGCTTCCTCTTTGTCACCGTGTAAGATGGAACTGTATATGGGAAAGGTAACCTGAGTTTCATCAGGGTCAGATTCAGGCCGGGTAGCGTGCGAGGGTAATGTAGTGGTCTGGGTCAATGTACCAGCAGATTCATCGAGCAGTGGCTGGGCATCAGTGCACTTGTGTCGCCCCCAGGAGTATGGTCGCCACAGTGGCATTACCTTCTTCCTAGGGAGTGTGATGTCATGCTTGGGAGCAACGAAGGATCTCTCTAGCAGGTTAACTGATTGGGCGGCGTTATTCCCACGAGTCATGACCCTCCAAACAGCGTTCATGAAGGCAAAGTGTTTGTTTTACGTGGGCAGTATGGTTGCAAAGCTGAACCTTAAAGGAATGTCCAGAAGGGCACCACCAGGAGTGGAGCCTACGGTTAAATTCGACTCCACCTGGGAAACCTCAACCATGCCAGCTACAGAACAGATGCACACATTGCAAGCTTAATTCCGTTAACGAACGAGACTCCGTCATGCCCCGCGGTCCGAGTCCGGCTTACTAGAGGGACACGTGAGGCTCTGGCACATGAGATTGGCCAATAACTGGTGTGTCATGCCCTTACATGTCCGTGGCTGCATGTGCGCTACACTGAAAAGGCCAGCGTTTGTCGCTTACAGGTGCAGATAACCCGCTGAACAACGTTAGTGATGGGGATCACTGATTACAATTATTACCCGCGAACAATGATTTCCCAGTAAGTGCAGGTCAACCGCAGTTCCGGAATTAGGCCTAACCGTCATTCCTGAAAAAATGAAAAACTTACGTGTGCAAACCACAGGTGCTGTAGCTTGCTTAACAGCTCGCCAGCCGTTCTCACGCCCAGTATGGATTACACGTGATTGCACAAAGGTGAGAAAGGGTACCGTATCCCCGGATAACATGTATGGATAGCGTACACATTCAAAATATATGTCTCAGGAGGCAGGCTCAGACGGTGTTAGGCCCAGTATGGATTGCACGTGATTGCACAAAGGTTAGAAAGGGTACCGTATCCCCGGATAACATGTATGGATAGCGTACACATTCAAAATATATGTCTCAGGAGGCAGGCTCAGACGGTGTTAGGCCCAGTATGGATTGCACGTGATTGCACAAAGGTTAGAAAGGGTACCGTATCCCCAGATAACATGTATGGATAGCGTACACATTCAAAATATATGTCTCAGGAGGCAGGCTCAGACGGTGTTAGGCCCAGTATGGATTGCACGTGATTGCACAAAGGTTAGAAAGGGTACCGTATCCCCAGATAACATGTATGGATAGCGTACACATTCAAAATATATGTCTCAGGAGGCAGGCTCAGACGGTGTTAGGCCCAGTATGGATTGCACGTGATTGCACAAAGGTTAGAAAGGGTACCGTATCCCCAGATAACATGTATGGATAGCGTACACATTCAAAATATATGTCTCAGGAGGCAGGCTCAGACGGTGTTAGGCCCAGTATGGATTGCACGTGATTGCACAAAGGTTAGAAAGGGTACCGTATCCCCAGATAACATGTATGGATAGCGTACACATTCAAAATATATGTCTCAGGAGGCAGGCTCAGACGGTGTTAGGCCCAGTATGGATTGCACGTGATTGCACAAAGGTTAGAAAGGGTACCGTATCCCCAGATAACATGTATGGATAGCGTACACATTCAAAATATGTCTCAGGAGGCAGGCTCAGACGGTGTTAGGCCCAGTATGGATTGCACGTGATTGCACAAAGGTTAGAAAGGGTACCGTATCCCCGGATAACATGTATGGATAGCGTACACATTCAAAATATATGTCTATACATCAGGAGGCAGGCTCAGACGGTGTCAGGCACAGTATGGATTTGACGGCCCAGATTACACAGCGGAGGAGCAGGGAGAGGTAAAGATTGCAAATGCTGGGGCCCTGCCCAAGCAAGGGGGGCCCACTTGTGGGCATCGGTACTGGCACTGGGACCCTCATAGTACAGCGGTGTGTCTGACGGCGGGTGTGCACCACCACCGTCAGAGACACTTGATTGCACTATGAGGGACCCTGTGCCAGTGCCCGCGCCCAAGAGTCGGCCTACCCACCTGTCCAGGGCAACGGCACTCGCACGGTGTCGTGCGCTAGGTGGTGACCCCGGCCATGGGGGGGAGGCAGCACAGTTAGGGAGTTTTAGAAAGTGGCATATGTTGATGTTGGACATTCAGCTGATGCAAAAGGCGAAATAGGTGAAGTCTCAGGAAGAGGTGGACCAAAGCAAGCCATTTTTCTGTCACCCTATGTGTCATCAGGGGAAGGTGGGACAAAATCCTTGGAAACCCATGCATGGTTCATTTTAATGAAGGTTAGATCATCCACATTTTGGGTTGACAGACGGGTCCTTTTTTCTGTCAGGATTGATCCAGCTGCACTGAAGACTCTTTCCGATAGCACACTTGCAGCTGGGCAAGCAAGCTCCTGTAAGGCATATTGTGCCAATTCAGGCCAGGTGTCCAGTTTAGCGGCCCAATAGTCAAAGGGGAATGACCTGTGTGGGAGAACATCGATATGGGAGGAAAAGTAGTTTGTAACCATAGTTGACAACTGCTGTCTCCTGTCACTTTCCATCGATGCAGTATTACCAGTTGTGTGAGCGGTATTTGAAAAATCAGTCCACAACATTGTCATGAAACCCCTGTCTCCAACGCCACTTCTGCTGTGTGCACCACGAACACCTCTGCCAAGTTGCCCCCGGCCCGTACGGCTCGTGTGAGAACCATCACCGCTGCTGTGTGCTGGGAATGCCTCAAGCAACCGATTTACCAGAGTTGCTTGTTTATTAGCCAATATTACTTCAAGGTTCTCCTGTGGCATGATGTTTTGTAATTTGCCTTTATAGCGTGGATCCAGGATGCTGGCCAACCAGTAGTCGTCATCGTTCATCATTTTGGCAATGCGTGGGTCCCTTTTTAGGATCTGCAAGGCATAATCTGACATGTGGGCCAATGTTCCCGGTGTCAATGATGCACTGCGAGTGCTGGGTGGAGGAGCACTTTCTGGCAAATCCACATCCCTCCAGTCACGCACAAACCCTGTACCAGACCTTGCCACGCCAACATTTTCACTTGCCCCACGAGATGCATCCTCCTCCCCTAAGTAATCATCCCCATCATCCTCCTCCTCCTCCTCCTCTTCTTCCTCCACCTCGTCCAGGAGAGGTCCCTGAGCAGACAATGGCTGAATGTCATCAAGGATTCCCTCCTCCTCTTCCTCCTCATCAACATTGGCTGCAGACGCCTGCTCCTTAAGGTGCGTCAAAGTTTGCATGAGCAGACGCATAAGTGGGATGCTCATGCTTAGGATGGCGTCGTCTGCGCTTACCAGCCGTGTGCATTCCTCAAAACACTGAAGGACTTTACAGAGGTCTTTCAGCTTCGACCACTGCACACCTGTCAACTCCATGTCTGCTCTCAAAGTGCCTGGCCGTGTATCCTCCCACAAATGCATTATGGCCTGCCTCTGCTCGCACAGCCGCTCCACCATGTGCAGGGTGGAGTTCCACCTTGTTGCAATGTCGATAATGAGGCGGTGGTTGGGAAGGTGAAGCAATTGCTGCAGCTTCTGCATACGAACGGAGTGTACAGGCGACCGGCGGATGTGCGCGCACAGTCTTCGCACCTTCTGGAGCAGGGCTGTTAACTCCGGATAATTTTTGAGGAAGCACTGCACCACCAGGTTCAAGGTGTGAGCCAAGCAAGGTATGTGGCTGAGTTTTGAAAGGGCTATGGCTGCCACAAAATTACGGCCGTTATCACTAACTACCTTGCCTGCCTCAAGATGTACACTGCCCAGCCATGACTCAGTTTGTCGCTTCAAGTACTCGGCCAGCACCTCGGCGGTGTGTCTGTTGCCCAAACACATCATCTGCAACACAGCCTGCTGACGCTTTCCACTAGCTGCTCGATAGGGGGACACATCGTGTGCAACAGTGGCAGCTGCAGATGGAGTGCTCGTACGACTGCGCTCTGTGGACGAGCTTTCGCTTCTGGAGGAGGAGGAGGAGGAGGGTCGAACGCCTACAGCCAACTGTTTCCTATACCGTGGGCTAGGCAGCACTGTCCCACCACCGCTGTCCCCTGTGGACCCTGCATCCACCACATTAACCCAGTGCGCAATGATGGACACGTAAAGGCCCTGGCCATGCCGACTGGACCATGCATCAGTTGTGAGGTGCACCTTTCCGCTCACTGACTGCTTGAGTGCATGGACAATGCGGTCTTTCACATGATGGTGGAGGGCTGGGATGGCTTTGCGAGAGAAGAAGTGGCGACTGGGTAGGTCATAGCGTGGTACTGCATAGGCCATGAGTTCGCGGAAAGCTGTGCTTTCCACCAACCGAAAGGGCATCATCTCAAACGAGATTAGTTTGGCAATGTGGGCGTTCAAACCCAGTGTACGCGGATGAGAGACTGAGTACTTTCTTGACCTACTCATAGTGTCTGGGAGGGTGAGCTGGACTTGAGAGCTGCATATGGTGGAAGTAGCGGTGGACAGGGCGGAATGAGAGAGGGTTGATGATGGTGATGGAGTTGGTGTTCTTTCTGATGGCCTAGAATCAGTCTTTCGTTGATATAACAGTGGGATTCCCTGACTGCTGTGGCCTTGCAACGACACCTCAACATTTGCTGCTGTGCTAACCGGTGGGCTTACAGTGGGGGAAACAATGTAGCGTTGCTGACTACCTTCGTTGTGATCAGTTGCACATGTGGCACTTGAGGTTTGGTGTTGTGTCCACGCTTGCAAGTGCATGCTGGTTAAATGTCTAAGCATGCAACTGGTATTCAAATTTTTCAGATTTTTCCCTCGGCTAAAGGTCTTTGCGCACTTCTTACAGATAACCTTGGCCTGATCATGAGGATTTTGTTCAAAAAAGTGCCACACTGCACTCTTCCTACTTTGGCAGACATTTTGCGGCCTAGCACGCTGTGATCTTTTGACCCTCTGGACAAGCTGTCCAGCAACTCTTTTGATGTTTGGAACCTGTCTTTGGAGTGCTCCGGGCCTGCCAGATAACAGCTGTTGCGATGTCGATGTCTGCTGTGGATGCTCCTCATCTGAGCTATTGGAAGCAGCACCCTCTTCCCCCAATGGATGCCAATCTGGGTCAACAACTGGGTCATCCATCACCTCCTCTTCTATGTCATGTGCACCTTCCTCTGTGTCACCGTGTATGGTGGTATAGTGTGCGGGAAGGGGCACCTGAGTCTCATCAGGGTCAGAATCTGGCTCTGTACACTGCGAGGACAATGTAGTGCTCTGAGTGAATGTACCAGCAGAATCATCCATCAGCGGCTGTGCATCAGTGCACTCCATGTCAGATTCATCTTGGCCTGGGTAATTCACCATTTGACTTGATAATCCAGGCATGGTATGTGAAAACAGCTCCATGGAGTAATCAGTAGTATGGCCTGCGTCATCCTTCAATCTTGGTTGGGGTGAAGGACACAAGGAAAGGTGTGGTTCATGAACATGAGCCTCCAATGACGACTCAGTGCTTTTACTTTTTACAACTGAAGAAGAGGAGGCGATAGAGCTGGAGGCTGAGTCAGCAATGTAAGACAAAACTTTTTCCTGATGCTCTGGCTTTAAAAGTGGTTTGCCAACTCCTAGAAAACTAAGCGTTCGAGGCCTTATGTAGCCAGACTATGACGCAGGCTCAACACCTCCTGCATTCGGTCCTATTTTGCTCTTGCCACTACCATCAGATCCACCACCAACACCATCATTACCAGCTGCCAACCCCCGCCCAATTCCTCGGCCTCTTCCACCAGCCTTCCTCATTTTTGGTAGAAATGTAGACAAAATCCAACAAACTATATAGTAATGTAAAACAAGGTACAAGGTGTCTATAGGACAGGGGAGATTTTGAATTTCTGCAGACACTTTTGGACACTGGACACTTTTGGATTGTGTGAGGCCCAATGAATATCTGAGCGCTATGTGACAGGCTCGATGGCACAGCTGCCTGTGACAAAAGTGACTAGAGGATAAGGGAGATTTTGAATCTCTGCACACACTTTTGGACACTGGACACTTTTGGATTGTGTGAGGCCCAATGAATATCTGAGCGCTATGTGACAGGATCGATGGCACAGCTGTGACAAAAGTGACTAGAGGATAAGGGAGATTTTGAATCTCTGCACACACTTTTGGACACTGGACACTTTTGGATTGTGTGAGGCCCAATGAATATCTGAGCGCTATGTGACAGGCTCGATGGCCCAGCTGCCTGTGACAAAAGTGACTAGAGGATAAGGGAGATTTTGAATCTCTGCACACACTTTTGGACACTGGACACTTTTGGATTGTGTGAGGCCCAATGAATATCTGAGCGCTATGTGACAGGCTCGATGGCACAGCTGTGACCAAAGTGACTAGAGGATAAGGGAGATTTTGAATCTCTGCACACACTTTTGGACACTGGACACTTTTGGATTGTGTGAGGCCCAATGAATATCTGAGCGCTATGTGACAGGCTCGATGGCACAGCTGTGACAAAAGTGACTAGAGGATAAGGGAGATTTTGAATCTCTGCACACACTTTTGGACACTGGACACTTTTGGATTGTGTGAGGCCCAATGAATATCTGAGCGCTATGTGACAGGCTCGATGGCACAGCTGTGACAAAAGTGACTAGAGGATAAGGGAGATTTTGAATCTCTGCACACACTTTTGGACACTGGACACTTTTGGATTGTGTGAGGCCCAATGAATATCTGAGCGCTATGTGACAGGCTCGATGGCACAGCTGTGACAAAAGTGACTAGAGGATAAGGGAGATTTTGAATCTCTGCACACACTTTTGGACACTGGACACTTTTGGATTGTGTGAGGCCCAATGAATATCTGAGCGCTATGTGACAGGCTCGATGGCACAGCTGTGACCAAAGTGACTAGAGGATAAGGGAGATTTTGAATCTGCACACACTTTTGGACACTGGACACTTTTGGTTTGTGTGAGGCCCAATGAATATCTGAGCGCTATGTGACAGGCTCGATGGCACAGCTGCCTGTGACAAAAGTGACTAGATGATAAGGGAGATTTTGAATCTCTGCACACACTTTTGGACACTGGACACTTTTGGATTGTGTGAGGCCCAATGAATATCTAGGCGCTATGTGACAGGCTCGATGGCACAGCTGTGACCAAAGTGACTAGAGGATAAGGGAGATTTTGAATCTCTGCACACACTTTTGGACACTGGACACTTTTGGATTGTGTGAGGCCCAATGAATATCTGAGCGCTATGTGACAGGCTCGATGGCACAGCTGTGACAAAAGTGACTAGAGGATAAGGGAGATTTTGAATCTCTGCACACACTTTTGGACACTGGACACTTTTGGATTGTGTGAGGCCCAATGAATATCTGAGCGCTATGTGACAGGCTCGATGGCACAGCTGTGACAAAAGTGACTAGAGGATAAGGGAGATTTTGAATCTCTGCACACACTTTTGGACACTGGACACTTTTGGATTGTGTGAGGCCCAATGAATATCTGAGCGCTATGTGACAGGCTCGATGGCACAGCTGTGACAAAAGTGACTAGAGGATAAGGGAGATTTTGAATCTCTGCACACACTTTTGGACACTGGACACTTTTGGATTGTGTGAGGCCCAATGAATATCTGAGCGCTATGTGACAGGCTCGATGTCACAGCTGCCTGTGACAAAAGTGACTAGAGGATAAGGGAGATTTTGAATCTCTGCACACACTTTTGGACACTGGACACTTTTGGATTGTGTGAGGCCCAATGAATATCTGAGCGCTATGTGACAGGCTCGATGGCACAGCTGCCTGTGACAAAAGTGACTAGAGGATAAGGGAGATTTTGAATCTCTGCACACACTTTTGGACACTGGACACTTTTGGATTGTGTGAGGCCCAATGAATATCTGAGCGCTATGTGACAGGCTCGATGGCACAGCTGTGACCAAAGTGACTAGAGGATAAGGGAGATTTTGAATCTGCACACACTTTTGGACACTGGACACTTTTGGATTGTGTGAGGCCCAATGAATATCTGAGCGCTATGTGACAGGCTCGATGGCACAGCTGTGACCAAAGTGACTAGAGGATAAGGGAGATTTTGAATCTCTGCACACACTTTTGGACACTCGACACTTTTGGATTGTGTGAGGCCCAATGAATATCTGAGCGCTATGTGACAGGCTCGATGGCACAGCTGTGACAAAAGTGACTAGAGGATAAGGGAGATTTTGAATCTCTGCACACACTTTTGGACACTGGACACTTTTGGATTGTGTGAGGCCCAATGAATATCTGAGCGCAATGTGACAGGCTCGATGGCACAGCTGTGACAAAAGTGACTAGAGGATAAGGGAGATTTTGAATCTCTGCACACACTTTTGGACACTGGACACTTTTGGATTGTGTGAGGCCCAATGAATATCTGAGCGCTATGTGACAGGCTCGATGTCACAGCTGCCTGTGACAAAAGTGACTAGAGGATAAGGGAGATTTTGAATCTCTGCACACACTTTTGGACACTGGACACTTTTGGATTGTGTGAGGCCCAATGAATATCTGAGCGCTATGTGACAGGCTCGATGGCACAGCTGCCTGTGACAAAAGTGACTAGAGGATAAGAGAGATTTTGAATCTCTGCACACACTTTTGGACACTGGACACTTTTGGATTGTGTGAGGCCCAATGAATATCTGATCACTATGTGACAGGCTCGATGGCACAGCTGTGACAAAAGTGACTAGAGGATAAGGGAGATTTTGAATCTCTGCACACACTTTTGGACACTGGACACTTTTGGATTGTGTGAGGCCCAATGAATATCTGAGCGCTATGTGACAGGCTCGATGGCACAGCTGTGACAAAAGTGACTAGAGGATAAGGGAGATTTTGAATCTCTGCACACACTTTTGGACACTGGACACTTTTGGATTGTGTGAGGCCCAATGAATATCTGAGCGCTATGTGACAGGTTCGATGGCACAGCTGCCTGTGACAAAAGTGACTAGAGGATAAGGGAGATTTTGAATCTCTGCACACACTTTTGGACACTGGACACTTTTGGATTGTGTGAGGCCCAATGAATATCTGAGCGCTATGTGACAGGCTCGATGGCACAGCTGTGACAAAAGTGACTAGAGGATAAGGGAGATTTTGAATCTCTGCACACACTTTTGGACACTGGACACTTTTGGATTGTGTGAGGCCCAATGAATATCTGAGCGCTATGTGACAGGCTCGATGGCACAGCTGTGACAAAAGTGACTAGAGGATAAGGGAGATTTTGAATCTCTGCACACACTTTTGGACACTGGACACTTTTGGATTGTGTGAGGCCCAATGAATATCTGAGCGCTATGTGACAGGCTCGATGGCACAGCTGTGACAAAAGTGACTAGAGGATAAGGGAGATTTTGAATCTCTGCACACACTTTTGGACACTGGACACTTTTGGATTGTGTGAGGCCCAATGAATATCTGAGCGCTATGTGACAGGCTCGATGTCACAGCTGCCTGTGACAAAAGTGACTAGAGGATAAGGGAGATTTTGAATCTCTGCACACACTTTTGGACACTGGACACTTTTGGATTGTGTGAGGCCCAATGAATATCTGAGCGCTATGTGACAGGCTCGATGGCACAGCTGTGACCAAAGTGACTAGAGGATAAGGGAGATTTTGAATCTCTGCACACACTTTTGGACACTGGACACTTTTGGATTGTGTGAGGCCCAATGAATATCTGAGCGCTATGTGACAGGCTCGATGGCACAGCTGCCTGTGACAAAAGTGACTAGAGGATAAGGGAGATTTTGAATCTCTGCACACACTTTTGGACACTGGACACTTTTGGATTGTGTGAGGCCCAATGAATATCTGAGCGCTATGTGACAGGCTCGATGGCACAGCTGTGACAAAAGTGACTAGAGGATAAGGGAGATTTTGAATCTCTGCACACACTTTTGGACACTGGACACTTTTGTATTGTGTGAGGCCCAATGAATATCTGAGCGCTATGTGACAGGCTCGATGGCACAGCTGTGACAATAGTGACTAGAGGATAAGGGAGATTTTGAATCTCTGCACACACTTTTGGACACTGGACAATTTTGGATTGTGTGAGGCCCAATGAATATCTGAGCGCTATGTGACAGGCTCGATGGCACAGCTGCCTGTGACAAAAGTGACTAGAGGATAAGGGAGATTTTGAATCTCTGCACACACTTTTGGACACTGGACACTTTTGGATTGTGTGAGGCCCAATGAATATCTGAGCGCTATGTGACAGGCTCGATGGCACAGCTGTGACAAAAGTGACTAGAGGATAAGGGAGATTTTGAATCTCTGCACACACTTTTGGACACTGGACACTTTTGTATTGTGTGAGGCCCAATGAATATCTGAGCGCTATGTGACAGGCTCGATGGCACAGCTGTGACAAAAGTGACTAGAGGATAAGGGAGATTTTGAATCTCTGCACACACTTTTGGACACTGGACACTTTTGGATTGTGTGAGGCCCAATGAATTTCTGAGCGCTATGTGACAGGCTCGATGGCACAGCTGTGACAAAAGTGACTAGAGGATAAGGGAGATTTTGAATCTCTGCACACACTTTTGGACACTGGACACTTTTGGATTGTGTGAGGCCCAATGAATATCTGAGCGCTATGTGACAGGCTCGATGGCACAGCTGTGACAAAAGTGACTAGAGGATAAGGGAGATTTTGAATCTCTGCACACACTTTTGGACACTGGACACTTTTGGATTGTGTGAGGCCCAATGAATATCTGAGCGCTATGTGACAGGCTCGATGGCACAGCTGTGACAAAAGTGACTAGAGGATAAGGGAGATTTTGAATCTCTGCACACACTTTTGGACACTGGACACTTTTGGATTGTGTGAGGCCCAATGAATATCTGAGCGCTATGTTACAGGATCGATGGCACAGCTGTGACAAAAGTGACTAGAGGATAAGGGAGATTTTGAATCTCTGCACACACTTTTGGACACTGGACACTTTTGGATTGTGTGAGGCCCAATGAATATCTGAGCGCTATGTGACAGGCTCGATGGCACAGCTGTGACAAAAGTGACTAGAGGATAAGGGAGATTTTGAATCTCTGCACACACTTTTGGACACTGGACACTTTTGGATTGTGTGAGGCCCAATGAATATCTGAGCGCTATGTGACAGGCTCGATGGCACAGCTGCCTGTGACAAAAGTGACTAGAGGATAAGGGAGATTTTGAATCTCTGCACACACTTTTGGACACTGGACACTTTTGGATTGTGTGAGGCCCAATGAATATCTGAGCGCTATGTGACAGGCTCGATGGCACAGCTGTGACAAAAGTGACTAGAGGATAAGGGAGATTTTGAATCTCTGCACACACTTTTGGACACTGGACACTTTTGGATTGTGTGAGGCCCAATGAATATCTGAGCGCTATGTGACAGGCTCGATGGCACAGCTGTGACAAAAGTGACTAGAGGATAAGGGAGATTGGATTGCTTTTAAAAAAGCAGTTTGCAGAGCAGTGGGTAAACAGCAATGCCAGCCTGTCAGGAAGCCTTAAAAGGCAGCCCAACAACCAACACCACTTATACACCACAATATAGCCTCCCCTTGCACTGCACACACAGTGACTGGTGTGTTGTGCAGGCCAAATTGCTAGCAGCAGAAGCAGTTTTTTTTCTTCTCAGGAGGCCAAAAATAAAAAATTGGGATTGCTTTTAAAAAAGTAGTTTGCGGAGCAGTGGGTAAACAGCAATGCAGGAATGTCAGGAAGCCTTAGAAGGCAGCCCAACAACCAACACCACTGATACACCACTATATAGCCTCCCCTTGCACTGCACACACAGTGACTGGTGTGTTGTGCAGGCCAAATCGCTAGCAGCAGAAGCAGTTTTTTTGTCTTCTTCCCTGCCTAACGCTCTCCCTACAGAATCAGCAGCAACCTCTCCCTATACTGAGATCGGCAGAAGTAAGATGGCGGTCGGCGTGCACGCCCTTTTATACCCCCTGTGACGCCCACCAAAGCAAGCCAATCACTTGCATGCCCTTCTGAAAGATGGTGGTGACCCCTGCCTATGTCATCACGTTGCCCACAGTGTCCGTGGATCCTGATTGGCTGAAAAAGAGCGCAAAACAAACTTTTGAAACGCGACTTTGGCGCGTAAGTCGCCGACCTCGTGGCCGACCTCATCCTAGGGTCGGGTTTCGTTTCATGAAACCCGACTTTGCCAAAAGTCAGCGACTTTTGAAATTTTTCGACCCGTTTCGCTCAACTCTAGTATTGACTTTTAACCCTGTTTTGAATAAAACTTTTAAAGAAGCCGTTGATATCCTGGATTCTTCAGCAGCGCAGATTTAGACACTTCACCTTTTTTCAAGTTGTGCGACAAAAGCATATAGCCAGACTTGGTTAGCAATAGCAATGCTATATTGCTACTGCAGTGTAACAAGTCCATCTGAGGTGGGCAAATTTTCCTGCAATACTAATCCTGCAAAGTTTTCTCAACAGGGATATATCATACGTAATTTAAAATGGGCAAGGCGCCTGGTAAGGTACAGGGAAGTGGACGTGATGCAGATGGTGAGAGCAGAGGCAATGCGCAAACTAGAACTATGCTTGCTGTGGGAACAAAACAAACACACATAATGTCGACCTAGCTTCCTGTCCCACTTTGTAGTGTATAAAGGTTGTTGGATGGATAGCACATAATGCTTCCAGTCAAATTGCCAGCACCGCACTGTCTTCTATGTCTTTTTTACATAAACTGATGCAAAGCCTCAAAAAAACTGAAATTCCAGGTTGGTAGGTAGCAAAACATGAAAAATGACAAGAGGGTGAATACTTTTGTAAGCCACTGTAGGTAATATCATAGATGATGTGCTGCATAGTCTGCTTCCCCTGACTGGTGTCCACTGGTTGGGACCCGATCCTTTTGTCTGCCCTTATTCACACACTGATGTCAACTTTGACACATGATAAGGTTTTTAATATTAGACAGTGTAGGACGGCCCCGACCACAGAGTCACCTTGTCGATGGTGGGGACGGCTTTTATGCTATACTTGATCAAATACTGTATTACTAAGAACTCTGTATTACTTAAATGCACATTTGCTTTTTATTTAATTACAGCAGGGTTTTTCTCATTTTGTCTTTTGTAGGTTTTGTATGCTTTATGGCCAATGTGAACATGCGTTTATGTGCTGCATGTATACCAACTCAAAGCAAGCTCAATTTTTGTGTTTGTGTGGCCTCCCTCTACTGAGCTGGAAATTGTATTTAAAGGCTTCCCCTGACTGGTGTTCACTGGTTGGGACCCCGCTCCTTTTGTCTGCCCTTACTCACACACTGACGTCAGCTTTGACACATGATAAGGATTTTAATATTAGTGTGGGAGCACCCCGATCACAGAGTCACCTTGTCGATGGTGGGGACAGCTTTTATGCTATACTTGATCAAATACAGTATTACTAAGAACTCTGTATTACTTAAATGCACATTTGCTTTTTATTTATTTTATTACAGCAGGGTTTTTCTCATTTTGTCTTTTGTAGGTTGCAAAGCCTCAATAAAAACTGTGAAATTCCAAGTTGATAGGTAACAAAACATGAAAAATGACAATAACAAGGGGGTGAATACGTTTGCAAGCTACTGTAGGTAATATCATAGATGATGTGCTGTATAGTCGGCAACAAGGCACCTGTGAAAGACAGAACGTCATCAGAAGTAGAGCTGATCTTCACATGTGACCCCAAGTGAGGCATTTTGAGTAGTGATGAGCGAATTTCTTCAAAAAATGAGTGCCAAACATAAATTCGGCACAAATATGGCACATTCAAATTTGTGATCGGAAACATGAGCAAAATTTTATAAAATCTCAAACAATTGGAGACATTTGGTAAAAAATGCGGGAAAATATTTGCGTTGCCAGTGAAGTATTTTATGCACTTTGGCTATGATAATGGTGGTGTCTGATGAGCGTGGGGCACGTGGTTGGGGGTTTGCAGAGCTCAGAGGCGCGGCGTGCTTGAAAACTGTAATTTTTTTTTTTTTTTTGAAACTTTGTGTGTGCACATTGCAACTAGCTGATCAGGGTGCAGGAAACACCCACAATGTCCTGACACAACATCTTGTGTCATTGGCGTCTGAAATCACATGTCCCGCTCCATACATAGAGCGGACAACTTATTTTAGATCAATTTTGACAGTATAATAGCGCAGAGAGGCTGCTCCTGATAGTGGGACTGTTTGATGCTAGATTTTACCTAGTTAGCTAGGCGGTTGTTTATTAATCAGAGAGTTTAGAGAGCTACTGTTGTGCATGAAAAATTTTTTGGGGGGCAATTGCTACCGTGATTCACCACCATATCTAACCTTGTTATTTAGTGGTGGTGAAATTCCACTGTCTGTATAGATCATACAGATAAAAAAAAAATTTGTTGCTAGCCGTGATACAGCCTGCCATATTCCCCGTTGTAATATTTTGGGGATGAAATTAAGCTGTCTACAGACCTGACACACATTAAAAAAAATATATTTTTCTGTTGCTAAACATGATACAGCCCGCCATATCCCATGTTGCAATTTTGTGGTGGTGAAATTGTTGTGGGTGCAGAGCATTTGCACATAAAATATAAATGGGGGGTTTAAAACCTGATACAGCAGGCTAAATCCGAATATGAAATTGTTTGGAGCATATCTTCTGTTACGCCCACATAATTTACAATGATATATCCCTGTTCAGAAATGTTTGCAAGATTAGTATTGCAGGAAAATTTGCCCACCTCATATGGACTTGTTACACTGCAGTAGCAATATAGCGATGCTATTGCTAACCAACCAAGTCTGGCTGTATGCTTTTGTTGCACAACTGGCACAGTATAAATACCGTGTAATATTTCCCTGCTGAAAAATTTGCAAGATTAGGATCGCATCACAGAAAAACTTGCCCATCTCAGATGGACTTGATTTACTACTTGCACTATATAGCAATGCTATTGCAACCGACCAAGTCTGGCTGTATGCTTTTGACACACTACATGGTGCAGTTTAAATGCTATATAATATTTCCCTGCTAAAAATAACTTTGCAGGATTAGTATCGCAGGAAAACTTTCCCACCTCAGATGGACTTGTCACACAGCAGTAGCAAAATAGCGATGCTATTGCTAACCAACCAAGTCTGGCTGTATGTTTTTGATGCACAACTGGCGCAGCATAAATGCCGTATAATATTACCCTGCTGAAAAAAAATTAGCAAAATTACTATAGCAGGAAAATTTGCATACCTCAGTTTCATTCCATTGCTTCTCATGTTTCCATGTACAAATGAGAATAAGGATGATCGCTCTACATGTGACATACCTTCAGATATTTGGAAACCGCTATTAAGTCCCCGCTTAGCCTTCTTTTTTTCAAGCTAAACATTCCCAGATCCTTTAACTGTCCCTTGTAGGACATACTTTGCAGTACGCAGATAGCGCTTCTCTGAACTTGCTCGTTTTTCAATTTTTTTTTAAATGTGCTGCTCTGAAGTGGGCATAGTATTCCAGATGAGGCCTGGAAAAGTAGAGGGGGATAATTACTTCACGCTGTTGACTCATGTGCAGTCTGTGATCTATTAGTATACCCAAGTCTTTTTCACATGTGCTGTTGCTTAGTTCTATTCCTCACATATTGTAGATGTATTTTTAATTTTTCTTGCCTAGATGTAGAATCCTGCATTTCTCTTTTACCCATCAAGCTTTCAAAGTCATCGTCAACGAAAAGCCAAAATTTCCATCTTGGCTTGATGCTGACGTGAAACATCTAATCAAGAAACTGCTGCGCAAACTCCCTCAGATTCGGTTGGGTGCGTACGGGAACATCCGAGAGCATCCATTCTTTACCAACATCGGCTGGGAGGATCTGGAGGAAAGGAGAGCAGAGCCACCGTTTACACCATTCAGGCCAGTTCTGGAGAACCAACATCTGCAGGGGCTGGAGCAAAAATTCCTTCACTCCGTGGTCAGATTTACGTATGTGTCACCTAGCTGGGCCGGTAAGGATTGTTGTTCTTACATTGTTTTAATCGTCATCAATCATCTTGTCTTTTTTCACTATTTCTGACAATGACTCTGGTGTTTTTTTAGGTGGATGAAAAGATATGGACTGTGAAAGAATCCACGACCATCTGGTGAGAAACCGCTGTACACACATACCACCTATTATATCAGTACAATGTATGTGTTGTTACATAGTGGAATGGTTCATTATAAAGACCATTCCCCTGGTATAACAGAAGATCCGGTAGATAGAAGAATTCACATCTTCCTCTTCTATCTTGCAGGATGAGCCCGTGCCAACTGCCCAGAACTAATTGCCTCCTAACACGTGCCTCGTCTCTGCTGCTGTATGTCACCTTGGCTGCCCTTCAACATCACCTCTCTATACCATCTTCATGCCGGACCACTGCCATTGTTTTGCTGCCCCAGACCATTGACTTGGTCTCCTCCAATCCTGGGCTGGTATCTGACATCCCTGCAGCCCGAAGGTCTTCTACCCTCAGGAGCGGCCTGTGTTAAGTTTCCATCTGGTGAGTTCAGGAACAATAGTCCTGGGGCTGCCGAGCAGCAAAATGTACCAGAGCGACCATTATCCCTGAAACCACCTTAACACAGGCCTGGTAAGTTCTGCACCCATCACACATCACATCACCCACACTACATGATCAGTAACTGTATAGGCCCCCACACATAGCACCTTTCAGCACATAGATATAGTACACAGATCAGCTTTTGTTCCTGGGATTTAATCTGATCGCCATATTTGGGGTCAGGAAGGAATTTTCCCCTCAATATAAGGACAATTGGCCCATTCCTCATAGGGGGTTTTTGCCTTCCTCTGGATCTACATGGCCTTAAATAGGTTTAGTATCATAAATTAAAAAGTAGATTCACATGCTAGTAGCATAACCAAAAAGTTTGAAAAAATAAATTTGCAAATATAAATGATAATTATTCTCTTGTGAACCCAGCCTACAACTAATTCTGTAATGATGCATGCATTACTAACACAGAGGACGCTTTCACGTGTCTCCATTTCTAATTCACCCATTTATTTTGGCATGGGTGGGCCCCATTTGAAAGTTCGCATCGGGGCCCATAACTTTGTAGTTACGCCACTGAGCACAGATACACCAGGCGTCTGACGGAGATAACAGACTGTTCAATATGTGGCCTGGAGTTTTTTTTTATTCTTTTTTTACACCAAAATACTGTATAGACCTAGGGTAGCAGAGAGACAAAAAAGTGGAATGTAGGCCTGAAAAGTAACAATTTGTAGAGCACAGATAGATCTGGCGTCTGACGGAGATAGAACACTGTTAAATATGTGGCCTGGATTTTTTAGGCCCACCAAAATTGTGTCAATAAGTAGGCTATGACACTAAAAAAAAATTGTTGGAGTGCTAAAATTGTAAAATATTTAGCGCAATGATACGCGATGCGTGTACAAAACACAGTGATAAATATAAGAACTGTAGCTAAATATTTTTTGGCCAGCTAGAGATTTTATGGTCAGCAAAACGGTGTCCAAAAATATTGTAAGACACTCCAAAAAATACTACAGTACCAAAAAAGGTCAGAATTTTCTGCACACTCAGATCTGATGCCTGGGACAAAAAAAAGCCGTTTTAAATTGCTAACTTTTCACACTGTTGTATTAAAATGACCTGGCTGTAGTCTGCAGGGTGACCAAGCCAATAAATGTAGAAAAAAAAGGGGCTCTGGATTACTTTGTAATAAAATTAGCAGGGTTCAGATGCAAAAATTTTTAATCCTAGCCACGGATACTCGCAGCTAGGTGTGTATACAGTCATATGTTAAAGTTTGGGCACCCCTATTAATGTTAACCTATTTTCTTTATAACAATTTTGGTTTTTGCAACAGCTATTTCAGTTTCATATATCTAATAACTGATGAACTCAATTATATTTCTGGATTCAAATGAGGTTTATTGTACTAACAGAAAATGTGCAATCTGCATTTAAACAAAATTTGACCGGTGCAAAAGTATGGGCACCCTTATCATTTTCTTGATTTGAACACTCCTAACTACTTTTTACTGACTTCCTGAAGCACTAAATTGGTTTTGTAACCTCATTGAGCTTTGAACTTCATAGCCAGGTGTATCAAATCATGAGAAAAGGTATTTAAGGTGGAGACTTGCAAGTAGTTCTCCTATTTGATTCCCCTATGAAGAGTGGCATCATGGTCTCCTCAAAACAACTCTCAAATGATCTGAAAACAAAGGTTATTCAACATAGCTTTTCAGGGGAAGGATATAAAAAGTTGTCTCAGAGATTTAACCTGTCAGTTTCCACTGTGAGGAACATAGTAAGGAAATGGAAGAACACAGGTACAGTTCTTGTTAAGCCCAGAAGTGGCAGGCCAAGAAAAATATCAGAAAGGCAGAGAAGAAGAATGGTGAGAACAGTCAAGGACAATCCACAGACCACCTCCAAAGACCTGCAGCATCATCTTGCTGCAGATGGTGTCACTGTGCATCGGTCAACAATTCAGCGCACTTTGCACAAGGAGAAGCTGTATGGGAGAGTGATGCGAAAGAAGCCGTTTCTGCAAGCACGCCACAAACAGAGTCGCCTGAGGTATGCAAAAGCACATTTGGACAAGGCAGTTACATTTTGGAAGAAGGTCCTGTGGACTGATAAAACAAAGATTGAGTTGTTTGGTCATACAAAAAGGCGTTATGCATGGAGGCTAAAAAATACATCATTCCAAGAAAAACACTTGCTACCCACAGTAAAATTTGGTGGAGGCTCCATCATGCTTTGGGGCTGTGTGGCCAATGCCGGCACTGGGAATCTTGTTAAAGTTGAGGGTCATATGGATTAAACTCAGTATCAGCAGATTCTTGACAATAATGTGCAAGAATCAGTGACGAAGTTGAAGTTACGCAGGGGATGGATATTTCAGCAAGACAATGATCCAAAACACCGCTCCAAATCTACTCAGGCATTCATGAAGAGGAACAATTACATTGTTCTGGATTGGCCATCCCAGTCCCCAGACCTGAATATCATTGAACATCTGTGGGATGATTTGAAGCGGGCTGTCCATGCTCGGAGACCATCAAACTTAACTGAACTGGAATTGTTTTGTAGATAGGAATGGTCACAAATACCTTCATCCAGGATCCAGGAACTCATTAATAGCTACAGGAAGCGACTAGAGGCTGTTATTTTTGCAAAAGGAGGATCTACGAAATATTAATGTCACTTTTATGTTGAGGTGCCTATACTTTTGCACCGGTCAAATTTTGTTAAAATGCAGATTGCACATTTTCTGTTAGTACAATAAACCTCATTTGAATCCAGAAATATAACTGAGTCCATCAGTTATTAGATATATGAAACTGAAATAGCTGTTGCAAAAACCAAAATTGTTATAAAGAAAATTGGTTAACATTAATAGGGGTGCCCAAACTTTAACATATGACTGTATATATATAATAGGCAGCAGCAGACAGTAATGGACCCTTTTGATGTATGCAGTGAGATCTATATACTCACATACAGTGCTTGCATGCCTTGCACTAATGTGGATATGCACACATAGACTCCCCTGCCTACCTAGCACTGCAACCTATCTATATACCCCCTAATTATCCCTAAAAAGGACTGTTGGTTTAGCTAGATTTGTGGATTGAACAATGGTAGACCCACACTAACTAATAAAAGCACAAATCTCTCCCTGTCTCAGCAGCAGCTCTCCCGACACTGTCTGATTCCGGAGGCGACTGGGCCGAGCAGGGCGGCATCCGGTCACTTATAGACCTGATGACGCTGTGCGGCCAGCCAATTACTATAACACCACAACAAAGATGGCTGCAGCATTAAAGTGCATGGTAGACAATCCCTGCATGTTCATTGGCGCTCTAAAGACCGCCAAAATTGCAGGGCAGAGACCTGAGCTCCCTCCGAATAATACCGGAAATGCTCGGTGCTCGCCAAGTACACTCAATACAGTGATACTCGGGCGAGTAATGAGTAGTGGCGAGCACGTTCGCTCATCACTAATTATATTATATGATTATAATATTATATTAGAATCATTATAAAACTATATTATATGAATATATTATATGTATGTGGTGTATATATTTTATCATGTGATTATATGATTATATTGAATATCATTGGCTGCAGGGCTTGTTCTAAGCTCATTCTATAACTCTGTGACATCACAGAATCGGAGCTCTGCAGGGATATTATGACATCATGAAAACTATATAAGCGGCTGCTCACCTGGAACTCCTTTGAGGGTTAAAGTGAAGGAGCTGAGAGTGAGTATGTGTTTCTTCCACTCCTGGTCTGTCCTTATTATTTCCCATTTCCTATCTATATAAGTTTCTGATTTCTTATGACAAGCTTCTGATATTTCCCAATTCTCATATTCCATACATTTTTAATGACAAAACCTTCTATTTGATAATTAGCTCGTTATGGCAATATTTACTATTGATACAGTTGGTATTTAAGATCAGGATCTGTATAAGGAAACTTCTCTCTTTCTCCAATTCAGGATTTTGCGTTTATTTACATTTGAAAAATGATGAGCAAATATCGGAGAGGAATGCATGTAAGTCCGAAATATGAAAAGTCCTGTAATTCAGAGGAGTGGCTAATGTTCTCTCTATACATGTATATAGCAAGGAATTTCTGTTGTCTGATGATGTGGGGACTTGAATCTGCGGCCGTCTGATCTCTTACCTGACGCCATATAATTACGGCAATATTGCGGTATATAGCAGAAATCACTGACTTCTATGGCGCCAACCACAGGCAGAACGTCACAGGAAAGATAACAGGACAGAGACGGGGGTGTTTACCCGGCCCCCAACTGTCATAATGGCCCCCCGACTCCTGAGGTCACGTCAGGCTTCAATGCCGCTGTCACCAACTGCCAGTTTACCCCCGATCTTTACCAGAAGGAATCATGGAGAAAATGGAGATTCACAATACACAGTCCTCAGTTGTCAGGAGACGCCGCCCTCAGTTGTCAGCAGACTCCGCCCTCAGTTGTCAGCAGACTCCGCCCTGAGTTGTCAGGAGATGCCGCCCTGAGTTGTCAGGAGATGCCGCCCTGAGTTGTCAGGAGATGCAGCCCCTCAGTTGTCAGGAGACGCCGCCCTCAGTTGTCAGCAGACTCCGCCCTGAGTTGTCAGGAGATGCCGCCCTGAGTTGTCAGGAGATGCCGCCCTGAGTTGTCAGGAGATGCCGCCCTGAGTTATCAGGAGATGCCGCCCTGAGTTATCAGGAGATGCTGCCCCTCAGTTGTCAGCAGACGCCGCCCTCAGTTATCAGCAGATGCCGCCCCTCAGTTATCAGGAGATGCCGCCCTAAGTTGTCAGGAGATGCCGCCCTCAGTTGTCAGGAGATGCCGCCCTCAGTTATCAGCAGATGCCGCCCTCAGTTATCAGCAGATGCCGCCCTCAGTTGTCAGCAGATGCCGCCCTCAGTTATCAGCAGATGCAGGGGTCACATTCCAGGCGTGATGGTAATGAACCATGAATGCCGCCCTGAATTGTCAGCAGACGCCGCCCTGAGTTGTCAGGAGATGCCACCCTCAGTTGTCAGGAGATGCCGCCCTCAGTTATCAGCAGATGCCGCCCTGAGTTGTCAGGAGATGCCGCCCTCAGTTGTCAGCAGATGCCGCCCTCAGTTGTCAGGAGATGCCGCCCTGAGTTGTCAGGAGATGCCACCCTCAGTTGTCAGGAGATGCCGCCCTCAGTTATCAGCAGATGCCGCCCTGAGTTGTCAGGAGATGCCGCCCTCAGTTGTCAGCAGATGCCGCCCTCAGTTATCAGCAGATGCCGCCCTGAGTTGTCAGGAGATGCCACCCTCAGTTGTCAGGAGATGCCGCCCTCAGTTGTCAGGAGATGCCACCCTCAGTTATCAGCAGATGCCACCCTCAGTTGTCAGGAGATGCCGCCCTGAGTTGTCAGGAGATGCCGCCCTCAGTTGTCAGGAGATGCTGCCCTCAGTTGTCAGGAGATGCCACCCTCAGTTGTCAGCAGATGCCGCCCTGAGTTGTCAGGAGATGCCGCCCTGAGTTGTCAGGAGATGCCACCCTCAGTTGTCAGGAGATGCCGCCCTGAGTTGTCAGCAGATGCCACCCTCAGTTGTCAGGAGATGCCGCCCTCAGTTATCAGCAGATGCCGCCCTCAGTTATCAGCAGATGCCACCCTCAGTTGTCAGGAGATGCCGCCCTCAGTTATCAGCAGATGCCGCCCTCAGTTATCAGCAGATGCCGCCCTCAGTTGTCAGGAGATGCCGCCCTGAGTTGTCAGCAGATGCCGCCCTCAGTTGTCAGGAGATGCCGCCCTGAGTTGTCAGGAGATGCCGCCCTCAGTTATCAGCAGATGCCGCCCTCAGTTGTCAGGAGATGCCACCCTCAGTTGTCAGGAGATGCCGCCCTCAGTTGTCAGGAGATGCCGCCCTCAGTTGTCAGGAGATGCCGCCCTGAGTTGTCAGGAGATGCCGCCCTGAGTTGTCAGCAGATGCCGCCCTCAGTTGTCAGGAGATGCCGCCCTGAGTTGTCAGGAGATGCCGCCCTCAGTTATCAGCAGATGCCGCCCTCAGTTGTCAGGAGATGCCACCCTCAGTTGTCAGGAGATGCCGCCCTCAGTTATCAGCAGATGCCGCCCTCAGTTGTCAGGAGATGCCGCCCTGAGTTGTCAGCAGATGCCGCCCTCAGTTATCAGCAGATGCCGCCCTCAGTTGTCAGGAGATGCCGCCCTCAGTTATCAGCAGATGCTGCCCTCAGTTGTCAGGAGATGCCGCCCTGAGTTGTCAGCAGACGCCGCCCTCTGTTATCAGCAGATGCTCCCATCAGTTGTCAGCAGATGCTCCCATCAGTTGTCAGGAGATGCCGCCCTGAGTTGTCAGGAGATGCCGCCCTGAGTTGTCAGCAGACGCCGCCCTGAGTTGTCAGGAGATGCCGCCCCTCAGTTGTCAGCAGACGCCACCCTCAGTTATCAGCAGATGCTCCCCTCAGTTGTCAGCAGATGCTGCCCCTCAGTTGTCAGCAGATGCAGGGGTCACATACCAGGCGTGATGGTAATGATCCATGAATGCTGCATGGGGTACGGACTGGCGTTCTGCTCATAGATTGCCCTCATATTATTAAATTTATCTTGTACATTAGAGGGCATTCTCATCTCCAAGATGCATCCAATATATAGTAGTTATAATAATAAAATTAACTAATACTTGTATTTAGAAATGTAGTATAGTTCTTCCGATTCGCTATGCCGCTTTCCCCATTTGTAGGACATTGCTGTAGCTTAGGTATCCATGGTTATGACCACTCATATAGTGACAGTTGTTAGTGGTTGTAACTATGGACTGCAATGCCCTGCACACGAGGTAAGCGACATAGCGAATCAGAAGAACTATACTAATTTCTAATTGGAGGTATTTGCTAATATTAGTATTATTGTAACTACTATATATTGGGATAGCATCTCGGAGATAAGAATACCCCTTTACCTTATAAACCCATTCATTATCCAGTGTAATGGAAGCCTGAGTATATGATGCACACTACAATGTAAGAAGCTGAACTATTTCATGGACCTTTTACACTTCTCTGTTTTCCTCTTTCAGCCTGCACACAGTAACATCACATGTAAGTATGGACTTTCTTACAGGCATTTATAGCATTTATCCCGGCCGTGTCCCCCCAGTGCCGTCCTCCGGTCTGTGCAGTGTGGGGCCTGAGGCTTTCCACAGCAGGCGCTATCTAGTAACGTAATGGCGCCTGCTGCGCTGAGTCTCAGTCTCACAGGGGCTCAATGGTGGTACAGGAAGCCGATAGTAACATTGTGATGGAGGTCGGGGTGATGGGGGATCAGAGCCAGCACTTCCCAGGACTCACCGCCCGTGTGGTCTCCAGGACCCCTGCTTGCCTGTCGTGACCGGAGAGCCCAAACCTGACAGTCAGATCAGATCCGATATTGTGTAAGGAAGTCTCTGTACAATCAGGGGGTAAAGGAAGGGCTCAGTCACATGTTTGGGGATGTCCCAGCCGTCAGCTTTATCACTGGCCACATATTCTATGGAGCTGGTAACATGTCAGCATTGGGGGAATTGTGGATCACACTCACCACTGACTGACTACTGGGAAACACCTGGGAAGTTTCCATCAGCTTTTTTTTTGCCTACAAGAGAATTGAATGACACAATGATGGTAAAAATGGACTAATAAAATATAAAAATCGGATGCAGTGCACTGAGGAAAAGTCAATCTAATCCTAAACTGTTGTTTGTTTTTCAGCTGCAGGTGACAATCACAGGTAAGAGTCTTTCTTCTCATTGTACAGTGTGCGGTGTGCGTGCGCCACCTCGCTCCATCCTACAGGGGGCGTCTCAGAGCTGGAGGGTCCGATCCCCGGGATCAGCAGCTTATTCCCTATACTGTGGAGAGGGGAGAACTCAGTTGGGACGTCTATTTTAATAGCTCAAATCAATTCCTGGTTTTGGGAAAAGTCCTAGTGTAACCCGTCCTAATATACACATTGATGTTTCCTTTTCTATAGGGAGCACACTGGATTTATATCTCAGGCGTGCAAACTTCTTGACGAGATCACAACATTGTAAGTGAAAAAATTTAATGATCTAATCTAAGAAAACCTTCTAGATGCCATAATGATAGAGATGTTTCCGTTTCTCTGACGGCTGATTCATGTTCTTCAGGTAGAGATGATACAATGTCACCTGTCTGCACACAATTATCTGTCTATACATGTAGCTGCCATTTATCAGATCCCAGTCATGTATAATAAGTATGCCACGATTCCAGTCTGAAATCAGATGCCACTCACCCATTCAAGTCTATGGGTGCATGGAAAACATGGGACTGCACTTGGATGACAGCTGAGTGCAGTCTGATTTTCAGACTCACAATAGAAAAGATGGAAAAATCTTGTTCTCCATCTTCTGCTCACAGTGTAATCCAATTGTTTGATTCAAGAGAGTCAGATAACACTATGCTGACATTCAGATCAGAGTTTAATCAGAGTGTCATTAGCATAATCATCCCGATTCCCATGTGGCCATGGCATTAATGGGACTATATCACCAGGTGTTTGATACCCCATCTAAAAGCAACTATTCCAGCAATTTGTTACTTACTGGCCTGCTTGCTGCAGTTTTAATACAATAACTTTTATCTGCTGCAGATCTAGCAGTTCTCTGAATGCTGAGCTCTGTATAACCTCGTTCACACCACTGATTGTCCGCTTTCTGTGTACATTTTGCATAGGCAAAAGACTGCTAAACAGGGGTGGGTACAGAGTTACACAGAGCACATGAGTTTGGAGGACTACATGGCAGCAGGTTTACTGGTCTTTTATTGATAATCTCCTGTTGATAAAACCGTGATTTTATTGAACCCACAGCAAGCAGTCCGGTAAGTGACATCGCTGGAATCAGGGTCTCTGACCCTATATCATTCTGCTTCCATATTAAATAGCAAAAATCCTTCTGACAGATTCTCTTTGACAGTTTATTAAAGAAAATGTAAAACTGTTGGCAAAGAAAGCACCTAGAATGGAGGGAGAAGGGGAGGAATTGACCACATTTGCCATGGTCACTAATACTGGGAACATCTTAATAATTACTGGTATTTGTATATTTCAATATGAGATTTATTTTCCATGTACAATAGGGAGAAGAACATAAACTTCCTGCAAAAGAAAATTGAAAAGAGGACAATCGAGCTGGAAAACCTAGAAGTGACTCAGTAAGTGCTGAGATTTATTGCGCTAATTACACCAAGCGTTATAAATGAGAAATGATCTATATTATTCCAGTGTCTGCACTCCCCTCCCACTGTGGACTGTGACATACTGGGGGCTTCGTTACACTGAGTTACATGGAGAATCTGACTGGGGAGAACCATAGTTACCAGCAAGATTCAATGACTATACAGGGGGCTACAACAGCGCTCCATGTAGGAGAATGAGGCAGTGCTGCCCCCAATCCAGACATGGCTGAGAAATCCTGGAATAATAACGGTGATGCGACACTAAACCAGAACTGCGGACCCTCACTCTCAGGAGCTGTGGGGGGAGCACTGGTAGATGTGTCCCATCTTCTCAGACTCTCTGGTAACAGGGTTGGTGCCACAGGAGTGGAGGATGGCTGGCGTGGCAACGTGGCAGCTAGATAGGAAAGGGGTCTTCACAGTTAGAGCAGTCAGACTGTGGAATGCCCGACCCCAAGAGTTGATAATGGCAGGCACTATAACAGCTTTTATAAAAAGGCCGGACGATTTCCTCAGTACACAGAACATTGTGGATTATGGATAATTTAGGGTCAAAAAATATATAATTGGAGGAGAAAGGCTGAACTTGATGGACCTGGGTGTTTTTTCCACCAATGCAACGATGTAAATCAGATGGATATATTGTAATATAGAGTATAATGGGAGATTCATGATACGAGGCCTCATGTATTAAAGCTGTTTTCTATTACAGACCAAGAAAACCTAAAATAATGAGAAGGTTCAGACGGTTCAGCTTGCGTCAAGCCTCCAAGAAAGCAGAATTCACAAAGAATTTGATAGAGAAAATGTAAGTGCAGAGAATGACTGATCTAATAGAAGTAATCCTTGTAGATGACATCATGATGTAGAGGTTACTCCAATGTGTGATCACTGTATTCAGGACAGATATATATAAATATATATATACAGGGTTAATCTAATAATAAGAATCTTTCTTTATATAGCGCCAACATATTCCGCAGCGCTTTACAATTCAGAGGTTCATATACAACGGTGTTTTGTAAAACAGTTAAAGAGAATGCAATAATTAAAGCCAGCCATCTTGAGGGAATGGAGGACAGATAAAGGCTGCATGAGATAGTCACCAGCCAGGATGTGTGGAGCTTTTTGGTGCGGTGGAGTTTGAAGGAGAATCATGTTCAGAAAATTAGTGAATGGACTATATATAAAAGGACTTCAATTAGGGAATGTGATAGGCCGCCCTAAACGGACGTGGTTTTAAGGAGCACCTAAAACTGTGCAAGTTGTGGTTAGTTCTAATTTCTTGGGGTAGAGCATTCTAGAGGATTGGTGCAACTCGAGAGAAGTCTCTGACCAGAGAGTGGGAGGTATGAATTAGTGTGGATAGTAGTGGAAAGTCGCTTGCAGAGTGTAGAGAGCGGGTAGGCTGATAGAAATGAGGGAGGAGAGGAACAAGCAGTTTAATTTGGATCCTATAATGTATTCTTTAATCTGCAGATTAATAGCGTTATGAACCCAACTGGCGCCGGCACTTGGGGCTCAACTGCTGAGAAGACATTAACTTTATTCCCCTTGGCATCAGCTTCCATTCATAGGGGCGGCGCCATCGTGTTTTAAGTCCCCTCTCTGTGTAGAGTGAGCGGAGGGTGTAACCGAGGCCCTGGCCCTGACTGACAGCCGGCCCCAATCCTGCGCCAGCGTCAATCAGTGCCAGGGGTGTGGTTACAGACACAAATTTCTTAACACAGAGCAGTGACTGATCCCCCGCCGGCGCTGCTCCATATCTAAAAGCTGCCGGGGGGAATAAAGTTAATTTCCTCCCAGCAGTGAGATAATCCCCCCTGCTCGTAGATGGACCAGCCCAGAGCAGGGGGAGTGTCTCAGACTTCCCAAGCACACTGACCAGATGACATAGTTTTTATTTTATTTAAGTAGTAGAAAAAAAAATGTAAATATTGAAAAAAAAAATTCTGCTTTTCGCCATTTTCGAAGTCACTTTTTAAAACATATTTATAAAAAATAAAATGTTTCAATAGTCCCCTTTTCCTATTTAAAAAAAGAGAATTAAAAAAAACACATTTGCTATCACCACACCGAAAACACAAGAATATATTTTTTTCAGTGGTTGGACCTCCCATAAAAGCGCAGTAAAAATAAACTGAAACGTCGCATGTGCGCCAAAATGGTATCCATGAAAAACAAAGCTCAGGTCTCAGAACATGGGGGCACTAGCCGAATTTTTTATTTATAAAGTTTTAAATTATTTTTAACCACAAAATTTAAAAAAACTCCTTATAATTTTGCTGTCACCGTGATCTAACTGACCTAAAGAAGAATACCGCCGGCCATTTTTACCAAATAATGAATGCTGGAATGAATTGTGGTTTTCTTTCACCATTTTGCCACTTTTGGAATTTGTTCGCCTTTTTCTCTGTATTATGGGGTAAAGTGAACGGTGTAAATTAAAACTACAACTCGAGCCATCAAAAAATCAAGTCCTCAAATGACTATGTAGACCAATAAAATAAAAGGACGTGGCTCTTGGAAGACGGGGAGTAAAAAAATAAAGGCTCAAAAATAGAAAGTTTCCCAGTCATTATATCATGAAATTACTCTGGGATAGGTGTATATGAAAAGTAAATCATTTGGGCAGATGGACCATGAGGTCTATTTATGCCGCCAGCCTTCTAGGTTTCTTCCGTCCATGTACAGTGAGCGCCCTCTGGTGGTAGCTCCACGTAGAAAAAATTGTATCATTTGTGTGATGTAGATGAAAAATATTGGCAAAGTATTTTGGATATAGCCCAAGGGGGAAATTGTTCACTAATGCTCCACAAACTGCGATAATTATACGCTTACATATGAGATGATGATATATGTTCCATGTACAACAGGAAGGAAAACAAAAAATCATATGAAAACACACTGGAAGAGAAGAACCAAGAACTGGAGGCAATGGATGACATTTTGTAAGTGTTTTTTTCAGGTATAGATGATATAAACCTCTCTGCACATATTATATATCTACACCGATAGTTGTCAGTGTGTGATCGTCATTTCTCCGTTTAGGTTTAGAGGACACATGATTTAGATGGATTTTATTTATTTGACTCTTTGATATGGATATGGTTTTATACTGTGGGGTGGGTTATATACGGGGGCATTCTCCTGTGATAGGACACTACGTGCACTCACAACACATGACCTTCTCTTCTGTCTTTCAAAGTTGGGGGTACGATATAGGACTGTGATCCGATAAGAGCCCCGGACCCCACATGTAATCTCCAGTGCAGATGACACAGTCAGTCATTGCCTAAAACCATTCTCAGCTCTACTTTACTCCAAATATTAAAGTGGAAAAGAAAACCCCAAATGCCACTTTTTATTGTAGACTTTGAAGCTATGCACGGTATACATAGGGGGCGCATCACTCTTGGGCCTTAAGTGCATTTTAACCCCTTAATCATGTGACTAGGTTTAACTTTAAGAAACAGTTACTTGTGTTAATACAACAAAAACTCTATCAGTTATATTAGGAAAGAAAAACTAAGGCCCTGATACATCTAGCTGGTCTTGATGAGGGGACGTGGTGGGGTCAGACTCTCCGTGAAGAGGTGTCTGCCTCTTCATGAATCAGGAGCATCAGCCAAGAGGCGTTCACTTCTGTGCTCCACCCCAGAAAAATTACCCCAGTCTCAGACCGGAGTAAGATTTCTGGAGTAGGGAATTCCACAGCATGTTATGTATTAGCAAAGCTGTGATGTTACGTCCCCGCTGCAACGCTATCTGGTCACAGCGATGTCTATTTTGGCGGAGCTGGGAGAAACTGATATGAAAATGCCAAAAGTTGCAAAATTTTGGCGCAACTCCAAGTTGTGCCAAAATTTTGCAACTTTTCAAGGCAATTTATGCCAGAAATCTGGTTACATTACTTTTATAAATTTTAGCCTTAGACTCTATAGACAATTAAATGGTCCAGTAAAAATACAGCTGCAGGTAGAGGAAGCTGCTATTAGATCGTGGCTTCACACTACACCCTGATTGGGGCGGTCTCTCCGATATGTCACCTTTGTCGGATCATTGTCGGTCTGTGGTCACCGTGATCCATTCGCTGCTGTGTAATCTTTGTCACTACTTTTCTTTTCTTCTACAGAAGATGGCTATACAAAATTAAGACGACACCATCAGCTTTCAGGCCATACAAGTATCCAAAGTGTATCTGGTGTCCATCCCTGAAAACCATCCGGTACGTATGTTATTCCTGGAAATATGATTGTGATTTCACTTGACTCACTGGTGGAGTACGGCTGTTTAGTGCTAACACCCGATGGTCCAGTGCTTTCTATTACTCTCTAGTTGGGCCTGTTTCACACATCCGTTTTTGACCATCAGTCAAAATCCGCCGTTTTGGAGAAAAAACGGATCCTCCATTTTTCTTGGCGGATCCGTTTTTTTCCCCATTGACTAGCATTATTGGCGGATTTTGACTGATGGTCGTCCATTGTATCCGCATGTCATTGTATCCGCCAAGATTTTGGCCTCCGCTGACATCACTGGACGGACCATGCAACGTTTTTTTTGACCGCGGATCCGCCATTCACTGATTTAACCCTCAATTCTCTTTGGGTGCCGAATTAAATTCATACCCGACTTCCCTCCTGTTGGCCTCCAATCCCTGCGCGATCTCCTGCCCGCCTGCGATCACCTTGCCCGATCTCCCCCTGCATCGCGCGATCACCTCCATTCCTCGTGTGACATCTCGGATCTCATCGCGCGATCGCTGCCATATCACGTGATGATGCCCGCTCTCTTCCCGAGATCGCTACTCACCGCAGATGCCCGCACACGGATACCCCTACATCCCACAGTATTCATTTTTTTCTTTTTTTTCCCAGGCGCGGTTCCTTCAAATTTTAACCATCGGCGGATCCGTTCATCCGCCGATCCGCTCACACACGTTCCTGTCAGTCCACATGCGGATCCGTTTTCCGCTGTTTTGGCGGATCTGGACTGACAGGAAAAACTGAAGTGTGAAACAAGCCTTAGTCACTAGTGTCACCACCACAGGTGATCCCCCTGGTTATTTCTAGTGGCTCAACTTAATAATAGCATATCCGTTTTCTCGGGAATTTATATTAAGGGCCTGCTTTGTAAAAAACCACTTCCAACTGTAAGTAGAGATGACTGATATATATTATTCATATGGAATAAATACTCTTCTATATCAATCATTTTGATAGGGGTGGATAATACAATTTTCCAGGAGTTATTATTATTTAGAGTCAGCGTTAAGAGAACAGAGGATGCACAGCATTACTTACAGTTTGTGCATCCTCCATTGTCTTGTCACATCATTCTCAACTTCCTACCAACATTGTGTCAGAAGCTAAAAGTGGGCTGAGGGGAAGGGTCCACAACACAGCAGTGTGTAGACAAGACAGAGAAAGCAGCATTCAGTCCTATCTGTACTGCGTCCCATCCTCTTCATGATGGCATCGCCTCCACGACTGTCCTGCAATGAGTGTGTATACAGAAGGATCTTGGAAGTGAAGAGCGGCAGATATAACAAAGACTAATAAATGAGTGTGCACACAGTATACACAAAATATATAGTGTGTATGTATATATGTGGCCCATATTGTGTGTGTGTACTCTAGTATATAATGTGTATACAATGTGTAGAGTGCTTAGCCATACAGTATATAGAATGCGTATGTATATATGTAGTATATAGTGTGTATATTTATATGTATACAATATGTGTATGTATACAGTGTGTATATGTACAGTATATAGTATATTAGTGTGTATTTGTATACGCATGTATTGTACGTATGTATACAGTATATAGAGTGTTTCTATATATATAGTATATAAAGTGTGTGCATATGCATATAGGGTGTGTATATGTATGTACACAGTATATAGTGTGTGTATGTATACAGTATATTAGTGTGTGTATATAAACAGGATGTAGAGTACTTATGCATACAGTATATATTGTGTGTATATATGTAGTATATATTGTGTATATGTATATATTGTTTGTATGTATACAATATTAGTGTGTGTATGTATACAGTATGTAGAGCAATTATGTATACAGTAGAGTGTGTATGTATATATGTAGTATATAGTGTGTATATGTATACAGTATATAGTGTGTATATACAGTCATATGTAAAAGTTTGGGCACCCCTATTAATGTTAACCTTTTTTCTTTATAACAATTTTGGTTTTTGCAACAGGTATTTCAGTTTCATATATCTAATAACTGATGGACTCAGTTATATTTCTGGATTCAAATGAGGTTTATTGTACTAACAGAAAATGTGCAATCTGCATTTAAACAAAATTTGACCGGTGCAAAAGTATGGGCACCCTTATCATTTTCTTGATTTGAACACTCCTACTTTTTACTGACTTCCTGAAGCACTAAATTGGTTTTGTAACCTCATTGAGCTTTGAGCTTCATAGCCAGGTGTATCAAATCATGAGAAAAGGTATTTAAAGTGGCCTCTTGCAAGTAGTTCTCCTATTTGATTCTCCTATGAAGAGTGGCATCATGGGCTCCTCAAAACAACTCTCAAATGATCTGAAAACAAAGATTATTCAACATAGCTTTTCAGGGGAAGGATACAAAAAGTTGTCTCAGAGATTTAACCAGTCAGTTTCCACTGTGAGGAACATAGTAAGGAAATGGAAGAACACAGGTTCAGTTCTTGTTAAGCCCAGAAGTGGCAGGCAAAGAAAAATATCAGAAAGGCAGAGAAGAAGAATGGTGAGAACAGTCAAGGACAATCCACAGACCACCTCCAAAGACCTGCAGCATCATCTTGCTGCAGATGGTGTCACTCTGCATCGGTCAACAATACAGCGCACTTTGCACAAGGAGAAGCTGTATGGGAGAGTGATGCGAAAGAAGCCGTTTCTGCAAGCACGCCACAAACAGAGTCGCCTGAGGTCTGCAAAAGCACATTTGGACAAGCCAGTTACATTTTGGAAGAAGGTCCTGTGGACTGATGAAACAAAGATTGAGTTGTTTGGTCATACAAAAAGGCGTTATGCATGCGCTGTATTGTTGACCGATGCACAGTGACACCATCTGCAGCAAGATGATGCTGCAGGTCTTTGGAGGTGGTCTGTGGATTGTCCTTGACTGTTCTCACCATTCTTCTTCTCTGCCTTTCTGATATTTTTCTTGGCCTGCCACTTCTGGGCTTAACAAGAACTGTACCTGTGTTCTTCCATTTCCTTACTATGTTCCTCACAGTGGAAACTGACTGGTTAAATCTCTGAGACAACTTTTTGTATCCTTCCCCTGAAAAGCTATGTTGAATAATCTTTGTTTTCAGATCATTTGAGAGTTGTTTTGAGGAGCCCATGATGCCACTCTTCATAGGAGAATCAAAGAGGAGAACTACTTGCAAGTGGCCACCTTAAATACCTTTTCTCATGATTTGATACACCTGGCTATGAAGTTCAAAGCTCAATGAGGTTACAAAACCAATTTAGTGCTTCAGGAAGTCAGTAAAAAGTAGTTAGGAGTGTTCAAATCAAGAAAATGATAAGGGTGCCCATACTTTTGCACCGGTCAAATTTTGTTTAAATGCAGATTGCACATTTTCTGTTAGTACAATAAACCTCATTTGAATCCAGAAATATAACTGAGTCCATCAGTTATTAGCTATATGAAACTGAAATACCTGTTGCAAAAACCAAAATTGTTATAAAGAAAAAAGGTTAACATTAATAGGGGTGCCCAAACTTTTACATATGACTGTATGTATACAGTACTGTATATAGTGTGTATTTTACAGTATATAGTTAAAGGGAACTTGTCAGCTGTTTTCGCCGCTATAAGATGCTGCCACTGCCTATCAGGGCTTATCTACAGCATTCTATAATGCTATTATATTCTATAATGCTGTAGATAAGCCCCAGATCCGACCTGAAAGATAAGAAAAATAAGTTTTATTATATTCACCCGGGGGGTGGTCCGAAGCGGTGCAGTCCGATGGATGTCGCAGGTCCGGCGCCTCCAATCTACTTGCGATGCCGTCATCCTGCTTGCTTCTTCGCTCCCGGCATCGCGCTCCTGCGCAGGCGTTCTTATCAACCCTGTTGAGGGCAGAGCAAAGTACTGCAGTATGCAGGCACCGGGAAAGGTCAGAGAGGCCCAGTGCCTGCGCACTGCAGTACTTTACTCTGCCCTCAACAGGGCAGATAAGTACACCTGCGCAGGAGCGTGATTCCAGGAGCGATGAAGCTACAGTAGGCCGGCATCGCAAGATGAGAGGCGCCGGACCCGGACCTGTGCCACCCAACGGACTGGACCGCTTCGGCCCGCTTTCCGGGTGATTATAATAAAACTTATTTTTCTTATCTTGCAGATCAGACCGGGGGCTTATCTACAGCATTATAGAATATAATAGCAATATAGAATGCTGTAGATAAGCCCTGAAAGGCAGTGGTCGCATCTTATAGTGGCCAAAACAAGTGACAGGTGCACTTTAAAATCAATCATTAGTATTAGAAAAAGTCTCAATGTAACTCTCGCCTAACATTTAGGATGATATCTGTTTCATGTACTATAGGGAGGAGACTGCTGAACAAATAATGGAGGAGGAGGGTACAGTGAATGATAACATCGCAGTTAGGTAAGTGCAGAAATTTACTGTTAATATAAAAAGATATACCATATTTTTCGCTTTGTAAGACGCACTTTTTCCCCCAAATTTGGGGGCTAAACAGGGGTGCGTCTTACAATGCAAACATACCTTTTATTGTGCTGCCGCTGCGGTTGTCCGTTACTTGCCGCCGCGCTGGGTCCCTCGGTGCTGCCGCTGCCACGCTGGGTCCCCCGGTGCCTGCCGCCGCCGGGCTCTGTCCCGTGCTGTGTGGGGGGCTCTGATGTTCCATCCATGCCTGTGCGGTGGCTTGCTTCCTGGAAAATGGCCGCCGCACAAGCGCAGATGGAGATCTCGGATCTGAAATCTCGGGAGATGAGATATCTGCGCTTGTGCGGCGGCCATTTTCCAGGAGGAAGCAAGCTACCGCACAGGTATGGATGGAACATCAGAACCCCCACGCAGCACAGGACAGAGCCAGGTACAGAGTGGGCGGCAGCACCCCGGGGACAGAGTGGGCGACAGCACCCCGGGGACAGAGTGGGCGACAGCACCCCGGGGACAGAGCGGTAAGCAATAAGACGCCTGGATTATAAGAAGCACCACCATTTTATTAAAAAAACGTTTTTTCCTATTTTTCGCCTCAAAATTTGGGGTGTGTCTTATAATCCGGAGCGTCTTATAAAGCGAAAAATACGGTAAATGTGTTCCTATAAGAGAAATGAAACGTAGTTTCCCACATCACTAATGATCATCGCTCCCAGTTACATTTCGGTGGTTTTCCAATATCAAAATATTTGTCCAAAAATGGGAAATGGCAAAAGGACAGTGATTAGCTGCAATGGTCACGTGGGTGGCCACTGACTTCATTGATGCAGTGCAGGATTTATCATGTGAACAATGGCTCGTATATTATTTTACACCATTTTCTCCATTTTGTTGCAATTATACATATTCTCCTGAAAATGTCACAGTCTCAACAGTCTTATGTTTGCTTATACGGCTGTCAAGTTTGGGCAAGTCAGTGATCGATGTCTGTACTCGGACCACGTTTTACAGACTTACAAAAATAAAACTCATGAAATAGGCCTGGACAGAAGTGATGCTAGCCTTAACTTAATATTTTGTTGCGCCACCTTTTGAGGCAATCACTGCAATCAAACGATTCCTGTAACTGTCAATGAGAATTCTGCACCTCTCGACAGGTATTTTTGCCCACTCCTCAAGAGCAAACTGCTCCAGTTGTCTCATGTTTGAAGGTTGCCTTTTCTAGATGGCATGTTTCAGCTCTTTCCAAAGATTCTCAATAGGATTTAGGTCAGGGATCATAGAAGGCCACTTCAGAATAGTCCGTTTTCCTCTTGGCCATAATTGGGTGCTTTTAGCTGTGTGTTTTGGGTAATTATCCTGTTGCAAGTCCCATGAACTGCAACTGAGACCTAGCTTTCTGACACTGGGCACATTTCTCTCTAGAATCCCTTGATAGTCTTGAGATTTCATTGTACCCTGCACAGAATCTAGACACCCTGTGCTAGATGCAGCAAAGCAGCCCCAGAACATAACAGAGCCTCCTCCATGTTTCACAGTAGGGACAGTATTTTTTTCTTGATATGCTTCATTTTTCCATTTGTGAACATATAGCTGATGTGCCTTGCCAAAATGTTCCATTTTTGTCTCATCTGTCCAAGCTTCTCCCAGAAGCTTTGTGGCTTGTCAACATGTAGTTTGGCAAATTCCAGTCTGGCTTTTTCATGATTTTTTTTTTCAACAATGGTGTCCTCCTTGGTTGTCTCCCATAAAGTTCATGTTGGCTCATACGACGGATGGTGCGATCTGACACTGATGTTCCTTGAGCTTGAAGTTCACCTTTAATCTGTTAGAAGTTTTTCTGGGCTCTTCTGTTACCATCCATATTATCCGTCTCTTTGATTTGTCATCAATTTTCCTCCTACGGCCACATTAAGGGAGGTTGGCTACAGTCCTATGGAGCTTAAATTTTGGAATAATATGTGAAACTGTAATCACAGGAACATCAAGGTGCTTGGAGATGGTCTTATTACTTTTACCTTTAACATGTTTGTCTATAATTTTCTGTCTAATCTCCTGAGACAATTCTTTCCTTTGCTTCCTCTGGTCCATGTTGAGTGTGATACACAACATGTCACCAAACAGGACAGTGAGTATCTGTATCCTTCCATACAGGCCCACTCACTGACTCCAAGATTTTAGACACCTTTGATGCTAATTAGTGGACACACATTGATATAACATGTCCCTTTTGTCACATTATTTTCAAGGGTACCATCATTTCTGTCCAGGCATATTTCATGAGTTTTGTTTTTTTTAAAAATGTGTGGAAGCATTGTTGAAAAGCAATGTTTGACTTTCATTTGTTAATTTTCATAGAATTCTGATTTATTATTACTTTTGTCAGATTCGAGTTACTTCTGTCACTATTGTGGGTTTTTCTGTCATTGAACGAGGGGTACCAAGAATTTTGACCACGTGTGTGTATATAATATATGATAGAATGGCACTCCATTTATCAAAGATCAAATAGCTATCACGCTGATGCAATGCAGGTAGGTGCAGGCTCCACTGGATGGCAGTGGAGTGGAAGCAGGACTGCACCTAAACAGAGCAGGCCTGCAATGCAGCAGTGAGACTACCACCAGGTGGCAGCAGAGAAGTCAAACAAGTCCGGTCAAATCCTAGACTGTAGCGCAGTACCAAAGGAATAAGCAAACTCAGGTTCAGAGACAAGCCAGGGGATCAGTAACGGTCAGGAGCGGATATACCTAAGAAGAGACAAAAGCAAGTCAGGATACATGTTAAAATCAGGAAGTCAGCACACTGAAAGAAAACACTGAGTCAAGACGGGAATAGGGAAAACAGAGACAAGGGTTCAGACAGCAAACGCAGCAGGACAAATCAGAGCAATCAGAGTCCGCTACAGCAGCCCTAGGCAAAAACTATACCTGACAACGCTTGCAGGAAGCAGCAGCGATAAATAGCCAACCTGAACCCAGACTGAGGCTGGGAAAGATTAACTCTTGACATGACCAGACTGGGAAAAAGGGAAACCAGGACTCAAAAACCAGTCTGGATCATGACAATAGCAAAGTCCAAGGTGTACAATTATAGAAATAGTAAAATAGAGTGACACTAAGTAATTCATTCAGCCAGTATCCTATCTGAAGACATACTCCCAAATCAGGGCATGATATAAAGCACACTGAGGATATGCATAGATTTATAGTGACTACATAATAAACTATATTACAAGAGCTGGAATGTGATGCCAAAGTACCCATAGAGTGTAATGCAGCCACATAGAGTATACTGCAGCCCTCAATATAGCATAATGCTGCCCCCATAAAATATAATGCATCCTCATATAATATAATGCAGCCTCAAATAGTATAATGCAACCCCTATAGAGTATAATGCAACCCCTTAGAGAACAATGCAGCTCCCATAGACTATAATGCAGCCCTCAGAGAATAATGCAGCCCCATAGAATATAATGCAGCCCCCTCAAAGTATAATGCCACTCCCATAGAGTATAATGCAGCCACATACAGTAAAAGGCAGCTTCCATCATTGCTTTTTATTGTGTCGCCATCTATGATGCCAATGACTAGGAAAATGCCTAGTTTGCTTGCACCCAACACTGGCCCTTCTGGTATTGGGGAATATCCTAATGATTGATCATCAGTATTCTAATCCTGGGAAACCCCTTTACCTGCCTGATGTAGGAAATGGACAAATTTTGTTAAGAAAGTGTTTGGGTTGAAGTGAGAAACTGGTGAATTTCTTCTGTCTTTCCTGCTCCTGAAAATAAACCTCTTACAAAAATATATGTTTCATGTACTTTAGGGAAGAAACCATTGAAAACAAAGCAAAGAAGACCACCACCAAGAGCAGGTAAGCGCAGTGAATCCTGAGTAAACCTGTATTTTGTATACCTGTACTGAGCAAAACTGTGCATATCTGACTCCACAGATAGCGGCCATTTATTATTGCATTCAGCAGATCACTCTCCATGGTGTCTCCAGACTCTGACACGTCTGTCACAAGTGCTGAGTGTGAACCTGCTGCCTGCAACATCCTTCAGCATGACCGATTTGGCAGTGGGTCAGTAATGGTGTGGGGTGGCATTTCTTTGGAGGGCCACACAGCCCTCCATGTGCTTGCCAGAGGTAGCCTGACTGCCATTAGGTACTGAGATGAGATCCTCAGACCCCTTGTGAGAACATATGCTGGTGTGGTTGGCCCTGGGTTCCTCCTAATGCAGGACAATGCCAGACCTCATGTGGTTGGAGTGTGTCAGCAGTTCCTGTAAGATGAAGGCATTGAAGCTATGGACTTGCCTGTCCGTTCCCCAGACCTGAATCCGATTGAGCACATCTGGGACAGCATGTCTTGCTCCATCCACCAACGTCACATTGCACCACAGACTGTCCAGGAGTTGACGGATGCGCTTTAGTCCAGGTCTGGGAGGAGATCCCGCAGAAGAACATCTGCAACCTCATCAGGAGCATGCCCAGGCGTCGTAGGGAGGTCATACAGGCACGTGAAGGCCACACACACTACTGAGCATCATTTTGACTTGTTTCCACTTTAATTTTGTCTTGTTTTGATTTTCATCTTGACTTGTTTCCACTTTCATTTTGGGGGTCTCTCCAAATCCAGGCCTCTATTGGTTCAAAAATTTAATTTCCATTAATGATTTTTGTGTGATTATGTTGAAAGCACATTCAACTTTGTACAGAACAAAGTATTCAATGAGAATATTTCATTCATTTAGATCTAGGATGTGTTATTTGAGTGTTCCCTTTATTTTTTTGAGCAGTGTATATTTTTTCCATTATCTTTCATTTTAAATGGAGGATAAAGGCAAAGATTCAAACTTTTTTTTAGTATTTCCATGTTTCACTTTTTTTTATATTTTAGTGTATTTGTTAGTCCACTAAGGGGACTTGAACATGTGATAGTCTGATCACTTGTACTATACTCAGAATTACCTTTGAAGCTCGGCCACTAGCTGTGTCGCAAAGGATCTCCATGATGACAGGCATGGAGATCTTCATTGGCATCCTGCTGTCACTTTACATGGGCACATATAATGATACGCCCCATTGCTGATTTTTATTGTAGCTCTCAGAGTCTGACTGAGGCGTTTAATAGGTTAACAGTCTTGGCTGTTAGAGGTAGGTTCTGGCTGTGTGTCACAGCCATTATTTGCCAGATACGCGGTGGGCTCACCCCGTGGACCCGCTCCATGCACCCGCAGCTACCGATTTGCAGCGTACATATATAGTGAATGTCGGTAAAGAGATAATCAATGGCGGTTTTATTCATTTGAATGATGCGAGCTGCAGTACCTGGCACTTTCATTCATTCCGTCAGTGACCAGGACAGACTATAAACTGTGCTACTTGCCTACTGTCCCTGGAGTTTAGTAGATCCCTCATATTTCATGAGTCTTCTGGACATATTTGTAGAGTGTACTCATCATAAGATCTCTGGAAATGGAGGATGGTTTTCTTAGCACTCATGTTACCTTATTTTTATCTAATTTTTTAGGCATCAGTTCATTGTTTCCCTGTTCTCTTGCTTCAAAATCTAAAACAGTGAGTATACAAGATTCTTTCTTTACATGTCACCCCCGGGTCTTACCTTCATTCTGCAATATATTAAAAATTGAAATTTCTAGTACGGCATATTTTTACTAACTTATTGCTAGCTGGTACAATTCATGGTAGTCAATATGGACTCTGAAACAGTTTTATATATCTGCTGTTGTCTGTCTGCGTTTGGGCATTTAAGACATCATTCCCCCAATGGCAATGTTATACACAAAGCTGCAAGTCTGTATAATTACTGTTAATATACAGGTTGGGCCATTTATATGGATACACCTGGGTGGGCCATTTATAAAGCTGGATCCAAAATGGCCAACTTCAAAATGGCCACCATGGTTCACCACCCATCTTGAAAAGTTTTCCCCCTCCCATATATTAATGTGCCACAAACAGGAAGTTGATATCACCAACCATTCCCAAGGTGTATCCATATACATGGCCCACCCAGGAGTATCCATATAAATGGCCCACCCTGTAGAGACCAGCCCAACATGATGGTAATTCTGTTTTGCATCTTTTTGCATTTATTAATTCTCCTTCAGTCCCTCTGTATCCAGCTTAACAGGGCTGAGTGGACCATCCTATTCTTCCAGTGTTTAATTTCCCAGAAGCACACGGCTTCTCCTTGGTGCTTCAGGTCAGGTCACCATTCATACTTGGCCAAAAAGCCTATGGAGAAATAAAGAGAAAACAGGGCGCTTGCTTGTCTGACAGCCTTGGAGCTATGGGATGCCAACAAGAGGGGGATTTGCTAAAAGAGGCAGATTTAAATATGAGTTGCATTGGCATGCACAAATAAATATGATCTTAGTTTGTACATACATATTATGATTTTGGGAGTGCATCGCCACTGATCAGCTATTATAAGTTCCTGTTTGATATAAACATATTGAATAGAGTTCAAATATGTCATCCCAGTCAACGTATAGCGGTCATCACCAGACAATGCAGATCAGGCCCTAGAGCAGCTTATAACAGCTGATCTTTGGGGATATAGTAAATCACAAAAGTGAGTACACCCCTCACATTTTTGTAAATATTTTATTATATACGTGTAAGAGAGCACGCGAGGGACATTTTGGCAGCTTCAACCATTGATGACATGGACCTCCATGAAGAGTATTCCACACCATTCCAAGCTGAGACACGCATGCAACCCCAATCTACTCAGGGTACGGGATATTGACCGTATCTATGGGGGTATCGGGGTGGCAATTTAAAACAGAGAGTGTTTCAGCTCGAATGCAAATGGATCGTAAAGTTGGGCACAATGACCCCCACTGGATTAAATGACAAACTTAGTTTCTCATCTTTTTTGTGATCCACTATACATTGCATTCTCTCTGTGCTTCATTGTTTTTTATTAAAAAATATTTAAGAAAATCCATTTTCTTCGCTTCTAGCCTTGCATCTCATCATGTTCCTTGGAGGTTTTTATCCTTTTTGATTTTAATATGTATATTTTTTGTGTTTGTAGTGCCTTTGCTTTTCTGGATAGATGCCATCTTCACACCGCAGTGCCTGCAGTCTCTACATCTAGAGCCATTATTATTTATATGTTTATTGCTTTATTAGTTTTGTTTCAAAATAAATTCTTTTGCTTGTTATTTATTTTTTAATGTTTAGTTTTTATTTCTTATTCTTTATTTTTTAGGTATATTTCTTTCCAAAAAATGTATTTATACTGTTTTGTTATGTTGTTTTTATTATTCCTTATATTTATTATGTATTCCCCTTTTTTCATTATTTAATTCCCCTCATTATATAAAAAATTTTTGTGTACTGGTTGGCTTATTTACCTTTGTGGGTGTTAGCCTGGGACTTAATTGGCCAGTGCATTGAAATCAGTATATATTATATATTTGTACCAGGATGGTCTAGTTATGACTTTATTTTGTCACAGGCTATATACATGTCCCTGGATGATATGGCACTGTATGGGTTTATATATGCTATGCTTTCTTTCTAAATTTGCCGCTTTGTGTTGCGCACACTGTCTTTGTCTCCTGGGTGACCCTCACCACGGAAGGTGTCGGCACGGTATGATGTGTTCCAATGACATCATTGGAGTTTTTACTCCTGGAACGCATCGCGTCCGCGACGCCGGAAGTGACGTTGTGGCGTCAGATACCCCACCCCGTGCCCTCCTTACACACAATGTGGCTGATTGGATGTCACAACACACGGTGGCCTATTTAAACGAGCTGATCATAAAAGATTACATCGCCCTCCGAGGAAGCGAGGTGTGAAACGCGCATCGGGGTGTCTGTGTGGCGCGGGGACACCTTCCCTATGGGTAAGGGGACTCCTGTTTCTTATTTCCAAGGTGGTTGTAACTATTGATGAAGATTGGACATTTATGTCCTGGCTTGATTGTGTTGTCCACTATCATTGTATGGATGGCGCTCTCTTGGATTGAGAATATATCCACCTTCTAATATATTTATACGGAAGTTTCTGGTGCCTATTTGTTTATAAAGTCCCTGCTCTACTGCCATGGCTGCATTACTGTTTGCCTGTTGTTGCGGTTTACATGTATTGTATTTTTTATAACCTTGCATCACATTTTGTCATATCCTGTTATTAATTTTTTTGACTATTTAATAAAGTGAAATTTTTATGTTTAACAGGACGTGTTTATATTACTTTATATCATCTTATATAGTGTACCTCTTTGGAGGGATTAAAACTCTCATTTTTTTCTTGATGTTTTGCCAGTATTTGGCAGTATTTGCCAGTATTTAGCTTGGCTCGTGCGATATTTTCGCACATTGGTTGTCAGGGGTGCAGGCAATTTCAAGAATAGCAAGCTGGTCAAATATAAATGCATTTCATGTGCTGATGAACACAGATAGGTACAGTACAGACCAAAAGTTTGGACACACCTTCTCATTCAAAGAGTTTTCTTTATTTTCATGACTATGAAAATTGTAGATTCACTCTGAAGGCATCAAAACTATGAACTAACACATGTGGAATTATATAATTAACAAAAAAGTGTGAAACAACTGAAAATATGTCTTATATTCTAGGTTCTTCAAAGTAGCCACCTTTTGCTTTGATTACTGCTTTGCACACTATTGGCATTCTCTTCAAGAGGTAGTCACCGGAAATGGTCTTCCAACAGTCTTGAAGGAGTTCCAGAGATGCTTAGCACTTGTTGGTCCTTTTGCCTTCACGCTGCGGTCCAGCTCACCCCAAACCATCTCGATTGGGTTCAGGTCTGGTGACTGTGGAGGCCAGGTCATCTGACGTAGCACCCAATCACTCTCCTTCTTTGTCAAATAGCCCTTACACAGCCTGAAGGTGTGTTTGGGGTCATTGTCCTGTTGAAAAATAAATGATGGTCCAACTAAACGCAAACCGGATAAAATAGCATGCCGCTTCAAGATGCTCTGGTAGCCATGCTGGTTCAGTATGCCTTCAATTTTGAATAAATCCCCAACAGTGTCACCAGCAAAGCACCCCCACACCATCACACCTCCTCCTCCATGCTTCACGGTGGGAACCAGGCATGTAGAGTCCATCCGTTCACCTTTTCTGCGTCACACAAAGACACGGTCGCTGGAACAAAAGATCTCAAATTTGGACTCATCAGACCAAAGCACAGATTTCGACTGGTCTAATGTCCATTCCTTGTGTTCTTTAGCCCAAACAAGTCTCTTCTGCTTGTTGCCTGTCCTTAGCAGTGGTTTCCTAGCAGCTATTTTACCATGAAGGCCTGCTGCACAAAGTCTCCTCTTAGCACTTGTTGTAGAGATGTGTCTGCTGCTAGAACTTTGTGTGGCATTGACCTGGTTTCTAATCTGAGCTGCTGTTAACCTGCTATTTCTGAGGCTGGTGACTCGGACGAACTTATCCTCCGCAGCAGAGGTCACTCTTAATCTTCCTTTCCTGGGGCAGTCCTCATGTGAGCCAGTTTCTTTGTAGCGCTTGGTGGTTTTTGCCACTGCACTTGGGGACACTTTCAAAGTTTTCCCAATTTTTCGGACTGACTGACCTTCATTTCTTAAAGTAATGATGGCCGCTCATTTTTCTTTACCTAGAATTTGTTTTATGGCAAGAAAAAGCAGCTAACAGTCTATTCATTAGGACTATCAGCTGTGTATCCACCAGACTTCTGCACAACACAACTGATGGTCCCAATCCCATTTATAAGGCAAGAAATCCCACTTATTAAACCTGGCAGGGAACACCTGTGAAGTGAAAACCATTTCCGGTGACTACCTCTTGAAGCTCATCAAGAGAATGCCAAGAGTGTGCAAAGCAGTAATAATAATAATAATAATAATTTTTATTTATATAGCGCCAACATATTCCGCAGCACTTTACAATTAAGCGGGGACATGTACAGACAATAAATTCAATACAAGTTAAGACAATTCAAACAGTGACATTAGGAGTGAGGTCCCTGCTCGCAAGCTTACAATCTACAAGGAAATGGGGGGACACAGTAGGTGAGAAATGCTTGTTAATTCAGGTCTGGCAATTATAATAGGGATTTTCATATAAAGCTGCATGATCCGGTCATCAGCCCGTGTGTTTAAGTGCAATAGACAAGTATCAAATGCAGTTATCATGTGCATGAAGGGTGTGGAGACAGATGAATAGTAGGGTGCAGATTCAGAATAATATTTGGAAGGAGGGAACAGGGCAAAGTTAGCTTGCTGAGTAGTTGATGTGGTAGGCTTGTTTGAAGAGATGGGTTTTCAAAGCGCGCTTGAATAGGTCAGGGCTAGGTATCAGTCTGATCGTCTGGGGAAGTGCATTCCAGAGAGCTGGAGCAGCACGAGAGAAGTCTTGGAGACGGAGGTGCGAGGTTCGGATTACGGGGGATGTTAGTCTTAGGTCATTTGTAGAACGGAGGGCACGTGTAGGGCGATAGACAGAGACGAGAGAGGAGATATAAGGCGGTGCAGAACAGTGGAGAGCTTTGTGGGTGAGAGAGATGAGTTTATACTGGACCCTGTAGCGAATAGGTAGCCAGTGTAATGACTGGCACAAGATGGAGGCATCGGTGAAGCGGCTGGACAGAAATATGACCCTGGCTGCCGCATTCAAGATGGATTGGAGAGGAGAAAGTTTGGTAAGAGGGAGACCGATCAGAAGAGAGTTGCAGTAGTCCAGACGAGAATGAATAAGAGCGACAGTAAGAGTCTTAGCAGTTTCAAAGGTGAGAAAAGGTCGGTTTCTGGAGATGTTTTTAAGATGCAGGTGACAAGAGCGACTGAGTGATCGGATGTACGGAGTAAAGGAAAGTTCAGTGTCGAATATGACCCCAAGACAGCAGGCATGCTGCTTGGGAGTTATGGTTGAACCCTCCAGGGTTATTTCGATGTTAGGTAGAGTGAGGTTAGTAGAGGGGAGAAACACAAGAAGTTCAGTTTTAGAGAGATTTAGTTTCAGATAGAGGGAGGACATGATGCTAGAGACAGCAGACAGACAATCCTTGGTATTTTGAATTAGGGTAGGGGTGATGTCAGGGGAAGAAGTGTATAATTGGGTGTCATCAGCATAGAGATGATACTGGAACCCAAATCTGCTGATTGTTTGTCCAATAGGGGCAGTGTATAAAGAGAAGAGGAGGGGGCCTAGGACTGAGCCCTGCGGGACCCCGATAGTAAGGGGATGAGAAGAGGAAGAGGAGCCGGAAAAAGATACAGTGAAGGAGCGGTCAGAGAGGTAGGAGGAGAACCAGGAGAGGGCTGTGTCCTTGAGGCCTATAGAGCGGAGCATAGTGAGGAGGAGCTGGTGATCCACAGTGTCAAATGCGGCAGAGAGATCCAGTAGAATCAGCAGGGAGCAATGACCTTTCGATTTAGCTGTTATTAAATCATTAGAGACTTTAGTGAGGGCAGTTTCAGTAGAGTGTAAAGAGCGGAAACCAGATTGTAAGGGGTCGAGAAGAGAGTTATCCGAGAGATAGCGGATTAGACGGGAGTGGACCAGGCGTTCCAGGAGTTTAGAGATGAAGGGAAGGTTAGAGACAGGTCTGTAGTTAGCAGTGCAGTTCTGGTCCAGGGATGGCTTTTTAAGTAAAGGGGTTATGATGGCATGTTTAAATGAGGAGGGAAATATACCTGAAGAAAGAGAGAGGTTAAATATTTTAGTCAGGTGAGTGGTGACCACTGGTGAGAGAGACTGCAGGAGCTGTGAAGGAATAGGGTCACTGTTGCAGGTTGTAGGCCGAGCAGAAGCGAGGAGCTTGGAAACTTCTTCTTCTGAAACAGGCTCAAAGATGTCTAGTGAGCTTGAGGTGCGGCAGGGAAGGGGATCCAGGCACTGAGGAGATAGGGCTGAGATATCCTGATGTATGTAGTTGATTTTTTCTAGGAAATAAGTGGCCAGATCCTCACCGCTGAGGTTGGTGATGGGGGCCTGTACTTTAGGTTTCAGGAGGGAATTTAAGGTTTCAAAAAGTCGTCTTGGGTTGTTGGATAGTGAGGTGATGAGGGTGGTGAAGTAGGATTGTTTGGCCAGATGAAGGGCAGAGTTATAGGTTTTGCGCATGAACTTATAGTGGATGAAGTCTTCTGCTAAGAGAGATTTTCTCCACTGCCTCTCTGCACACCTCGAGCAGCGCTGAAGAAAGCGTGTTTGCGTTGTGTGCCAGGGCTGCCGTTGTCTGTGTCGGGTCTTTCTGTGTATAGAAGGTGCTGCTTCATCTAGGGCATTCTTCAGTGTATTATTGAAGTGTGACAATGCTATGTCTGGACAGGAGAGGGTGGAGATGGGGGCTAAAGATGTGTGGAGATTGTCCATAAGCTGTTGGGTATTAATGGTACGTGTATTCCGATAAGTGTGGTAAGTGGGGGTGTCCCGGGTGAGGAGACAATTCTTGACAGAGAAGGAAAGAAGGTTGTGGTCCGAGAGCGGGAGAGGTGAGTTAGTAAAGTCGTGCAGCGAGCCGGGACGGGAGAAAACCAGGTCCAGAGTATTCCCGTCCTCATGTGTAGGAGAATTAGTAAACTGTGAGAGGCCGAATGAAGAAGTTAGAGAAAGAAGATGAGAGGCAGACTGGGAGAGCGGATCATTGATGGGGATGTTAAAGTCTCCCATGATGAGGGTGGGAATGTCACAGGATAGAAAGTGAATAAGCCAGGTGGTGAAGTGGTCTAGAAACTGGCGGGAGGAGCCTGGAGGGCGATAAACAACCGCCACTCATAAGGAGAAAGGCTTAAAGAGTCTGACGGCATGTACTTCAAAGGAAGGAAATGTAAGTGAGGGAACCGGGGGGATGACCTGGAAAGCACATTGTGATGAAAGCAGCAAACCAACACCTCCACCCTGTCTGTTCTCAGGTCTGGAGGTATGTGAAAATTTCAGCCAACCAAACGAGAGAGCGGCAGCAGCGGTGGTGTCTGAATGCTGGATCCAGGTTTCAGTAATAGCCAGAAGGTTAAGGGAATTAGAGAGAAAAAGATCGTGAATGTAAGTCAGTTTGTTACACACAGACCGTGCATTCCAGAGAGCACATTGGAAAGTGAGAGGAGAAGGCATGCACTGAATGTTAATAAGATTAGCAGGGTTTCTATATGCAGCTGGAGGAGAGTAACGTATGCTGGTGGAGGGAGGCCCAGGGTTGGGGGAGATGTCACCTGCAGCTATTAAAAGGAGAAAAAACAGAAAAAGCAGGTGGTGGGATGATTTGTATGCACGTTTGGAGTGCTGCATGGTGGTTTTGGATGGTTTGGTGTGGGTAAGAAATGTCAATAGAGCCTCAGAGTTATACATGGGAGAGGGGAAAAGGGAGGGGTGGATATGCAGAGAGTGCACAGAATGTGTAAAAGGGCAGGCGAGTTTTTAGAAAGCAGAGGTGAAGACAAAAAAGCAGCAGGTTGATATGATCAATGCATATGTAGTACGACTGACCAAGAAGCATGCGTGCATGAAAAATTTATGCACCTTACCTGTCTCCTACCCTGTCCATTGCATTGTCTTGCATTGTCTAACTGCAAAACACTTGATCCTGTTGCACTTAATATCTGTTGCACGCGTGCTATCCCAGCCAGAGCTAAATATATATGAAATGAAATGTCTGCTAGCTTCAGCCACCAAAAGGCCACAATCAGTAATTAACCAATTAGCACAAGGCCAGAGCAGGCATTACTATGCAGGGTAAATAACTAATGCTGGACAAGGCCATCAAACAGAGAAAGGGAAAAAAAAAAACCAAACAAAAAAACACCTTTCTACACTTCAAAGCACAAACCAAATAGATAAAAAAAGAAAGACCCACCACAGGAGTGATGGAATGAATTACCATAAAAATATCTGGCAATATATGATGCAGTTCACACTTGTCAGACAGCACACATGGATGATGGAATGAATTACCATAAAAATATCTGGCAATATATGATGCAGTTCACACTATATGATGCAGTTCACACTATGCAGTAATCAAAGCAAAAGGTGGCTACTTTGAAAAACCTAGAATATAAGACATATTTTCAGTTGTTTCACACATTTTTGTTAATTATATAATTCCACATGTGTTAATTCATAGTTTTCATGCCTTCAGAGTGAATCTACAATTTTCATAGTCATGAAAATAAAGAAAACGCTTTGAATGAGAAGGTGTGTCCAAACTTTTGGTCTGTACTGTACATTGGTTGATCCGGACCATTCTTTGTTTGGCTTTACATGGCGTGCCAGGACAGTGCCAATCCATGGTGAGCCGGTCACTATATAAGTCCAGTGACTATACCAAGGAACGTCTGACATGGGTTACACATATTCAACGGAAAATAATACAGAGACTCCAAAATAGAAACATTTTTTACAAGTTTGGTTTATTGTTGTCCAGTAATATGTTATTTCTAGACAGAATACAACAAACAAATCTACAGCAATAAAACCTTAGGTCTTAGCATGTAAAACCTCCTCAAGGGCAGATGCCACTTAAATAAGCTTTCAGCAAGACAAATACAGTAAAAATGGCATAAAAGTGTGTCATCACAAGTCAAACTAAACCACAATGAGTAATCAATATGACTTCATATATGTTAATGGCTTGGTCACACGTTGCATTTTTTTATGAATGAAGTGATTAAACAGAGTCAGCATGGGTTTGTAACTAATAAGTCATGTCAGACTAATTTAATTTCCTTCTATGATGGTATTACTGATTGGGTGGATCAAGGAAATGCTGTAGATATAGTATATCTTGACTTCAGCAAAGCATTTGACAAAGTCTCTCATACAATCCTTATTGAAAAAATGACTAAGTATGGAATGGACAAGGCAACTGTTAGGTGGATTCATAACTGGCTTAGTGATCGGACCCAAAGAGTGGTCGTAAATGGCTGCACATCCAGTTGGAAGAATGTCTCAAGTGGGGTACCACAGGGCTCTGTCCTGGGCCCTGTATTGTTCAACATCTTTATCAACGATTTAGATGAAGGAATTGAGGGTAAACTGATTAAATTTGCTGATGACACAAAGCTAGGAGGGATAGCTAATACTAGAGAAGAGAGAGAGAGGATTCAAAAAGATTTAAATAAACTGGAGAAGTGGGCAGCAACTAACAGAATGGTTTTTAACAGGGAGAAATGCAAAGTACTACATCTGGGCAATAAAAATGAAAAAAGCATATATAGAATGGGAGGAATAGGGCTAAGTGACAGCACATGTGAAAAAGACTTGGGTATACTAATAGATCACAGACTGAATATGAGTCAACAGTGTGATGCAGCAGCAAAAAAGGCAAATGCAATTCTAGGATGTATTAACAGAAGCATACAGTCTAGATCACGTGAAGTAATTATTTCCCTCTACTCCTCTTTGGTCAGACCTCATCTGGAATATTGTGTCCAATTTTGGGCACCACATTTTAAAAAAGACATCAACAAACTGGAGCAAGTTCAGAAAAGAGCGACCAGAATGGTGACCGGTCTGCAAACCCTGTCTTATGAGGAAAGGTTGCAGGATTTGGGAATGTTTAGTTTGCAAAAGAGAAGACTGAGAGGAGACTTAATAGCTGTCTACAAATATCTAAAGGGCTGTCATATCGTAGAAGGATCAACTTTATTCTCATTTGCACAAGGAAAGACTAGAAGCAATGGGATGAAGCTGAATGGGAGGAGACACAGATTAGATATTAGAAAAAACTTTTTGACAGTTAGAGTGATCAATGAGTGGAACAGGCTGCCACGAGAAGTGGTGAGTTCTCCTTCAATGGAAGTCTTCAAACAGAGGCTGGACAGACATCTAACTGGGATGATTTAGCGAATCCTGCTTTGAGCAGGGGGTTGGACCAGATGGCCCAGGAGGTCCCTTCCAACTCTACGATTCTATGATTCTATGATTCTATGATTCTATGATGTTTTTCACATGGAAAAACGCAGCGTTTTACACCAACAGCAATTGAATGAGAATCTCACTCACACTCGTTTTGACCTGTTGTGTATAACATAGCATGTCAGTTGTTTCAGTGACTTCACCCATTGTCATCTAAATGAGGAAAACGTTGTGTGACATCCCTTTAAGGCTCAATTTACACCAACATTGCAAGTGTCGGTCAGAGGGCCTTCTTATCTTAATACATTGGCCCAGATTCATCATTGTTGTGGTTTCTCCAATTTTCTGGATTCTGATTTGTTCTTTTTTCGTTACTTTAGTATTTGCACCTTCTTCTCTCTATATTGGACGACGCTATAAAGTGAACCTGTCACCAGTTTTGGCCGATATAAGATGCAGCCATCAACTTTCAGGCCTTATATACAGCATTCTATAATGCAGTATATAAGCCCCCCAACCTGGAAGAACTGAAAAATAAGTTTTATTATACTCACCAGCAGGGCGGTCCGGTCCGACGCCTCCTATCTTCTTATGATCATCGCGGCTCCTGCGCAGGCGCAATGATCAGTGACCTTTTCCGGCACCTACACACTGCGGTACTTTGCTCTACCCTCAACAGGGCAGATAAGTACGCCTGCGCAGGAGCGCGATGCCGGGGAGCCTGTGTGGATGATGCAGGGTCGAGTCATTCACACAAAGCAAGCAAGCAGGAGGGCGGCGATCTTAAGAAGATGGGAGGCGCCAGATCCGGACCTGCGACACACATCGGACCGGGCCGCCCCGCGGGTGAGTTTAATAAACTTATTTTTCAGTTCTTCCCGGTCAGGTTCGGGGTTTATATACAGTGTTATAGAATGCTGTATATAAGCCCTGAAAGATGATGGCCGCATCTTATATTGTCCAAACCTGCTGACAGGTGCACTTTAACTTGTCCAGATTTGGTTTTCCTCACCAATTGATGAAATGTGACTTAATAAATGGTGCATTTTTTGCAGTCTCTGACTCCAATCCCGGCCTGGAGTCAGATTTATGTTGCAGTTTTAAATTTGGAGAGTAATTAGACAAATGACTGTTCATAGGAACAGTGACTTTTGGTGCTAAAGAGTCGCAAGGCCTGATTAAGGAGAACTTTTTTTCCCCTCTATTCATGAATTACATGCAGCATTTGGTGTAAAACATCATTGAATATCACAAGACAAGAAAAAGCGATTTTAATAAAAGCATAATAAAAGTAGATAGATCTGGCGTCTGACGGAGATAGAACACTGTTAAATATGTGGCCTGAATTTTTTAGGCCCACCAAAATTGTGTCAATAAGTAGGCTATGACACTAAAAAAAATTGTTGGAGTACTAAAATTGTAAAATATTTAGCGCAATGATACGCGATGCGTGTACAAAACACAGTGATAAATATAAGAACTGTAGCTAAATATTTTTTGGCCAGCTAGAGATTTTTTGGTCAGCAAAACGGTGTCCAAAAATATTGTAAGACACTCCAAAAAATACTACAGTACCAAAAAAAAAGAAACCACTGGAGCCATAGGCGGAGGAGGACATGACTTGGGGATGGGTGGACCTTTACTCCTGCAGCTTTTTTGGTATAGTGGTATAGAATTTAAGCACGAGGGATGTTGCTTTCAGAGAAAGAAGCCCAGTATGTCTGTGCCTGGGGGGTCACTGTGAGGAGGGTGGGATTATATAGAACAGGAAATCTGTGTCTCTCCCTCTTTCTTGCACAGGATGAACAGGAGGAAGCATGTCTGCAGTGTTAGGGAGTATAATACTGGGGTTATCACCTCACATTACAGATGATAGGAGCACATTCACCTCAGACATCATGTACTAGTGTAGTATCAGCTCCTACATTATGTATGGGATCAATATTACCTCAGCGATTCATGTAGCTGCCATGTCCCTCGTGTGCATGCTACATTTTCCTCACAGACTTGGAGCTTCCGTGTAACCTCCCTGCAGACATGTTTGATATAATACTCTGCATTCTCCTCAGACATTGTGTAGTGTGTACTAGGGTACTATCAGCTCCTACATCATATCTGGGATCAAGATTACCTCAGAAATTCATGTAGCTGCCATGTTCCCTCACTTATTGCAGAGGCAGCTTTTGTGTGACCACCCTGCAGACATTTCTGATATACCACATTACTGCTGTATTATACAGAGTCTTCATGAGTTCTGGGTTTATGTATGATAGGACAGGGCAGGGACACATACAGTGTCTGCCATTACTATGGTGGAGCTGGGCAGCCACATGTATTAGAGACACTGGTGAGAGGAGCAGTCGGGGATGGTATATGTATGATGATGAGAGGCTGCACTTCATGTCAGTGCACTGTATACTGACCCTGCTGTGTGCGGATTATCCCCCTTCCCAGTTATGGAGTCTGATAATCTGTATGTGACCTCATCTCTGTTACACACTGTGAGGCTGGGTGTGCAGATCCAGTGTAACCAGGTTACTCACTATATGTGGTATATGTGTAAAGGCTCTATTCCTGTGCTGTATACTTAACCTGTACCACAGGTCTGTATGCATGATATCACTCCTCACTCTGCTATATACGGATCATGCTGGGTATAGACATCCTGTGTCTCCAGGTTATTTTTCAGGCTGTACATGTAATCTGGACATGACTTCCAGCTTAGTGCTTGATTTCTGTAGCTATTGCTGCCTTTAGTCCTCCCCCTCATATATTGCATGATCAGAGTATACCTACCAAGAGCTTATTTTATATTACCTAAGATGGTGGATAGCACAGGCCTGAATGGATTATGTTTTATCATGTGTAAAATAAATAATCGGGGAGTAACTCAGCACATTTGAGTGTGCACTAATAACTCAGCACATGGCGGGCAGTGAGTGGGCACTAATAACTCAGCACATGGCGGGCAGTGAGTGGGCACTCCTAGTGTGAGGCTGCACACTGCTCTGGAGGACACATCATGGGCCCAGTTTTCAGCCCTGTCTCTCGTCTATTGTAATTGTATGTAGTAGAGTGACTGGGATACAGAACTTGCAGTTTTCTGCTCACACACCTATGGCTGCAGGCAGCTTATATTAGACCTACATATTTCTTACCATTTATGGGCAGCTGGTGATTAGAGTCTGTCTGTAACTGCTGTAGAGGAGCAGGCGGCTTCTAATTTATTGTTGCAGCATATAACACAGCATACCTTGGTTGTAAACCTGCATGGTTTTCACCCTCACTTATCCCATATCTTGTGTGCTTGGAGGGGTCCTTGAAGTTGGTTAAATATGGTCTGGGGGATCCATTGGGATATGGTTTCCTCCTTTTGGAATTCAATATGGTTCTGGATCTGGCGAAAGGTGGAGGGGAGTTTCGGCAAGGGTTTGTCGGATCCCCAGGAAATTCAAGTGAACATTGGAACCTTTGTGGTTATGGTGCTCCCGAGCTGGTGGGGTAATGGCTGGGAGTAATTGTTGGTACATTTTATGTTTGTTTGGTAATCACGAGATTTTTGGGAGCTTCAAGGACTCCTACCAGCGTGTTATTATTTATGCTTTGATGGTTTATGGTATGTTTGTTTTAATAAAGGTGTGAATAATAATTATATATATAAAAAAAAAAAAGGGATCAGTGTATACCCACCAAGTGCTTATTTTATATTACTTAAGATGGCGGATAACACAGGCCTGAGTGGATTACCTGGAGCCTGGTGGTTGGGGGGGTCCTTGAAGTTGGTTAGAAATAGGTCTGGGGGATCCATTGGGATATGGATTCCTCTTTTTGGAAGTTAATATGGTTTGGACCTGGTGAAAGGTGGGGGGGAGTTTCGGCAAGAGTTTGTCGGATCCCCAGGAAATTCAAGTGAACATTGGAACCCTTGTGGCTATGGTGCTCCCGATCTAGTGGGGTAACGGCTGGGAGTAATTGTTGGTACATTTTATGTTTGGTAATCACCAGATTTGGGAACTTCAAGGACTCCCCCCAGCGTGTTAATGTTATTTATGCTTTGATGTTTATTTTATGTTTATTTTAATAAGAACATGAATTTAAAATAAAAAAAAACAACAGTTATTTGTTTTCCTTTTAGTGGGTCCTTGGAAGTTATTTATAAATTGGTCAGTAGGGGTAACCATATTAAGTATGGGCCTCTGGGGTGGGGTTCTTGCAGTTGACGCTGAATCAGCGAAAAGGAATTGGAAGTTAAAATTCTGGATCTGGCTTTTGGTTACGGCTCTGGACGGGTAACTCTGGACGGGGTGTTACCTGGGAGCTTTTGGTGGTTGGACTTCCCAGAATGGAATGTTTGGTGCCCTCGAGCTGGTGGTTTACGGCTGAAGGTAACGTGGATTTTTAAGTTCTTGTGTTTTTGCCAAATATTTAGCCAGAATTGTTGGGGCTCCAAGTACCTTCCCCTCATGTTGTATAAGATTGTGTATTTAATACTTATTGTAAATGTTTATGTTATTTGTTAATAAACTGGCCGCTGACCCCCACTGGGTTTGGAAGGGTAACCATTTCAGGTATGGCACCCTGGTTTTGAGGGGTAATCATCTCAGGTATTGCCCCCTGGTGTGGAGGGTAACCATCTCGTGTATGGCCCCTGGTGTGGAGGGGGTAACCATTTCGGGTATGGCCCCCTGGTATGGAGGGGTGACCATCACGGTATGGCCCCCTGGTCTCCTGAAGCATTTATATTTATAGGACCATTTTAGGGTAAAGTCCCTGGGGTCATGGCAATCATATTTTGCATGCCTACAGAAGAAATTGGCTCCTCTGAGCCAGGAACAGCAGCTGGAGGGGAGAAGAGAACAAGGTTGTCGTCTGGACAATGCAGTTATCTAGTGCATGAAACTGAAGAGCAATGTACCTAATCTGTGTGCCCTTGAGTCATTGGGAGTGACTAAGGGTAAAGTAATCAAGTGCATTAACACAAAGGGCAATATGCCTATTCCCAATGCCTTTGACCCAGTTGGAGAGGTAAATGTTATCAAGCGCATGAAAACATGAAAAACAATTAACAATGGCGTGGTAGAGTTATTAATAATGCCTTTGTAGACTTTTTCTGCTTTAGGTTTATTTAAATTACTACTTCCAGATATTCTGAACGTTATTTTATGGTCGGTTATAATGTTGTTATATTGTGTATAGTTTTTAATTACTCCCTATTTATAATATCTATCTATTGATATGATCATCACTTTTCGGGTAGTGGTAGTAAGTGGGTTTAAGAAATTTTACTGCACAGCTACTGTAAATAATGGTGGTTTCTAGAACTAAAATCTGTGATTTGGTGAATTATTAGAGCTGGCTACAATACGTGCGGTATAATAGTTTTTTGAGGCATGACAGATGTCATTATACAGGTATTCAGATTGTGGCTACAACCTTAATTATGGTTTACTTTCCACATTCCCCATTATGGGATCCTCCTTGCAGGATGTTTAGCAACTGCTATTTTGCTGTAGTTACCGTATTATCGATCATAACTTGGTAGCATGGCATTGATAAAATTAATCTGTCGGAGCTCTGGAATTTTAATTTTATTACTTGTGTGCACAGACTTTCCATAGCATGTAGAAATGGTAGATGGCTTTGTTAGGCATGGTTGATGGGGGTCGAGTCCATTTAAGGTGTCAAATGGCCTCTCTGGTGGCGGTTTAGGAGTCAGGTGGAAGTTGCAGGCAAGTTAAGGTGGACTCATTTTAACTAATAGAGGATGTAAAACCTCATGGTGGTGAACAGGCTCGGCTTTGGTGGCCAGCCTCAAGGACGTTGTAATGGTAACGTCAATCAGGGGCAGGCACAGTGGTTAAGCACAGGAGTGAGGATAATAGGGTCATTAGTGCCCTGAAAGTTTACTGACTCTGCTTGAATGGCAAGCCAGTGCGTGCCGCCCCTTTATGGCTGTCTGTCCTGGTTCTGTATGTCAGACAGCTGGGGATATCACAGTACTTGTGAATCCCAATGTACTAGCACTTCACCTGACTCCTACTGTGATTGTTTTAATCCTGTGATTTAAATAAAGCTGTGGCCATTTTGACAACCAAAATAATGTGTTGTGTATTTATTCTAGTGCCTTGGTTTACTGTAGTTATGGTGGTTTTAAGATGGAGTGGGGGTCCGGCCCATATCCTTAAGTCAGGTCAGAATTTTCTGCGCACTCAGATCTGATGCCTGGGACAAAAAAAGCCGTTTTAAATTGCTAGCTTTTCACACTGTTGTATTAAAATGACCTGGCTGTAGTCTGCAGGGTGACCAAGCAAATAAATGTAGGAAAAAAAGGGGCTCTGGATTACTTTGTAATAAAATTAGCAGGGTTCAGATGCAAAAATTTTTAATCCTAGCCACGGATACTTGCAGCTAGGTGTATATATATATATATATATATATATATATATATAACTAGCTGAAGAGCCCGGCGCTGTCCGGGCATAGTAACTAACTGTGGTTAGTTATAGCAAATTATAATTATTCTCCATCCCATAGTCCCATGCCCATATACCCTTCATACATATCCACCATCCCATAGTTGAGTGCCCATATACCCATCATACATATCCTCCATCCCATAGTCCCGTGCCCATATACCCATCATACATATCCTCCATCCCATAGTTGAGTGTCCATATACCCATCATACATATCCTCCATCCCATAGTCGAGTGCCCATATACCCGTCATACATATCCTCCATCCCATAGGCCCGTGCCCATATACCCATCATACATATCCTCCATCCCATAGTCCCGTTCCCATATACCCATCATACATATCCTCCATCCCATAGCCGAGTGCCCATATACCCATCACACATCCTTCATCTCATAGTCCAATGCCCATATACCCATTGTACATATCCTCCATCCCATAGTCCCATGCCCATATACCCATCATACATAGCCTCCATCCCATAGTCCCATGCCCATATACCCATCATACATATCCACCATCCCATAGTTGAGTGCCCATATACCCATCATACATATCCTCCATCCCATAGTCGAGTGCCCATATACCCGTCATACATATCCTCCATCCCATAGGCCTGTGCCCATATACCTATCATACATATCCTCCATCCCATAGTCCCCTGCCCATATACCCATCATACATATCCTCCATCCCATAGTCGAGTGCCCATATACCCATCACACATCCTTTATCTCATAGTCCAATGCCCATATACCCATTATACATATCCTCCATCCCATAGTCCCGTGCCCATATACCCATCACACATCCTCCATCCCATAGTCCCGTGCCCATACACCCATCATCCATATCCTCCATCCCATAGTCCCGTGCCCATATACCCATCACACATCCTCCTTTCCATAGTCAACCATTATGACATCATAATGAGCGGCGGCAGGGCTTGCAACCTTTGATGACATCAGCGTCGCCATGGCAACCATTGGGACATCATAATGAGGGGCGGGGCTTGATACGCACACACTCCTTCCCCAGTATGCAAATAGTGGCATTATGACATCATAATGAGGGGCGGGGCTTGACGCGCACACACTTTTTCCCCAGTATGTAGACGGGGGCAAAATTGTTTGGTGAATTGGAACGCGCGGGGTTAAAATTTCGCCTCACAACATAGCTTAGGACGCTCTCGGGGTCCAGACAGTGACTGTGCCAAATTTTGTGGCTGTAGCTGCGACGGTGCAGATGTCTATCCCGGACATACACACACACACACACACATACATACATACACACATACATACACACTTTGAGCTTTATATATTAGATAGGCAGCAGCAGACAGTAATGGACCCTTTTGATGTATGCAGTGAGATCTATATACTCACATACAGTGCCTGCATGCCTTGCACTAATGTGGATATGCACACATAGACTCCCCTGCCTACCTAGCACTGCAATCTATCTATATACCCCCTAATTATCCCTAAAAAGGACTGTTGGTTTAGCTAGATTTGTGGATTGAACAATGGTAGACCCACACTAACTAATAAAAGCACAAATAACCCCACTGAGTACATTGAGTCATGGCTGAAAAATACTGTAGGAGGGGATGGTCTCACTAAAATGTTTTCCGTTGAAAGAGCACATCATGTGCCCACTAGACCCCTGCCCCCAGGATCAGCCCCAAGAGTCATCTTGGCCAAAGTTCTGAATTATTGGGACCGGGATACTCTGCTGAGGAAAGCCAGGACCTGTGCGGAACTTACCATAGATGGCAATCGCATCTCCATCTACCCAGACTATTCTGCAGCGGTTCAAAAGCTCCGGATGACTTTGGAGAAGTTAAAAGACGACTACGAGACATGGATGTGCGCTATTCAGGACCGAGATTTCAGTTATAACGTGTCAAATGTTTGGTATTGCAACATATCATGGGGGGTAGAATTAAAATTCTAAGCTGGAACGTTAGGGGTCTCGCTAACGTCACAAAACGGGCCGCAATTTTACAATATCTGCTGAAGCTGAGGCCCTCAGTGATTTGCCTCCAAGAAACACATCTGGTAAAAGACAAAGTAGCTATGTTACAAAAAAGGTGGGTGAGGAAGGCTTATCACTCGACGTACTCAGCCTATGCTAGGGGAGTGTCGGTGTTGATCCACACTTCTACTCCATATGAAGAAGTGGAGGCTATAATAGACAAGGATGGGCAATACGTGTTTATTGTATGTAGGATATTGAATAGATTATTATGTATTGTGTCTTTGTATATCCCTCCACCATTTTCTGGAAAAAAGATACAGGAAATTCTGGACTTATCCGGGAAATGGACTGGGGTCCTGTTGCTTGTAATAGGTGATGTGAATAATATTGCAAATGATCATTGGGATAAGGGTAAACATGCGGGGAGCAGAGAGGGAGGGAATGTGACACCTTTTGGAAACTACATGAGGGAAATTGGTTGGATAGACTTGTGGAGAGTTCGGAATATGGAGAGCTACACTTACTCGTGCTACTCGGCGACGTATGGATCCCTGTCTCGCATTGATGTGGCTTTGGGAAATGAGGGGATGGATAACTTGGTTCAGGAAGTGGAATATTTGCCCAGAGTCCTATCGGATCATTGTCCACTGGTGATATCTCTACAATTGGGAGAACGGGGGAGGTTGACAGGTATGGGATGGAAAATTCATCCCTTTTGGTTACGGTTGCTGGATATGGGAAAGATAGGAGAGGAACTGGGAGAATTCTTTAGGATAAACGAAGGTAGTGCAGAGGGTCATGTAGTCTGGGATATTATGAAGGCGTTTTTGAGAGGGATTTTATTCAGAGAAGTGTCTCGATATAAGACTAGGTCTCAAAATCTAGACAAAGCAGTGATGGAGGAATTAAGGGCGGCTGAGGAAGCATTGGGTGCGCAGTGTACTAAAGCTACGCAGACCCGCATGAGAGTGGCCCAGTCGGAAGTTAATAAACTTCACATCCGTAAGGCGGAGAGACGGCGGGCATTTCAGAACGAGGCATTCTATGCGGAGGGTGAAAAAGTGGGGCACCTGCTCTCAGTGATAGCTTCGGCACAACGGGAATCCTCACATGTATATGCAATTAAAACTAAGGAAGGTAATGTGGTTACACAGGGGGATCAAATTTTGGATGTATTTAAACAATTTTATAGTGAGCTATACTCCTCAAAGATACATAAAGGTCAAGAGGAGATGGACAGGTATCTGAGGGCGATTAAGCTTCCTAGATTAGGGGAGGAAGACAGAGAATGGATGGATAGGCCGCTTGCAGCGGAGGAGTTGAGGGTGGCACTGGCGGACATGGCGGGAAATAAGGCCCCGGGGGCGGATGGCATTCCGGCAAAGGTGTATAAAATTTTTAATGAAGAAGTAATAACTAAATTGGAGAAGGTATTTAATGAGTCTTTGGAGAGGGGAATGTTACCTACATCTATGAGAGAGGCCATTGTTGTGGTCATTCCTAAAGCTGATAAGGACCCATTGAATCCGGAGTCCTACAGACCAATTTCACTCCTTACGGCAGATGTAAAGATTCTGGCGAAGGCCTTGGCCAACAGACTGACCCACGTGATTGATAAAGTAATCCACCCCGATCAATCGGGATTTATGCCCAATAAATCTACAGCAATCAATTTAAGGAGGCTATATTTAAATATGCAAATTCCAGCCGAAAATGCTGGAAAGAGAGTAGTAGTGTCTTTGGATGCCCATAAGGCCTTTGATTGTGTAGAATGGAAGTACTTGTGGTCGGTTTTGATGGGCCTTGGGTTCGGGCCCAAGTTTATATCTTGGGTGGGGTTGCTATACTCCTCTCCAACGGCAAAAATTAGAGTGAATAATGAATTATCTGATAGTTTCTCATTACATAGGGGTACGAGGCAGGGATGCCCGTTGTCTCCGTTGCTGTTTGCCCTCGCCGTGGAGCCTCTGGCCACTAAAATAAGGGATGCACAAGAGATAAAAGGATTTGTCTATGGAGTGAAGGAGGAGAGGGTGTCTTTGTATGCCGACGATATTTTGTTATTTTTGGAGGACTCGGGAGAATTTGGATATCATGGTGGCATTAATTGAGGAATTCGGGGAATTTTCCGGACTCAAAATCAATTGGGACAAATCGTGCATAATGCCCATTGATGAGGTAGATAGGGATATGGGGGAGGTGGAAAGGTCAGCAATATTGAAGGTAGTTTCGGGATTTAAATATTTGGGGATACAAATTGCCCTTCCTTTGACTAGGTTTGAAGAACTTAATCTAGCCCTTTGCTACAAAAAATTTGTTCCAAAATATCGGCATGGAATAAATTACATCTTTCGGTAATTGGAAGGGTGAACCTTTTAAAAATGATTGTGATGCCACAGCTTTTATATGTACTGCATAATTCTCCAATTTGGATCTCGCAGAGTAGGGTCCGCAAAATTAAATCGCTGTTTGGCGAACTAATATGGGGGGGGGGAAGCCCACGGTTTAAACAAGAAACTTTGCAGAGGCTAAAGGAGGAAGGAGGTTTGGCGCTTCCCAACCCCTGGGTTTATTTTTTATCAGCACAATGCCAGCATATTGGAGGATGGGGGGTGGAGACGGGACAGGGACAATCGCCTAGTAGTTTGAGATATTTGTTTGGAAAATGGCCTCTGGGAGAGAGTTTGGAAGGGGGGCAGTTTTTAAAATTAGGCTCTCGGTTTCCTACTGTTCTCCTAATTCATAAGGTATGGGAAAAAGTTAAACAGATTAGGGGTGTCACGGGCCTTACCAAATACTCTCCTGTATGGGATAATATAAATTTGCAAAAATTCGAGCAAATGGAAGGATTTGGGCCCTGGAGAGAGGCAGGAATCAGAAGGATGGGACAGCTAATGGGTCAGGGGAGACTTAATTCATTTGTGGAGCTGCAAACAGAATTCCAGTTACCGCATTCAAATTTATTTCATTATAAAAGAATTCAGCATGCGTATCGGTCGCAATGTCGGAAAAAACTTATTGAGATCCAGTTTGATATCACGCTGGCCTCCATTTTGGAGAACAGCGTGACAAGGGGGGCAATCTCAGAAGTGTATAGAGATTTATTATTCACTTTTCTGGTCAAACATCCCATCAAGTCTAGAGTGAAATGGGAAGCTGAATTGGGAGAGATAAATGACGATAGATGGGAATCTATTTTAGAATATGTGTCTAAGATCTCTATGAGCGAACCTGGGAGGATGTCTCAGCTATACGTAATTCATAGAGCTTACAGAACTCCAGATAGAATGTTCAAGATGGGTTTGAGGTCCGATTCCGAGTGTCCACGATGTTCGCAGGAATGGGCAGACATGCTGTGGCATTGCCCTAGATTGTCTACATACTGGACAGTTGTATTGAGTCGGATTGAATTGATATATAGGTGTGCAATCCCCAGAGACCCTTTGGTCTGTATATTAGATTATGTGGAAGAATTAGTAGCGGTATCCATGGTCAAACTGGCGATTGCTAGACTGTTGTTCATAGCAAGGAAGTCGATCGCTCGGTTCTGGATCAGAGAAGAGCCTCCGACTTGACGAGACTTTCTTACGCAGGTGGAGCATATAATTTCATTGGAAAAAAGTATTTATACTAAGAAAAATAAACTCGATGTTGTTAAATATTAATAATCCGTTAATTTCTTATAAGACTCAGTTCTGTACATTGCTTTAGCTTACACGACATAGGCTATTTTTAAGCTTGGCTCATGGTAGAAAGACAGCTCCATATATGTAGAGACCACGTGCTTTAGGAGATGTATATAATTCATGGCTAACTGTAGAGGTCGCTCTTCTTCCCTCACCATCATGAGAGACAGACACGAAGATGTCATCTGTTCTGGGCCATGACATGACATAACAGCTGGTATGTTACTTTACTACGAAGAAGCCGAACTGAGAGACAGACGCCATTTGCCATGTGAGATCCCGGAGAGAAAGAAGAATACACGTTGCTTTGCTATGAACTGATGGACAATCTCTCACCTATTTTTATTCACCTGTTTTTCTGTAATAACCTTTCTTTGATGGAAGAATCCAAATAAACCACTATATTTTTATCTGGTAACTAGTCCTGAGTATTTTACAGGATAAGCATTATTTTACATTGGAGAGCCAGCCAGATCTGAATTTTTGTACTTTTTTGCGGATTTCCCTCAACTTGCCCACAAGGGGGATTGGACTTTGCTAACGTCAAATCATATGTGCAAGTTATCGGGAATTCCACTACTTACAAGAATCACACAGAACCTAGAAGTAAGAATTGCCAGATGGATTGAGAAGTACTACAAGTGCCAAAGTGCCAGACGTGCTGAAGCCAAGACGTGTGAAGACAGGAGCCCAGCGTTGTCCATCAAAGGAACAAGCTGAGACATTTCAAGGTAAGATAAAATGGATGTCATTAATTGTCTTGCTAAGCAGAGTAAATTGAAATTTAAGTCTGTAGACAATTCTAATTCAGAAGTTTTATGGTTAAGTTTATATGCCGAGTGTGAACTCGAGAATCAGAGGTTAGATTCTAAGTTTTTCAATAGAGAAAGAGAGAGATTAAAAAATATTCTACAGATGGTAGATATATTTCATAGATCTGTGTCAGAGAAATCCAAAAATGATTGTTGTGATGTTCTCGAGATTGGCTGTAAAGTTAGGGAGATTGACTGTAATCAAGTGTCTGTAGCGGCCATTGAAGGTGACCTTGCAGACGTGGAACAAGATGGAGAAGTAGGAGGAGACTTCAGAACTGACGTAGAGGACGTACAAGGGAAAGACGTACCACTAAAAATAGACGACTCACAGGCCCAAATCCGAAGAAAAACTTTGCTAACGATATGCAAAATAATTCCTGCATATGACAGCAAAATCCATGTTTGTAGAAACTCTGAGGTTTTTGAAAGTTGTGTTGATAAATTTGATTTATCTAACGAGGAGTAGAATCAGTTGTTCAAAATGTGGATCCCTGTAAATTTTGCTAGGATATTGTCTTTAAAGTTATCTGGTGAAATACATGAGAATTTAACTGATAAAGACAGATTAAAAATTCTCATTTTTTGTTCATCAAATGAAAATCATCCAGATATTGATATTCTTCAAAAATTAAGGATTGGTCGGAAGGAATGTATTTTTACGTTCATGTCCATATATGAACGTTTGTATAGAATGCTGAGTGAGAATGTCAAAACACCGTCCCTCATAAGGAGTTTTGTAAGCAAATTTTGGTTTTTAAATCCTGCATCTCGTGTTATTGCGTCACAAAAAGATTCATTGTTTGAATGTGCGCAATCCCTTGATTTTGCCAGAAAACACGAGAATCGTGAAAGGAAAGTAAATTGTGCTAATTTTGTAAAGACAGGCAGAGTAAAATCTTATCAGAAGCCTGTATTAGCAAAACCTTCTAAAATGAGTTTTCCCCAAAATCAAATTTATGAAGAACAAAGGAGATCACATGTTTGTTATAAGCCATATGGAATGATGCAAAGGAACACCGAAAAGACACAAATTGAATTAAGAAAAATGATGAGTTTTGATCTTCTTTCTGTAACCAAGATGGCCGAATTTGACAGACAGAAACAGGTGGTGAGTGACATCATGGCCTGTAAACTGAATACTCTGCTCCAAGAATCTATCAGCTTTAAAATGGCAAGAACCTTTCAGGATATTTTTTGCAGAGAAATAAGTATGGGTTTAGGAATTGGCTAGAAAAAGTAATTATATATATATATTTTGTGTAACAGTGTTATACAATTAGTGAGTTATATGTAATTATTTTATAGAGTATAATCCTGTAGTTTTATGGTTTGTGGATATATACATAGTCATACAGTATATATAGAGTGTTTGTAGAAGTAGAAATAGTAGAACTGTATTTTTTAATGAAAATTAAAATCTACATCAGTAATAATATTTAGAATATGAATATGATATTAACCTTCTCTTTTATGTTTCCTTAGAATTTTCATTTCAAAGCAGGACTTAATCGGGAAAAATTCTCTTCCAAGGATTTATGCCTTTATTTACACAGGAAGTTGCAATAATTGCATGATTTCATATATCTAACCCTTGAAAGGAAATAACTAATTGCATTTTAAAATATGTTCTGTATGTGTGCCTTCACTGCATGGTTCGAATGACTACCACAGCATGTGTAATTTGTACCTTGTTCTAATAATAAGTATACCAGACCAGTATACTATGTCCCTGTTCCTTAGGGAAAGAATTTTTAAAGGGGTCTCAGCTTTTGCAAAGCAATGGAATTTTTTTTTCCAGGCCTAAATGTCAAGTATAGCTATACAACATATATTTATGTCATGTGTATTTGGGGAATATTCAAAGAAATATTAAGAGACTAAATTGAAATAGTTTACAATGCATTGATAATTAGGATAATTTGGGTTAAAATACGTGTATTCATCACACCTTCGTATGTGAGGTATTTGGTTTAAACTTAAATATGTGACACAGTCTGAATGACAGTGACTGAGTGGATGAGCAGCTGCTGAGCGAGTAATGTGATATGTTTGTGAGGCCTCAGGATTCTGAATGAGAGAAAAAAAAAGGAAAAAAAAAAACCCAAAAGCCTTTATCTTTAGGAGAAATATGCAGATCAGTTAAATTATTAGAATATTAGGATATATAATGAAATATTATCTATACAACATATATTTCTATATTTCTATAGTAATTATTATTTCTTGATTTAGTTAATTGTGGATAAGTGCAAAGTGCAATCGCACATCAAAATGGTTTATGAAGAAAATCTACATTTAAATTAATTTTTCCAAATGATAATTTTATGATATTCAAATTAATTTTGATGGTTACACATCTTCAGACAAATAATGGTATAAGCAAGTATAAATTCACATAATTTATACATTAATTATTTTTAATTTTGGTTTTGATAAATGAATTATTTCATAGAACAATATTTTTTGGTATTAAGGGGGAAAATATGTTTTTGATCCTGACTACATCATCACATTTGATTAATACCTCTTCTTCACACATTTTAATAGGAAAAAATATTAATAAGGTACAATGGTATAAGTATTGGGTATAATAACAAGTATTATAAAGAGTCATTTCTTTACACTAAGAGGAATTACATGCAAAGTTGCATAATTTGAATATTTTGGTAACACAAGTTTATGACAATTATGAAATAATCCAGATCATGGAAATATTAAGGGTATATGTTACTGAAGACATAACTACTCTGCATCAACATAAAGGCCTTATTCTTATTTTTATTTTTATTCTTATTTTTCATTATTTTTAATTCTTTCACCAATATTTAGTAAAGTAATATCTACTGAGAATATTGCTTCATTAAATATAGCAATTATATGGTTCTATTACTAAGGAAATGTTTCACTTCTGAGTTATATGCAACAATTCTTTTATTCATTCATTCGCTCACTCATATATTCTTATTTTGGTTCATGGCTTTACATTCCTACATATTATTAGTATAATAAATATATTCCTTATTAATAAAGATGAAAACACTGGTTACATAAAACACAGTGACACCTATGGGTTGAAAAAGGTAATTACACCTATGACATAAAAATGTTCTATCACATGAAAAAAATGGATAATAATGTATTATCACTTATTATTGGTTTATTATTTCAAATATTGAAATCCATATATGGTACAAATTCTGATAATAATTATATGGATATTACTGATTGCTATGGTACGCTGTGATATTATAGGATAGGAAAATTACCAGATTTGGTATAGAATAGGGAATGAAGACTTCAAGCAAGATACTGAAATTATGTTAATAAAGACTTTTCACATTTCTAAACTTCATTGATTCTTATCAGTTGCAAGAAGAAGAATGTCGCTATCCAGAAGTCCCAGAAGGTAACAAAGCTATGACTTCTGAGAAATAGACTGTGTTAATTACAAATGCAGTATTCACCACTGACAGTCACAAGTGCAGTATCCACCACTGACGGTCACGATTAAAGTGTCTAACCTGACAACCAGAGGACGATGATCCTATGATGCTGATGTGAACTGTGTTATCACGTTCTTATCAAGTTCCAGAGGTTTTCAATCACCTGTAAAGCTTCAATGTAAAGCTGGTGAACAATGAAGGTAATTAACCCTGACATATGTCCTGTGCATTAGGACAAGGACTGGTTATGGTGCTATGTTTAGCAAGGAAGAGTCATTTTAACCCTTGCTTTGCTGACCAAAGACGTCACACCTGTTCAAAGACCAGTGCCGATGGAGGATTCCAGAATATCCAAGGCGAGCCAATGTAAGCCCAGGTTTTTAAAGGTGACACTACACAGATATTAAAGCTGCATAGACTTTGTTTTCGTATTAACATTTGAATTTATGGACTTTGATTTGATACACAACACAATTTCTACAACATCTATATGCTATAGAAAAACTGTGTTTTTAAAAGAACCAAGAAGAAGACAGAAGACATCAAAATGAAGACCAGATGACATCAGATGATGATGACTGGACCTGAGATGCTTCAATTTAGACTTAGGGAAGTATAATTATACATATTTTATATGAATATTGTTCACGGCTTACCATAACATGAATTCACATCAATTATGTCATTGAGTACTTATAACGGTAATCTGATATTATTATTGTTATTGATATTAAATTATTTTGTCAAAGAAGAAGAAAAGAAGAAAAAAGATCTTGTTATATTTGAGGGTTCCAATTAATGTCTGTCTCCCTCAAAAGGGGGAATTGTTAAATATTAATAATCCGTTAATTTCTTATAAGACTCAGTTCTGTACATTGCTTTAGCTTACACGACATAGGCTATTTTTAAGCTTGGCTCATGGTAGAAAGACAGCTCCATATATGTAGAGACCACGTGCTTTAGGAGATGTATATAATTCATGGCTAACTGTAGAGGTCGCTCTTCTTCCCTCACCATCATGAGAGACAGACACGAAGATGTCATCTGTTCTGGGCCATGACATGACATAACAGCTGGTATGTTACTTTACTACGAAGAAGCCGAACTGAGAGACAGACGCCATTTGCCATGTGAGATCCCGGAGAGAAAGAAGAATACACGTTGCTTTGCTATGAACTGATGGACAATCTCTCACCTATTTTTATTCACCTGTTTTTCTGTAATAACCTTTCTTTGATGGAAGAATCCAAATAAACCACTATATTTTTATCTGGTAACTAGTCCTGAGTATTTTACAGGATAAGCATTATTTTACAGATGTATTTCATAAGATATGGCAGCCATGGGTAGAATGGAGTTAGATTGGTGGGGAGGATGTATTATGATATAGATGATGTTCATAATAAACAATTATATATGGATGTGTGAAAGAGTACCGGAATAGAAATGAGGAAGACACTGAAGGGGTCTCGGAGGGGGGGAAAGGGGGGGGGAGTTTTGTTCATAAAAATATATGATTATATGTGAACAATTGCTTGATGTCATATATGTTATAATTGTTATCATTAATAAAAATTTATCTGATTAAAAAAAAGCTAATAAAAGCACAAATCTCTCCCTGTCTCAGCAGCAGCTCTCCCTACACTATCTGATTCCGGAGGCTACTGGGCCGAGCAGGGCGGCATCCGGTCACTTATAGACCTGATGACACTGTGCGGCCAGCCAATTACTATAACACAACAACAAAGATGGCTGCAGCATTACAGCGCATGCTAGACAATCCCTGCATGTTCATTGGCGCTCTAAAGACCGCCAAAATCGCAGGGCAGAGACCTGAGCTCCGTCCGAATAATACCTGAAGTGCTCAGTGCTCGCCAACTACACTCAATACAGTGATACTCGGGCGAGTAATGAGTAGTGGCGAGCACGTTCGCCCATCACTAATTATATGATTATAATAATATTATATTATAATCATTATAAAACTATATTATATGAATATATATGTATGTGGTGTATATATTTTATCATGTGATTATATGAATATATTGAATATCATTGGCTGCAGGGCTTGTTCTAAGCTCATTCTATAACACTGTGACATCACAGAATCGGAGCTCTGCAGGGATATTATGACATCATGAAAACTATATAAGCGGCTGCTCACCTGGAACTCCTTTGAGGGTTAAAATGAAGGAGCTGAGAGTGAGTATGTGTTTCTTCCACTCCTGGTCTGTCCTTATTATTTCCCATTTCCTATCTATATAAGTTTCTGATTTCTTATGACAAGCTTCTGATATTTCCCAATTCTCATATTCCATACATTTTTAATGACAAAACCTTCTATTTGTTAATTAGCTCGTTATGGCAATATTTACTATTGATACACTTGGTATTTAAGATCAGGATCTGTATAAGGAAACTTCTCTCTTTCTCCAATTCAGGATTTTGCGTTTATTTACATTTGGAAAATGATGAGCAAATATCGGAGAGGAATGCATGTAAGTCCGAAATATGAAAAGTCCTGTAATTCAGAGGAGTGGCTAATGTTCTCTCTATACATGTATATAGCAAGGAATTTCTGTTGTCTGATGATGTGGGGACTTGAATCTGCGGCCGTCTGATCTCTTACCTGACGCCATATAATTACAGCAATATTGCGGTATATAGCAGAAATCACTGACTTCTATGGTGCCAACCACAGGCAGAACGTCACAGGAGAGATAACAGGACAGAGACGGGGGTGTTTACCCGGCCCCCAACTGTCATAATGGCCCCCCGACTCCTGAGGTCACGTCATGCTTCAATGCCGCTGTCACCAACTGCCAGTTTACCCCCGATCTTTACCAGAAGGAATCATGGAGAAAATGGAGATTCACAATACACAGTCCTCAGTTGTCAGGAGATGCCGCCCTGAGTTGTCAGGAGATGCCGCCCTGAGTTGTCAGGGGACGCCGCCCTGAGTTATCAGCAGATGGCTGCCCCTCAGTTGTCAGGAGATGCCGCCCTCAGTTGTCAGGAGATGCCGCCCTCAGTTGTCAGGAGATGCCGCCCTCAGTTGTCAGGAGATGCAGGGGTCACATACCAGGCGTGATGGTAATGATCCATGAATGCTGCATGGGGTACGGACTGGCGCTCTGCTCATAGATTGCCCTCATATTGCCCTCATATTATTAAATTTATCTTGTACATTAGAGGGCATTCTCATATCCAAGATGCATCCAATATATAGTAGTTATAATAATAAAATTAACTAATACTTGTATTTAGAAATGTAGTATAGTTCTTCCGATTCGCTATGCCGCTTTCCCCATTTGTAGGACATTGCTGTAGTATAGGTATCCATGGTTATGACCACTCATATAGTGACAGTTGTTAGTGGTTGTAACTATGGACTGCAATGCCCTGCACACGAGGTAAGCGACATAGCAAATCAGAAGAACTATACTAATTTCTAATTGGAGGTATTTGCTAATATTAGTATTATTGCAACTACTATATATTGGGATAGCATCTTGGAGATAAGAATACCCCTTTACATTATAAACCCATTAATTATCAAGTGTAATGGAAGCCTGAGTATATGATGCACACTACAATGTAAGAAGCTGAACTATTTCATGGACCTTTTACACTTCTCTGTTTTCCTCTTTCAGCCTGCACACAGTAACATCACATGTAAGTATGGACTTTCTTACAGGCATTTATAGCATTTATCCCGGCCGTGTCCCCCCCAGTGCCGTCCTCCGGTCTGTGCAGTGTGGGGCCTGAGGCTTTCCACAGCAGGCGCTATCTAGTAACGTAATGGCGCCTGCTGCGCTGAGTCTCAGTCTCACAGGGGCTCAATGGTGGTACAGGAAGCCGATAGTAACATTGTGATGGAGGTCGGGGTGATGGGGGATCAGAGCCAGCACTTCCCAGGACTCACCGCCCGTGTGGTCTCCAGGACCCCTGCTTGCCTGTCGTGACCGGAGAGCCCAAACCTGACAGTCAGATCAGATCCGATATTGTATAAGGAAGTCTCTGTACAATCAGGGGGTAAAGGAAGGGCTCAGTCACATGTTTGGGGATGTCCCAGCCGTCAGCTTTATCACTGGCCACATATTCTATGGAGCTGGTAACATGTCAGCATTGGGGGAATTGTGGATCACACTCACCACTGACTGACTACTGGGAAACACCTGGGAAGTTTTTTGCCTACAAGAGAATTGAATGACACAATGATGGTAAAAATGGACTAATAAAATATAAAAATCGGATGCAGTGCACTGAGGAAAAGTCAATCTAATCCTAAACTGTTGTTTGTTTTTCAGCTGCATGTGACAATCACAGGTAAGAGTCTTTCTTCTCATTGTACAGCGTGCGGTGTGCGTGCGCCACCTCGCTCCATCCTACAGGGGGCGTCTCAGAGCTGGAGGGTCCGATCCCCGGGATCAGCAGCTTATTCCCTATACTGTGGAGAGGGGAGAACTCAGTTGGGACGTCTATTTTAATAGTTCAAATCAATTCCTGGTTTTGGGAAAAGTCCTAGTGTAACCCGTCCTAATATACACACTGATGTTTCCTTTTCTATAGGGAGCACACTGGATTTATATCTCAGGCGTGCAAACTTCTTGACGAGATCACAACATTGTAAGTGAAAAAATTTAATGATCTAATCTAAGAAAACCTTCTAGATGCCATAATGATAGAGATGTTTCCGTTTCTCTGACGGCTGATTCATGTTCTTCAGGTAGAGATGATACAATGTCACCTGTCTGCACACAATTATCTGTCTATACATGTAGCTGCCATTTATCAGATCCCAGTCATGTATAATAAGTATGCCACGATTCCAGTCTGAAATCAGATGCCACTCACCCATTCAAGTCTATGGGTGCATGGAAAACCTGGGACTGCACTTGGATGACAGCTGAGTGCAGTCCGCTTTTCAAACTCACAATAGAAAAGATGGAAAAATCTTGTTCTCCATCTTCTGCTCACAGTGTAATCCAATTGTTTCATTCAAGAGAGTCAGATAACACTATGCTGACATTCAGATCAGAGTTTAATCAGAGTGTCATTAGCATAATCATCCCGATTCCCATGTGGCCATGGCATTAATGGGACTATATCACCAGGTGTTTGATACCCCATCTAAAAGCAACTATTCCAGCAATTTGTCACTTACTGGCCTGCTTGCTGCAGTTTTAATACAATCACTTTTATCTGCTGCAGATCTAGCAGTTCTCTGAATGCTGAGCTCTGTATAACCTTGTTCACACCACTGATTGTCCGCTTTCTGTGTACATTGTGCATAGGCAAAAGACTGCTAAACAGGGGTGGGTACAGAGTTACACAGAGCACCTGAGTTTGGAGGACTACATGGCAGCAGGTTTACTGGTCTTTTATTGATAATCTCCTGCTGATAAAACCGTGATTTTATTGAACCCACAGCAAGCAGTCCGGTAACTGACATCGCTGGAATCAGGGTCTCGGACCCTATATCATTCTGCTTCCATATTAAATAGCAAAAGTCCTGCTGACAGATTCTCTTTGACAGTTTATTAAAGAAAATGTAAAACTGTTGGCAAAGAAAGCACCTAGAATGGAGGGAGAAGGGGAGGAATTGACCACATTTGCCATGGTCACTAATACTGGGAACATCTTAATAATTACTGGTATTTGTATATTTCAATATGAGATTTATTTTCCATGTACAATAGGGAGAAGAACATAAACTTCCTGCAAAAGAAAATTGAAAAGAGGACAATCGAGCTGGAAAACCTAGAAGTGACTCAGTAAGTGCTGAGACTTATTGCGCTAATTACACCAAGCGTTATAAATGAGAAATGATCTATATTATTCCAGTGTCTGCACTCCCCTCCCACTGTGGACTGTGAAATACTGGGGGCTTCGTTACACTTTACACTGAGTTACATGGCGAATCTGACTGGGGAGAACCATAGTTACCAGCAAGATTCAATGACTATACAGGGGGCTACAACAGCGCTCCATGTAGGAGAATGAGGCAGTGCTGCCCCCAATCCAGACATGGCTGAGAAATCCTTGAAAAATAGCGGGGATGTGACACTAAACCAGCACTGCGGACCCTCACTCTCAGGAGCTGTGGGGGGAGCACTGGTAGATGTGTCCCATCTTCTCAGACTCTGGTAACAGGGTTGGTGCCACAGGAGTGGAGGATGGCTGACGTGGTAACGTGGCAGCTAAATAGGAAAGGGGTCTTCACAGTTAGAGCAGTCAGACTGTGGAATGCCCGACCCCAAGAGTTGATAATGGCAGGCACTATAACAGCTTTTATAAAAAGGCCGGACGATTTCCTCAGTACACAGAACATTGTGGATTATGGATAATTTAGTGACAAAAAATATATAATTGGAGGAGAAAGGCTGAACTTGATGGACCTGGGTGTTTTTTCCACCAATGCAACAATGTAAATCAGATGGATATATTGTAATATAGAGTATAATGGGAGATTCATCATACGAGGCCTCATGTATTAAAGCTGTTTTCTATTACAGACCAAGAAAACCTAAAATAATGAGAAGGTTCAGACAGTTCAGCTTGCGTCAAGCCTCCAAGAAAGCAGAATTCACAAAGAATTCGATAGAGAAAATGTAAGTGCAGAGAATGACTGATCTAATATAAGTAATCCTTGTAGATGACATCATGATGTAGAGGTTACTCCAATGTGTGATCACTGTATTCAGGACAGATATATATATATATATATATATATATATATATATATATATACAGGGTTAATCTAATAATATAATAATAAGAATCTTTCTTTATATAGCGCCAACATATTCCGCAGCGCTTTACAATTCAGAGGTTCATATACAACGGTGTTTTGTAACACAGTTAAAGAGAATGCAATAATTAAAGCCAGCCATCTTGAGGGAATGGAGGACAGATAAAGGCTGCATGAGATAGTCACCAGCCAGGATGTGTGGAGCTTTTTGGTGCGGTGGAGTTTGAAGGAGAATTATGCTCAGAAAATTAGTGAGTGGACTATATATAATAGGACTTCAATTAGGGAATGTGATAGGCCACCCTAAACGGACGTGGTTTTAAGGAGCACCTAAAACTGTGCAAATTGTGGTTAGTACTAATTTCTTGGGGTAGAGCATTCCAGAGGATTGGTGCAACTCGAGAGAAGTCTCTGACCAGAGAGTGGGAGGTATGAATTAGTGTGGATGGTAGTGGAAAGTCATTTGCGGAGTGTAGAGAGCGGGTAGGCTGATAGAAATGAGGGAGGAGAGGAACAAGCAGTTTAATTTGGGTCCTATAATGTATTCTTTAATCTGCAGATTACTAGCGTTATGAACCCAACTGGCGCCGGCACTTGGGGCTCAACTGCTGAGAAGACATTAACTTTATTCCCCTTGGCATCAGCTTCCATTCATAGGGGCGGCGCCATCGTGTTTTAAGTCCCCTCTCTGTGTAGAGTGAGCGGAGGGTGTAACCGAGGCCCTGGCCCTGACTGACAACCGGCCCCAATCCTGCGCCAGCGTCAATCAGTGCCAGGGGTGTGGTTACAGACACAAATTTCTTAACACAGAGCAGTGACTGATCCCCCGCCGGCGCTACTCCATCTCTGAAAGCTGCCAGGGGGAATAAAGTTAATTTCCTCCCAGCAGTGAGATAATCCCCCCTGCTCGTAGATGGACCAGCCCAGAGCAGGGGGAGTGTCTCAGACTTCCCAAGCACACTGACCAGATGACATAGTTTTTATTTTATTTAAGTAGTAGAAAAAAAAATGTAAATTTTGAAAAAAAAATTCTGCTTTTCGCCATTTTCGAAGTCACTTTTTAAAACATATTTATAAAAAATAAAATGTTTGAATAGTCACCTTTTCCTATTTAAAAAAAGAGAATTAAAAAAAACACATTTGCTATCACCACACCGAAAACACAAGAATATATTTTTTTCAGTGGTTGGACCTCCCATAAAAGCGCAGTAAAAATAAACTGAAACGTCGCATGTGCGCCAAAATGGTATCCATGAAAAACAAAGCTCAGGTCTCAGAACATGGGGGCACTAACCGAATTTTTTATTTATAAAGTTTTAAATTATTTTTAACCACAAAATTTAAAAAAACTCCTTATAATTTTGCTGTCACCGTGATCTAACTGACCTAAAGAAGAATACCGCCGGCCATTTTTACCAAATAATGAATGCTGGAATGAATTGTGGTTTTCTTTCACCATTTTGCCACTTTTGGAATTTGTTCGCCTTTTTCTCTGTATTATGGGGTAAAGTGAACGGTGTAAATTAAAACTACAGCTCGAGCCATCAAAAAATCAAGTCCTCAAATGACTATGTAGACCAATAAAATAAAAGGACGTGGCTCTTGGAAGACGGGGAGTAAAAAAATAAAGGCTCAAAAATAGAAAGTTTCCCAGTCATTATATCATGAAATTACTCTGGGATAGGTGTATATGAAAAGTAAATCATTTGGGCAGATGGACCATGAGGTCTATTTATGCCGCCAGCCTTCTAGGTTTCTTCCGTCCATGTACAGTGAGCGCCCTCTGGTGGTAGCTCCACGTAGAAAAAATTGTATCATTTGTGTGATGTAGATGAAAAATATTGGCAAAGTATTTTGGATATAGCCCAAGGGGGAAATTGTTCACTAATGCTCCACAAACTGCGATAATTATACGCTTACATATGAGATGATGATATATGTTCCATGTACAACAGGAAGGAAAACAAAAAATCATATGAAAACACACTGGAAGAGAAGAACCAAGAACTGGAGGCAATGGATGACATTTTGTAAGTGTTTTTTTCAGGTATAGATGATATAAACCTCTCTGCACATATTATATATCTACACCGATAGTTGTCAGTGTGTGATCGTCATTTCTCCGTTTAGGTTTAGAGGACACATGATTTAGATGGATTTTATTTATTTGACTCTTTGATATGGATATGGTTTTATACTGTGGGGTGGGTTATATACGGGGGCATTCTCCTGTGATAGGACACTACGTGCACTCACAACACATGACCTTCTCTTCTGTCTTTCAAAGTTGGGGGTACGATATAGGACTGTGATCCGATAAGAGCCCCGGACCCCACATGTAATCTCCAGTGCAGATGACACAGTCAGTCATTGCCTAAAACCATTCTCAGCTCTACTTTACTCCAAATATTAAAGTGGAAAAGAAAACCCAAAATGTCACTTTTTATTGTAGACTTTGAAGTTTTGCACGGTATACATAGGGGGCGCATCACTCTGGGGCCTTAAGTGCATTTTAACCCCTTAATCATGTGACTAGGTTTAACTTTAAGAAACAGTTACTTGTGTTAATAGAACAAAAACTCTATCAGTTATATTAGGAAAGAAAAACTAAGGCCCTGATACATCTAGCTGGTCTTGATGAGGGGACGTGGTGGGGTCAGACTCTTCATGAAGAGGTGTCTGCCTCTTCATGAATCAGGAGCATCTGCCAAGAGGCGTTCACTTCTGTGCACCACCCCAGAAAAATTACCCCAGTCTCAGACCGGAGTAAGATTTCTGGAGTAGAGAAATCCACAGCATGTTATGTATTAGCAAAGCTGTGATGTTACGTCCCCGCTGCACCGCTATCTGGTCACAGCGATGTCTATTTTGGCGGAGCAAGGAGAAACTGTTGTGAAAATGCCAAAAGTTGCAAAATTTTGGCGCAACTCCAAGTTGTGCCAAAATTTTGCAACTTTTCAAGGCAATTTATGCCAGAAATCTGGTTACATTACTTTTATAAATTTTAGCCTTAGACTCTAGACAATTAAATGGTCCAGTAAAAATACAGCTGCAGGTAGAGGAAGCTGCTATTAGATCGTGGCGCCCCTGAAGTCACACTACACCCTGATTGGGGCAGTCTCTCCAATATGTCACCTTTGTCGGATCATTGTGGGTCTGAGGTCACCGTGATCCATTCGCTGCTGTGTAATCTTTGTCACTACTTTTCTTTTCTTCTACAGAAGATGGCTATACAAAATTAAGACGACACCATCAGCTTTCAGGCCATACAAGTATCCAAAGTGTATCTGGTGTCCATCCCTGAAAACCATCCGGTACGTATGTTATTCCTGGAAATATGATTGTGATTTCACTTGACTCACTGGTGGAGTACGGCTGTTTACTGCTAACACCCGATGGTCCAGTGCTTTCTATTACTCTCTAGTTGGGCCTGTTTCACACATCCGTTTTTGACCATCAGTCAAAATCCGCCGTTTTGGAGAAAAAACGGATCCTCCATTTTTCTTGGCGGATCCGTTTTTTTCCCCATTGACTAGCATTATTGGCGGATTTTGACTGATGGTCGTCCATTGTATCCGCATGTCATTGTATCCGCCAAGATTTTGGCCTCCGCTGACATCACTGGACGGACCATGCAACGTTTTTTTTGACCGCGGATCCGCCATTCACTGATTTAACCCGCAATTCTCTTTGGGTGCCGAATTAAATTCATACACGACTTCCCTCCTGATAGCCTCCAATCCCTGCGCGATCTCCTGCCCGCCTGCGATCACCTTGCCCGATCTCCCCCTGCATCGCGCCATTACCTCCAACCTCGTGCGACATCTCGGATCTCATCGCGCGATCGCTGCCATATCACGTGATGATGCCCACTCTCTTCCCGAGATCGCTACTCACCGCAGATGCCCGCACACGGATACCCCTACATCCCACAGTATTCATTTTTTTCATTTTTTTTTCCCAGGCGCGGTTCCTTCAAATTTTAACCATCGGCGGATTCGTTCATCCGCCGATCCACTCACACACGTTCCTGTCAGTCCACATGCGGATCCGTTTTCCGCTATTTTGGCGGATCTGGACTGACAGGAAAAACTGAAGTGTGAAACAAGCCTTAGTCACTAGTGTCACCACCACAGGTGATCCCCCTGGTTATTTGTAGTGGCTCAACTTAATAATAGCATATCCGTTTTCTCGGGAATTTATATTAAGGGCCTGCTTTGTAAAAAAACACTTCCAACTGTAAGTAGAGATGACTGATATATATTATTCATATGGAATAAATACTCTTCTATATCAATCATTTTGATAGGGGTGGACAATACAATTTTCCAGGAGTTATTATTATTTAGAGTCAGCGTTAAGGGTGTCAAAAATCTGCGTCTGCTCCAAGAAGAGAACAGAGGATGCACAGCATTACTTACAGTTTGTGCATCCTCCATTGTCTTGTCACATCATTCTCAACTTCCTACCAACATTGTGTCAGAAGCTAAAAGTGGGCTGAGGGGAAGGGTTCACTACACAGCAGTGTGTAGACAAGACAGAGAAAGCAGCATTCAGTCCTATCTGAACTGCGTCCCATCCTCTTCATGATGGCATCGCCTCCACGACTGTCCTGCAATGAGTGTGTATACAGAAGGATCTTGGAAGTGAAGAGCAGCAGATATAACAAAGACTAATAAATGAGTGTGCACACAGTATACACAAAATATATAGTGTGTATGTATATATGTGTCCCATATATTGTGTGTGTGTACTCTAGTATATAATGTGTATACAATGTGTAGAGTGCTTAGCCATACAGTATATAGAATGCGTATGTATATATGTAGTATATAGTGTGTATATTTATATGTATACAATATGTGTATGTATACAGTGTGTATATGTACAGTATATAGTATATTAGTGTGTATTTGTATACGCATGTATTGTACGTATGTATACAGTATATAGAGTGTTTCTATATATATAGTATATAAAGTGTGTGCATATGTGTGTATATAAACAGGATGTAGAGTACTTATGCATACAGTATATATTGTGTGTATATATGTAGTATATATTGTGTATATGTATATATTGTTTGTATGTATACAATATTAGTGTGTGTATGTATACAGTATGTAGAGCAATTATGTATACAGTAGAGTGTGTATGTATATATGTAGTATATAGTGTGTATATGTATACAGTATATAGTGTGTATATATGTATACAGTACTGTATATAGTGTGTATTTTACAGTATATAGTTAAAGGGAACTTGTCAGCTGTTTTCGCCGCTATAAGATGCTGCCACTGCCTATCAGGGCTTATCTACAGCATTCTATAATGCTATTATATTCTATAATGCTGTAGATAAGCCCCAGATCCGACCTGAAAGATAAGAAAAATAAGTTTTATTATACTCACCCGGGGGGTGGTCCGAAGCGGTGCAGTCCGATGGATGTCGCAGGTCCGGCACCTCCAATCTACTTGCGATGCCGTCATCCTGCTTGCTTCTTCGCTCCCGGCATCGCGCTCCTGCGCAGGCGTTCTTATCTGCCCTGTTGAGGGCAGAACAAAGTACTGCAGTATGCAGGCACCGGGAAAGGTCTGAGAGGCCCAGTGCCTGCGCACTGCAGTACTTTACTCTGCCCTCAACAGGGCAGATAAGTACACCTGCGCAGGAGCGTGATTCCAGGAGCGATGAAGCTACAGTAGGCCGGCATCGCAAGATGAGAGGCGCCGGACCCGGACCTGTGCCACCCAACGGACTGGACCGCTTCGGCCCGCTTTCCGTGTGAGTATAATAAAACTTATTTTTCTTATCTTGCAGATCAGACCGGGGGCTTATCTACAGCATTATAGAATATAATAGCAATATAGAATGCTGTAGATAAGCCCTGAAAGGCAGTGGTCGCATCTTATAGTGGCCAAAACAAGTGACAGGTGCACTTTAAAATCAATCATTAGTATTAGAAAAAGTCTCAATGTAACTCTCGCCTAACATTTAGGATGATATCTGTTTCATGTACTATAGGGAGGAGACTGCTGAACAAATAATGGAGGAGGAGGAGGGTACAGTGAATGATAACATCGCAGTTAGGTAAGTGCAGATATTTACTGTTAATATAAGAAGATATACCATATTTTTCGCTTTGTAAGACGCACTTTTTTCCCCCAAATTTGGGGGCTAAACAGGGGTGCGTCTTACAATGCAAACATACCTTTTATTGTGCTGCCGCTGCGGTTGTCCGTTACTTGCCGCCGCGCTGGGTCCCTCGGTGCTGCCGCCGCCACGCTGGGTCCCCCGGTGCCTGCCGCCGCCGGGCTCTGTCCCGTGCTGTGTGGGGGGCTCTGATGTTCCATCCATGCCTGTGCGGTGGCTTGCTTCCTGGAAAATGGCCGCCGCACAAGCGCAGATGGAGATCTCGGAACTGAAATCTCGGGAGATGAGATATCTGCGCTTGTGTGGCGGCCATTTTCCAGGAGGAAGCAAGCTACCGCACAGGCATGGATGGAACATCAGAGCCCCCCACGCAGCACAGGACAGAGCCAGGTACAGAGTGGGCGGCAGCACCCCGGGGACAGAGTGGGCGACAGCACCCCGGGGACAGAGTGGGCGACAGCACCCCGGGGACAGAGCGGTAAGCAATAAGACGCCTGGATTATAAGAAGCACCACCATTTTATTGAAAAAAACGTTTTTTCCTATTTTTCGCCTCAAAATTTGGGGTGCGTCTTATAATCCGGAGTGTCTTATAAGGCGAAAAATACGGTAAATGTGTTCCTATAAGAGAAATGAAACGTAGTTTCCCACATCACTAATGATCATCGCTCCCAGTTACATTTCGGTGGTTTTCCAATATCAAAATGTTTGTCCAAAAATGGGAAATGGCAAAAGGACAGTGATTAGCTGCAATGGTCACGTGGGTGGCCACTGACTTCATTGATGCAGTGCAGGATTTATCATGTGAACAATGGCTCGTATATTATTTTACACCATTTTCTCCATTTTGTTGCAATTATACATATTCTCCTGAAATGTCACAGTCTCAACAGTCTTATGTTTGCTTATACGGCTGTCAAGTTTGGGTAAGTCAGTGATCGATGTCTGTACTCGGACTACGTTTTACAGACTTACAAAAATAAAACTCATGAAATAGGCCTGGACAGAAGTGATGCTAGCCTTAACTTAATATTTTGTTGCACCACCTTTTGAGGCAATCACTGCAATCAAACGATTCCTGTAACTGTCAATGAGAATTCTGCACCTCTCGACAGGTATTTTTGCCCACTCCTCAAGAGCAAATTGCTCCAGTTGTCTCATGTTTGAAGGTCGCCTTTTCTAGATGGCATGTTTCAGCTCTTTCCAAAGATTCTCAATAGGATTTAGGTCAGGGATCATAGAAGGCCACTTCAGAATAGTCCGTTTTCCTCTTGGCCATAATTGGGTGCTTTTAGCTGTGTGTTTTGGGTAATTATCCTGTTGCAAGTCCCATGAACTGCAACTGAGACCTAGCTTTCTGACACTGGGCACATTTCTCTCTAGAATCCCTTGATAGTCTTGAGATTTCATTGTATCCTGCACAGAATCTAGACACCCTGTGCCAGATGCAGCAAAGCAGCCCCAGAACATAACAGAGCCTCCTCCATGTTTCACAGTAGGGACAGTATTTTTTTCTTGATATGCTTCATTTTTCCATTTGTGAACATATAGCTGATGTGCCTTGCCAAAATGTTCCATTTTTGTCTCATCTGTCCAAGCTTCTCCCAGAAGCTTTGTGGCTTGTCAACATGTAGTTTGGCAAATTCCAGTCTGGCTTTTTCATGATTTTTTTTTCAACAATGGTGTCCTCCTTGGTCGTCTCCCATAAAGTTCATGTTGGCTCATATGACGGATGGTGCGATCTGACACTGATGTTCCTTGAGCTTGAAGTTCACCTTTAATCTGTTAGAAGTTTTTCTGGGCTCTTCTGTTACCATCCATATTATCCGTCTCTTTGATTTGTCATCAATTTTCCTCCTACGGCCACATTAAGGGAGGTTGGCTACAGTCCTATGGAGCTTAAATTTTGGAATAATATGTGCAACTGTAATCACAGGAACATCAAGGTGCTTGGAGATGGTCTTATTACTTTTACCTTTAACATGTTTGTCTATAATTTTCTGTCTAATCTCCTGAGACAATTCTTTCCTTTGCTTCCTCTGGTCCATGTTGAGTGTGATACACAACATGTCACCAAACAGGACAGTGAGTATCTGTATCCTTCCATACAGGCCCACTCACTGACTCCAAGATTTTAGACACCTTTGATGCTAATTAGTGGACACACATTGATATAACATGTCCCTTTTGTCACATTATTTTCAAGGGTACCATCATTTCTGTCCAGGCATATTTCATGAGTTTTGTTTTTTTAAAAAATGTGTGGAAGCATTGTTGAAAAGCAATGTTTGACTTTCATTTGTTAATTTTCATAGAATTCTGATTTATTATTACTTTTGTCAAATTCGAGTTACTTCTGTCACTATTGTGGGTTTTTCTGTCATTGAACGAGGGGTACCAAGAATTTTGACCACGTGTGTATATATAATATATGATAGAATGGCACTCCATTTATCAAAGATCAAATAGCTATCACGCTGATGCAATGCAGGTAGGTGCAGGCTCCACTGGATGGCAGTGGAGTGGAAGCAGGACTGCACCTAAACAGAGCAGGCCTGCAATGCAGCAGTGAGACTACCACCAGGTGGCAGCAGAGAAGTCAAACAAGTCCGGTCAAATCCTAGACTGTAGCGCAGTACCAAAGGAATAAGCAAACTCAGGTTCAGAGACAAGCCAGGGGATCAGTAACGGTCAGGAGCGGATATACCTAAGAAGAGACAAAAGCAAGTCAGGATACATGTTAAAATCAGGAAGTCAGCACACTGAAAGAAAACACTGAGTCAAGACGGGAATAGGGAAAACAGAGACTAGGGTTCAGACAGCAAACGCAGCAGGACAAATCAGAGCAATCAGAGTCCGCTACAGCAGCCTTAGGCAAAAACTATACCTGACAACGCTTGCAGGAAGCAGCAGCGATAAATAGCCAACCTGAACCCAGACTGAGGCTGGGAAAGATTAACTCTTGACATGACCAGATCGGGAAAAAGGGAAACCAGGACTCAAAAACCAGTCTGGATCATGACAATAGCAAAGTCCAAGGTGTACAATTATAGAAATAGTAAAATAGAGTGACACTAAGTAATTCATTCAGCCAGTATCCTATCTGAAGACATACTCCCAAATCAGGGCATGATATAAAGCACACTGAGGATATGCATAGATTTATAGTGACTACATAATAAACTATATTACAAGAGCTGGAATGTGATGCCAAAGTACCCATAGAGTGTAATGCAGCCACATAGAGTATACTGCAGCCCTCAATATAGCATAATGCTGCCCCCATAAAATATAATGCATCCTCATATAATATAATGCAGCCTCAAATAGTATAATGCAATCCCTATAGAGTATAATGCAACCCCTTAGAGAACAATGCAGCTCCCATAGACTATAATGCAGCCCTCAGAGAATAATGCAGCCCCATAGAATATAATGCAGCCCCCTCAAAGTATAATGCCACTCCCATAGAGTATAATGCAGCCACATACAGTAAAAGGCAGCTTCCATCATTGCTTTTTATTGTGTCGCCATCTATGATGCCAATGACTAGGAAAATGCCTAGTTTGCTTGCACCCAACACTGGCCCTTCTGGTATTGGGGAATATCCTAATGATTGATCATCAGTATTCTAATCCTGGGAAACCCCTTTACCTGCCTGATGTAGGAAATGGACAAATTTTGCTAAGAAAGTATTTGGGTTGAAGTGAGAAACTGGTGAATGTCTTCTGTCTTTCCTGCTCCTGAAAATAAACCTCTTACAAAAATATACGTTTCATGTACTTTAGGGAAGAAACCATTGAAAACAAAGCAAAGAAGACCACCACCAAGAGCAGGTAAGCGCAGTGAATCCTGAGTAAACCTGTATTTTGTATACCTGTACTGAGCAAAACTGTGCATATCTGACTCCACAGATAGCAGCCATTTATTATTGCATTCAGCAGATCACTCTCCATGGTGTCTCCAGACATCTGTCACAAGTGCTGAGTGTGAACCTGCTGCCTGCAACATCCTTCAGCATGACCGATTTGGCAGTGGGTCAGTAATGGTGTGGGGTGGCATTTCTTTGGAGGGCCACACAGCCCTCCATGTGCTTGCCAGAGGTAGCCTGACTGCCATTAGGTACCGAGATGAGATCCTCAGACCCCTTGTGAGAACATATGCTGGTGTGGTTGGCCCTGGGTTCCTCCTAATGCAGGACAATGCCAGACCTCATGTGGTTGGAGTGTGTCAGCAGTTCCTGTAAGATGAAGGCATTGAAGCTATGGACTTGCCTGTCCGTTCCCCAGACCTGAATCCGATTGAGCACATCTGGGACAGCATGTCTTGCTCCATCCACCAACGTCACATTGCACCACAGACTGTCCAGGAGTTGACGGATGCGCTTTAGTCCAGGTCTGGGAGGAGATCCCGCAGAAGAACATCTGCAACCTCATCAGGAGCATGCCCAGGCGTCGTAGGGAGGTCATACAGGCACGTGAAGGCCACACACAATACTGAGCATCATTTTGACTTGTTTCCACTTTAATTTTGTCTTGTTTTGATTTTCATCTTGACTTGTTTCCACATTAATTTTGGGGGTCTCTCCAAATCCAGGCCTCTATTGGTTCAAAAATTTAATTTCCATTAATGATTTTTGTGTGATTATGTTGAGAGCACATTCAACTTTGTACAGAACAAAGTATTCAATGAGAATATTTCATTCATTTAGATCTAGGATGTGTTATTTGAGTGTTCCCTTTATTTTTTTGAGCAGTGTATTTCTCCTTCGTCTCATTGGGGGACACAGAGACTGTGTGTGGGGTGTGTGCTACTGCCGTCTGGAGGCTGACACTAGGCATACAAAAAACAAGTTAGCTCCTCCACCGCATACACCCTCGCCCCTATAGCGGGCGGAAACCAGTTTTTTGCTTAGTGTCTTTGGAGGCACACGCAGTCTGGTTTCTCCAGACTAGGTTTCTTTTTCGGTTCTCACTATGAAGAGGAGATAGGGGCGACGGATCCTATAGAAAGGGTCCGATCTCCCCAAACCATCAACGGACGAGCACGCGTTGAGCATCGCTCCGCGTATCCTTTCCCGCACCGAGGGACACCTCTGGGACTTTTTCCCAGACATCTATTTTTCGTGTTTGTTATTTTTTGAAGACGAGAAGGGGTAACGCATCCTATAGAAAGGATCCGATTTCCCCAAACCAGCAACGGGCGACTACGTGCGAGAGTCCCTCCACGTCTCCTCTCCCGCGACGTGGGACACTATGCCAGACTTAGCCCTGTCAACCCCTAGGTATGGAAACCATGGGCTTGCACACGGGCACAAGACTAGTCTGTGCGCCCCCACTGCTCTACCAACGCTTGACGGCGGTGCTACACGGCGGCGGACGGTCCCTCTCCTCGCCCCTACAGGGCAGACGGAGTTAGGGTGCCTGCACCATCCAAGAAGGAGACTAGCAGGTGCGGAGGGCCCTGGGCGCAGAGTCAGGTGGAACAACCACCACCACCCCCCCATACCTGGGGCAGAGCGGCAGTGGCTGCACAGGAGGTGGAGGAGAGGACGTCGCTGGAGCCCGGCGTTTGGACCCCAGGTGGGTAGCGCCATTAATTTAGCCCGCGGCTTCGGCCTAGGCCGCGGGCGGAAGTGGGCGGCAGCGCTCCGGCCGCGTCTTAGGCGGCGTCGCTTCGGCGCCCCCTGTCCCCGGTATCAGCGTTACAGGATCCGGGGCGGGGGGTATCGTAATTTAGGCCGCCGGATAAAATGGAGTCCCCGACGGAAGTCCGGGGTAGGCCGCAGGAAGCGCAGCTTACCGCACAAAGCGCGGCAGTCCCCGGAGACCGCCACCAACGCAGCTGGAGGGGCCTCCCACGGCAGGAGCCGGGAAAGGACTTACAGAGGGGTAAGTGTGACCCCGGCCTGAAGGCCACGCTAGGGCATATAGGGCTCCCCTCTCCTCCGCATTCGCCCTCCTTAAAAAAAAAAATATATATATATATATAGGAGAATCTATTTATCTATTTATTTTTCTGGCCTATTCCAGCAGTATGTCTGGAAAAGGTAAAGCGCACACATCCTTCTATGTCGCATGCGTTTCCTGTGGGGTTAGATTTCCACGAGCGCAGACCAGTAAATTTTGTGAAACCTGTGACACCGAACGCGCCCAGGAGCCCTCCCCCGCAGCAGAGCCCAGGGGTCCGGAACCCCCAGAGTGGGCGGTATCCCTCTCTCGGTCTATGGTATCATTAACAAAGGCAATTGAGACCCTTCAGGCCCCGGATAGGGGTAGAGATGACGGCTCGCCTGGTTGGGAGGGTTCTGCCTCCTCACATGAGCCACCGGCCTGCAGGGGCCGCACTCTCTCTAGGCAGGCACATAGGAAGAGAACCCATACTGTGTCGCCAGGCCCCTCCGGTGCCTCAGCATCTGCGAGTGTGGCATCACACTCGCCGTCACCCCTTTCAGGGAGCGAGCAAAGCTCAGTAGAGGATGTGGAAGAATCCTTGGACCTGGACACCCCAGGGTGCCGGGAGACGGTAGACAGTCTCATTGAGGCTGTCAACCAGACTCTGGGTATTGATGATGAGGTCACCCTAACCGCAGGGCATAAGGTGTCTTTTAAAAAGGCCCGGAAGCCGCGGAGAGTGTTCAGCACTCATCCTGAGTTCGAGGATATAGTGCAGCGGCACCGGGAACGGCCAGACAAGCGTTTTTCAGGACAGAGGACGCTAGGATCAAGATATCCATTTGCGCCAGAGCTCTGTAAAAAATGGGCAGAGTCTCCGGCGGTGGATCCCCCGGTATCCCGCCTGGCCTCAAGATCCCTGTTATCAGTGCCTAGTGGTTCGGCCATCAAGGACCCCACGGATCGGCTCATAGAGGGATTAGCGCGCTCGGTGTACGAAGCATCAGGATCAGCGCTCTTCCCTTCCTTTGCGGCAACATGGGTAGCCAAAGCCATGATGTCCTGGTCGGACTCTTTAAATGAGATCCTGCAGGATAGAGAGTTGCCAGCAGAGGTGGCCGAGATAACAAGTCAGATTGCAATGGCGGGTGACTATCTAATTAATGCATCCTTGGATGCAGCTAATAGCGCAGCACTTGCAGCAGCAAACGCAATCGCCATTAGGAGAGCCTTGTGGTTAAGGCTGTGGCGGGCTGATTCGGTGTCTAAAAAATCCTTGACTTCCCTGCCCTTTCAGGGTAACCGACTATTTGGGGAAGAATTGGATAGACTCATTTCGGACACAACAGGGGGTAAAAGTAGTTTTCTCCCACAACAGAAAACAAGGACGCCATTTCGTCAGCCTCAGGCGCGTTTTCGGGCATTTCGCGCCCCCGCGTGGACGGCAACGGCCAGTACCCCCGCTCCTGCGCGCTATAACCATGACAAAGAGCGTCAGGTCACCTACAGGACCAACCCGCTGGGTAGGATGCGAGGGCGTCCGCCCAGATCAAGGGGGGCCAGGTCCCAGAGGCCCTCTACAAAATGACTCGAGAAGTGCGGTACCCGAGGACAGCAGGATTGGCGGTCGTCTGCGCCGGTTCTGTCACATATGGGCTGCGGTGGCACGCGACGCATGGGTGACGGAGCTGGTATCTTCCGGGTACAAGATAGAGTTTATAAAACGTCCGCCAACATGATTTTTTCCCTCCCAGCTTCCCAAGTCAAGGTCTCGGGCAGAGGCATTACGGGGGGCCATCGAAGTGCTGCAGCACAAAGGGGTCATCGTTCCGGTGCCAAGGAGCGAAAGAACCCAAGGGTTTTATTCCAACCTGTTCGCAGTGCCCAAAAAGGATGGAGCGGTAAGGCCGGTTCTGGACCTAAAGCTACTAAACAGGTTCATCAGGGTCAGGCATTTTCGCATGGAGTCCCTCCGGTCGGTTATATCCTCCATGGAGAAGGGAGAATACCTGGCCTCAATCGATGTTCAGGATGCTTATTTACACATCCCTATTTTTCCCCCGCATCAGAGATTCCTACGGTTTGCGGTCGAGGGACGGCAATTCCAGTTTGTGGCTCTGCCTTTCGGTTTGGCCACGGCCCCCAGAATATTCACGAAGGTGATGGCGGTCGCCATGGCCACTCTTCATTCCCGGGGCATTGTGGTGTTGCCATACCTGGACGACCTTCTGGTAAAGGGCCCGTCCCGTCCAGAGTGCGAGGAGAGTGTCACCATCACACTGGATACCTTGTCTCGTCTAGGATGGATGATCAACAGGAAGAAATCATTCCTCACACCGGCCCAGAGGATGATATTCGATACCTCCCAGGGATTGGTAATTCTCCCTCAGGACAAGGCTCGGGCACTCCGACAGGGAGCTCGAAGACTTCAACAGCCAGGCCTCCATACTATCCGATTCGTTATGGGGGTCCTGGGCAGGATGGTGGCAGCGATGGAAGCAATCCCGTTTGCTCAGTTTCATCTCCGCCCCCTGCAGCATGCTCTGTTAGCGGCTTGGGACAGGAGCCCGTTCTCACTCGATCACCCGTGCAGGTTGTCCTCTCAGGTCCGACAGACTCTTCAATGGTGGACACGCGATCGGTCGCTTCTGCAGGGAAAGCCCTTTCCTCCGGATCATTGGTTAGTGATCACGACCGATGCGAGTCTCTCCGGTTGGGGGGCAATCTTCCGCCACCACACGGCACAGGGGTAGTGGTCGCCTCAGGAAGCTCATCTCCCTATCAATCTGTTGGAGATTCGAGCAATACGGTTGGCCTTGCAGCAGTTCCAACACGTGCTAGCAGGATACCCGATTCGGATTCAGTCGGACAACGCCACGGCAGTGGCGTACGTGAATCACCAGGGGGGCACACGCAGCAGGGCAACCATGCGCGAGGTGGGACATGTGCTCCGCTGGGCCGAGAGGAGCCACTCGATGATCTCAGCGGTTCACATTCCAGGCGTCGAGAATTGGGCAGCGGATTTCCTAAGCCGCCAGGACATCACGGCCGGGGAGTGGTCACTACATCCCGAGGTGTTCCAGCAGATTTGCCAGCGCTGGGAAACACCAGACGTGGACTTGATGGCCTCCAGGAAGAACGCCAAAGTGGGCGTGTTTGTCGCCCGGTCTCAGGATCCGCAAGCAATCGCAGCGGACGCATTGGTGATACCCTGGAACCAATTTCGGCTCCCATACTTGTTCCCGCCGCTGCCACTTCTCCCCAGGGTTATCAGGAAGATCAAGACAGAGGGGGTTCCGGCAATTCTGCTGGCCCCGGATTGGCCCCGACGGGAATGGTACGCGGATCTGGTACAGCTCATCGCAGACGTACCATGGCGGCTACCGGAACGACCAGATTTACTGTCCCAGGGAACGACCAGATTTACTGTCCCAGGGACCGATCTGCCACCCGAACTTAGGGGCCCTGCGTTTGACGGCGTGGCCATTGAATCTTGGGTGCTGACCCAGGCGGGGTTTGGGCGCGAGGTAGTCGCGACAATGGTAAGGGCCCGAAAGCCAGCCTCGGCAAGGATCTGTTATAACACTTGGAAGGTTTTCTTCCAGTGGTGTCAGGAACACGGGGTTCCGCCATTGTCCTTCTCTGTGCCCAACATACTGGCTTTCCTTCAGTCTGGCCTAGACGCAGGTTTGGCGCCAAGTTCCCTTAGAAGACAGATATCGGCCCTGTCGGTCCTGTTTCAGCAAAAGATCGCTACCAATTTGCAGGTCAGAACGTTCCTGCAGGGGGTCGTTCATTTAGTACCCCCCTTCAGAGCACCATTGGAGGCTTGGGATCTTAATCTGGTCCTGTCTGTACTACAGGAGGCTCCGTTTGAGCCACTACAGGATGTTTCATTGGCATATCTATCCAGAAAGGTTGTGTTCCTGGTAGCCATAACATCCATTAGGCGAGTATCGGAGTTGGGAGCGTTATCTTGTAGAGCCCCTTTCCTGACCTTTTTTAAGGACAAGGTAGTCCTTAGGCCTCCGCCACCTTTTTTACCAAAGGTGGTGTCCTCGTTCCATATTAATGAGGACATTGTGCTGCCTTCTTTCTGTCCAGCGCCAGTTCACAGGGTGGAAAAGGCGCTCCACACATTGGATCTGGTAAGAGCTCTCAGGAGATACGTGTCGAGGACAGCACCTTTCTGCCAGACGGATTCGTTGTTTGTGATCCCCGAAGGGCGCAGGAAGGGCCTCGCAGCCTCACGGTCAACCATAGCCAGATGGATTCGCCTAACCATTCAGGAGGCTTACCGTATTAGAGGCACGCCAGTTCCAGCTGGAGTAAGGGCGCACTCTACTCGGGCAGTGGGCGCCTCGTGGGCGCTTCGGCACCAGGCTTCGGCAGAACAGGTATGCAAGGCAGCAACCTGGGCCAGCCTGCACACTTTTTGTAAACATTACAGTGTGCATACTCAGGCTTCGTCAGATGCGAGCCTGGGCAGAAAAATTCTCCAAGCAGCAGTGGCACACCTTTAAACAGGAAAGCATGCGGCTTGGATCGGTGAGTGTTATCCCACCCAGGGACTGCTTTAGGACGTCCCACAGTCTCTGTGTCCCCCAATGAGACGAAGGAGAAACATGGATTTTTGTGAGTACTCACCGTAAAATCCTTTTCTCTGAGACGCTCATTGGGGGACACAGCACCCACCCTGATAGCCGGTTGGCTCATACTTATTATTTAACATATTTTCTAGTTTAAGACAGGGTTATTCCTTTTTCAGACATATGATTTATTGCATTAAGGCTAATTTTTGTATATCCTCCTACTGCTTTTGCACTAAACTGGTTTCCGCCCGCTATAGGGACGAGGGTGTATGCGGTGGAGGAGGAGCTAACTTGTTTTTTGTATGCCTAGTGTCAGCCTCCAGACGGCAGTAGCACACACCCCACACACAGTCTCTGTGTCCCCCAATGAGCGTCTCGGAGAAAAGGATTTTACGGTGAGTACTCACAAAAATCCATGTATTTTTTCCATTATCTTTCATTTTAAATGGAGGATAAAGGCAAAGATTCAAACTTTTTTTTAGTATTTCCATGTTTCCTTAAAACTTTTTTTTATATTTTAGTGTATTTGTTAGTCCACTAAGGGGACTTGAACATGTGATAGTCTGATCACTTGTACAATACTCAGAATTACCTTTGAAGCTCGGCCACTAGCTGTGTCGCAAAGGATCTCCATGATGACAGGCATGGAGATCTTCATTGGCATCCTGCTGTCACTTTACATGGGCACATATAATGATACACCCCATTGCTGATTTTTATTGTAGCTCTCAGAGTGTGACTGAGGCATTTAATAGGTTAACAGTCTTGGCTGTTAGAGGTAGGTTCTGGCTGTGAGCCACAGCCATTATTTGCCAGATACGCGGTGGGCTCACCCCGTGGACCCGCTCCATGCACCCGCAGCTACCGATTTGCAGCGTACATATATAGTGAATGTCGGTAAAGAGATAATCAATGGCAGTTTTATTCATTTGAATGGTGCGAGCTGCAGTACCTGGCACTTTCATTCATTCCGTCAGTGACCAGGACAGACTATAAACTGTGCTACTTGCCTACTGTCCCTGGAGTTTAGTAGATCCCTCATATTTCATGAGTCTTCTGGACATATTTGTAGAGTGTACTCATCATAAGATCTCTGGAAATGGAGGATGGTTTTCTTAGCACTCATGTTACCTTATTTTTATCTAATTTTTTAGGCATCAGTTCATTGTTTCCCTGTTCTCTTGCTTCAAAATCTAAAACAGTGAGTATACAAGATTCTTTCTTTACATGTCACCCCCGGGTCTTACCTTCATTCTGTAATATATTAAAGATTGAAATTTCTAGTACGGCAAATTTTTACTAACTTATTGCTAGCTGGTACAATTCATGGTAGTCAATATGGACTCTGAAACAGTTTTATATATCTGCTGTTGTCTGTCTGCGTTTGGGCATTTAAGACATCATTCCCCCAATGGCAATGTTATACACAAAGCTGCAAGTCTGTATAATTACTGTTAATATACAGGTTGGGCCATTTATATGGATACACCTGGGTGGGCCATTTATAAAGCTGGATCCAAAATGGCCAACTTCAAAATGGCCACCTTGGTTCACCACCCATCTTGAAAAGTTTTCCCCCTCCCATATACTAATGTGCCACAAACAGGAAGTTGATATCACCAACCATTCCCAAGGTGTATCCATATACATGGCCCACCCAGGAGTATCCATATAAATGGCCCACCCTGTAGAGACCAGCCCAACATGATGGTAATTCTGTTTTGCATCTTTTTGCATTTTTTAATTCTCCTTCAGTCCCTCTGTATCCAGCTTAACAGGGCTGAGTGGACCATCCTATTCTTCCAATGTTTAATTTCCCAGAAGCACACGGCTTCTCCTTGGTGCTTCAGGTCAGGCGACCATTCATACTTGGCCAAAAAGCCTATGGAGAAATAAAGAGAAAACAGGGCGCTTGCTTGTCTGACAGCCTTGGAGCTATGGGATGGCAACAAGAGGGGGATTTGCTAAAAGAGGCAGATTTAAATATGAATTGCATTGGCATGCACAAATAAATATGATCTTAGTTTGTACATACATATTATGATTTTGGGAGTGCATCGCCACTGATCAGCTATTATAAGTTCCTGTTTGATATAAACATATTGAATAGAGTTCAAATATGTCATCCCAGTCAACGTATAGCGGTCATCACCAGACAATGCAGATCAGGCCCTAGAGCAGCTTATAACAGCTGATCTTTGGGGATATAGTAAATCACAAAAGTGAGTACACCCCTCACATTTTTGTAAATATTTTATTATATACGTGTAAGAGAGCACGCGAGGGACATTTTGGCAGCTTCAACCATTGATGACATGGACCTCCATGAAGAGTATTCCACACCATTCCAAGCTGAGACACGCATGCAACCCCAATCTACTCAGGGTACGGGATATTGTCCATATCCATGGGGGTATCGGGTTGGCAATTTAAAACAGAGAGTGTTTCAGCTCGAATTCAAATGGATCGTAAAGTTGGGCACAATGACCCCCACTGGATTAAATGACAAACTTAGTTTCTCATCTTTTTTGTGATCCACTATACATTGCATTCTCTCTGTGCTTTATTGTTTTTTATTAAAAAATATTTAAGAAAATCCATTTTCTTCGCTTCTAGCCTTGCATCTCATCATGTTCCTTGGAGGTTTTTATCCTTTTTGATTTTAATATGTATATTTTTTGTGTTTGTAGTGCCTTTGCTTTTCTGGATAGATGCCATCTTCACACCGCAGTGCCTGCAGTCTCTACATCTAGAGCCACCATTATTATTTATATGTTTATTGCTTTATTAGTTTTGTTTCAAAATAAATTCTTTTGCTTGTTATTTATTTTTTAATGTTTAGTTTTTATTTCTTATTCTTTATTTTTTAGGTATATTTCTTTCCAAAAAATGTATTTATATTGTTTTGTTATGTTGTTTTTATTGTTCCTTATATTTATTATGTATTCCCCATTTTTCATTATTTAATTCCCCTCATTATATAAAAATTTTTTGTGTACTGGTTGGCTTATTTACCTTTGTGGGTGTTAGCCTGGGACTTAATTGGCCAGTGCATTGAAATCAGTATATATTATATATTTGTACCAGGATGGTCTAGTTATGACTTTATTTTGTCACAGGCTATATACATGTCCCTGGATGATATGGCACTGTATGGGTTTATATATGCTATGCTTTCTTTCTAAATTTGCCGCTTTGTGTTGCGCACACTGTCTTTGTCTCCTGGGTGACCCTCACCACGGAAGGTGTCGGCACGGTATGATGTGTTCCAATGACATCATTGGAGTTTTTACTCCTGGAACGCATCGCGTCCGCGACGCCGGAAGTGACGATGTGGCGTCAGATACCCCACCCCGTGCCCTCCTTACACACAATGTGGCTGATTGGATGACACAACACACGGTGGCCTATTTAAACGAGCTGATCATAAAAGATTATATCACCCTCCGAGGAAGCGAGGTGTGAAACGCGCATCGGGGTGTCTGTGTGGCGCGGGGACACCTTCCCTATGGGTAAGGGGACTCCTGTTTCTTATTTCCAAGGTGGTTGTAACTATTGATGAAGATTGGACATTTATGTCCTGGCTTGATTGTGTTGTCCACTATCATTGTATGGGTGGCGCTCTCTTGGATTGAGAATATATCCACCTTCTAATATATTTATACGGAAGTTTCTGGTGCCTATTTGTTTATAAAGTCCCTACTTTACTGCCATGGCTGCATTACTGTTTGCCTGTTGTTGCGGTTTACATGTATTGTATTTTTTGTAACTTTGCATCACATTTTGTCATATCCTGTTATTAATTTTTTTGACTATTTAATAAAGTGAAATTTTTAGGTTTAACAGGACGTGTTTATATTACTTTATATCATCTTATATAGTGTACCTCTTTGGAGGGATTAAAACTCTCATTTTTTTCTTGATGTTTTGCCAGTATTTGGCAGTATTTGCCAGTATTTAGCTTGGCTCGTGCGATATTTTCGCACATTGGTTGTCAGGGGTGCAGGCAATTTCAAGAATAGCAAGCTGGTCAAATATAAATGCATTTCATGTGCTGATGAACACAGATAGGTACAGTACAGACCAAAAGTTTGGACACACCTTCTCATTCAAAGAGTTTTCTTTATTTTCATGACTATGAAAATTGTAGATTCACTCTGAAGGCATCAAAACTATGAACTAACACATGTGGAATTATATAATTAACAAAAAAGTGTGAAACAACTGAAAATATGTCTTATATTCTAGGTTCTTCAAAGTAGCCACCTTTTGCTTTGATTACTGCTTTGTACACTATTGGCATTCTCTTCAAGAGGTAGTCACCGGAAATGGTCTTCCAACAGTCTTGAAGGAGTTCCAGAGATGCTTAGCACTTGTTGGTCCTTGTGCCTTCACGCTGCGGTCCATCTCACCCCAAACCATCTCGATTGGGTTCAGGTCTGGTGACTGTGGAGGCCAGGTCATCTGACGTAGCACCCAATCACTCTCCTTCTTTGTCAAATAGCCCTTACACAGCCTGGAGGTGTGTTTGGGGTCATTGTCCTGTTGAAAAATAAATGGTGGTCCAACTAAACGCAAACCGGATAAAATAGCATGCCGCTTCAAGATGCTCTGGTAGCCATGCTGGTTCAGTATGCCTTCAATTTTGAATAAATCCCCAACAGTGTCACCAGCAAAGCACCCCCACACCATCACACCTCCTCCTCCATGCTTCACGGTGGGAACCAGGCATGTAGAGTCCATCCTTTCACCTTTTCTGCGTCACACAAAGACACGGTCGCTGGAACAAAAGATCTCAAATTTGGACTCATCAGACCAAAGCACAGATTTCGACTGGTCTAATGTCCATTCCTTGTGTTCTTTAGCCCAAACAAGTCTCTTCTGCTTGTTGCCTGTCCTTAGCAGTGGTTTCCTAGCAGCTATTTTACCATGAAGGCCTGCTGCACAAAGTCTCCTCTTAGCACTTGTTGTAGAGATGTGTCTGCTGCTAGAACTTTGTGTGGCATTGACCTGGTTTCTAATCTGAGCTGCTGTTAACCTGCTATTTCTGAGGCTGGTGACTCGGATGAACTTATCCTCCGCAGCAGAGGTCACTCTTAATCTTCCTTTCCTGGGGCAGTCCTCATGTGAGCCAGTTTCTTTGTAGCGCTTGGTGGTTTTTGCCACTGCACTTGGGGACACTTTCAAAGTTTTCCCAATTTTTCGGACTGACTGACCTTCATTTCTTAAAGTAATGATGGCCGCTCGTTTTTCTTTACTTAGAATTTGTTTTATGGCAAGAAAAAGCAGCTAACAGTCTATTCATTAGGACTATCAGCTGTGTATCCACCAGACTTCTGCACAACACAACTGATGGTCCCAATCCCATTTATAAGGCAAGAAATCCCACTTATTAAACCTGGCAGGGAACACCTGTGAAGTGAAAACCATTTCCGGTGACTACCTCTTGAAGCTCATCAACAGAATGCCAAGAGTGTGCAAAGCAGTAATCAAAGCGAAAGGTGGCTACTTTGAAAAACCTAGAATATAAGACATATTTTTAGTTGTTTCACACATTTTTGTTAATTATATAATTCCACATGTGTTAATTCATAGTTTTGATGCCTTCAGAGTGAATCTACAATTTTCATAGTCATGAAAATAAAGAAAACTCTTTGAATGAGAAGGTGTGTCCAAACTTTTGGTCTGTACTGTACATTGGTTGATCCGGACCATTCTTTGTTTGGCTTTACATGGCGTGCCAGGACAGTGCCAATCCATGGTGAGCCGGTCACTATATAAGTCCAGTGACTATACCAAGGAACGTCTGACATGGGTTACACATATTCAACGGAAAATAATACAGAGACTCCAAAATAGAAACATTTTTTACAAGTTTGGTTTATTGTTGTCCAGTAATATGTTATTTCTAGACAGAATACAACAAACAAATCTACAGCAATAAAACCTTAGGTCTTAGCATGTAAAACCTCGTCAAGGGCAGATGCCACTTAAATAAGCTTTCAGCAAGACAAATACAGTAAAAATGGCATAAAAGTGTGTCATCACAAGTCAAACTAAACCACAATGAGTAATCAATATGACTTCATATATGTTAAGGGCTTGGTCACACGTTGCATTTTTTTATGATGTTTTTCACATGGAAAAACGCAGCGTTTTACACCAACAGCAATTGAATGAGAATCTCACTCACACTCGTTTTGACCTGTTGTGTATAACATAGCATGTCAGTTGTTTCAGTGACTTCACCCATTGTCATCTAAATGAGGAAAACGTTGTGTGACATCCCTTTAAGGCTCAATTTACACCAACATTGCAAGTGTCGGTCAGAGGGCCTTCTTATCTTAATACATTGGCCCAGATTCATCATTGTTGTGGTTTCTCCAATTTTCTGGATTCTGATTTGTTCTTTTTTCGTTACTTTAGTATTTACACCTTCTTCTCTCTATATTGGACGACGCTATAAAGTGAACCTGTCACCAGTTTTGGCCGATATAAGATGCAGCCATCAACTTTCAGGCCTTATATACAGCATTCTGGTGAGTTTAATAAACTTATTTTTCAGTTCTTCCCGGTCAGGTTCGGGGTTTATATACAGTGTTATAGAATGCTGTAGATAAGCCCTGAAAGATGATGGCCGCATCTTATATTGTCCAAACCTGCTGACAGGTGCACTTTAACTTGTCCAGATTTGGTTTTCCTTACCAATTCATGAAATGTGACTTAATAAATGGTGCATTTTTTGCAGTCTCTGACTCCAGTCCCGGCCTGGAGTCAGATTTATGTTGCAGTTTTAAATTTGGAGAGTAATTAGACAAATGACTGTTCATAGGAACAGTGACTTTTGGTGCTAAAGAGTCGCAAGGCCTGATTAAGGAGAACTTTTTTTCCCCTCTATTCATGAATTACATGCAGCATTTGGTGTAAAACATCATTGAATATCACAAGACAAGAAAAAGCGATTTTAATAAAAGCATAATAAAAGTAGATAGATCTGGCGTCTGACGGAGATAGAACACTGTTAAATATGTGGCCTGAATTTTTTAGGCCCACCAAAATTGTGTCAATAAGTAGGCTATGACACTAAAATAAATTGTTGGAGTACTAAAATTGTAAAATATTTAGCGCAATGATACGCGATGCGTGTACAAAACACAGTGATAAATATAAGAACTGTAACTAAATATTTTTTGGCCAGCTAGAGATTTTTTGGTCAGCAAAACGGTGTCCAAAAATATTGTAAGACACTCCAAAAAATACTACAGTACCAAAAAAAAAGAAACCACTGGAGCCATAGGCGGAGGAGGACATGACTTGGGGATGGGTGGACCTTTACTCCTGCAGCTTTTTTGGTATAGTGGTGTAGATTTTAAGCACGAGGGATGTTGCTTTCAGAGGAAGAAGCCCAGTATGTCTGTGCCTGGGGGGTCACTGTGAGGAGGGTGGGATTATATAGAACAGGAAATCTGTGTCTCTCCCTCTTTCTTGCACAGTATGAACAGGAGGAAGCATGTCTGCAGTTTCAGGGAGTATAATACTGGGGTTATCACCTCACATTACAGATGATAGGAGCACATTCACCTCAGACATCATGTACTAGTGTAGTATCAGCTCCTACATTATGTATGGAATCAATATTACCTCAGCGATTCATGTAGCTGCCATGTCCCTCGTGTGCATGCTACATTTTCCTCACAGACTTGGAGCTTCCGTGTGACCTCCCTGCAGACGTGTTTCATATACTACTCTGCATTCACCTCAGACATTATGTAGTGTGTACTAGGGTAGTATCAGCTCCTACATCATATCTGGGATCAAGATTACCTCAGAAATTCATGTAGCTGCCATGTTCCCTCACTTATTGCAGAGGCAGCTTTTGTGTGACCTCCCAGCAGACGTTTCTGATATACCACATTACTGCTGTATTATACAGAGTCTTCATGAGTTCTGGGTTTATGTATGATAGGACAGGCCAGGGACACATACAGTGTCTGCCATTACTATGGTGGAGCTGGGCAGCCACATGTATTAGAGACACTGGTGAGAGGAGCAGTCGGGGATGGTATATGTATGATGATGAGAGGCTGCACTTCATGTCAGTGCACTGTATACTGACCCTGCTGTGTGCGGATTATCCCCCTTCCCAGTTACTGTATGGAGTCTGATGATCTGTATGTGACCTCATCTCTGTTACACACTGTGAGGCTGGGTGTGCAGATCCAGTGTAACCAGGTTACTCACTATATGTGGTATATGTGTAAAGGCTCTATTCCTGTGCTGTATATTTAACCTGTACCACAGGTCTGTATACATGATATCACTCCTCACTCTGCTATATACGGATCATGCTGGGTATAGACATCCTGTGTCTCCAGGTTATTTTTCAGGCTGTACATATAATCTGGACATGACTTCCAGCTTAGTGCTTGATTTCTGTAGCTATTGCTGCCTTTAGTCCTCCCCCTCGTATATTGCATGATCAGAGTATACCTACCAAGAGCTTATTTTATATTACCTAAGATGGTGGATAGCACAGGCCTGAATGGATTATGTTTTATCATGTGTAAAATAAATAATCGGGGAGTAACTCAGCACATTTGAGTGTGCACTAATAACTCAGCACATGGCGGGCAGTGAGTGGGCACTAATAACTCAGCACATGGCGGGCAGTGAGTGGGCACTCCTAGTGTGAGGCTGCACACTGCTCTGGAGGACACATCATGGGCCCAGTTTTCAGCCCTGTCTCTCGTCTATTGTAATTGTATGTAGTAGAGTGACTGGGATACAGAACTTGCAGTTTTCTGCTCACACACCTATGGCTGCAGGCAGCTTATATTAGACCTACATATTTCTTACCATTTATGGGCAGCTGGTGATTAGAGTCTGTCTGTAACTGCTGTAGAGGAGCAGGCGGCTTCTAATTTATTGTTGCAGCATATAACACAGCATCTCTGTCTATGTCTGGACCTTACGATGGGATATTTTCCATTATTAACCTGTTGTATACCTTGGTTGTAAACCTGCATGGTTTTCACCCTCACTTATCCCATATCTTGTGCGGTTGGAGGGGTCCTTGAAGTTGGTTAAATATGGTCTGGGGGATCCATTGGGATATGGTTTCCTCCTTTTGGAATTCAATATGGTTCTGGATCTGGTGAAAGGTGGAGGGGAGTTTCGGCAAGGATTTGTCGGATCCCCAGGAAATTCGAGTGAACATTGGAACCCTTGTGGTTATGGTGCTCCCGAGCTGGTGGGGTAATGGCTGGGAGTAATTGTTGGTACATTTTATGTTTGTTTGGTAATCACGAGATTTTTGGGAGCTTCAAGGACTCCTACCAGCGTGTTACTATTTATGCTTTGATGTTTTATGGTATGTTTGTTTTAATAAAGGTGTGAATAATAATTATATAAAAAAAAAAAAGGGATCAGTGTATACCCACCAGGTGCTTATTTTATATTACTTAAGATGGCGGATAGCACAGGCCTGAGTGGATTACCTGGAGCCTGGTGGTTGGGGGGGTCCTTGAAGTTGGTTAGAAATAGGTCTGGGGGATACATTGGGATATGGATTCCTCTTTTTGGAAGTTAATATGGTTTGGACCTAGTGAAAGGTGGAGGGGAGTTTCGGCAAGAGTTTGTCGGATCCCCAGGAAATTCAAGTGAACATTGGAACCCTTGTGGCTATGGTGCTCCCGATCTAGTGGGGTAACGGCTGGGAGTAATTGTTGGTACATTTTATGTTTGGTAATCACCAGATTTGGGAACTTCAAGGACTCCCCCCAGCGTGTTAATGTTATTTATGCTTTGATGTTTATTTTATGTTTATTTTAATAAGAACATGAATTTAAAATTAAAAAAAACCCAGTTATTTGTTTTCCTTTTAGTGGGTCCTTGGAAGTTATTTATAAATTGGTCAGTAGGGGTAACCATATTAAGTATGGGCCTCTGGGGTGGGGTTCTTGCAGTTGACGCTGAATCAGCGAAAAGGAATTGGAAGTTAAAATTCTGGATCTGGCTTTTGGTTACGGCTCTGGACGGGTAACTCTGGACGGGGTGTTACCCGGGAGCTTTTGGTGGTTGGACTTCCCAGAATGGAATGTTTGGTGCCCTCGAGCTGGTGGTTTACGGCTGAGGGTAACGTGGATTTTTAAGTTCTTGTGTTTTTGCCAAATATTTAGCCAGAATTGTTGGGGCTCCAAGAACCTTCCCCTCATGTTGTATAAGATTGTGTATTTAATACTTATTGTAAATGTTTATGTTATTTGTTAATAAACTGGCCGCTGACCCCCACTGGGTTTGGAAGGGTAACCATTTCAGGTATAGCACCCTGGTTTTGAGGGGTAATCATCTCAGGTATTGCCCCCTGGTGTGGAGGGTAACCATCTCGTGTATGGCCCCTGGTGTGGAGGGGGTAACCATTTCGGGTATGGCCCCCTGGTATGGAGGGGTGACCATCACGGTATGGCCCCCTGGTCTCCAGAAGCATTTATATTTATAGGACCATTTTAGGGTAAAGTCCCTGGGGTCATGGCAATCATATTTTGCATGCCTACAGAAGAAATTGGCTCCTCTGAGCCAGGAACAGCAGCTGGAGGGGAGAAGAGAACAAGGTTGTCGTCTGGACAATGCAGTTATCTAGTGCATGAAACTGAAGAGCAATGTACCTAATCTGTGTGCCCTTGAGTCAGTGGGAGTGACTAAGGGTAAAGTAATCAAGTGCATTAACACAAAGGGCAATATGCCTATTCCCAATGCCTTTGACCCAGTTGGAGAGGTAAATGTTATCAAGCGCATGAAAAACAATTAACAATGGCGTGGTAGAGTTATTAATAATGCCTTTGTAGACTTTTTCTGCTTTAGGTTTATTTAAATTACTACTTCCAGATATTCTGAACGTTATTTTATGGTCGGTTATAATGTTGTTATATTGTGTATAGTTTTTAATTACTCCCTATTTATAATATCTTTCTATTGATATGATCATCACTTTTCGGGTAGTGGTAGTAAGTGGGTTTAAGAAATTTTACTGCACAGCTACTGTAAATAATGGTGGTTTCTAGAACTAAAATCTGTGATTTGGTGAATTATTAGAGCTGGCTACAATACGTGCGGTATAATAGTTTTTTGAGGCATGACAGATGTCATTATACAGGTATTCAGATTGTGGCTACAACCTTAATTATGGTTTACTTTCCACATTCCCCATTATGGGATCCTCCTTGCAGGATGTTTAGCAACTGCTATTTTGCTGTAGTTACCGTATTATCGATCATAACTTGGTAGCATGGCATTGATAAAATTAATCTGTCGGAGCTCTGGAATTTTAATTTTATTACTTGTGTGCACAGACTTTCCATAGCATGTAGAAATGGTAGATGGCTTTGTTAGGCATGGTTGATGGGGGTCGAGTCCATTTAAGGTGTCAAATGGCCTCTCTGGTGGCGGTTTAGGAGTCAGGTGGAAGTTGCAGGCAAGTTAAGGTGGACTCATTTTAACTAATAGAGGATGTAAAACCTCATGGTGGTGAACAGGCTTGGCTTTGGTGGCCAGCCTCAAGGACGTTGTAATGGTAACGTCAATCAGGGGCAGGCACAGTGGTTAAGCACAGGAGTGAGGATAATAGGGTCATTAGTGCCCTGAAAGTTTACTGGCTCTGCTTGAATGGCAAGCCAGTGCGTGCCGCCCCTTTATGGCCGTCTGTTCTGGTTCTGTATGTCAGACAGCTGGGGATATCACAGTACTTGTGAATCCCAATGTACTAGCACTTCACCTGACTCCTACTGTGATTGTTTTAATCCTGTGATTTAAATAAAGCTGTGGCCATTTTGACAACCAAAATAATGTGTTGTGTATTTATTCTAGTGCCTTGGTTTACTGTAGTTATGGTGGTTTTAAGATGGAGTGGGGGTCCGTCCCATATCCTTAAGTCAGGTCAGAATTTTCTGCGCACTCAGATCTGATGCCTGGGACAAAAAAAGCCGTTTTAAATTGCTAGCTTTTCACACTGTTGTATTAAAATGACCTGGCTGTAGTCTGCAGGGTGACCAAGCAAATAAATGTAGAAAAAAAAGGGGCTCTGGATTACTTTGTAATTAAATTAGCAGGTTCAGATGCAAAAATTTTTAATCCTAGCCACGGATACTCGCAGCTAGGTGTATATATATATATATAACTAGCTGAAGAGCCCGGCGCTGTCCGGGCATAGTAACTAACTGTGGTTAGTTATAGCAAATTATAATTATTCTCCATCCCATAGTCCCATGCCCATATACCCTTCATACATATCCACCATCCCATAGTTGAGTGCCCATATACCCATCATACATATCCTCCATCCCATAGTCCCGTGCCCATATACCCATCATACATATCCTCCATCCCATAGTTGAGTGCCCATATACCCATCATACATATCCTCCATCCCATAGTCGAGTGCCCATATACCCGTCATACATATCCTCCATCCCATAGGCCCGTGCCCATATACCCATCATACATATCCTCCATCCCATAGCCGAGTGCCCATATACCCATCACACATCCTTCATCTCATAGTCCAATGCCCATATACCCATTATACATATCCTCCATCCCATAGTCCCATGCCCATATACCCATCATACATAGCCTCCATCCCATAGTCCCATGCCCATATACCCATCATACATATCCACCATCCCATAGTTGAGTGCCCATATACCCATCATACATATCCTCCATCCCATAGTCGAGTGCCCATATACCCGTCATACATATCCTCCATCCCATAGGCCCGTGCCCATATACCCATCATACATATCCTCCATCCCATAGTCCCGTGCCCATATACCCATCATACATATCCTCCATCCCATAGTCGAGTGCCCATATACCCATCACACATCCTTCATCTCATAGTCCAATGCCCATATGCCCATTATACATGTCCTCCATCCCATAGTCCCGTGCCCATATACCCATCACACATCCTCCATCCCATAGTCCCGTGCCCATATACCCATCATACATATCCTCCATCCCATAGTCCCGTGCCCATATACCCATCACACATCCTCCTTTCCATAGTCAACCATTATGACATCATAATGAGCGGTGGCAGGGCTTGCAACCTTTGATGACATCAGCGTCGCCATGGCAACCATTGTGACATCATAATGAGGGGCGGGGCTTGATACGCACACACTCCTTCCCCAGTATGCAAATAGGGGCATTATGACATCATAATGAGGGGCGGGGTTTGACGCGCACACACTTTTTCCCCAGTATGTAGACGGGGGCAAAATTGTTTGGTGAATTGGAACGCGCGGGGTTAAAATTTCGCCTCCCAACATAGCTTAGGACGCTCTCGGGGTCCAGACAGTGACTGTGCCAAATTTTGTGGCTGTAGCTGCGACGGTGCAGATGTCTATCCCGGACATACACACATACACACACACACACACACACACACACACATACATACATATACACATACATACACACTTTGAGCTTTATATATTAGATAGGCAGCAGCAGACAGTAATGGACCCTTTTGATGTATGCAGTGAGATCTATATACTCACATACAGTGCCTGCATGCCTTGCACTAATGTGGATATGCACACATAGACTCCCCTGCCTACCTAGCACTGCAACCTATCTATATACCCCCTAATTATCCCTAAAAAGGACTGTTGGTTTAGCTAGATTTGTGGATTGAACAATGGTAGACCCACACTAACTAATAAAAGCACAAATAACCCCACTGAGTACATTGAGTCATGGCTGAAAAATACTGTAGGAGGGGATGGTCTCACTAAAATGTTTTCCGTTGAAAGAGCACATCGTGTGCCCACTAGACCCCTGCCCCCAGGATCAGCCCCAAGAGTCATCTTGGCCAAAGTTCTGAATTATCGGGACCGGGATACTCTGCTTAGGAAAGCCAGGACCTGTGCGGAACTTACCATAGATGGCAATCGCATCTCCATCTACCCAGACTATTCTGCAGCGGTTCAAAAGCTCCGGATGACGTTTGGAGAAGTTAAAAGACGACTACGAGACATGGATGTGTGCTATTCAGGACCGAGATTTCAGTTATAACGTGTCAAATGTTTGGTATTGCAACATATCATGGGGGGTAGAATTAAAATTCTAAGCTGGAACGTTAGGGGTCTCGCTAACGTCACAAAACGGGCCGCAATTTTACAATATCTGCTGAAGCTGAGGCCCTCAGTGATTTGCCTCCAAGAAACACATCTGGTAAAAGACAAAGTAGCTATGTTACAAAAAAGGTGGGTGAGGAAGGCTTATCACTCGACGTACTCAGCCTATGCTAGGGGAGTGTCGGTGTTGATCCACACTTCTACTCCATATGAAGAAGTGGAGGCTATAATAGACAAGGATGGGCAATACGTGTTTATTGTATGTAGGATATTGAATAGATTATTATGTATTGTGTCTTTGTATATCCCTCCACCATTTTCTGGAAAAAAGATACAGGAAATTCTGGACTTATCCGGGAAATGGACTGGGGTCCCGTTGCTTGTAATAGGTGATGTGAATAATATTGCAAATGATCATTGGGATAAGGGTAAACATGCGGGGAGCAGAGAGGGAGGGAATGTGACACCTTTTGGAAACTACATGAGGGAAATTGGTTGGATAGACTTGTGGAGAGTTCAGAATATGGAGAGCTACACTTACTCGTGCTACTCGGCGACGTATGGATCCCTGTCTCGCATTGATGTGGCTTTGGGAAATGAGGGGATGGATAACTTGGTTCAGGAAGTGGAATATTTGCCCAGAGTCCTATCGGATCATTGTCCACTGGTGATATCTCTACAATTGGGAGAACGGGGGAGGTTGACAGGTATGGGATGGAAAATTCATCCCTTTTGGTTACGGTTGCTGGATATGGGAAAGATAGGAGAGGAACTGGGAGAATTCTTTAGGATAAACGAAGGTAGTGCAGAGGGTCATGTAGTCTGGGATACTATGAAGGCGTTTTTGAGAGGGATTTTATTCAGAGAAGTGTCTCGATATAAGACTAGGTCTCAAAATCTAGACAAAGCAGTGATGGAGGAATTAAGGGCGGCTGAGGAAGCATTGGGTGCGCAGTGTACTAAAGCTACGCAGACCCGCATGAGAGTGGCCCAGTCGGAAGTTAATAAACTTCACATCCGTAAGGCGGAGAGACGGCGGGCATTTCAGAACGAGGTATTCTATGCGGAGGGTGAAAAAGTGGGGCACCTGCTCTCAGTGATAGCTTCGGCACAACAGGAATCCTCACATGTATATGCAATTAAAACTAAGGAAGGTAATGTGGTTACACAGGGGGATCAAATTTTGGATGTATTTAAACAATTTTATAGTGAGCTATACTCCTCAATGATACATAAAGGTCAAGAGGAGATGGACAGGTATCTGAGGGCGATTAAGCTTCCTAGATTAGGGGAGGAAGACAGAGAATGGATGGATAGGCCGCTTGCAGCGGAGGAGTTGAGGGTGGCACTGGCGGACATGGTGGGAAATAAGGCCCCGGGGGCGGATGGCATTCCGGCAAAGGTGTATAAAATTTTTAGTGAAGAAGTAATAACTAAATTGGAGAAGGTATTTAATGAGTCTTTGGAGAGGGGAATGTTACCTACATCTATGAGAGAGGCCATTGTTGTGGTCATTCCTAAAGCTGATAAGGACCCATTGAATCCGGAGTCCTACAGACCAATTTCACTCCTTACGGCAGATGTAAAGATTCTGGCGAAGGCCTTGGCCAACAGACTGACCCACGTGATTGATAAAGTAATCCACCCAGATCAATCGGGATTTATGCCCAATAAATGTACAGCAATCAATTTAAGGAGGCTATATTTAAATATGCAAATTCCAGACGAAAATGCTGGAAAGAGAGTAGTAGTGTCTTTGGATGCCCATAAGGCCTTTGATTGTGTAGAATGGAAGTACTTGTGGTCGGTTTTGATGGGCCTTGGGTTCGGGCCCAAGTTTATATCTTGGGTGGGGTTGCTATACTCCTCTCCAACGGCAAAAATTAGAGTGAATAATGAATTATCTGATAGTTTCTCATTACATAGGGGTACGAGGCAGGGATGCCCGTTGTCTCCGTTGCTGTTTGCCCTCGCCGTGGAGCCTCTGGCCACTAAAATAAGGGATGCACAAGAGATACAGTAAAAGGATTTGTCTATGGAGTGAAGGCGGAAAGGGTGTCTTTGTATGCCGACGATATTTTTTTATTTTTGGAGGACTCAGGGGAGAATTTGGATATCGTGGTGGCATTAATTAAGGAATTCGGGGAATTTTCCGGACTCAAAATCAATTGGGACAAATCGTGCATAATGCCCATTGATGAGGTAGATAGGGATATGGGGGAGGTGGAAAGGTCAGCAAAATTGAAGGTAGTTTCGGGATTTAAATATTTGGGGATACAAATCGCCCTTCCTTTGACTAGGTTTGAAGAACTTAATCTAGCCCTTTGCTACAAAAAATTTGTTCCAAAATATCGGCATGGAATAAATTACATCTTTCGGTAATTGGAAGGGTGAACCTTTTAAAAATGATTGTGATGCCACAGCTTTTATATGTACTGCATAATTCTCCAATTTGGATCTCGCAGAGTAGGGTCCGCAAAATTAAATCGCTGTTTGGTGAACTAATATGGGGGGGGGGAAAGCCCGCGGTTTAAACAAGAAACTTTGCAGAGGCCAAAGGAGGAAGGAGGTTTGGCGCTTCCCAACCCCTGGGTTTATTTTTTATCAGCACAATGCCAGCATATTGGAGGATGGGGGGTGGAGACGGGACAGGGACAATCGCCTAGTAGTTTGAGATATTTGTTTGGAAAATGGCCTCTGGGAGAGAGTTTGGAAGGGGGGCAGTTTTTAAAATTAGGCTCTCGGTTTCCTACTGTTCTCCTAATTCATAAGGTATGGGAAAAAGTTAAACAGATTAGGGGTGTCACGGGCCTTACCAAATACTCTCCTGTATGGGATAATATAAATTTGCAAGAATTCGAGCAAATGAAAGGATTTGGGCCCTGGAGAGAGGCAGGAATCAGAAGGATGGGACAGCTAATGGGTCAGGGGAGACTTAAGTCATTTGTGGAGCTGCAAACAGAATTCCAGTTACCGCATTCAAATTTATTTCATTATAAAAGAATTCAGCATGCGTATCGGTCGCAATGTCGGAAAAAACTTATTGAGATCCAGTTTGATATCACGCTGGCCTCCATTTTGGAGAACAGCGTGACAAGGGGGGCAATCTCAGAAGTGTATAGAGATTTATTATTCACTTTTCTGGTCAAACATCCCATCAAGTCTAGAGTGAAATGGGAAGCTGAATTGGGAGAGATAAATGACGATAGATGGGAATCTATTTTAGAATATGTGTCTAAGATCTCTATGAGCGAACCTGGGAGGATGTCTCAGCTATACGTAATTCATAGAGCTTACAGAACTCCAGATAGAATGTTCAAGATGGGTTTGAGGTCCGATTCCGAGTGTCCACGATGTTCGCAGGAATGGGCAGACATGCTGCACATGCTGTGGCATTGCCCTAGATTGTCTACATACTGGACAGTTGTATTGAGTCGGATTGAATTGATATATAGGTGTGCAATCCCCAGAGACCCTTTGGTCTGTATATTAGATTATGTGGAAGAATTAGTAGCGGTATCCATGGTCAAACTGGCGATTGCTAGACTGTTGTTCATAGCAAGGAAGTTGATCGCTCGGTTCTGGATCAGAGAAGAGCCTCCGACTAGACGAGACTTTCTTACGCAGGTGGAGCATATAATTTCATTGGAAAAAAGTATTTATACTAAGAAAAATAAACTCGATGTATTTCATAAGATATGGCAGCCATGGGTAGAATGGAGTTAGATTGGTGGGGAGGATGTATTATGATATAGATGATGTTCATAATAAACAATTATACAGTCATATGTTAAAGTTTGGGCACCCCTATTAATGTTAACCTTTTTTCTTTATAACAATTTTGGTATTTGCAGCAGCTATTTCAGTTTCATATATCTAATAACTGATGGACTCAGTTATATTTCTGGATTCAAATGAGGTTTATTGTACTAACAGAAAATGTTCAATCTGCATTTAAACAAAATTTGACAGGTGCAAAAGTATGGGCACCCTTATCATTTTCTTGATTTGAACACTCCTAACTACTTTTTACTGACTTCCTGAAGCACTAAATTGGTTTTGTAACCTCATTGAGCTTTGAACTTCATAGCCAGGTGTATCAAATCATGAGAAAAGGTATTTAAGGCGGCCACTTGCAAGTAGTTCTCCTATTTGATTCTCCTATGAAGAGTGGCATCATGGGCTCCTCAAAACAACTCTCAAATGATCTGAAAACAAAGATTATTCAACATAGCTTTTCAGGGGAAGGGTACAAAAAGTTGTCTCAGAGATTTAACCTGTCAGTTTCCACTGTGAGGAACATAGTAAGGAAATGGAAGAACACAGGTACAGTTCTTGTTAAGCCCAGAAGTGGCAGGCCAAGAAAAATATCAGAAAGGCAGAGAAGAAGAATGGTGAGAACAGTCAAGGACAATCCACAGACCACCTCCAAAGACCTGCAGCATCATCTTGCTGCAGATGGTGTCACTGTGCTTCGGTCAACAATACAGCGCACTTTGCACAAGGAGAAGCTGTATGGGAGAGTGATGCGAGAGAAGCCATTTCTGCAAGCACGCCACAAACAGAGTCGCCTGAGGTATGCAAAAGCACATTTGGACAAGCCAGTTACATTTTGGAGGAAGGTCCTGTGGACTGATGAAACAAAGATTGAGTTGTTTGGTCATACAAAAAGGCGTTATGCATGGAGGCTAAAAAACACAGCATTCCAAGAAAAACACTTGCTACCCACAGTAAAATTTGGTGGAGGTTCCATCATGCTTTGGGGCTGTGTGGCCAATGCCGGCACCGGGAATCTTGTTAAAGTTGAGGGTCGCATGGATTCAACTCAGTATCTGCAGATTCTTGACAATAAGAATTCAGCATGCGTATCGGTCGCAATGTCGGAAAAAACTTATTGAGATCCAGTTTGATATCACGCTGGCCTCCATTTTGGAGAACAGCGTGACAAGGGGGGCAATCTCAGAAGTGTATAGAGATTTATTATTCACTTTTCTGGTCAAACATCCCATCAAGTCTAGAGTGAAATGGGAAGCTGAATTGGAAGAGATAAATGACGATAGATGGGAATCTATTTTAGAATATGTGTCTAAGATCTCTATGAGCGAACCTGGGAGGATGTCTCAGCTATACATAATTCATAGAGCTTACAGAACTCCAGATAGAATGTTCAAGATGGGTTTGAGGTCCGATTCCGAGTGTCCACGATGTTCGCAGGAACGGGCAGACATGCTGCACATGCTGTGGCATTGCCCTAGATTGTCTACATACTGGACAGTTGTATTGAGTCGGATTGAATTGATATATAGGTGTGCAATCCCCAGAGACCCTTTGGTCTGTATATTAGATTATGTGGAAGAATTAGTAGCGGTATCCATGGTCAAACTGGCGATTGCTAGACTGTTGTTCATAGCAAGGAAGTTGATCGCTCGGTTCTGGATCAGAGAAGAGCCTCCGACTAGACGAGACTTTCTTACGCAGGTGGAGCATATAATTTCATTGGAAAAAAGTATTTATACTAAGAAAAATAAACTCGATGTATTTCATAAGATATGGCAGCCATGGGTAGAATGGAGTTAGATTGGTGGGGAGGATGTATTATGATATAGATGATGTTCATAATAAACAATTATACAGTCATATGTTAAAGTTTGGGCACCCCTATTAATGTTAACCTTTTTTCTTTATAACAATTTTGGTATTTGCAGCAGCTATTTCAGTTTCATATATCTAATAACTGATGGACTCAGTTATATTTCTGGATTCAAATGAGGTTTATTGTACTAACAGAAAATGTTCAATCTGCATTTAAACAAAATTTGACAGGTGCAAAAGTATGGGCACCCTTATCATTTTCTTGATTTGAACACTCCTAACTACTTTTTACTGACTTCCTGAAGCACTAAATTGGTTTTGTAACCTCATTGAGCTTTGAACTTCATAGCCAGGTGTATCAAATCATGAGAAAAGGTATTTAAGGCGGCCACTTGCAAGTAGTTCTCCTATTTGATTCTCCTATGAAGAGTGGCATCATGGGCTCCTCAAAACAACTCTCAAATGATCTGAAAACAAAGATTATTCAACATAGCTTTTCAGGGGAAGGGTACAAAAAGTTGTCTCAGAGATTTAACCTGTCAGTTTCCACTGTGAGGAACATAGTAAGGAAATGGAAGAACACAGGTACAGTTCTTGTTAAGCCCAGAAGTGGCAGGCCAAGAAAAATATCAGAAAGGCAGAGAAGAAGAATGGTGAGAACAGTCAAGGACAATCCACAGACCACCTCCAAAGACCTGCAGCATCATCTTGCTGCAGATGGTGTCACTGTGCTTCGGTCAACAATACAGCGCACTTTGCACAAGGAGAAGCTGTATGGGAGAGTGATGCGAGAGAAGCCATTTCTGCAAGCACGCCACAAACAGAGTCGCCTGAGGTATGCAAAAGCACATTTGGACAAGCCAGTTACATTTTGGAGGAAGGTCCTGTGGACTGATGAAACAAAGATTGAGTTGTTTGGTCATACAAAAAGGCGTTATGCATGGAGGCTAAAAAACACAGCATTCCAAGAAAAACACTTGCTACCCACAGTAAAATTTGGTGGAGGTTCCATCATGCTTTGGGGCTGTGTGGCCAATGCCGGCACCGAGAATCTTGTTAAAGTTGAGGGTCGCATGGATTCAACTCAGTATCAGCAGATTCTTGACAATAATGTGCAAGAATCAGTGACGAAGTTGAAGTTACGCAGGGGATGAATATTTCAGCAAGACAATGATCCAAAACACCGCTCCAAATCTACTCAGGCATTCATGCAGAGGAAAAATTACAATGTTCTGGAATGGCCATCCCAGTCCCCAGACCTGAATATCATTGAACATTTGTGGGATGATTTGAAGCGGGCTGTCCATGCTCGCCGACCATCAAACTTAACTGAACTGGAATTGTTTTGTAAACAGGAATGGTCACAAATACCTTCATCCAGGATCCAGGAACTCATTAATAGCTACAGGAAGAGACTAGAGGCTGTTATTTTTGCAAAAGGAGGATCTACGAAATATTAATGTCACTTTTATGTTGAGGTGCCCATACTTTTGCACCGGTCAAATTTTGCTTAAATGCAGATTGCACATTTTCTGTTAGTACAATAAACCTCATTTGAATCCAGAAATATAACTGAGTCCATCAGTTATTAGATATATGAAACTGAAAAAGCTGTTGCAAAAACCAAAATTGTTATAAAGAAAAAAGGTTAACATTAATAGGGGTGCCCAAACTTTAACATATGACTGTATATGGATGTGGGAAAGAGTAGGAATAGAAATGAGGAAGACACGGGGGCGTGGCCTGGATCTCACACAGGGAGGACGTGTTTTATGGCAGCTCCCGCTCCTAGCCACAAAATTGCCTTATTTGGCCCAGATAAAAGCGGCATAAAAGCGACAAAAAAGATTTTTAGAGTGCCCCGGGCTTGGGGAAGAAGATGAGGGGTGGTGTGTAGACGCGGCACCGGAGCGCTGAGCGGCCTCGTGGAGAGTGCTGCGGCGCTGGAGGAAGACGGGCGCCATCTTTATATATCCCCCTGAGTACAAGACCCGGAGATCCGGACCGCAGGAGGCCCTTGGTGGAGGTGTGAGACCGCAGAGCAGGGAGCGGTCTCGCCTGTTGGAGCACAAGGCGGTGAGAGGAAACCCCCGGTGTGCTGTCTGTGTGGCCTGCGGGGATTGCTGTCGCTGCATGAGCTGCATGAGGGGGAGGAGGGTGCTGGCTCTGGGCCAGACAGGTTGTTGACGGCCCCCGGCGTTGCTGAGACTTTCTGCAAGGCCTGAGCGGGGGATATCGCTCCCCCCACATAGAAGTGCTGCTGTCTGCTGATATAAACGCAGCAGTGGAGAGTTGGCGCTACCCTGTCTCTGCCAGCTCCAGCGGATCCCCGCGGATGTTTCCAATTTTTAACCCCTCACCCTCCAAGTTACATGGGGTTATTTTTATATAGCAAAATGCTGTACTAGACTTTTCTTGACGCACGGGTGGTAAATTTTAGGCACGCTTCAATTGAGCAAAATGGTCAAAACTAATAAAGAGCGTGCAAAACCGCTGACTGCGGAGGCGCATCGAAGCAAACAAGGTGAAATGGATACATTTTTGAAAAACAAATCTGCTACGTCTAAGCCTAATGCTAAAAGGCTCCCTGTAGAAGTTGTGGAGGAGGAGCATGCCGAGGACTCAGATTCCAGTGACGATGCTTCTGGCAGCGATGTCACTCAATCAGACTCTGGGAAACTTTCTAGATCGTTTTTTAAAAAATTATTAGCACAGGCTATGAAACCATTGGTTAATGAAATATCTGGTATGAGAGCGGACTTGTTACACATTGGTAATAGAGTGGCGTCTTTGGAGTCCTCTCAGTCCTCTATCATTAGCCACTCCAATGCTATGAGAGAACATCTAGATTATCACAGAATACAGCTTAACAACTCTTTTCTGGCCCTTGAGGATCAGGAAAATCGGAGTCGCAGAAAGAACATACGGATAAAAGGCTTGCCTGAAAGTGTTTCCACAGAGATATTGGAAAAAGCTACTAAGGAGATCTTTGCCCTCTTAATTCCACAAGAAACATGTGACCGAATTGTAATAGAAAGGGTGCATAGATCTCTTAGACCAAAGCCGAAACCAACGGAACCTCCGAGGGATGTGATTTGCGGCCTACTGAGCTATTTGGATACCAATGCTATTTTGTCCGCTTCAAGAGACATTAAAAATCTTTCTTATGAGGGATCTGCTATTCATCTTTATCAGGATGTTGCGCCGTCGACCCTTGCAAAAAGAAGAGTCCTAAGGCCCCTCCTGGAGGTGTTACGCTCGCGTAAAATCTTATATAAATGGCTGTTTCCGTTTGGTATATCTATACAAGGAGATGGTAGGCAAATAATGGTTCGGACCCCTGAAGATTTACCCAAAATATGGGACGCTTTTGGCATTGCCCCTATGGACATTCCTTCCTGGCTTCCTCTAGACATGGATCATCGTACGCCTCCCCCTGTTCATGCTTTTACTGGAGGACAGGGGGACTGGGTCTTGGGAAAGAGACGCTCGACTCCCAAAAGAGGGAAATCTGGAACGGAAAAGGAGATACCCCCCTGAACTTTCTTGTGCTTCTCCCGGTTGTATTTGTTTTTTCCACACTGGAGCCGGACCCCTCGGCCCGTTCGGACATGCTTTATCCTATTTTAGCTTGCTAAGTTTGACATTTATTCAGGTGTTGATATCATTCAATTGCCGTATAAGTTAACATATGCCACTCGTGTGTCAGAAATGTTTTTTCCTGTTCTGTTATGGGAGGTATTTTTGACCCCCTGCCTCTGCCACAGACAGGTAGTTGGTTCTTGTTGTATTTCTCATGTTTTATCTTAATAATTTTTAGGTTTTTTGTTATTTTTCTTATCTCTTTGTTTTTTTCTTTTAATTTCTGTGGTTTGATGACGGAGGAATCCTTTTTATTACCTTCTTTAACAAATTATGGGTGATAAGGTGAACTTAGCCACTATAACTGTGGCCTCGTATAATGTAAAGGGCTTACGCTCTCCGAATAAGAGAAGCCAAGTGATGAATCTTTTGCACTCAAAGAAATCTAGTATAGTTTTCCTGCAGGAGACACATTTTAAAAAAGGGAGAGTCCGAGATATGTCTAGATCTCGCTACCCGACCTGGTATCACAGTACGGGCGGTTCAGCGTCGGGTGGAGTGAGTATTGCTATAAAGAAAAATGTTCCTTTTATTTTGAGCGATTGTTTATCTGATTCAGAAGGCAGGTACATTATAATTAAGGGCTTTTTGGCTAACACTAAGATTACCTTGTGTAACTTATATGCCCCAAATAGGAACCAGATAGGTTGGCTGTGTAAAACATTGAATGTTCTGGAACTTTTTACTGAGGGTCTGTTGTTGGTGGGAGGGGATTTTAATGTATCTTTGAACCCAGCCTTAGATACTTCAACGGGCAGATCGGCTCTTTCTCAGAGGGCGCTGAGACGATTACACCTTTCATTACAAAAATTGCATCTGATAGACCCTTGGAGAACGCTTTTTCCTTCGGGCAGAGATTACACTTTTTATTCCCATCCGAATAATAGCTATCACAGAATTGATTACCTACTGGTACAAACAGCTAATCTCCAATTAGTTAGAAAAGCTAATATAGATATCATTTCTCTCTCAGATCACGCTCCCATTTTTCTTGACATAGAGATAAAAACTCTACCACGGCCGGCTGGGTCGTGGTCACTGAATGAAACTCTTTTGGACTCGGATTCTCACATTGAAAAACTGACAAGTACTCTTGACTTCTTTTTTCAGAATAATTTGCACTCAGGCCCGCCCTTGCCTATGGTGTGGGAATCTCATAAAGCAGTAATGAGAGGGGAATTTATAGCCCTAGGCTCATATTTGAAAAAGGAGCGATCAAAAAAGGTTGTGTCTATTCTACATCAAATCAGTTCCTTCGAGAGGTTACATAAGAGATCTCAGGTAAATAAAATATTGTCAGAACTGACAGATCTGAGAACCTCATTAAAAAACCTTTTAAACATTAAATCAGCAAAAATTTATATGAGAAGTAGACAGAAGTTTTATCTCCATGGCAATAAGAGTAGTAAGCTTATGACATCCCTACTTAAGAAACAAAAGGAAAAGACGTTTATTAGACAACTTAGAGCTTTAGATGGCTCTTCAATTCTCGGGACTGCAGATATTGCCAGGGAGTTTAAAGACTTTTATGAAAATTTATACAATTTAAATACACCTGATAGCATGCAGGAGCCAGTCACAGCCTTAGCAAAAATGAAAGAATTTTTGACCTCGTTACATCTCCCTAAAATAACTCTTGAAGGTCAGTCCTTATTGACTGCCCCAGTTACCCCTACAGAGATTTTAGACATTCTTTCTACTATTCCGAACGGAAAGGCACCGGGCCCAGATGGTCTTCCCATTATCTATTATAAAAAGTTTATAAAACCACTGTTACCTCACCTAGTGTCTTTGTTTAATTCCTATTTAGCAGGCCAGCTCCCCCCTAGACAATCCTTGGAGGCATACATCACAGTCCTCCCTAAGGAGGGTAAAGATCCCAATCTGTGCACTAGCTACAGACCAATATCACTGCTTAATGCAGATATCAAGATGTGGGCTAAAATATTAGCGGGCAGATTAAGCAATTTCTTACCTAAGCTAATTTATGCAGACCAAGTAGGCTTTGTAAGAGGCAGGGAGGGGAAGGATAATTCTACTAAAGTCATTCAGTCTATAATGTTTGCTAAGACTCGGGGTATGCCCTTGATGCTCTTGTCGACGGATGCTGAGAAGGCTTTCGATAGAGTGAGCTGGAGGTTTATGGAACAAGTAATGATTAAGTTTGGCTTCCCTCCTCAATATATAACAGCAGTCCTCTCGCTTTATTCACAACCGACGGCCAAGGTCAGAGTCAACGGCACCCTGTCAGATAGTTTTGGGATTAGCAACGGGACTAGACAGGGTTGCCCCTTGTCGCCTTCTTTGTTCATTTTAGTTATAGAAACTTTGATACAAAGCATCAGACAAGATCAACGTATAGAGGGGTTGACGGTGGGTCAGAGGTCACTTAAGACTCTAGCTTTCGCAGACGATTTGCTTTTCCTTATCTCCAATCCATCCCAGGCCTTTCCAATTATTCTTCAAGCCTTTCATCATTTTGGTCTCCTTTCTAATTTCAAAATCAATTTGTCAAAATCTGAAGTGTTAAACATTGGTCTCCCTCACTCTCAGACCTCCACCATTCGTACGCAGATTCCATTCTCTTGGGCCACTAATTCTATTAGATATTTGGGAATAATGATAACTAGAGACCCCACTAACCTATTCCATGACAATTACACTCCTTTAATTCAAAAGGTCAAAAACCTGATGCAGAAGTATAGCTTACCCACTTTATCCTGGATGGGTCGTATTAATGTGTTTAAGGCATATATAATGCCCATTATACTATATACCATGAACATGGTTCCGATTCGGATTCCCCTGACATTTTTTGGAACATTAAAATCCCTTATTGGAAAATTTATATGGAAAAATAAAAGGGCTAGGTTACCTTATAAGTTTCTTTCTCGTCCTCTCTCTTTTGGAGGGTTAGGGGTTCCAGACCTTCTTTTATATTATAAGGCTATCCATCTCAGTAGATGGTTAAAGGTGGTGTCCTGTGCTGAAAGGGAGGAGGGGGATAGTGTTGACTGGGCTTTACTGGGCCCGAGAGGTTTGCCGTATCTCTGGACTAGGGCTAAGCCGCCGGCCTCTCTTAGGTTGGATGATGTAACTACAACTACGTTGCGTATTAAAAGATTGGTAATGGGAGAGTTCCCGGAAGATACTTTCCCCTCCACATTGACACCGATTGGCTCAATTCCCTATTTGTTAGAGCAAGACTTTCAGGATCCATACAATTTATGGTCCAACCTCCCTAGAGAAACGTTAAATAGTTTTTATAGTAATAACACTTTGCGGGAGGGATCTTGGCCACAGGGGGCATCGGTCCAACCAACAAATTTTCTCCAGAAACAACACATCAAACGCATACTTTTACAGTTTGGAAGGAGATTCCCGTCTAAATCTAATTGGTCCTGGCTAGATATTATGATTAAACTTCCATCCCCACGGCAGAAAATTATATCCCGCATTTACTCACATCTCATCTCTCCGAATGTACATTCTAAACCCTCATTTATACACTCGTGGGAAATTGAACTTAATATCACGTTTACAGAAGATCAAATATCTAAAATGCTGTCAAATGCTAGGGGTTTTTCTAGATGTGTACTTTTGCAGGAGAATTCTTATAAAATATTAACTAGGTGGCATTTAACTCCAGCTAAGTTGTTCCAGTTAGGCCTCGTGGATAATGATGATTGCTGGCGATGCCTCAATCCTAGAGGACATCATACGCATATATTCTGGGAATGTCCTAGATTGCGAATTTTTTGGGAGGGAGTTGAGTTAGTTCTCAAAAAATTAGGATTAATAAAGGTGGATCTTGGAGCCACGGAAGCTCTCCTTTCATGCCCGTCAAAAGATTTTTTACCAAAAAAACATGGGCTTCTTCCACTGATGTTGAGTGCGGCGAGACAGTTGATAGCTACCCATTGGAAGGATGTAGCTCCTCCCACGTTGGGAGAATGGTATACGAAAATAAATCAGATTTATCGTTTAGAGGAGCTGTCTAGCTGGGAAATTTATAATCATAAAGCTTTCGTGTCGACTTGGGCCCCTTGGAATAGGTACTTAGAAGACAATCCTCTTTAGGAACATTCTGGAGTTTTTTGTTTTGTTAGGCTCTACTGAATTGGGTGGCTTCTGCTTTGGGGCTCCTGGCCTTACTACCCCATATTAGATAGCTCAATTGTAATACATGGAGAAGCGTTATTTTTTGAAGTGCACCCATGCAATGATTGTGCTCATGTTGTCAACCACATGTTGTTATTGTTAATGTTGTTGATATTGTATATGAATATGTTCCCTTTTCCCCTTCCCTTTCTTTTTTCCTTTCCTCCCCTACCTATTTTTTCCTTATTTTCTCCTCCCTTCCCGCCCTAAACCAGACACTATTTAATATGTCGCCAACTGTACCTGAGAATTGGTGTTGTGTTTAATGGTGATGTTCAAAAACTTAAAAAATTCTAAAATAAAGAATTTACAAAAAAAAGAAATGAGGAAGACACTGAAGGGGTCTCGGAGGGGGGGAAGGGGGGCAGTTTTGTTCATAAAAATATATGATTATATGTGAACAATTGCTTGATGTCATATATGTTATAATTGTTATCATTAATAAAAATTTATCTGATTAAAAAAAACTAATAAAAGCACAAATCTCTCCCTGTCTCAGCAGCAGCTCTCCCTACACTATCTGATTCCGGAGGCGACTGGGCCGAGCAGGGCGGCATCCGGTCACTTATAGACCTGATGACGCTGTGCGGCCAGCCAATTACTATAACACCACAACAAAGATGTCTGCAGCATTACAGTGCATGCTAGACAATCCCTGCATGTTCATTGGCACTCTAAAGACTGCCAAAATCGCAGGGCAGAGACCTGAGCTCTCTCCGAATAATACCGGAAATGCTCAGTGCTCGCCAACTACACTCAATACAGTGATACTCGGGCGAGTAATGAGTAGTGGCGAGCACGTTCGCCCATCACTAATTATATTATATGATTATAATAATATTATATTGTAATCATTATAAAACTATATTATATGAATATATTATATGTATGTGGTGTATATATTTTATCATGTGATTATATTGAATATCATTGGCTGCAGGGCTTGTTCTAAGCTCATTCTATAACACTGTGACATCACAGAATCGGAGCTCTGCAGGGATATTATGACATCATGAAAACTATATAAGCGGCTGCTCACCTGGAACTCCTCTGAGGGTTATAGTGAAGGAGTTGAGAGTGAGTATGCGTTTCTTCCACTCCTGGTCTGTCCTTATTATTTCCCATTTCATATCTATATAAGTTTCTCATTTCTTATGACAAGCTTCTGATATTTCCCAATTCTCATATTCCATACATTTTTAATGACAAAACCTTCTATTTGTTAATTAGCTCGTTATGGCAATATTTACTATTGATACAGTTGGTATTTAAGATCAGGATCTGTATAAGGAAACTTCTCTCTTTCTCCAATTCAGGATTTTGCGCTTATTTACATTTGAAAAATGATGAGCAAATATCGGAGAGGAATGCATGTAAGTCCGAAATATGAAAAGTCCTGTAATTCAGAGGAGTGGCTAATGTTCTCTCTATACATGTATATAGCAAGGAATTTCTGTTGTCTGATGATGTGGGGACTTGAATCTGCGGCCGTCTGATCTCTTACCTGACGCCATATAATTACAGCAATATTGCGGTATATAGCAGAAATCACTGACTTCTATGGCGCCAACCACAGGCAGAACGTCACAGGAGAGAAAACAGGACAGAGACGGGGGTGTTTACCCGGCCCCCAACTGTCATAATGGCCCCCCGACTCCTGAGGTCATGTCAGGCTTCAATGCCGCTGTCACCAACTGCCAGTTTACCCCCGATCTTTACCAGAAGGAATCATGGAGAAAATGGAGATTCACAATACACAGTCCTCAGTTGTCAGGAGACGCCGCCCTCAGTTGTCAGCAGACTCCGCCCTCAGTTGTCAGCAGACTCCGCCCTGAGTTGTCAGGAGATGCCGCCCTGAGTTGTCAGGAGATGCCGCCCTGAGTTGTCAGGAGACGCCGCCCTGAGTTATCAGCAGATGGCTGCCCCTCAGTTGTCAGGAGATGCCACCCTCAGTTGTCAGGAGATGCCGCCCTCAGTTGTCAGGAGATGCAGGGGTCACATACCAGGCGTGATGGTAATGATCCATGAATGCTGCATGGGGTACGGACTGGCGCTCTGCTCATAGATTGCCCTCATATTATTAAATTTATCTTGTACATTAGAGGGGCATTCTCATATCCAAGATGCATCCAATATATAGTAGTTATAATAATAAAATTAACTAATACTTGTATTTAGAAATGTAGTATAGTTCTTCCGATTCGCTATGCCGCTTTCCCCATTTGTAGGACATTGCTGTAGCTTAGGTATCCATGGTTATGACCACTCATATAGTGACAGTTGTTAGTGGTTGTAACTATGGACTGCAATGCCCTGCACACGAGGTAAGCGACATAGCGAATCAGAAGAACTATACTAATTTCTAATTGGAGGTATTTGCTAATATTAGTATTATTGCAACTACTATATATTGGGATAGCATCTCGGAGATAAGAATACCCCTTTACCTTATAAACCCATTCATTATCCAGTGTAATGGAAGCCTGAGTATATGATGCACACTACAATGTAAGAAGCTGAACTATTTCATGGACCTTTTACACTTCTCTGTTTTCCTCTTTCAGCCTGCACACAGTAACATCACATGTAAGTATGGACTTTCTCACAGGCATTTATAGCATTTATCCCGGCCGTGTCCCCCCCAGTGCCGTCCTCCGGTCTGTGCAGTGTGGGGCCTGAGGCTTTCCACAGCAGGCGCTATCTAGTAACGTAATGGCGCCTGCTGCGCTGAGTCTCAGTCTCACAGGGGCTCAATGGTGGTACAGGAAGCCGATAGTAACATTGTGATGGCGGATCAGAGCCAGCACTTCCCAGGACTCACGGCCCGTGTGGTCTCCAGGACCCCTGCTTGCCTGTCGTGACCGGAGAGCCCAAACCTGACAGTCAGATCAGATCCGATATTGTGTAAGGAAGTCTCTGTACAATCAGGGGGTAAAGGAAGGGCTCAGTCACATGTTTGGGGATGTCCCAGCTTTATCACTGGCCACATATTCTATGGAGCTGGTAACATGTCAGCATTGGGGGAATTGTGGATCACACTCACCACTGACTGACTACTGGGAAACACCTGGGAAGTTTCCATCAGCTTTTTTTTTTGCCTACAAGAGAATTGAATGACACAATGATGGTAAAAATGGACTAATAAAATGTAAAAATCGGAGGCCGCGCATTGACGAAAAGTCAATCTAATCCTAAACTGTTGTTTGTTTTTCAGCTGCAGGTGACAATCACAGGTAAGAGTCTTTCTTCTCATTGTACAGCGTGCGGTGTGCGTGCGCCACCTTGCTCCATCCTATAGGGGGCGTCTCAGAGCTGGAGGGTCCGATCCCCGGGATCAGCAGCTTATTCCCTATACTGTGGACAGGGGAGAACTCAGTTGGGACGTCTATTTTAATAGCTCAAATCAATTCCTGGTTTTGGGAAAAGTTCTAGTGTAACCCGTCCTAATATACACATTGATGTTTCCTTTTCTATAGGGAGCACACTGGATTTATATCTCAGGCGTGCAAACTTCTTGACGAGATCACAACATTGTAAGTGAAAAAATTTAATGATCTAATCTAAGAAAACCTTCTAGATGCCATAATGATAGAGATGTTTCCGTATCTCTGACGGCTGATTCATGTTGTTCAGGTAGAGATGATACAATGTCACCTGTCTGCACACAATTATCTGTCTATACATGTAGCTGCCATTTATCAGATCCCAGTCATGTATAATAAGTATGCCACGATTCCAGTCTGAAATCAGATGCCACTCACCCATTCAAGTCTATGGGTGCATGGAAAATCATGTGACTGCACTTGGATGACAGCTGAGTGCAGTCCGATTTTCAGACACAATAGAAAAGATGGAAAAATCTTGTTCTCCATCTTCTGCTCACAGTGTAATCCAATTGTTTCATTCAAGATAGTCAGATAACACTATGCTGACATTCAGATCAGAGTTTAATCAGAGTGTCATTAGCATAATCATCCCGATTCCCATGTGGCCATGGCATTAATGGGACTATATCACCAGGTGTTTGATACCCCATCTAAAAGCAACTATTCCAGCAATTTGTCACTTACTGGCCTGCTTGCTGCAGTTTTAATACAATCACTTTTATCTGCTGCAGATCTAGCAGTTCTCTGAATGCTGAGCTCTGTATAACCTCGTTCACACCACTGATTGTCCGCTTTCTGTGTACATTGTGCATAGGCAAAAGACTGCTAAACAGGGGTGGGTACAGAGTTACACAGAGCACATGAGTTTGGAGGACTACATGGCAGCAGGTTTACTGGTCTTTTATTGATAATCTCCTGTTGATAAAACTGTGATTTTATTGAACCCACAGCAAGCAGTCCGGTAAGTGACATCGCTGGAATCAGGGTCTCTGACCCTATATCATTCTGCTTCTATATTAAGTAGCAAAAATCCTGCTGACAGATTCTCTTTGACAGTTTAATAAAGAAAATGTAAAACTGTTGGCAAAGAAAGCACCTAGAATGGAGGGAGAAGGGGAGGAATTGACCACATTTGCCATGGTCACTAATACTGGGAACATCTTAATAATTACTGGTATTTGTATATTTCAATATGAGATTTATTTTCCATGTACAATAGGGAGAAGAACATAAACTTCCTGCAAAAGAAAATTGAAAAGAGGACAATCGAGCTGGAAAACCTAGAAGTGACTCAGTAAGTGCTGAGACTTATTGCGCTAATTACACCAAGCGTTATAAATGAGAAATGATCTATATTATTCCAGTGTCTGCACTCCCCTCCCACTCTGGACTGTGACATACTGGGGGCTTCGTTACACTTTACACTGAGTTACATCGAGAATCTGACTGGGGAGAACCATAGTTACCAGCAAGATTCAATGACTATACAGGGGGCTACAACAGCGCTCCATGTAGGAGAATGAGGCAGTGCTGCCCCCAATCCAGACATGGCTGAGAAATCCTGGAATAATAACGGTGATGCGACACTAAACCAGAACTGCGGACCCTCACTCTCAGGAGCTGTGGGGGGAGCACTGGTAGATGTGTCCCATCTTCTCAGACTCTCTGGTAACAGGGTTGGTGCCACAGGAGTGGAGGATGGCTGACGTGGTAACGTGGCAGCTAAATAGGAAAGGGGTCTTCACAGTTAGAGCAGTCAGACTGTGGAATGCCCAACCCCAAGAGTTGATAATGGCAGGCACTATAACAGCTTTTATAAAAAGGCCGGACGATTTCCTCAGTACACAGAACATTGTGGATTATGGATAATTTAGTGACAAAAAATATATAATTGGAGGAGAAAGGCTGAACTTGATGGACCTGGGTGTTTTTTCCACCAATGCAACAATGAAAATCAGATGGATATATTGTAATATAGAGTATAATGGGAGATTCATGATACGAGGCCTCATGTATTAAAGCTGTTTTCTATTACAGAACAAGAAAATCTAAAATATTGAGATGGTTCAGACAGTTCAGCTTGCGTCGAGCCTCCAAGAAAGCAGAATTCACAAAGAATTCGATAGAGAAAATGTAAGTGCAGAGAATGACTGATCTAATATAAGTAATCCTTGTAGATGACATCATGATGTAGAGGTTACTCCAATGTGTGATCACTGTATTCAGGACAGATATATATATATATATATATATATACAGGGTTAATCTAATAATATAATAATAAGAATCTTTCTTTATATAGTGCCAACATATTCCGCAGCGCTTTACAATTCAGAGGTTCATATACAACGGTGTTTTGTAACACAGTTAAAGAGAATGCAATAATTAAAGCCAGCCATCTTGAGGGAATGGAGGACAGATAAAGGCTGCATGAGATAGTCAACAGCCAGGATGTGTGGAGCTTTTTGGTGCGGTGGAGTTTGAAGGAGAATTGTGCTCAGAAAATTAGTGAATGGACTATATATAAAAGGACTTCAATTAGGGAATGTGATAGGCCGCCCTAAACGGACGTGGTTTTAAGGAGCACCTAAAACTGTGCAAATTGTGGTTAGTACTAATTTCTTGGGGTAGAGCATTCCAGAGGATTGGTGCAACTCGAGAGAAGTCTCTGACCAGAGAGTGGGAGGTATGAATTAGTGTGGATGGTAGTGGAAAGTCATTTGCGGAGTGTAGAGAGCGGGTAGGCTGATAGAAATGAGGGAGGAGAGGAACAAGCAGTTTAATTTGGGTCCTATAATGTATTCTTTAATCTGCAGATTACTAGCGTTATGAACCCAACTGGCGCCGGCACTTGGGGCTCAACTGCTGAGAAGACATTAACTTTATTCCCCTTGGCATCAGCTTCCATTCATAGGGGCGGCGCCATCGTGTTTTAAGTCCCCTCTCTGTGTAGAGTGAGCGGAGGGTGTAACCGAGGCCCTGGCCCTGACTGACAACCGGCCCCAATCCTGCGCCAGCGTCAATCAGTGCCAGGGGTGTGGTTACAGACACAAATTTCTTAACACAGAGCAGTGACTGAACCCCCGCCGGCGCTACTCCATCTCTGAAAGCTGCCGGGGGGAATAAAGTTAATTTCCTCCCAGCAGTGGTTGGACCTCCCATAAAAGCGCAGTAAAAATAAACTGAAACGTCGCATGTGCGCCAAAATGGTATCCATGAAAAAGAAAGCTCAGGTCTCAGAACATGGGGGCACTAGCCGAATTTTTTATTTATAAAGTTTTAAATTATTTTTAACCACTAAACTTAATAAAACTCCTTATAATTTTGCTGTCACCGTGATCTAACTGACCTAAAGAAGAATACCGCCGGCCATTTTTACCAAATAATGAATGCTGGAATGAATTGTGGTTTTCTTTCACCATTTTGCCACTTTTGGAATTTGTTCGCCTTTTTCTCTGTATTATGGGGTAAAGTGAACGGTGTAAATTAAAACTACAGCTCGAGCCATCAAAAAATCAAGTCCTCAAATGACTATGTAGACCAATAAAATAAAAGGACGTGGCTCTTGGAAGACGGGGAGTAAAAAAATAAAGGCTCAAAAATAGAAAGTTTACCAGTCATTATATCATGAAATTACTCTGGGATAGGTGTATATGAAAAGTAAATCATTTGGGCACATGGACCATGAGGTCTACTTATGCCGCCAGCCTTCTAGGTTTCTTCCGTCCATGTACAGTGATCGCCCTCTAGTGGTAGCTCCATGTAGAAAAAATTGTATCATTTGTGTGATGTAGATGAAAAATATTGGCAAAGTATTTTGGATATAGCCCAAGGGGGAAATTGTTCACTAATGGTCCACAAACTGCGATAATTATACACTTACATATGAGATGATGATATATGTTCCATGTACAACAGGAAGGAAAACAAAAAATCATATGAAAACACACTGGAAGAGAAGAACCAAGAACTGGAGGCAATGGATGACATTTTGTAAGTGTTTTTTTCAGGTATAGATGATATAAACCTGTCTGCACATATTATATATCTACACCGATAGTTGTCAGTGTGTGATCGTCATTTCTCCGTTTAGGTTTAGAGGACACATGATTTAGATGGATTTTATTTATTTGACTCTTTGATATGGATATGGTTTTATACTGTGGGGTGGGTTATATACGGGGGCATTCTCCTGTGATAGGACTCTACGTGCACTAACAACACATGACCTTCTCTTCTGTCTTTCAAAGTTGGGGGTACGATATAGGACTGTGATCCGATAAGAGCCCCGGACCCCACATGTAATCTCCAGTGCAGATGACACAGTCAGTCATTGCCTAAAACCATTCTCAGCTCTACTTTACTCCAAATATTAAAGTGGAAAAGAAAACCCCAAATGCCACTTTTTATTGTAGACTTTGAAGCTATGCACGGTATACATAGGGGGCGCATCACTCTGGGGCCTTAAGTGCATTTTAACCCCTTAATCATGTGACTAGGTTTAACTTTAAGAAACAGTTACTTGTGTTAATACAACAAAAACTCTATCAGTTATATTAGGAAAGAAAAACTAAGGCCCTGATACATCTAGCTGGTCTTGATGAGGGGACGTGGTGGGGTCATACTCTTCATGAATCAGGGGCATCTGCCAAGAGGCGTGCACTTTTGTCTCAGACCGGAGTAAGATTTCTGGAGTAGGGAATTCCACAGCATGTTATGTATTAGCAAAGCTGTGATGTTACGTCCCCGCTGCACCGCTATCTGGTCACAGCGATGTCTATTTTGGCAGAGCTGGGAGAAACTGATGAGAAAATGCCAAAAGTTGCAAAATTTTGGAGCAACTCCAAGTTGTGCCAAAATTTTGCAACTTTTCAAGGCAATTTATGCCAAAAATCTGGTTACATTACTTTGATAAATTTTAGCCTTAGATTCTATAGAAAATTAAATGGTCCAGTAAAAATACAGCTGCAGGTAGAGGAAGCTGCTATTAGATCGTGGCTCCCCTGAAGTCACACTACACCCTGATTGGGGCGGTCTCTCCGATATGTCACCTTTGTCGGATCATTGTGGGTCTGAGGTCGCTGTGATCCATTCGCTGCTGTGTAATCTTTGTCACTACTTTTCTTTTCTTCTCCAGAAGATGGCTATACAAAATTAAGACGACACCATCAGCTTTCAGGCCATACAAGTATCCAAAGTGTATCTGGTGTCCATCCCTGAAAACCATCCGGTACGTATGTTATTCCTGGAAATATGATTGTGATTTCACTTGACTCACTGGTGGAGTACGGCTATTTACTGCTAACACCCGATGGTCCAGTGCTTTCTATTACTCTCTAGTTAGTCACTAGTGTCACCACCACAGGCGATCCCCCTGGTTATTTCTAGTGGCTCAACTTAATAATAGCATATCCGTTCTCTCGGGAATTTATATTAAGGGCCTGCTTTGTAAAAAGCCACTTCCAACTGTAAGTAGAGATGACTGATATATATTATTCATATGGAATAAATACTCTTCTATATCAATCATTTTGATAGGGGTGGACAATACAATTTTCCAGGAGTTATTATTATTTAGAGTCAGCGTTAAGGGTGTCAAAAATCTGCGTCTGCTCCAAGAAGAGAACAGAGGATGCACAGCATTACTTACAGTTTGTGCATCCTCCATTGTCTTGTCACATCATTCTCAACTTCCTACCAACATTGTGTCAGAAGCTAAAAGTGGGCTGAGGGGAAGGGTCCACAACACAGCAGTGTGTAGACAAGACAGAGAAAGCAGCCTTCAGTCCTATCTGAACTGCGTCCCATCCTCTTCATGATGGCATCGCCTCCACGACTGTCCTGCAATGAGTGTGTATACAGAAGGATCTTGGAAGTGAAGAGCGGCAGATATAACAAAGACTAATAAATGAGTGTGCACACAGTATACACAAAATATATAGTGTGTATGTATATATGTGGCCCATATATTGTGTGTGTACTCTAGTATATAATGTGTATACAATGTGTAGAGTGCTTAGCCATACAGTATATAGAATGCATATGTATATATGTAGTATAGAGTGTGTGTATATTTATATGTATACAATATGTGTATGTATACAGTGTGTATATGTACAGTATATAGTATATTAGTGTGTATTTGTATACGGCATGTAGTGTACGTATGTATACAGTATATAGAGTGTTTCTATATATATAGTATATAGTGTGCATATATATAGGGTGTGTATATGTATGTACACAGTATATAGTGTGTGTATGTATACAGTATATTAGTGTGTGTATATAAACAGGATGTAGAGTAATTATGCATACAGTATATATTGTGTGTATATATATATGTAGTATATAGTGTGTATATGTATAGAGTGTGTATGTATACAGTATATAGTGTGTATATATGTATACAGTACTGTATATAGTGTGTATTTTACAGTATATAGTTAAAGGGAACCTGTCAGCTGTTTTGGCCGCTATAAGATGCTGCCACTGCCTATCAGGGCTTATCTACAGCATTCTATAATGCTATTATATTCTATAATGCTGTAGATAAGCCCCAGATCCGACCTGAAAGATAAGAAAAATAAGTTTTATTATACTCACCCGGGGGGCGGTCCGAAGTGGTGCAGTCCGATGGATGTCGCAGGTCCGGCTCCTCCCATCTACTTGTGATGCCATCATCCTGCTTGCTTCTTCACTCCCGGCATCGCGCTCCTGCGCAGGCGTTCTTATCAACCCTGTTGAGGGCAGAGCAAAGTACTGCAGTATGCAGGCACCGGGAAAGGTCAGAGAGTCCCAGTGCCTGTGCACTGCAGTACTGTCCTCTGCCCTCAACAGGACAGATAAGTACACCTGCGCAGGAGCATGATTCCGGGAGCGATGAAGCTACAGCAAGCCGGCATCGTAAGAAGATGAGACCCGGACCTGTGCCACCCAACGGACTGGACCGCTTCGGCCCGCTTTCCGGGTGAGTATAATAAAACTTATTTTTCTTATCTTGCAGATCAGACCGGGGGCTTATCTACAGCAATATAGAATAGAATAGCAATATAGAATGCTGTAGATAATCCCTGAAAGGCAGTGGTCGCATCTTATAGTGGCCAAAACAGGTGACAGGAGCACTTTAAAATCAATCATTAGTATTACAAAAAGTCTCAATGTAACCCTCGCCTAACATATAGGATGATATCTGTTTCATGTACTATAGGGAGGAGACTGCTGAACAAATAATGGAGGAGGAGGAGGGTACAGTGAATGATAACATCGCAGTTAGGTAAGTGCAGATATTTACTGTTAATATAAGAAGATATACCGTATTTTTCGCTTTGTAAGACGCAATTTTTTTCCCCAAAATTTGGGGGGAAAATAGAGGTGCGTCTTACAATGCAAACATACCTTTTATTGTGCTGCCGCTGCGGGTGTCCGTTACTTGCCGCCGCCGCGCTGGGTCCCTCGGGTGCTGAGCTAGGTCCCCCGATGCCTGCCGCCGCCGGGCTCTGTCCCTTGCTGCGTGGGGGGCTCTGCCGTTCCATCCATGCCTGTGCGGTGGCTTGCTTCCTGGAAAATGGCCGCCGCGCAAGCGCAGATGGAGATCTCGGAACTGAAATCTCGGGAGACGAGATTTCTGCACTTGCACGGTGGCCATTTTCCAGGAAGCAAGCTACCGCACAGGCATGGATGGAACGGCAGAGCCCCCCACGCAGCACAGGACAGAGCCCAGCGGTGTCAGGCACCGGGAGAGCCAGAGTGGCGGCGGCAGCACCAGAGGGACCCAGCGCGGCGGCAGCATCCGGAGGAACCAGCGCGGTGGCGGCAGCACCAGGTACAGAGTGGGCGGCAGCAACCCGGGGACAGAGTGGGCAACAGCACCCCGGGGACAGAGCGGTAAGCAATAAGACGCCTGGATTATAAGAAGCACCACCATTTTATTAAAAAAAGTTTTATCCTATTTTTCTCCTCAAAATTTGGGGTGCGTCTTATAATCCGGAGCGTCTTATAAAGCGAAAAATACAGTAAATGTGTTCCTATAAAAGAAATGAAACGTAGTTTCCCACATCACTAATGATCATCGCTTCCATAACCCATATCAGTTACATTTCAGTGGTTTTCCAATATAAAAATATTTGTCCAAAAATGGGAAATGGCAAAAGGACAGTGATTAGCTGCAATGGTCATGTGGGTGGCCACTGACTTCATTGATGCAGTGCAGAATTTATCATGTGAACAATGGCTCTTTTATTATTTTACACCATTTTCTCCATTTTGGTGCAATTATACATATTCTCCTGAAAATGTCACAGTCTCAACAGTCTTATGCTTGCTTATACGGCTGTCAAGTTTGGGGAAGTCAGTGATCGATGTCTGTACTCGGACCACGTTTTACAGACTTACAAAAATAAAACTCATGAAATAGGCCTGGACAGAAATGATGGAAACCTTAACTTAATATTTTGCTGCACAACCTTTTGAGGCAATCACTGCAATCAAACGATTCCTGTAACTGTCAATGAGAATTCTGCACCTCTCGACAGGTATTTTTGCCCACTCCTCAAGAGCAAACTGTTCCAGTTGTCTCATGTTTGAAGGTTACCTTTTCCAGATGGCATGTTTCAGCTCTTTCCAAAGATTCTTAATAGGATTTAGGTCAGGGATCATAGAAGGCCACTTCAGAATAGTCCAACGTTTTCCTCTTGGCCATTTTTGGGTGTTTTTAGCTGTGTGTTTTGGGTCATTATCCTGTTGCAAGTCCCATGACCTGCGACTGAGACCAAGCTTTCTGACACTGGGCACATTTCTCTCTAGAATCCCTTGATAGTCTTGAGATTTCATTGTACCCTGCACAGAATCTAGACACCCTGTGCCAGATGCAGCAAAGCAGCCCCAGAACATAACAGAGCCTCCTCCATGTTTCACAGTAGGGACAGTGTTTTTTTTCTTGATATGCTTCATTTTTCCATCTGTGAACATATAGCTGATGTGCCTTGCCAAAAACTTCCATTTTTGTCTCATCTGTCCAAGCTTCTCCCAGAAGCTTTGTGGCTTTTCAACATGTAGTTTGGCAAATTCCAATCTGGCTTTTTTATGATTTTTTTTTTCAACAGTGGTGTCCTCCTTGGTCATCTCCCATGAAGTTCACGTTGGCTCATATGACGGGTGGTGCGATCTGACACTGATGCTCCTTTAGCTTGAAGTTCACCTTTAATCTGTTAGAAGTTTTTCTGGGCTCTTCTGTTACCATCCGTATTATCCGTCTCTTTGATTTGTCATCAATTTTCCTTCTACGGCCACATTAAGGGAGGTTGGCTACAGTCCTATGGAGCTTAAATTTCGGAATAATATGTGCAACTGTAATCACAGGAACATCTAGCTGCTTGGAGATGGTCTTATAACTTTTACCTTTAACATGTTTGTCTATAATTTTCTGTCTAATATCCTGAGACAACTCTTTCCTTTGCTTCCTCTGGTCCATGTTGAGTGTGATACACAACATGTCACCAAACAGCACATTGAGTATCTGTATCCTTCTATACAGGCCCACTCACTGACTCCAAGATTTTAGACACCTTTGATGCTAATTGGTGGACACACATTGATATAACATGTCCCTTTTGTCACATTATTTTCAGGGGTACCATCATTTCTGTCTAGGCATATTTCATGAGTTTTGTTTTTTTTTAAAAAAAAAAGTGTGGAAGCATGGTTGAAAAGCAATGTTTGACTTTCATTTGTTCATTTTCATAGCATTCTGATTTTTTATTACTTTTGTTAGATTCGAGTTATTTCTGTCACTATTGTGGGTTTTTCTGTCATTGAACAAGGGGGTACCAAGAATTTTGACCGTGTGTGTATATAATATATAATAGAATGGCACTCCATTGATCAAAGATCAAATCGCTATCACGCTGATGCAATGCAGGTAGGTGCAGGCTCCACTGGATGGCAGTGGAGTGGAAGCAGGACTGCACCTAAACAAACAGGCCTGCAATGCAGCAGTGAAACTACCACCAGGTGGCAGCAGAGAAGTCAAACAAATCCGGTCAAATCCTAGACTGTAGCGCAGTACCAAAGGAATAAGCAAACTCAGGTTTAGATACAAGCCAGGGGATCAGTAACGGTCAGGAGCGGATATACCTAAGAAGAGACAAAAGCAAGTCAGGATACACGTTAAAATCAGGAAGTCAGCACACTGAAAGAAAACACTGAGTCAAGACGGGAATAGGGAAACAGAGACAAGGGTTCAGACAGCAAACGCAGCAGGACAAATCAGAGCAATCAGAGTCCGCTACAGCAGCCCTAGGCAAAAACTATACCTGACAACGGCTCCAGGAAGCAGCAGCGATAAATAGCCAACCTGAACCCAGACTGAGGCTGGGAAAGATTAACTCTTGACATGACCAGACCAGGAAAAAGGGAAACCAGGACTCAAAAACCAGTCTGGATCATGACAATAGCAAAGTCCAAGGTGTACAATTATAGAAATAGTAAAATAGAGTGAAACTAAGTAATTCATTCAGCCAGTATCCTATCTGAAGACATACTCCCAAATCAGGGCATGATATAAAGCACACTGAGGATATGCATACATTTATAGTGAGTACATAATAAACTATATTACAAGAGATGGAATGTGATGCCAAAGTACCCATAGAGTATAATGCAGCCACATAGATTATAATGCAGCCCTCAATATAGTATAATGCAGCCCCCATAAAATATAATGCATCCTCATATAATATAATGCAGCCTCAAATAGTATAATGCAACCCCTATAGAGTATAATGCAACCCCTTAGAGAACAATGCAGCTCCCATAGACTATAATGCAGCCCTCAGAGAATAATGCAGCCCCATAGAATATAATGCAGCCCCCTTAAAGTATAATGCCACTCCCATAGAGTATAATGCAGCCACATACAGTAAAAGGCAGCTTCCATCATTGCTTTTTAGTGTGTCGCCATCTATGATGCCAGTGACTAAGAAAATACCTAGTTTGCTTGCACCTAACACTGGCCCCTTCTGGTATTGGGGAATATCCTAATGATTGATCATCAGTATTCTAATCCTGGGAAACCCCTTTATCTGCCTGATGTAGGAAATGGACAAATTTTGCTAAGAAAGTATTTGGGTTGAAGTGAGAAACTGGGTAATTTCCTCTGTCTTTCCTGCTCCTGAAAATAAACCTCTTACAGGAATATATGTTTCATGTACTTTAGGGAAGAAACCATCGAAAACAAAGCAAAGAAGACCACCGCCAAGAGCAGGTAAGCGCAGAGAATCCTGAGTAAACCTGTATTTTGTATACCTGTACTGAGCAAAACTGTGCATATCTGACTCCACAGATAGCGGCCATTTATTATTGCATTCAGCAGATCGCTCTCCATGGTGTCTCCAGACACTGACACGTCTGTCACAAGTGCTGAGTGTGAACCTGCTGCCTGCAACATCCTTCAGCATGACCGATTTGGCAGTGGGTCAGTAATGGTGTGGGGTGGCATTTCTTTGGAGGGCCACACAGCCCTCCATGTGCTTGCCAGAGGTAGCCTGACTGCCATTATGTACTGAGATGAGATCCTCAGACCCCTTGTGAGACCATATGCTTGTGCGGTTGGCCCTGGGTTCCTCTAATGCAGGACAATGCCAGACCTCATGTGGTTGCAGTGTGTCAGCAGTTCCTGTAAGATGAAGGCATTGAAGCTATGGACTTGCCTGCCCGTTCCCCAGACCTGAATCCGATTGAGCACATCTGGGACAGCATGTCTCACTCCATCCACCAACGTCACATTGCACCACAGACTGTCCAGGAGTTGACGGATGCGCTTTAGTCCAGGTCTGGGAGGAGATCCCTCGGGAGAACATCCGCAACCTCATCAGGAGCATGCCCAGGTGTCGTAGGGAGGTCATACAGGCACGTGGAGGCCACACACAATACTGAGCATCATTTTGACTTGTTTCCACTTTAATTTTGTCTTGTTTTGATTTTCATCTTGACTTGTTTCCACTTTCATTTTGGGGGTCTCTCCAAATCCAGGCCTCTATTGGTTCAAAAATTTAATTTCCATTGATGATTTTTGTGTGATTATGTTGAGAGCACATTCAACTTTGTACAGAACAAAGTATTCAATGAGAATATTTCATTCATTTAGATCTAGGATGTGTTATTTGAGTGTTCCCTTTATTTTTTTGTGCAGTGTATATTTTTTCCATTATCTTTCATTTTAAATGGAGGATAAAGGCAGAGATGCAAACATTTTTTTTAGTATTTCCATGTTTCCTTAAAACTTTTTTTTTTATATTTTAGTGTATTTGTTAGTCCACTAAGGGGACTTGAACATGTGATAGTCTGATCACTTGTACTATACTCAGAATTACCTTTGAAGCTCGGCCACTAGCTGTGTCGCAAAGGATCTCCTTGATGACAGGCATGGAGATCTTCATTGGCATCCTGCTATCAGTTTACATGGGCACATATAGTGATACGCCCCATTGCTGATTTTTATTGTAGCTCTCAGAGTGTGACTGAGGCATTTAATAGGTTAACAGTCTTGGCTGTTAGAGGTAGGTTCTGGCTGTGTGTCACAGCCATTATTTGCCAGATACGCGGTGGGCTCACCCCGTGGACCCGCTCCATGCACCCGCAGCTACCGACTTGCAGCGTACATATATAGTGAATGTCGGTAAAGAGATAATCAATGGCGGTTTTATTCATTTGAATGGTGCGAGCTGCAGTACCTGGCACTTTCATTCATTCCGTCAGTGACCAGGACAGACTATAAACTGTGCTACTTGCCTACTGTCCCTGGAGTTTAATAGATCACTCATATTTCATGAGTCTTCTGGACATATTTGTAGAGTGTACTCATCATAAGATCTCTGGAAATGGAGGATGGTTTTCTTAGCACTCATGTTACCTTATTTTTATCTAATTTTTTAGGCATCAGTTCATTGTTTCCCTGTTCTCTTGCTTCAAAATCTAAAACAGTGAGTATACAAGATTCTTTCTTTACATGTCACCCCCGGGTCTTACCTTCATTCTGCAATATATTAAAAATTGAAATTTCTAGTACGGCAAATTTTTACTAACTTATTGCTAGCTGGTACAATTCATGGTAGTCAATATGGACTCTGAAACAGTTTTATATATCTGCTGTTGTCTGTCTGCGTTTGGGCATTTAAGACATCATTCCCCCAATGGCAATGTTATACACAAAGCTGCAAGTCTGTATAATTACTGTTAATATACAGGTTGGGCCATTTATATGGATACACCTGGGTGGGCCATTTATAAAGCTGGATCCAAAATGGCCAACTTCAAAATGGCCACCATGGTTCACCACCCATCTTGAAAAGTTTTCTCCCTCCCATATACTAATGTGCCACAAACAGGAAGTTGATATCACCAACCATTCCCATTTTATTTAGGTGTATCCATATACATGGCCCACCCAGGTGTATCCATATAAATGGCCCACCCTGTACAGACCAACCCAACATCATGGTAATTCTGTTTTGCATCTTTTAATTCTCCTTCAGTCCCTCTGTATCCAGCTTAACAGGGCTGAGTGGACCATCCTATTCTTCCAGTGTTTAATTTCCCAGAAGCACACAGCTTCTCCTTGGTGCTTCAGGTCAGGTCACCATTCATACTTGGCCAAAAAGCCTATGGAGAAATAAAGAGAAAACAGGGCGCATGCTTGTCTGACAGCCTTGGAGCTATGGGATGGCAACAAGAGGGGGATTTGCTAAAAGAGGCAGATTTAAATATGAGTTGCATTGGCATGCACAAAAATATGATCTTAATTTTGTACATACATATTATGATTTTGGGAGTACATCGCCACTGATCAGCTATTATAAGTTCCTGTTTGATATAAACATATTGAATAGAGTTCAAATATGTCATCCCAGTCAACGTATAGCGGTCATCACCAGACAATGCAGATCAGGCCCTAGAGCAGCTTATAACAGCTGATCTTTGGGGATATAGTAAATCACAAAAGTGAGTACACCCCTCACATTTTTGTAAATATTTTATTATATACGTGTAAGAGAGCACGCGAGGGACATTTTGGACCTCCATGAAGACTATTCCACGCCATTTCAAGCTGAGACACGCAAGCAAAACCCAATCTACTCAGGGTATGGGGTATTGACCGTATCCATGGGGGTATCAGGGTGGCAATTTAAAACAGAGATGGTTTCAGCACGAATGCAAATGGATCATAAAGCTGGGCACAATGACCCCCACTGGATTAAATGACAAACTTAGTTTCTCATCTTTTTTGTGATCCACTATACATTGCATTCTCTCTGTGCTTTGTTTTTTTATTAAAAAAATATTTAAGAAAATCCATTTTCTTCACTTCTAGCCTTACATCTCATCATGTTCCTTGGAGGTTTTTATTCTTTTTATTTTAATATGTATATTTTTTGTGTTTATAGTGCCTTTGCTGTTCTGGATAGATGCCATCTTCACACCGCAGTGCCTACATCTAGAGCCACCATTGTTATTTATATGTTTATTGCTTTATTAGTTTTTTTTCAAAATAAAAAATAAATAACAAGCAAAAGAATTTAATGTTTAGTTTTTATTTCTTATCATTTATTTTTTATGTATATTTCTATCCAAAAAATGTATTTATATTGTTTTGTTATGTTGTTTTTATTATTCCTTATATTTATTATGTATTCCCCTTTTTTCATTATTTAATTCCCCTCATTATATAAATACCTTTGTGGGTATTAGCCTGGGACTTAATTGGCCAGTGCATTGAAATCAGTATATATTAGTACCAGGATGGTCTAGTTATGGCTTTATTTTGTCACAGGCTATATACATGTCCCTGGATGATATGGCACTGTATGGGTTTATATATGCTATGCTTTCTTTCTAAATTTGCCGCTTTGTGCTGCGCACGCTGTCTGTGTCTCCTGGGTGACCCTCACCCCGGAAGGTGTCGGCACGGTGTGATGCGTTCCAATTACATCATTGGAGTTTTTACTCCTGGAACGCATCGCGTCCGCGACACTGGAAGTGACAATGTGGCGCCGGATACCCCGCCCCCGTGCGCTCCTTACACACAATGTGGCTGTTTGGATGTCACAACACACAGTGGCCTATTTAAACGAGCTGATCATAAAGGATTACATCGTTCCCCCCCCCCCCGAGGAAGCGAGGTGTGAAACGCGCATCGAGGTGGGGGGACGATGCGCTACCTCCATGGCTGCATTACTATTTGCCTGTTGCTGCCGTTTACATGTATTGTATTTTTTGTAACTTTGCATCATATTTTGTCATGTCCTGTTAGTCAAAAAAATTAATATTTAATAAAGTGATTTTTTTTTTTATATTTAACAGGACGTGTTTATATTACTTTATACCATTTTATATAGTGTACCTCTTTGGAGGGATTTAAATTCTCATTTTTTTCTTGATGTTTTGCCAGTATTTTATTATATACTAGCTTGGCTCGTGCGATATTTTCGCACATTGGTCGTCAGGGGTGCAGGCAATTTCAAGAATTCAAGCTGCTCAAATATAAATGCATTTCATGTGCTGATGAACACAGATAGGTACAGTACAGACTAAAAGATTGGACACACCTCATTCAAAGAGTTTTCTTTATTTTCACGACTATGAAAATTGTAGATTCACTCTGAAGGCATCAAAACTATGAACTAACACATGGAGTTATATAATTAACAAAAAAGTGTGAAACAACTGAAAATATGTCTTATATTCTAGGTTCTTCAAAGTAGCCACCTTTTGCTTTGATTACTGCTTTGCACACTCTTGGCATTCTTTTCAAGAGGTAGTCACCGGAAATGGTCTTCCAACAGTATTGAAGGAGTTCCCAGAGATGCTTAGCACTTGTTGGTCCTTTTGCCTTTACGCTGTGGTCCAGCTCACCCCAAACCATCTCGATTGGGTTCAGGTCTGGTGACTGTGGAGGCCAGGTCATCTGACGTAGCACCCCATCACTCTCCTTCTTTGTCAAATAGCCCTTACACAGCCTGGAGGTGTGTTTGGGGTCATTGTCCTGTTGAAAAATAAAATGATGGTCCAACTAAACGCAAACTGGATAAAATAGCATGCCGCTGCAAGATGCTCTGGTAGCCATGCCGGTTCAGTATGCCTTCAATTTTGAATAAATCCCCAACAGTGTCACCAGCAAAGCACCCCCACACCATCACACCTCCTCCTCCATGCTTCACGGTGGGAACCAGGCATGTAGAGTCCATCCGTTCACCTTTTCTGCGTCGCGCAAAGACACGGTCGTTGGAACAAAAGATCTCAAATATGGACTCATCAGACCAAAGCACAGATTTCCACTGGTCTAATGTCCATTCCTTGTGTTCTTTAGCCCAAACAAGTCTCTTCTGCTTGTTGCCTGTCCTTAGCAGTGGTTTCCTAGCAGCTATTTTACCATGAAGGCTTGCTGCACAAAGCCTCCTCTTAGCAGTTGTTGTAGAGATGTGTCTGCTGCTAGAGCTCTGTGTGGCATTGATCTGGTCTCTAATCTGAGCTGCTGTTAACCTGCGATTTCTGAGGCTGGTGACTCGGATGAACTTATCCTCCGCAGCAGAGGTCACTCTTAATCTTCCTTTCCTGGGGCGGTCCTCATGTGAGCCAGTTTCTTTGTAGCGCTTGGTGGTTTTTGCCACTGCACTTGGGGACACTTTCAAAGTTTTCCCAATTTTTCGGACTGACTGACCTTCATTTCTTAAAGTAATGATGGCCGCTCGTTTTTCTTTACTTAGAATTTGTATTATGGCAAGAAAAAAGCAGCTAACAGTCTATTCATTAGGACTATCAGCTGTGTATCCACCAGACTTCTGCACAACACAACTGATGGTCCCAATCCCATTTATAAGGCAAGAAATCCCACTTATTAAACCTGGCAGGGAACACCTGTGAAGTGAAAACAATTTCTGGTGACTAACTCCTGAAGCTCATCTAGAGAATGCCAAGAGTGTGCAAAGCAGTAATCAAAGCAAAAGGTGGCTACTTTGAAGAACCTAGAATATACGACATATTTTCAGTTGTTTCACACTTTTTTTGTTAATTATATATTTCCACATGTGTTAATTCATAGTTTTGATGCGTTCAGAGTGAATCTACAATTTTCATAGTCATGAAAATAAAGAAAACGCTTTGAATGAGGTGTGTCCAAACTTTTGGTCTGTACTGTACATTGGTTGATCCGGACCATTCTTTGTTTGGCTTTACATGGCGTGACAGGACAGTGCCAATCCATGGTGAGTCGGTCACTATATAAGTCCAGTGACTATACCAAGGAACGTCTGACATGGGTTACACATATTCAACGGAAAATAATACAGAGACTCCAAAATAGAAACATTTTTTTACAAGTTTGGTTTATTGTTGTCCAGCAATATGTTATTTCTAGACAGAATACAACAAACAAATCTACAGCAATAAAACCTTAGGTCTTAGCATGTAAAACCTCCTCAAGGGCAGATGCCACTTAAATAAGCTTTCAGAAAGACAAATACAGTAAAAATGGCATAAAAGTGTGTCATCACAAGTCAAACTAAACCACAATGAGTAATCAATATGACTTCATATATGTTAAGGGCTTGGTCACACGTTGCATTTTTTTTATGATGTTTTTCACATGGAAAAACGCAGCTTTTTACACCAAATAGCAATTGAATGAGAATCTCACTCACACTTTTTTTTTTACCTGTTGTGTATAACATAGCATGTCAGTTGTTTCAGTGACTTCACCCATTGTCATCTAAATGAGGAAAACGTTGTGTGACATCCCTTTAAGGCTCAATTTACACCAATATTGCAAGTGTCGGTCAGAGGGCCTTTTTATCTTAATACATTGGCCCAGATTCATCATTGTTGTGGTTTCTCCAATTTTCTGGATTCTGATTTGTTCTTTTTTCGTTACTTTAGTATTTACACCTTCTTCTCTCTATATTGGACGACACTATAAAGTGAACCTGTCACCAGTTTTGGCCGATATAAGATGCAGCCATCAACTTTCAGGCCTTATATACAGCATTCTATAATGCAGTATATAAGCCCCCCCAACCTGGAAGAACTGAAAAATAAGTTTTATTATACTCACCAGCAGGGCGGTCCGGTCCGATGCCTCCTATCTTCTTATGATCACCGCCCTCCTGCTTGCTTCTTGTGGATGATGCAACACTGCATCATCCACACAGGCTCACCGACATCGCGGCTCCTGCGCAGGCGCAATGATCTGCCCTGTTGAGGGAAGAACAAAGTACTGCAGTGCGCAGGTGCCGAGGCTCAGTGACCTTTTCCGGCACCTACACACTGCAGTACTTTGCTCTACCCTCAACAGGGCAGATAAGTACACCTGCGCAGGAGCGCGATGCCGGGGAGCCTGTGTGGAAAATGCAGGGTCGAGTCATTCACACGAAGCAAGCAAGCAGGAGGGCGGCGATCGTAAGAACATGGGAGGCGCCAGATCCGGACCTGCGACACACATCGGACCGGAGCGCCCCGCGGGTGAGTATAATAAACGTATTTTTCAGTTCTTCCCAGTCAGGTTCGGGATTTATATACAGTGTTATAGAATGCTGTATATAAGCCCTGAAAGATGATGGCCGCATCTTAGATCGTCCAAACCTGCTGACAGGTGCACTTTAACTTGTCCAGATTTGGTTTTCCTTACCAATTCATGAAATGTGACTTAATAAATGGTGCATTTTTTGCAGTCTCTGACTCCAGTCCCGGCCTGGAGTCAGATTTATGTTGCAGTTTTAAATTTGGAGAGTAATTAGACAAATGACTGTTCATAGGAATAGTGACTTTTGGTGCTAAAGAGTCGCAAGGCCTGATTAAGGAGAACTTTTTTCCCCTCAATTCATGAATTACATGCAGCATTTGGTGTAAAACATCATTGAATATCACAAGACAAGAAAAAGCGATTTTAATAAAAGCATAAATGAGTAATTGGGGCCATTTAATAAAAATCAACCATGGATCCCAAAGAAAAAAAAAAGTCAACTGGTTTCCATACTTGTGCTGGCCTACCAATGTCAGTGCGGAGCAGCTTTCTCACGGAAGTGTTCACATAGAAATGTTTAGAGGGGATTTCACTCCATGGGGTAAAAGGGACTTCACAGTAGAACTATAGTCAAGAGAAACACTCCAATGGTTAGAGCTGCCGGAACGGAGCGTCAACAGTACAGATCACATCACATGGTTAAAGGCAATTCTACATAAGATAAGACCAGGATGGTTTAGGCACTGATCAACGCAGGAACACTGCACAGGGAGCAAACCCTTAGGCCACCTTCACACGTCGAGTATTTGGTGAGTTTTTTTACCTCAGTATTTGTGAGCCAAAACAATGAGAGGAACAATCAGAGGAAAAGTATAACAGAAACATGTCACCACTTCTGGATTTTACTTACAAATACGGAGGTAAAATACTGACCAAATATTGAAGGTGTGACCGTGGCCTTAGTGCCACAAAATCTTGCACTGAACTAACTGTGGCATAAAACCTGCTGTGGCCTCTACAATTTACAGCAGCCACCCGACTCCTTTTCCCAAAGTCAGATCATTCAGCCGTGGTTTCCAAAAGCTGCCTGCATGTTGGGTTCACCATCTGGAAAAAGGGAAAGCACCAAGCAAAACTTGTATAAGGCAGTGTTCCCACCATAAGTTTTTGCCACTGAATATTTACAGTGTGTCAAACGCAGCAGGTTACAGTGCCAGCAAAGTGGATGGGATTAATGAAAACCTCAGGCCCACTGCGCTTTTTTTTTTTTTTTTTTCCCACTCTGCGTAAACTGACCTGCGGTGCGTGTATCAAGTCTGCAACATGCCAATTTCTCTTGTGCATGCGCTGAGCTTTATGTGCACATTTTTTCCCATAGACTTACATTACAGGGGGAAAATCCAAGCGTAAAATGCGCACATGAATCTAGTGCGTTTACACTGTGGAAATGCATAAAAAACACAAGGATAGATTATATATATATATATATATATATATATATATATATTTTGTCTAAGCCAAATATCCGATATATCAAAAAATAGAATTAGACTTACCGGTAATTCGGTTTCTAGAAACCTTCCACTACAGCATAGGAGGATGTCTCCACGCCCTAATGGGGGACAGGAAGCACGAGAGGTTAAAAGGTCCCTCCCACCTCCCTCTCACCAGTGACTTATAACTGATTACCATAGCATCGGTTACCTTAAGATTCTCAGAATTTGTCCAAGAAAGCAGGGAGGGAAATAGTGGTGTCGTGGAAGGTTTCTAGAAACCGAATTACCGGTAAGTCTAATTCTATTTTCTCTAGCAACCTTCCACGACAGCATAGGAGGCATAACAACCTATACTGCACTAGGGGGGGGGGGGAGACAACGGCCTGAAGAACTTTTCGGCCAAAGACTAAATCCCTGTTGGACACAAGGTCTAATCTATAGTATTTAGTGAAAGTATGTAAGGAGGACCAGGTTGCTGCCTTACAAATCTGCTCTGAAGATGCGCCTGCCCTCTCAGCCCATGAAGTGGAGGTAGATAGTGTTGAATGCGCTTTGATCCCTGCAGGGGGAGTGATGTTTTGCGCCAGGTATGCTTCAGAGATAGCCTTTTTAATCCAATTGGCAATGGTGTTTTTTGCCACCTTCTTTCCTCTGTTTGGACCAGAGGTATGGATAAATGGGTTGTGGTCGATTCTATATGGTTTGGTGTACTCCAAGTAGTGGAGAATTATTCGTCTTACGTCCAGCGTGTGAAACACCTCCTCTTTGGGGTTTGCTGGGTTTTGACAGAATGAAGGAAGAATTATATTCTGAGACCTATGAAAGTCAGACACAACCTTTGGTAGGAAAGATGGATCAAGGGAGAGAACTATGGAATCGTCTCTGTTAAGTAGGGTTCCTTGATTGAGAGAGCCTGGAGCTCTCCTACTCACCTTGCTGAGGTTATTGCTATAAGAAAGGCTAATTTGTAGGTGAGGAGCTGAGAAGTACAGGATGACAGAGGCTCAAAGGGTGATTGAGTGAGTGAGTCCCGTAAGCACCATATTCAAGTCCCATGGTGGGACAGAGACTAGTTTTTTTGGATGTAGCCTAGCGGCCGATGTCATGAATCTTTTTTATCCACCTGTGGTTAGCCAAGTCACAGTCAAACATAGAGCTTAATGCTGATACTTGTACTTTTAGTGTGCTAGGTTTTAGACCTAGTTCCAGCCCCCTCTGTAAGAAATCTAGGATACGGGAAATGTTAGGGTTGTCTGGGTCGGGCATGTCTGGCAGACACCATGAGGAGAATCTCTTCCATGTTTTATTATATATGGCAATGGTGACTGGCTTCCGAGATTTCTGGAGGGTATTAATTACCGCCTCTGATAGCCCCCTGGCCCTCAAGATCTGGGCTTCAGAAACCAGGCCGCTAACTTCATTCCCCTGAGGTTCGGGTGATGCAGAGGGCCCTGTAAGAGAAGATAGTCTTTTATGGGTAGGATGGATGGCCCGTCTACTTGTAGTTCTGTTATTAAAGAGTACCAGCTCCTCTTTGGCCATAGCGGAGCTACTAGAATTGTTGGGGTGTGATCCTCCTGGATTTTCCTCAGGGTTGCAGCAAGGATTGGAACTGGCGGGAAGGCATATGCCAGATGGAAACTCCACCTGTGGGCGAAGGCGTCCACTCCCAGGGATCTGTCCCTGGGGTTCAGGGAGAAGTAGTTTCTCACTTGAGCATTCTCTCCTGAGGCTAGTAGGTCCACCTCCGGGAGGCCCCACCTGCTGACTAGTGTTCGAAAGACTCTTCCATTCAGGGCCCACTCGCCAGGCTGGATGCTTTTTCTGCTCAGGAAATCTGCCTGAAGATTGTCCGTACCCCTCAGGTGGACTGCTGTCAGGGAACGAAGGTGTCTTTCGGCCCAGCAAAATATTCAGCCTGAGAGGCCCTCCAGGTTGCTGATCTTGTGCCACCCTGGTGCCTGAGATGTGCCACTGTTATGTTGTCCGAGTAGACTCTGATATGTTGGTCTTGGACCAGGTGTCTTGCTGCCAGGAGAGCTTCCTCCACTGCTTTCAGCTCCCTGAAGTTTGAGGATCTTGCACTCATTTTCTGGCTCCATAACCCTTGGAATGGCTGACGAGATACTACAGCTCCCCAACCTTTTTTGCTGGCGTCTGTTGTTACCGTAACCAGGGGGATCTGGGACCAGTTGACTCCCCTGCACAGGTTTTTGCGGTCCATCCACCATGCTAGTGAAGCTTTCACTGTTCCCGGGGTTTGGACTCTTGTTCAGGCAGGTGTGATCCCTGTTCCAGTTTCTTAAGATATGACACTGGAGTGTTCTGGAGTGGGCCTGCGCCCAAGGCACCGACTGGATGCAGGAGGTCATTAACCCTAGTATGGACATGGCTGCCCTGAGGGTCGGGGATCTCTGTCCTCTGAAATATGAGACTCTTGACATTATAGACGTCTGATGTTCCTCCGGGAGGAAGGACATTTGATTCTTTGAATCTAGTAGGATTCCTAAAAATTTTATCTCCTGAGAGGGTTGGATTTGCGACTTCTTTATATTCGGGATCCACTCTAATGATTTGAGAATGTCTAGAGTCTGGGCTACCTGGTCTTCCAGGGCCTGGTAGGATGACCCCATTACCAGTAGGTCGTCCAGGTAAGGTACAATACATATTCCCTGGCTTCTGATGTAGGACACGGCCTCTGTCATAATTTTGGAAAACACTCGAGGGGCAGAGGATATTCCAAAGGGAAGCACATTGTATTGAAAGTGCTTGACTTCCGGACCCTGACGGATCGCAAACCTTAGATACTTCCTGTGCGAAGGATGTATGGGGATGTGGAAATAAGCATCCTTCAGATCTATAGTTGCCATGAAGTAAGATGGCCCTATCAGAGGAATGGCGGTCTTTACTGACTCCATCTTGAATTTGCGGTATGCAATGTGTCGGTTGAGGCCCTTCAGATTTATTATTATCCTTGCCTCCCCTGTGGGCTTTTTCACTAGGAACAATCTGGAATAATGCCCCCTTCCTTGCTCCTCCACAGGGACTCGAGAGATGGCATTTGAGTGTAGAAGAAGCCGAATGCCGGATTTTAGTGCTGGGGACTCCCGAGGTGGTAGGGAGGCAACTCTTATACCCCGCGGGGGGGGGGGAGGATTCGAGCTCTAGCAGTAGGCCCTCTCTGATCACACTGAGGACCCAGGGGCTTTTGGAGATCAACTGCCAGGCAGGAAAAAACCTCGAAAGCCTCCCCCCGACCGGGGTCGAGTCATTGTTTTTCTTGTGGTGGTTGCTGCTGCTGCTGGGGGACCAGGATGTTCCTGCCTCTCCCTTTAGCGTAGCTCCATCTTCCAGTCTTTCCCTTTCCTCGCAGTTGGGATGACTGACTCTGGGGGGCTCGAAAAAGACGCTTTCTTGAGGTCCTCTGCTCTGGAAGCACCTTCTTTTTATCTGTGGCCTTTTCTAAAATTTCGTCTAAGGCAGGGCCGAAGACATGTTCGCCTTTGAAGGGTAAAGAGCAGAGTTTAACTTTGGAAGTAACATCCCCGCTCCATGTTTTAAGCCAGAGGGCTCGCCTGGCGGAATTTGACTGGACCATAGCCCTGGCATCTGCCAGGAAACCCGTAGCTCTCTGCAAGATAGGGAGGGAGTTAAGGTCACTTCTTGAGGTACCACGAGAAATATGGCTCTCTAGCTCCTCAATCCATTGGAAGCGGGACCTAGAGACACAAGTGGACGCGATTCCTGATTTTAAGGTAAAGGCAGAGGTTTCCCAGGCCTTCCTTAGGAGGCTTTCTGCTTTACGGTCCATCGGATCTCTAAGCTGGGATGCATCATCAAACGACAGAACCATCTTTTTTACCACTCTTGCCACCTGGACGTCAACCTTCGGGATGTCCCATTTAAATTCCTCTCCCTCCAGGGGAAATCCATGTCGGATTTCTGAGGGGGCCGAGTAGCGTTTTTCTGGATACTCCCATTCCTGGGAAATCATATCTGCTATACTCCTGTGGACTGGAAAGCCTGTTCGTTTAGGCCCCTCGTATCCACCAAACATGCGATCCTGTGCTGTCTGCGTGACAGGTTCGTCCTCTAGGCCCATAGTGGCACGTACTGCACTAACCAGCTCCTCCACATATTCTGTGGAGAGGAGGTACCTTCTAGTGTCTGCTGACCCAGAGGTTCCCGGTTGTTCCCAATTCTCGGATCCCGATTTGTATGATCCCTCTGATTCAGACTCCGAATCCTCTATTTGAATTTTCCGTTTTTTTTGGGGGTGGTGAGCTCACAATCGGGGGGAGTGGAGGTGGTGGAGCAGGACAGCTAAAGAGGTTTGAACCTGATGGGTAACCAAGCTGCGGATCTAGTCGATTAATGACGGGTGCTCAGCCCTAACCACCTTATCTGTGCAAGCCTGGCATAGCTTTTTCTCCCAATTTGAGGGAAGTTTCGTGCTGCATATCACACATTTAGCTGAATTGCTGGATGTATTGGTGCTCTTATGGGCAGACTTTTCTCCCTATGAAACAAAGGGGGAGAAGTATTTTGAGAACCTATACCCAGAGACGGCACCACTAGGACCCATCCCCGGACACTTACTGTGGCTGGGGCAGCACTGGGCTCTGCAGACGCAGGACAGGAAGACCCGTCCATGCTAACAGGGGATTCTCATCTTACCTGTCGGCGTCTTCCGGCGGGTTAATAACAGATTAACCCCGCCCTCAGCGCAGTATTCGATTTCCCCCTCCTCCTCCCTGGGTCCCGGAGCAGGCACAGCAAGCGCTGGCGAGCTCCAAGCGCCGGCAACAGCATGGGGGCTGCCATGACAGCGCAACCTCCACATAACCCGGAAGTGACCAGCGCGTGTGACGTCACTTCCAGGTATCGTACTGCACGCAGGGGGAGGAGGAGAGACTGGAGAGCTACAGGAGGCCTCCGGCCAGGGATCACTGGCCCGCTTTACTCCCCATAGGGGAGCGCGGGAGGGCCAGGAACGGTCCCGAATCCAGGAGGAGACAGGAGCAGCTCGGAGGAGGGGAGGCAGCATCACTGACCACCACTGCCCGGCTTTTTCTTTCCTCAGGTATGCTGCAGCAGCCGGCCACACAGCACACCAGACCTCTCCATACCCCATGGGGGACAGGAAAGTCACTGGTGAGAGGGAGGTTGGAGGGACCTTTTAACCTCTCGTGCTTCCTGTCCCCCATTAGGGCGTGGAGACATCCTCCTATGCTGTCGTGGAAGGTTGCTAGAGAAACAATGCAGTTCTGTTTCACCCCTTAATGACCACCAATACGTCCATTTACTGACCTGAGATATAAGAAAATGGCATCCCTATTCAGTTGACAATCCAGCAGCTGTCGGCTGTCCACTATAGCTGACAACTTGCTGTATCACAAACGATCAGTGCTGGCACTGTCTACACCTGTTTAACCCCTTAGTTGCTGCGGTCAATAATGACTACATATAAATGGTTAACAAGTTTGGAAGCTTCCTCTTTATCCCCATCAGCACCCTGAGATTCTGATTGTGTGGTCCTGATGTTTGCCATGGCAGTTCACAACCAAATAGCGGCGTTAGAGTCTGCCGGCTACAGTGACCTGTTCAGATGTTAGCGACATTTAGGCTGCTTTTACACTTACCGTATTTTTGCGGGCCAATTTTGCGGCCCCAATAGCTTTCTATGGGGCCGCAAAAATCGGCCCGCAAAAATTCAATGGTGCGCCTTACGGCCATGAGGCCTGTGAAAAAATATTGAGCTTGCTCGATATTTTTCACGGCGTACGGACACAGCGCCCATTTAAATCAATGGAGCCGCAAAAACAAACCAGAAGTTTGTTTTTGTGGCGCCGTCACTTCCGGTTTTGCGGAACGCCGTTTTTTTTCTCCAATACAATTTCCATAGTATTGAGAGAAAAAAAAAAAAAAAAAAAAAAAAAAAAAAAGGGTGATCTGCAAACATTTTTGCGGTACAACACAAAAAAATACGGCGATATGGCCCGCAAAAACTGACCGCAAAAATCACGGTAATTGTAAAACCAGCCTTTAGGTGGTAAAAACAAACTTTTTCATTCCTGTCATGTCACTTTGCTGTCAGGTAGTTCATTAACCATTCAGATGCTTTTCAGGAATTAATGCAGTTTTCAATATGTCGAGGGGTGCGGTTTTTAAAATGGTATCACTTTTGGGGGTTTTCCAATATATAGGACGCCCAAAGTCACTTCAAACCTGAATAGGCCCCTCAAGAAAATAAATTTTGTAAATTTCCTTGGGAAAAAAAAAAAAAAAAAAAAATATTACTGCTACATTTTTAAGCCTCCTAAAAGGCTAACAAAATAAAAGAACATTTTACAAATAATGCTGATGTAAAGCAGACATGTGGGAAATGTTATTAATGTTTTTCTATGTATGACTATCTAGATTAAAGGGATAATCATTCAAAGTTTGAATATTGCCATTTGTCAAATTTCTGATTTTTTTTTTTATAAATAAAACAAAATATATTGACCTAAATTTACCATTATCATAAATTATAATGTGCCACAAAAAAACAAAAAAAAAAAAAACAAAACACATTCTCAGACTAGCTGGGATATGTTGACACATTCCATAGCTATTGCTACAAAGTGGCTCTGGTCAGATTTTATAAATATAGCCTGGTCAATAAGGGGTTAAAACATGACTCCCCAACAAGAGACAAAAGCACATGTAAGAATATACAATGAATAAAAATAAGTAACATTTACTTAAGTGCAGACAATCTGCAACATGAAAAGCTCAAGGTGGGAACGCAGCCCTAGGGCCCTATGTACTCACCACCCACACACCCACACACACACACACACACACACACACACACACACACACACACACACACCGGAGTGATATGTAACTTTTCATAAAACATTAAGGCTGTGTTCCCACGTAGCGATTTTTAAGCGTTTCCGCGGCGTTTTTAAACGCGCGATTCTGCCGCGGAAACGCTAAAAAAAAAAAGCGTAATAGAAAACGCACATGTTGTGCCAATGGTGCGTTTTTTACCGCTGCGGAACCGCTTAGCGGTAAAAGACGCAGCATGTTCATTAATTTTGTGGAATCGCCCGAGATTCCGCATACTATCAATTATATGGGCAAAAACGCATGGGAAAACGCATGTCAAAACGCTTGACAATCGCGTCAAAAAGCGCATGCGTTTTCCCTGTCAAGGGCATGCGTTTCTGCTCGGGGGGGGGGGGGAAAATCGCTTGGAAAAACGCGACGTGGGCACATAGCCTTAACCAGGCAGGGGCGTATCTGGGGGGGGGGGGCATCCAGGGCAGTTGCCACGGGCGCAGCCGGCAGGAGGCGCAGTCGGGCCGCCTAATGCAACGGTCCGCAGTGTCCTCCCTAGCGGCTGCGTTCTGCCGCCCCCCCCCCGGCCTGATAGTCGGCAGTCCTCTGTGTCAGCTGTGAAGCTGACAGCTGGCGCAAAGAAGGTGCGCGTGCCGGCTCCCAGGGAACAAATTGTACTGGCGTCTATACAGACGCCAGTACAATTGCAGCTCTGACCGCAGGGCCAGAGCGACGTCAGCAGCGTGACATGTCATGTGAGCTCCCTGCTGACGTTATTTCCACGTTGCCCAGAGCGAACGCTGGTGGTAAGTGCTCCACTGTGGAGCTGAAGACACCGAAGATGGGGGATGTTAATGTGGGGAAGGGGGTTAATGAGTGGGGATGGGGGATACTTAATGTGTGTGGGGATTTGGAGTGGGGGGTACATAATGTGTGTGAGAGATTTGGAGTGGGGATGGGGGGTTATTTAATGTGTGTGGGGGGATATTTAATGTGTGTGAGGGATTTGGAGTGGGGATGGGGGATTTAATGTGCGTGTGGGGGGATTTGGACTGGGGATGGGGTGTTAATGTGTGTGGGGAGATTTGAGGTCACAAAATGAAGAGTATGTATGAGAAAACAGTATGGGGGATGGGTGCAGACAGTATGAGGAGCGAACGGGTTAATGTATGTGGACAGTATGGCGAGTGAGGGTGATGGGATGTGAGCAGACAGTATAGGGAGTCGGGTATGTGTGAGCAGACAGTATAGAGAGTGAGGGGGTAAATATGAGGAGACAGTATGGTGAACAGAGGGGATGTTAGAGGAGACAGTATGAAGAGGGAGTGGAATAGCGTGAGGCGACAGTATAGTGCAGACATTTTTATTTAGGAGCATTACAATGACACTTCTATCTTTAAGGGGATCATGTGGAGATTTGCTGCAGAAGACCGAAGAAGATGGAAGTCTGCAGAGACGAGATGTGGATGAGAAAACTCATCATGGGGTCTGGACAAGAAAAGGAGACCGACTCCAGAGACGACGTCATCTATGAGGTATCTGGATGTAAATATTATTTGTGATACTAATTCTCATGTTTTTATTTGTTAGGAACATTAAAGGGGTTGTCCAGGTTTGTGCTGAGTCTGCAGTCATTCTATGTGACTGCAGACTTCTGAATTCTCACAGTGCTCACTGAACGCTGTCAGGATTCTCTTGCCGGTAATTTACATACAGGCGGTCACATGCTGACTAGACATGTGTGGCCTCACTCAATGAAAATGAACAGAGCGAGGTCGGGCACATCTAGTCGGAATGTGGCCAGAAGTATACAAATCACATACCTGTGCTGACATGACTGTATATCGGCAAGGGAGAATCCTAAAAGTGTGCAGTGCATTAGTTGTGAGAATTCAGAAGCCTGCAATGTCAGGATTCAGCTCTGCAGGTTCCAGTGTCATCACAGACGCTTCACTCATATGCGATTTTCATAGTTATGTCCTGTGACTACGAGCTTCTCATCCTGCTTTCAGTTTTTTACTGAACATTGAGCGCATTAGGGAGAGCAGCTCGTGGGTACATGGCTAACTGTGCAAGTCGCATATGTACTTGGGGGGTGGGGGGGGGCCTCAAACCAAATTCTTGCCCCGGGTGCCAGAAAGCCTAGATATGCCTCTGCTGCCAGAAATATTAAAAATTATGAGCATGTGCACATGTTCCTTCTTTTAAGTTGTGACTGCTCCACTCTTCCAGGGCCTTCTGCTTGGAAGCCGCCACTATTTTGTATAGGAAATAAAATAATTAAACGGGGGGGGGGAATGATCCGACGGCAAAGTCGGCGCAAGAAAGTCAGAGAACACGCCAAAGATGCCTTAGAAAGACACCACCGGTGTTTTCCTAAACGGTCTTCAGCATGTGTGCTGGTGTCTGTAAGAGGTGTGCACGGACCCATAGCCGGACCCCACATCTTTAGGGTGAATGAAATTGAAAATACATAGCTGAGATTAGATTGTTTTTCTTTCTTTTTGAACATTTTTGATAAATGTAATGCACAATGATTAGTCCGATTCTGCAGTCATGAGTTCCTCTACTTATAGTTATAGAAGAGAAACACAAGGTAGGTTTGTAGTCTGCAACCATGGAAACACATACATCTGTATAGGAGCTGATCACACAAATGGGGATAAAATAAAAATATCAAAACCATCTACACAGTAAGGCTATGTGCCCACGTAGCAATTCTGAAGCACAATAAACCTGAGGAGAACCGCACACCCTGCTCCTGGGAAAACGCATGCGTTTGACGAGTTTTTGCATACGTTTTCCTAAGCGGTTTTGCCAATATAATTGATGGTATGCGGAATCGCGTGCGATTCCGCAAAATTAATGAACATGCTGCGTTTTTAATCGCTAAGCGTTTCCGCAGCGGTTAAAAACACACCATTGGCACAACATGTGCGTTTTTCATAAAAAAAAACAAAAAACAATTGGATGCTTTTCTTAAGCATTTCTGCAGCAGAATCGCTTGTCTAAAAGCGCTGCAGAAATGCTTAAAAAACGCTACGTGGGCACACAGCCTTAATCTTTATCTTAGCCCTAGAAGCATAGGTGTCTTTGTGCCTTGTAAATGCAGCACCATCTGGGGTCACTAATCCGACGTTGTAGAAACGATAGGTTCCAAGCCAATAATTGGCAAAGATTGTGGAAAAAAACTGGCAAGAGTATAGCAAGCCAGGTTACCAGCCATCACACATGTAATCCAGTATGTCTATATACAAGGAGGATTTGTGCCGACTCCATATACACAAAGCCCCGGACATAGTCCCATCAACCCAAATGAAAAGCGGGGGCGCCGAACCAAATTCTTGCTCTGGGTGCCAGAAAGCCTAGATACGGCCCTGCTGCCAGAAATATTAAAAATTATGAACATGTGCACATGTTCCTTCTTTTAAGTTGTGACTGCTCCACTCTTCCAGGACCTTCTGCTTGGAAGCCGCCACTATTTTGTATAGGAAATAAAATAATTAAAATAGGGGGGGGGGGGGGGGGGAACTATCCGACGGCAAAGTCGGCGCAAGAAAGTCAGAGAATATGCCAAAGATGCCTTAGAAAGACACCGGTGTTTTCCTAAACGGTCTTCTGCATGTGTGCTAGTGTCTGTAAGAGGTGTGCACAGACCCATAGCCGGACCCCACATCTTTAGGGTGAATGAAATTGAAAGGAAACTTTCAAGCCCTCCAGCCACTCGGACAAGCACCGCCGGTCATTAGGCTCTTTTACTGTTCAGTTACATTACTTAAACCCTAAGGCCATGTGCCCACGTCGCGTTTTTCAAGCGATTTTTTCCTGAGCAGAAACGCATGCCCTTGCCAGGGAAAACGCATGCGCCTTTTGACACGCGTTTTTGACGCGACTGTCAAGCGTTTTTGATATGCGTTTTTGTCCATATAATTGATGGTATGCGGAATCGCGGGCGATTTCGCAAAGTTAATGAACATGCTGCGTTTTTTTACCGCTAAGCGATTCCGCAGCGGTAAAAAACGCACCATTGGCACAACGTGCGTTTTCTATTACAAATGCATGGAATGCTTTTTTTAAGCATTTCCGCGGCAGAATCGTGCGTTTAAAAACGCTACATGGGCACACAGCCTTAATGTCACCGTTCCCTGGATGCAGACAAACCATAGAGGTTTTCATTCAGTGAACAGTAAAGCGCTGCTGATATTATTCACACACATTAATGGAGAGTCCTAAACCTGGAGATATCTTCAGAAAGTTGTGGGAAGCAGGGTGTGTTGCAGTCCGCGCTGCCGAGATTCACAAATCACCTGGGATGCAAGATGTTGTAGCAGTGTACTCCTTTATTTCCTCCTACGCGTTTCGGCGCCCTTCCTGGCACCTTCCTCAGGGAATATCCAGGTGATTTGTGAATCTCGGCAGCGCGGACTGCAACACACCCTGCTTCCCACAACTTTCTGAAGGTTTTTCCACGTGCGAGTGGTTGGTGGAGGTCCTGCAGCAGCTGATTCTGTGATATGCTCTCAAGCCAGTTGTGGGTTACACAACTGGAATAGGTGAGTGGAACTGTATTATACCGCTCATACTTCTAGTGTCACTAGTGATAGGGCACTATTGCGCCTCTTGTTCCCCCCACCATTTTTGTATTGAAACCTGGAGATATGTCCTCTAACATCGTGCTCATGGAGGCAGAAAGATCAGTCCGTTCTCCACGCGCAGCCTCGGCTTATTCATGTCCAGAACACAAAAAGCGAAAGTAGAGAAACATCTACTCCAGATACATAGAGGTGACGGCTTCTCGGTAATGGCTCTGTGCACATAAAATAAAAAACCTAAAGAACTGCAAATACTCAATTAAAAATATCATACAATTATCATTCTAGAAATTCTATGCAGACCCATGTGTCACTATAGTAACAGCCAAACACCAAAGGTTATTACGCAAAACTGGCCTAGTTGCGCACAGCAACCAATCAGCGATCAGCTTTCAGTGCTCTGGGAAAATACATAGCTGAGATTAGATGTTTTTCTTTCTTTTTGAACATTTTTGATAAATGGAATGCACAATGATTAGTCCGATTCTGCAGTCATGAGTTCCTCTGCTTATCTACAGTAATAGAAGAGAAACACAAGGTAGGTTTGTAGTCTGCAACCATGGAAACACATACATCTGTATAGGAGCTGATCACACAAATGGGGATAAAATAAAAATATCAAAACCATCTACACAGTTAATCTAATCTTTATCTTAGCTCTAGAAGCATAGGTGTCTTTGTGCCTTGTAAATGCAGCACCATCTGGGGCCACTAATCCGACGTTGTAGAAACGATAGGTCCCAAGCCAATAATTGGCAAAGATGGTGGAAAAAAACTGGCAAGAGTATAGCAAGCCAGGTTACCAGCCATCACACATGTAATCCAGTATGTCTATATACAAGGAGGATTTGTGCCGACTCCATATACACAAAGCCCCGGACATAGTCCCATTAACCCGAATGAAAAGATCTTGATTTACACAGCAGAAATTAGGGTAATATTACAAGAGGACTTTACTTCATGATTAAACAGTATATGTTTAAAAAAATAAATATTTTGAACCCAATTTCACAGCAGTGAGAAGCCATACAATGGGTAAAGAACAGGGAACTTGTCGTATTCATTATAAAATGTTACAAAAAAGTCGCTGCATGTCTTTATAATAATGATCTTTCTGCTCGACGGGTGGCATCTGGGAAGTCCTGTGTCCTAGAACTCTCCCGCCACCCCACCAGGATCTTACCTAGTCCTTTTGCATATTAAGATTAATTATTACTTTTCTAGTATCAAGCTAGATTTTGGCATAATAGGCCAGTCAGATTGCAAAACTAGCTAGGTAGATGGACATGTTCATTGAGGCCATGCCCCTACTACAGCTTTCGCTTGCATACATCACACACGGTAGGACCAGAAAATAACATGTTATACCTTTGTATCGCAACCAAGTCCAAACATGATTAAATTGGTTGTCCAAAATAAAAAAAAAAATAAAAAAAAAAAAAAAAAAAAAACACACTGGCCACTCCCCCCCCCCCCCCAAGACAGCGCCACCCCTGTCTATACATTACGCATGATACTGCCATAAACAGCAATACAACTGGTAGACGCATGGGGCATTGTTTTTGGAAGAAAGCAGCCATGTATTTAAAATCCTTACATTTGTTCTTGAGTGGAGGGGAGAAATCGATCAGGCCCGTGGCAACAACCAGCGCTGCCGGCCCAGGGGACCTCAAGGGCATGACGCTCTCCTAGTACTTTCCTTACAGAAAGCACATGGTGTATCAGTGCAGAACTTCCACATATGTCCAATATAAGAGACAATGATGTACAGTAAACTAATGTCCTGATCTGCAATAAAAAGTGGTCCTGCCACCCTTGCTGGGGATCTGGATACATAAGATGTGGCATTTATATTGGACAAATAGTGATGAAGGAAACAAGGTGTGAAGAAAAAAAAAAAAAAAAAAAATTAAAACATGAGAGGTGGTGGGGCAGAGAACCGGCTCACAGTCAGTTTAAAGGACCATCAAAATAATTGGGGGCTACATTACAGCTGCTTAATGCCAAAGACAGGTACATGATCCCCTAGTAAATACATTCCTCAATGTTCTTCACATCTCAGGCTAATTTATAAATGAATGAGCAGCAGCAAAAAATGGCATAAGATGGAAATCCAGGGCAAGCTTGTGTCTTTTCACATTAATGTGAAGCTTCCAAATAACATTCAAAGCTAAAAGGAATATCCATTGTGTCCTTTCCAGCTATAGGTGTGGATCCGCACAGTCACCATAGACATGCTACAGTAGATATATGCTGCATTTATAGGGACAGACAGTAAAAAGAAAAATGCACTAATGCAGACCTTTCCACCCTGAAAACTGAGCCCACTTCAGACTTGAAGAGGTTAATGTTGTGTAATGTGCAGTGCATATAATACAAGGCAACAAAACTAGAGACCCCCAACCCCAACAAGTGGTGTGCAGCAAGGCTGACGTCACCATTAACAATGCATTCATATTACATTCGAGATACGCCAAAAAGTAAACCAAGTATCACAACTAACTCAGGGAGGAGACGACCAAGGACAGTTTGTGAAGATAAACCACATCTAGGCAATGCCCGCTGAATATGTAGGACAGGAGATTTCAACACTGAAAGGTTCTTGTGTGTAGAATAAAGAAAAAAAAAAAAAAGACGATATTGCAAAAAAAAAAAAAAAACAGTGCAAGACGGAAAGAACCCCCCACAAACAATTACATAGAATGAACAGACTCGAGTCCTGTCCATAGGACAGACCTTCTCCTCACCCCCAGTAAATCCCTGCACATCCTTGTAAAAACCTGAGGAAGGTAAGGCTTGATTAAAACACGCTCTTGGCGGTGGCGCTGCAGTGCTCCAGAACCATGTGCAGCTGCTGGTGGCTCAGAAATCCAAGGATTTCATGATGGCGTCCTTGTCAAATCGGAATCCCAGGAAGGCTTTAGAAGAGAAGGGATACTCTAGGGCACCATTGTAAGCTTCAGCTACAGCGTGGTCATACTGCTGTCCTTCAGAGGGGACACCATACACTGAGTCTGGAAAGAAAATGTATCCTAATTAATAACTATCACTGTAAAGCAGGGCAGTGATCATAAGGTGCTTCCTTGCAGCCATGGGGTCACTGGCGCAGGTGGTCTGAAAAGGTAACCCAAAGCTGGAGGGAGGGAAATCTGTTTCACAGTTTTACCGCACTTATAGGGACTCTGATCTAAACCTTCCAACTCCATGACTGCCATGTAGATCTAGAACACTTTGTAAAAGGAACCATAACATTCAATGTTAATAATCATTTTTGTTAAAGGGAATCTGTCAACAGGATTTAACTCCCCCAAACTATTTATATGCACTTGTAGTACTTTCAAAGACAAGTCCAGCAATACCTTTACATGGCCAGTCTGTTCTACTGTAACTGCCAAATCAGCTTTTCAATAGATAAGCAAGTGAGACTGAAGAACTACTTGTAGATTTTAAGCCTCCGTCACTCCAGCTCTATTCGTCGCCCAGCACCGCCTCTTCCTGCTTGACCGTCAGCCGCTATGCTGTGTGATGTCAGACAATGGAGCAGTCAGTCAAGCAGGAGGAGGCTGCACTTTGCCGGAGTGACAGAGGCTTCAGATCTGCAAATGGCTCTTAAGCCCAATTTGCATGTCAACAGAAACATTGATTTCTCAGTAGGAGAGGAACGGACTGGTCATGTAAACTGATTGCCGAATGTCCTTGAAAAAGCTACAGGTGCAAATAAATAGTTTGTGAGGTGAAATCCTGCTCACAGATTCCCTTTAAGCAATTTCTAAAAGAATGGGAAAAAAAAAATTCAAAATATTAAAATCATAAGAAATATACAAACCCTCATCAAAAGTGTCATTCAGACTTCTAGGATTTATTTTTCGCTCAGATTTCTACAAAGACAAAAAAAAAACAACATGGTCACTGTCTTTCTACTGTGAAATGTGCCCTAAAGATACAGGTCAAGATGGCTACAAGATCGGCTCATAGGTGTCGCACCTACCAGAATAGTATTTTGCTGCGGCTGTTGCTTGACTTGTGGACTGTTGATGCCATTTGACTTTTTCTTTTGGTTCTGAGAATCTTGATGTTGCTTCTTACCGTTGGTCTTAAGATTTTGATTCTAAACCCCCCCAAAGGGAAAAAAACCCCCCCACACACACAAACTTTAACATACGCCCAATGCACTAAAATTAATGTACAGCGCACACACGCCTTATTACTAAGATATTAGCAACCTCCTGCTTTCCACAGGGGTTGACCAGTTTAGAAGAGACAATTTCATATACCCTAAGAGAGTATCCGGCACTTACAAGAGTCCGCTCCGAACCCTCATGTCATGAGACCCTTATGTCTATGTACAGTAGATTAATTTCAATGGCATTTGTGTAATGCATCATTTGACCTGCAAAACACTGACAACTTGCTACAAGATTTCTCCAGAGATTAACCCCAAGGTCGGGGACACACTTGCGAGTGTAGTGCCAGTCTCTCGCATCATTATCCGGCACTCGGGACCGCAGAGCTCAGCTATACAGAAATACATGCAGCCGCACACTCCTGTCCTGAGTGCCGGCGGCAGTGCCAGGTATTAATGCGCGAGTTTTTCGAGTTGCAATCATAAGTGTGACCCCGGCCTAACTGCAGGAAACCATGAGATCAGTTGATCATAGAGGGACAATTATGATTAAAACTTTTTGTCCAAAGCGATCCCCAATCTTGATATGTCTGGATCTTGAGTAGAGTTGGATGAATCTGTTCAGGTTCCCTCTTATTCTGCAAGCTATAGTGCTTACCGAATAAGCTGCAGAGGGAACCCGGCTTCCTGGATCACGCCGGCTGATTGGCGCCGCATGTGTCCCGGGTTTGTGACAGTCACAACACATGCGTGGAGAGCCCAACACACAGGTTCTCCATGCATGTGCTGTGACACAGTGGTGACACATGCAGCTGCGGTGCTGATCAGCTGGCACGATCCAGGAAGCCGGGTTCCCTCTGCAGCTTATTCGGGAAGCACTGTAGCTTGCCGAATAAGAGGGAACCCGAACAAATTTGCTCAACTCTAATCTTGAGAATCTTTTCTTATAAGTGAGTAGTGCACCGTTCTCTACATAATAAAAGCTCACTACTATAACAGACAATGGAAGATTATATAAGTAACTACGTGACTATTGTTGTACCTTCGGCTTTGTCCAATATTCTCCTGGAGAAAGTTCAGAAAACTGAGGCATACAACGCATTCTGGGCCTACAAGGGAATGAATGTTAGAAGGGATATTGAATAGATGACTGTGAACGATCACGCACACACCCCTACTGAATGTGTTATAGAAACAAAAACCTAAAGAGATGAACTGGAATATAAGTTGATATCCATGCAATGTGTAGGCGCATGTTCACACTGGCGACTAAACAGACAAAATGAGCAAATATCCTGCAGTAAATAAACAGCAACAGTGCATGAAAATAACAGGGTGCTCAGTTAACATAATTTTGCTTAAAAAACCTTTTACCAATTTATATTCCAGTTCATCTCCTTTAGGTTTTTGATTCAGGCTTTTGCACTCTGTGCAAATAAGGATGTGGCCTTCCTTATCTTTGAGCTGGACATTACTTTTATATAGCTCCCCATGTCTGAGTGTCCATTAGTCGGGGTTTCGGTCCTGCTTGGCCTTCATTCACATGGTACGTCATTTGACATATGGTAAGGTTTTAATACTAGAGATTATGACCATCCCGAATAGGGTCACCTTGATCTGGTGGTGGGATGGCTTTTACTGTTTTTTGAGCAATATTAGGTTAACTAAAGCACCCAATGATATTTTCATGTAATATTGCTATTTATTTACTGCAGGTTATTTGCTTACGTTGTTTTTATGTTAGGTTTTGAATATTTTATAGACCTAATAGACATACAAGTTACCTTCACTACTGACTCCATTATTACACATGGGTTACATGAGGACACAGGAAAATATCTCCTCTTATGTTCACTTACAATTTAGAGCAGATTGCAACTGTCCGTCAGGTCATTATTCTCCATGGTCATAAAGTAAAACTGTACTAGTTCTCAGAATTATAGTCAAGGTGGTTACACAGCATAGTTATAATCACACACAGCTCTGCAGTGAGATCAGGAGAGCAGACTGTCAGTCATTACATGTCTCACACTGGGAACGCCCCTTTTATTTAGAATACGCTCTAGAGGCAGATTCTGGAGAAGATCGTTGTCCGATCCAGAGATCTTAACCCCTTAACCCCCAAGGGTGGTTTGCACGTTCATGACCAGGCCAATTTTTACAATTCTGACTATTGTCCCTTTATGAGGTAATAACTCTGAAACGCTTCCATGGATCCTGGTGATTGTGATATTGTTTTCTCATGACATATTGTACTTCATGTTAGTGGTAAAATTTCAAATAACTTGCGTTTATTTGTGAAAAAAAAAACGGAAATTTGGCGAAAATTTTTAAAATTTTGCAATTTTCCAACTTTGAATTTTTATGCCCTTAAATCACAGAGATACGGCACACAAAAAACTTAATAGTAACATTTCCCACATGTTTACTTTACATCAGCACAATTTTGGAACCAAAGTTTTTTTTTTTTGTTAGGAAGTTATAAGGGTTAAAAGTTGACCAGCGATTTCTCATTTTTGCAACACCATTTTATTTTTACGGACCACATCACATTTGAAGCCACTTTGAGGGGTCTATATGATAGAAAATACCCAAAAGTGACACCATTCTAAAAACTGCACCCCTTAAGGTGCTCAAAACCACATTCAAGAAGTTTATTAACCCTTCAGGTGCGTCACAGGAATTTTTAGAATATTTAAAAAAAAAAAAAAAATTGAACATTTAACTTTTTTTCACAAAAAAAATACTTCAGATTCAATTTTTTTTTTTTACCAAGGGTAACAGGAGAAATTGGAAACACCACTTGAAAGGTAACTCACCAAACCCTGACTGAAACACTGGCAGGATGCAGCAGAGCCCCATTGATAAAGGCTGGGGCAGCACAGGTGCATTCCACTGATAAGGACAGCCAGTAACCCTATAAGGTCCGGCTGCCCAGTGGAAAAAGGCACACTAATAAGGCTTGCTTAAGACATAAGTCACACTGATAGGTGTGATGCAATGTGTCAGAGCAGCCTATTGATGATTGGGCGTCATCAATAGGATGCTCTGACACATTGCATCACACCTATCAGTGTGACTTATGTCTTAAGCAAGCCTTATTAGTGTGCCTTTTTCCACTGGGCAGCCGGACCTTATAGGGTTACTGGCTGTCCTTATCAGTGGAATGCACCTGTGCTGCCCCAGCCTTTATCAATGGGGCTCTGCTGCATCCTGCCAGTGCTTAAGTCAGGGTTTGGTGAGTTACCTTTCAAGTGGTGGTTTTTTTTGATGTTTCGAAAAAAATTATTTTTTTTTCCCTCCTTTGTTAACAGGAGAAATTGGACTGCAAAAGTTATTGTGCAGTTTGTCCTGAGTACGCTGATACCTGACTTGTGGGGGGGAACCACTGTTTCGGCGCATGGCAGAGCTCAGAAGAGAAGGAGCACCATTTGACTTTTTCAATGCAAAATTGGCTGGAATTCAGATCGGACGCCATGTCACGTTTGGAGAGCCCCTGATGTACCTAAACAGTGGAAACCCCCCACAAGTGACCCCATTTTGGAAACTAGACCCCCCAAGGATCTTGTCTAGATGTGTGGTGAGAACTTTGAACCCACAAGGGCTTCACAGAAGTTTATAACGTACAGCGGTACAATTAAAAAAAAAAAATCATTTTTTCCACAAAAATGATCTTTTCACCCCCAGTTTTTATTTTTCCAAGGGTAACAGGACCCTAAAAGTTATTGTGCAATTTGTCCTGAGTACGCTGATACCCCATCTGTGGGTGTAAACGACTATTTGGGCGCATGGCAGAGCTCGGAAGGGAAGCAGTGCCATTTGACTTTTTTGGCTGGAATTGAGATCGGACACGATGTACCAAAACAGTGGAAACCCCCGACAAATTGACCATTTTGGAAATTAGACCCCCCAGGAACTTATCTAGATGTGTGGCGAGAACTTTGAACCCCCAAGGGCTTCACAGAAGTTTATAACGCCCGGGCGTGAAAATAAAATAAAAAAAAAAAAAAATCGTATTTTTTCCACAAACATGATCTTTTAGTTAATTTTTTTATTTTCCCAAGGGTACCAGGAGAAATTGGACCCCTAAAGTTGTTGTCCAATTGGTCCCGAGTACGCCGATACCCCATATGTGGGAGAAAACTACTGTATGGGCACACGTCAGGGCTCGGAAGGGAAATAGTGACGTTTTGGAATGCAGACTTTGATGGAATGGTCTGCGGGTGTCATGTTGCATTTGGAGACCCCCTAATGTACCTAAACAGTGGAACCCCCCACAAATGACACCATTTTGGAAAATAGATCCCCTAAGGAACTTATCTAGATGTGTGGTGAGCACTTTGAACACCCAAGTGCTTCACAGAAGTTTATAACGCCCGGGCGTGAAAATAAAAAAAAAAAATCATTTTTTTCCACAAAAGTGATATTTTTGCCCCCAATTTTTTATTTTCCTAAGGGTAACAGGAGAAATTGGACCCCAAAAGTTGTTCTGCAGTTTGTCCTGAGTAGGCCGATACCCCATATGTGGGGGTAAAACACTGTTTGTGCGCATGGCAGAACCTGGAAGGGAAGGAGCGCCGTTTGACTTTTTCAACGCAGAATTGGCTGGAATTGAGATCAGATGCCATGTTGCGTTTGGAGAGCACCTTATGTGCCTAAACAGTGGAAATCCCAAATTCTAACTCCAGCCCTAACCCCAAGACTCCCCCAACCCTAATCTCAGCCCTAACCCTAATGGGAAAATGGAAATATTTTTCACTTTATAAGACGCTCCGGATTATAAGACGCACCACAAATTGAGGAGAAAATCAGGAAAAAACTTTTTTTTAATAAAATGGTGGTGCCTCTTATAATCCAGGTGTCTTATTGCTTACCGGGGGTGGTGGCTGCGGTGAAGCGGGGTCCCAGGGTCTCTGCTGGAGGAGGCAGGAGTGGGGTGATACTGCAGGCCGCAGGAAGGGATGAGAGGGTGCTCCGATGTGCAGCGCGCTGCCAGGGGGGCTCGTGATGCTATCAGGGGGGGCTCATGCTGCTGCCAGGGGTCTGTGCTGCTAGCAGGGGGGGTTTGTCCTGCTGCCAGGGGTCTGTGCTGCTAGCAGGGGGGCTTGTGCAGCAGCTCGGGGTTCTGCCGACACTTACCGGGTGTAGGCCGCAGGGGTGTCCAGGCGTCTCCGGGTGTCCAGCAGTGTCTCCATGTGCCCAGCGGTGGCTCCGGTTCCCATCCCGGGGCTCTGCCGACATTTTGCGACAGGCCAGAGCCCCGGGCTCCCTCTCGGTTCCCTCTGTATTGGCTGGCTCCGGCAATATGGCGGCCGCTGCCAGGGACGGCGCATGCGCTGATGGTGATCTCGGGACTGAGATCTCGAGGGATGAGATTTCAGCGCTGAAATCTCGTCCCGAGATCACCATCAGAGCATGCGCCGTCCCCGGCGGCGGCAGCCATATTTCCAGAGCCAGCCAATACAGAGGGAACCGAGAGGGAGCCCCGGGGCTCTGGCCTGTCGCAAAATGTCGGCAGAGCCCCGGGATGGGAACCGGAGACACCGCTGGGCACGTGGAGACACGGCTGGGCACCCGGCGACACCCACAGCGCCGACAGACTCCCGTACACCCCTGCTGCCTACACCCGATAAGGTATATCCTCTTTGTAAGACGCACCCCCATTTTCCCCCCCAAGTTTGGGGGAAAAAAAAGTGCGTCTTACAAAGCGGAAAATACGGTAAATACATTTTCTTTTAATTTTATTATTTTTCCCTAACTAAGGGGGTGATAACGGGGGGGGGGGTTTGATTTACTATTTATAGCGGGTTTTTATTTTTGGCAGCTGTCACACGCTAAAAGACGCTTTTTATTGTAAAAATAGCTTTTGCATAACCATATATTGAGAGCTATAATTTTTCCATATTTTGAACCAGAGTCATGTGAGGTCTTATTTTTTGCGGGACGAGTTGTCGTTTTTATTGGTATCATTTTCTGGCACGTGACATCTTTTGATCGCTTTTTATTCCGATTTTTGGGACGCAGAATGATCAAAAACAAGCGTTTCATGAATTTCTTTTGGGGGGGGTGCGTTTACACCGTTCCGCCTGCAGTAAAATTGATAAAGCGGTTTTATTCTTCGGGTCAGTACGGTTACAGCGATACCTCATTTAGATTTTTTTTATGTTTTGGCGCTTTTATGCAATGAAAACAATTTTATATTAAAAATTATTTTTGCATTGCTTTATTCTGCGAGCTGTAACTTTATTTTTTTTCTGATGATGCTGTGTGGTGGCTCGTTTTTTGCAGGACAAGATGACGTTTTCAGCGGTACCATGGATATTTATATGCGTCTTTTTGATTGCGCGCTATTGTACTTTTTGTTTGGCGGTATGATAAATCGTTTTTTATTTTTTAAGGGGTTCGCTACGGACGCGGCGATACCAAATGCGTACTTTTGTTTTTTGTTTTTTTTTATTTCCAAAAAATGAATTAGGGAATTTTTTTTTTTTTTTTTTAATTTATTTAGCGATTTTTTAAAAATTATTTTTACACCTTTAACTTTATTACATTGTCCCAGGGGGGACATAGCTGTCATGTGACAGATCGCTGATCTGTCACATCACAGATCACTGATCTGTCACAGGCACTGCACAGGCTTTCCTCATGCCTGTGCTTTGCAGGCACTGAGGAAGCCAGCTCCCTGCAGGCCCCCGAAGGTCCCCGTCGCCATCTTGGATCCGGGGACCTGCAGGGAAAAAAAAAAAGCCCCCTGCAGCAGCACATTGTGCTGCTGTGGGGGGGCTCAGGGAAGCATGGAGGGAGCCCCCTCCCTGCCGATGCTTCCCTTTAACCCCCGGTACACCGCGATCGTGTTTGATCGCGGTGTGCAAGGGGTTAACGTGTCGGGGGCGGTCCGTGACCGCCCCTGACACACTGTGCCGGGTGTCAGCTGTGATAATCAGCTGACACCCGGCCGCGATCAGCGGCGCTCACCACGTTGGCGCCGCTGATCGCTGTGATGTACTATCCCGTCGCTGGAAATTAAGTCCCAGGGCACATGGACGGGATAGTACGTCACATGACAGAAAGGGGTTAACAGCTCGTGTGTATATATAAAGGAAAACATGGATTTCTCTAGAACAAGTTGTCGAGGTAGCTATTTAGGGAGGGCTAAATTAACCCTTCACGGTTGAGCCAATGATTTCCAAATTATTCCAGTGTTGCTAACAACTCAAATGACCACACGGAGACTGGGGTCTCTGTACGGGAGGATCGAGGCAGATCGCTAAGCCCCTTTATTTTAGTCACATCTTTTATAATCTTTTGCTTAATTATGCAAGGTTCTCAAGTACCAATAGCATAATTTCACTTTATAAGCCAATAATATTGCAAGAAAACCGGAAACTACATATATGTCCGTACCTAGATAGCGTAGAAAAGGAGATTTTTGTGTACTCACCGTAAAATCTCTTTCTCTTAGCCTTTAATTGGGGGACACAGAACCGTGGGTGTTATGCTGCTGTCCACTAGGAGGCGACACTATGCATAATCTGAAAAAGATTAACTTTGGCTCCTCCTCTGCAGTATACACCCCTGGACGGCGTCAGCTTTCTCCAGTTTTGTGCAAAAGCATTAGGAGGAATATACCAGAAACATAACCATGCCTGTAAAAAAAAAAAGGCTACTATAAACAGGCTCAAACAACAATATGAGAACCCAACCGTAACAACGGCCCGCAAGGGCTACAGGGTGGGAGCTGTGTCCCCCAATTAAAGGCTAAGAGAAAGAGATTTTACGGTGAGTACACAAAAATCTCCTTTACTCTGTCGCCTTATTGGGGGACACAGAACCGTGGGACGTCCTAAAGCAGTCCCTGGGTGGGAAGCAGTGGACGAATATTGTGCCGACAGTCCCCTAGACTTGGAGTACTGCCGCCTGCAGGACCCGTCTACCCAGGCTCGCATCCGCTGAGGACTGGGTATGCACTCTGTAGTGTTTTGTAAATGTGTGCAGGTTAGTCCAAGTGGCTGCCTTACACACTTGATGTGCTGAGGCTTGATGCCGAATGGCCCAAGAGGCCCCTACCGCCCGCGTAGAGTGTGCCGTGATACCGGCCGGAAGAGAATTGTTGAGGCGGTAAGCCTCTTGAATGGTGGACTTGATCCACCTAGCAAGGGTGGCTTTGGAAGCCGGTAGGCCCGTGCGAACGCCTTCTGGAAGAAGGAAAAGTGAATCAGACTTCCGGAAAGGAGCAGTCCTAGACACGTAAACACGCAATGCCCTGACAAGGTCAAGCGTATGCAGAGCCTTCTCTACCCTATGAACGGGAGCCGGGCAAAGAGACGGTAGTGATATTTCCTCATTGAGGTGGAAGCTGGACCCGATCTTCGGAAGGAAGGATGGTACTGTACGGAGAACCACCTTGTCCTGATGAAAAACCAGGAAGGGTTGTCTGCAGGAAAGAGCTGAAAGTTCAGACACCCTGCGTAGCGAGGTGATTGCCACCAGGAAAACCACTTTCTGCGATAGAAAGCGGAGTGAGACCACCCTAAGGGGTTCAAAAGGAGGTGACTGTAGTGCTGTCAAGACCAGGTTGAGGTCCCACGTCTCCAACGGACGTTTGTAGGGGGGAACCAATCGGGAAACCCCTTGGAGAAAAGTCTACACTTGCGGCTTGTTAGCAATACGCCTCTGAAAGAGCACTGAAAGCGCTGAGACCTGGCTCTTCAGCGAGCCCAGGGATAGCCCGGCGTCCAGGCCTGACTGAAGGAACCCGAGGGCCTTTGGAAGAGAATAGGGAAGTGGAATCTGCCCACGAGAGTCGCACCATGTGAAGAAAAACCTTCCAGGTACGATAGTAAATCCTGGCTGAAGTTGGCTTTCGAGCCCTGATCATGGTTTTAACAACGTCCGGTGAAAAACCTGCTTGGGTCAAAACCCAGGTCTCAATGGCCACTCCGTCAAATTGAGAGCCCCTGAGTTCTGGTGGAAGAACGGGCCTTGTGACAGGAGGTCGGGACGTGTGGGGAGACGCCAGGGAGCGTCTGCTGTGAGTTGCACGACGTCGGCGTACCATGTACGCCTGGGCCAGTCTGGAGCGATCAGAATGGTGGGAACACCCTCTTGTTTGATCTTCCTCAGGACTGGAGATCAGGGGGAGGGGTGGAAAAATGTACAGAAGCTGGAACTGGGTCCAGTCCTGAACCAGGGCATCTGCTCCGAGCGATCGCGAATCGCGCGTCCTGGCCATGAAATTGGGAACCTTGGCATTGAGATGGGATGCCATCAGATCCACGTCCGGGGTCCCCCAACGATGACAGATCTGACCGAAGACTTCGGGATGGAGAGACCATTCCCCAGAGTCCATTCCTTGTCGGCTGAGATAGTCGGCTTCCCAGTTGTCCACGCCTGGAATGTGGACCGCGGAGAGTACCGACCTTGCATCCTCCGCCCACTGTAGGATACGCGTTACTTCGGTCATCGCCTGGATGCTGCGGGTGCCGCCTTGATGGTTCACGTATGCCACTGCCGTGGCTCTGATATGAAAGTCTGCCAGCAAGTGATGGAAGGCTTGCAACGCCAGGAAGATGGCCCGAATTTCCAGGATGTTGATGGGCATGGTCGATTCCCTTGGTGACCACCTGCCTTGCGCTCTGTGATGTAGGTGCACCGCGCCCCAACCCATAAGGCTTGCGTTGGTGGTCAAAACCTTCCATTGACCGGAAAGGATTTTCCCCTTGCAAGCGAGGTTGGCTTGAGCCACCAGTGCAGGGACCTCCTGGTGTTTGCTGATAACCGGAACTCCCTGTCGAGGGAGAACGGATTCCTGTCCCAGGACTTGAGGATGGCCAGTTGAAGGGGTCTGAGGTGAAACTGGGCAAATGGTACCGCCTCCATTGCTGCTGCCATCCTGCCAAGTACTCTCATGGTATACCGGAGAGATCTGGGGGACTTGCGGAGGAGTGTGTGAACTCCCAGACGGAGAGCCAGTGCCTTGTCCCTGGGGAGGATCACCAGACCCTTGGAGGTGTCGAATAGCATCCCCAGGAAGGTCAGAGACTGACTCGGGGTAGTCGAGGACTTCTGTAAATTGACTAACCATCCCAGGCGCGTCAGAGTGTCGATCGTGATTGAGACGTTGACCTCGCAGTCCTTGAGGGTGGAGGCCTTGATGAGAAGGTCGTCCAGGTATGGAACGACTACTATGCCTCTGGAGTGCAGAACATCCATGGTAGCTGCCATGACCTTTGTAAATGTTCTGGGGGCCGTGGCCAGACCGAACGGGAGGGCCACAAACTGATAATGGTCTTGGTTGATTGCGAATCTGAGAAACCTCTGATGGGCGGGAGCAATTGGTATATGCAGGTATGCGTCCTGTATGTCTATGGAGGCAAGATATTCTCCTTTTTCCATAGACGCAACGATTGACCGGAGGGATTCCATGCGGAAGTGACGAACTCGAACGTACTTGTTGAGTTGCTTGAGGTCTAGTATGGGTCGGATGCTGCCTCCCTTCTTGGGCACCACGAACAGGTTGGAGTAGAACCCTCGGAAGCGCTCTTCTGCTGGGACTGGCACTATGACTCCTGCTCGCAGGAGGGAAGAAACCGCTTGACGGAAGGCCTGAGCTTTGAGCGGGGATTTTGGAGGGACAGATGGAAAAAACCTGTGCGGTGGGCTGGTAGTAAACTCGATTTTGTATCCTGAAGACACTATTTCCTTGACCCACTTGTCTTCTGTAATAGGCAGCCAGACCTGCTGAAAGAGTAGCAGTCGTCCACCAACAAGTGGGGTGTCTTCGAGAGGGCATGAGTCAGGACGAGGGAAAAGTCTGAGGTTTTCCTCCTTTAGGTTTTGCCTGGCTTGCCTTTGATTGCCAGTTCCTGTCCGGCCTCTGTGCCGCCGTGTGTTGTCCCTGCGGGGGGAACGATTACGGTTTTGTGCTGGGCGTGAGACGGACCAGCCCGAAGAAATTCCGAAAGGATCGGAAACGAGATTGATTACGCCTTTTAAACGTGCGTTTTGGTCTTAGTTGAGGGAGGGAAGTACTTTTGCCCCCGGTAGCATTGGATATCATTGTATCCAGCTTTTCACCGAAAAGACGGCCACTGAAGTACGGGAGATTTGTTAGGGACTTTTTTGAGGCCGCATCCGCTTTCCATTCTCTTAGCCAGAGAATACGCCGGATTGTAATGGCGTTTGATGCTATTCCCGCTATTCCTCTAGCAGAGTCCAACGCTGCAAGGACCATGTAATCTGCCACCACTGCAATTTGCACCGCCTGGTCCGCCATCTGAGGATTTGAAGCTTGAAGGCCCTTTTGCAATAGAGCAGCCCAAGCCATGATGGCCTTGGCTGCCCAGACTAAAGCAAATGCGGGAGCCAAAGAGGCACCTGCCGCTTCAAAGATTGAACGAGCCATGCGTTCGACTTGTCTGTCTGCCGTGTCCTTGAGGGTTGATCTGTCCGGCAGCGAGAGAAGCGTTTGTGCTGCCAGCCCAGAGACTGGAGGGTCCACTTCAGGCGGATCTGTCCAATCCTTGGTGTCTTTCTGTGGAAAGGGGTATTTTGCTTCCAAATACTTGCGATTGGCGAATTTTTTCTCAGGCTGCGAAAAATGCTTAGAAAGGATTTTTTGGAATTCCGGGTGATTAGGGAAGACCTTCGATGGTTTCTGAACACTTTCAAAGGAAATGTTGTGTTCTGGTGCTTCCGGGGTTGGATCTGAAATGTCCAGCACCCGAAGGATGGAAGAGACGATATCCTCAACTATCGCAGTATTGCTAGGGGGACTAGGGAGCAAAGCGTTCTCTGTTTCGTTATCTGAATTGGAGTCACATATGCCCTCTGAGTCCTGCGCATCGCTAAGGAGCTCCCTAGCGGGCGAACTAGAGCGGAGGTTTCCCGTAGTCTGGGATCATTGTGGAGATCCGCATTGTCCTTCTCTATCAGGGGACGGCCTCGGTGACCTGAGGCCACTGTGTCTTTCCCTGGAGGGGGAAGACCTATTGCTATGTGAGGACACAGCTGAACGCGACCTGTGGGTCCGCTTACGCCTCGAACTGTCGGAAGCGCCCTGATCATGAGACCGGACGTACCTTTGCTGGGTAACGTTCATTGCGGAGACATGACCCTGCAGTAATGTGGAGGTCAGGTTATCTATAGACTGTGTCATAGACTGCGACATCTGAGTTGCCCATTCCAGCGCAGTAGCGGTCGCAGAAGCGTTGGTAGGGACTTCTTGGGGTTCTGCTCCGTTTTTTTGGGTACAGTCCCGGCAGTGCGGATACGTGCTGCCGCTGGGGAGAGTGGCCTTGCAGGCTGTGCAGACTGCATAAAAGCAGTCTTGCCTGGTTCTTTTCTTTGAGCCCGACATAGTACCTAGGCTGATTAATAGAGACCCTACAGGGGTATCTACGCAGAGGAAAAAGGAGTAGGAGAGCGCTATAGGTTATAGGAATTCACAGCTGAGTACCAAGGACCCAGCTGTGATCTTACCCCACCGGTGCTCCCCTTAGGTCCAGCGCTGATAAGCCCCATGTCCTGTGCCCCCCGGAGACTCTGTGCTGCCTTCCTCCAGGTGCAGCAAGATGGCCACCGGATTCTGAGGTGGAGAGGGAAGGGGGCGGAGAGCTGGCAAAGGGCGCGCTGGGCCATGTAAAAGCGCGCCCTTCCTGCCTCGATCCGCCCCTTCTATGACACTGCAGTGTCATTTTCGTCATCGGGGGGGGGGGGGGGGGGGGGGGCGGGGAAAAGGCGGCGGCTTCGGCTAGGCCGAAGCCGCGGTCTAAATTAGAGGCCTGATGCCCAGGAGGGCTCCAGAGCGGCGCAGTAGTCCGGGAGGGGGTCGGATTTGCACCGGACCCCCCCAGAATGGGCGACTGGCTAGCGGTGGGGGCAGCAGTGCTAGCGGTTCCTGTGTGGGGGGTCCCTGGAGCGCCATGGAGCCACTGCTGCTGCAGAGGCAGGGGCGCAGAAAGCCCTGTCTCTGCTGTGCCACGTCTGCCTGCACCCTCCCCCGGCCCCAGCAGGATCCCACAGCTGGGCTGGGGTCCCTGGTGCAGAATGCTGTCTGTACTCCGACCCTACCTGCAGCATCTCAACCTAATGCCCCCTGCGGGGGATTAGGGAGGGTGCGTCTGTCACCGTCAGGGGGTCTTCATCCTTGCCTCAACCTCAACCCAGACCCTGAAGGGGGTTGGGGAAGGAGGGGGGGGGGTCTCAACTTCGGACCAGTACCCGAGGGACTGGGGAAGGAGCGACATGGGGGACCGCCATCTCTACTTCAACTGGGCACCCCTAAAAAGGGGGCCAAGGAAGGAGCCATGCCGGGAGTCTCGCTGGAGACCCACTTTTCTTCATCTGTTCCGACGAAAGGAAAAAAAGAAAAAAAGGTGTGCCTCCTTGCGACACTAAGCAAAAACTGGAGAAGGCTGACGCCGTCCAGGGGTGTATACTGCAGAGGAGGAACCAAAGTTAATCTTTTTCAGATTATGCATAGTGTCGCCTCCTAGTGGACAGCAGCATAACACCCACGGTTCTGTGTCCCCCAATAAGGCGACAGAGTAAGTAGTATAATGGCATATTCTTCAGAGTTTTACATTCCCACCTCCCTTATCTTATACAGATGGGAACAGTCTGGTTTCATGACAGCCCATGCCAATTATAAAAATTTATCTTGCAACAACAAAAACGGAGAAACGAAACCTTACAGAGAATGGATAAAACGAAACTTCAGCTCTGATTTTAGTATTAATCCTTCACAAAGTCATTGGATGTCATAAATTTTATTCAGCTTCCTATGGCCTACATGCCCATATGGACAGATTAGGAGAATTGATCCAACTGACAGATTCCCTTTAAATGCCACTGTCAAAGAATGACAGCGGTATTTAAATGGTTAACAGCAGTACTCAGAGCTGAACTCCAGCCGCTGCGGTTAGCCAACATTTATCACACGTGGAAAGAGCTCAGCTCCAGGAGTCCTCTCTGCACATGGGCATCACCCCACTTCCGCAAATGACATACATGTACATCAATTTGTGTTAAGGGGTTAAAGAATCACTGCTTTTTCAGACCATATTTCCCTTGACAGACTTTCAGTTCCATCCCATTCTTTGCATAGTTGGCCCTAAAGGACCATTTTTGATGAAATTTTGGTGAGTAGTCCAGAAGAGGAATCACTGTAAGATTTGTAACCATCCTGTCATCTATTAGGAACCAAAGTTTTAAGGAGTCACACTTTCATCTGCTCTACAAAAATAGGCTTGTGGTTTCTGTTCGGCACCGATACATACAGAGCTCAGAAATTAGCCATCATTCCAGAAAGCATACAAGTACACTATCATAGCCTAGATCACTAACGTACACACATCTTCCTCCCAGCAAAGACACAAAAACCACCCCACGAATCGCACCTTACCTGGATTTTTCTGCGTTTGGCTTTAATGGTGTACTTCCGGCGGAGAGCAATCCATTATCACTATCCGACGAGTCGCCCAGTCTCCGCTGGAGCCAATCCCGCAATGGTCTAAGGACAAGCCGAGAGAATATGAAACATGAAGGAAATCAGTGTAAGTTTTTTTTTTATTGAAAACAACGACTCAATTGAGGTTTACTTCCATAGGTAGTGGAGGGAAAAGAGGCTGCTTTTCTCAGAGAGAGGAAAGGATTGAAGCAATGGCACAGCCAAAACCAATATGACAACCATTGTGCTATCCCAAACATGTGGGCAGGCGGACACCGTAAACAAGCGATTAGAGCAATCTGGGAAAGACCAAGGCTTCATGGCAACTTTGATAACTGTTGGGACTATTCCAGAGTGTACATTTGACTACATATAAAACGGAAAAAAAAAAAAATAAAAAATTAAATTACAGCTTGGTCACAAAGCGATTTACAATCGAGGTAAGTGGTCGCATGCGACCTACACAAAAATCCATTAGGTCTGCATTTTTGCAGATACTTGCATCACAACACAGAAAATCATTTGACACGGCTATATTAATTAGTGATGAGCGCAAGTGCTTGTTACTCGAGTTTACTGAGGGCGTTAGGATATGCAGCGAGTTCTGGGGGTGCTCGAGTGACATGGTTGAGTCCCTGTACAACCATCTCCCGCCTGTATCCCTTCAATCCCCATGTCTGATTGACAAGTCACGAATGCTCTATTACTGGCATGCTTCTCATTTTGCTTACCTTATGAAAGGTATCACCATGAAAAACTTGTTCGGAGCCAGCCCTAGCTTTGACTTGGGCGTCATATCATTTTTATGGCATGGCAGCTTTTCAATTGGAAACCACTCAATGTTCTAAGACAAAAAAAAACCCCAAAAACAAACAAACACACAAGAAGGTCAGATGCCGTTTTCTGCAATCACAGTTTCGTGAATTCATTTTATTAATCATAAAAAAAGAAATTAAGATCAAGAATTCAGACTTCAGCGGCATATTCTGAAATATAGGTTAACAAGGAATTTGAAGTTAGGCCTCATTCAGACATACGTGTTGTGAGTTTCTGATGACTAGAACACGAGCCAATCAGTCTGTGGGACTTTATGTGTCCATGGTTTTTTCCAGACTGAGTGGTGCACACAAAAAAAAAAAAAAATTATATTATATATATATATATATATATATATATATATATATATATATATATATATTCATTTTTGATCCGTGCAACAAATCTAAATTAACCATACAAGTCTATGGATCTGTGGAAAATCCCGGATAACATCAGAATACAGTGTGTGCGGTCTGTGATTAATACTGTCATACACACGAGATCTTTTGTAATTTTTTTTACCAACTGACACATGGAGTAAAGTTAACACTGATGAAAATTTCCAAAACATTTTTCTTTTTACATATGAGAAAAATAATCAAAATCTGAAGGAGGCCTTAGTAGTAAAGTCAGTACACCTTCCGAGCAGAGTACACTTACTCGGATTTCTCTTCTTGTTTTTGGATTAAATTTTGTGTCCTTCGACACCCCAGGAATGATATACAGACGCGCTAACTGATCATTGATTCTCAGCTCAATGTAATCATTACTGCAGATACGATCTTTGATATCAAAGCCGGTCTCTTCAAGTACCTGAAATAGAAGAATCAGATCAGCATGTGCGGAAAAGAAGATGACATGGAAAGTAACGCCTTATAACACAGCCTGATGTTATCACCACCCATTACATTTACCAACACCTCCCTACACCGATGTTAGCAGAGGTCTTCAGTTTAGTACTGGATACACAATTGTTAAGGATCCTTAAAAGGAGATCTCATCATGCTAAATGAGGAAAATCGAAAAGTGCTTGTAAAAACAAGTAATGGGTCAAATTTACCTCTCGTCAAAAGTGATCTCTCTTCTCAAGAACAAAGATATTTCTAAATCTTATAGTTTACTACTCTGCTATCTAGCAGCAGTGGCCGGACTCCTAGGCAAGGAGCACGCACTTGCAACGGCTGCTGTGAGGCTGGTTGGATCACGGGATCTGGCCGGTTTTCGTCATCTGATGCTGGCGGCACGGGAGAGTGCAGTTTGGATTGGACCAAGGTGCAACCATTACCAATCTTCAGGGGAGCAACGCACCTGGCAAGCAGGATGCCAGGAGACAGGCAAGCGGTGCACCCCTGAAGATAGATGGTGAGAACACCACTAATGCCACACACCGCTGATAGCAGATCAATACTGATGGTGTAACCTAAGGCATATACAGATATGGTAGCACACAGAATACAGAAATGTTTAACAAAAACTAAAATTAAAAATAAACATTTTTTTCCCCGAATTACATTGCAAAATGCACCCCATAGCTAACCCATGTGGGAATCCCTCGCCTAAGCCAGACTGTATGACTTTATATCTAGATTGAGAAATGATGAGAATAAAGTCTACGAGAAGGAGCAGCGCCTCACCTCTCTGGCGGCACAATCGTGAGGAGCTTCTTCTTTATTCACTTTTCCTTTTGGAAAACCCCATCCAGACTTTGCTAAATAACCCTGAACAAGAAGCACCTGGAAAGAAAGAAGTAGATAAAGAGAGGGCGGCTGTGTCCACACATCCATATTATGGGGTAGAATTATAGGGTCAGGTTGTATCTAGCTGCCGGAACACTGCAGAGCTTCCAGAGTAAGGGCAGGTCCCGATATGTGGACGTTATAAGCCGGGGTGGAGGTCTCTGTTGAGTGCCACTGTATGGCCATATGTTACCATGCTTTAAAAAAAAAAAAAATTTTTTTTTTTTTTTTTTTTATATATTTCTATAATATATAGGTCGTTTTTGGAGGCATGCTCCCTATATATTAACTGTAGTCTGCGGAGCAGTGGAGTCCGCTATTCCACACAGACGGGAAATATTATCTACCAATATACACCCCAAAAAAATTAAAACACATTTCCATCTACAGTATAACTAATTAGCTCTGGCACTCACATTTTCAAGCGTCTCATCCAGAATAATGGCACCATAGGTGGGTACTCCCATCTTATATTCCTTCCATTCATCCAAGACCCTTTGTACATCTTCACCATTGGGAAGTAAGAATGGGCAATGCTGGAAAAGTGCAAGGATTGTAAAGGAAAGTGTGGGACAAGGCTTGGAAATTCCACTGGTGAAGAAGAACTTCCATGAGTTGTACAATTAGTGTATACACATTTGGGCTGGGAAATGAACCATTGTGTTGGATAACTATCATTGTGCTATATAATGAGAGCCAGTCAGCGATGATCAGTAGGGCCCAGGCACCTCATATCTGCAGGAGCAGTGTGTACTGACCACCTCTGAAGAGTTATTGAGGAGGATTGACTAACGGGCGAGCAGTCACCCGCATACAACTAATGGATCACAGGGGAGCAGAACTAGATCCAACAGGAAAACTAACAACATAGATCTCTTAAAGGGGTTGTCTGTACACACAACTCCTGTTCGTGTGGATGTCCAACAGTCTCCCATTTAGTAACCTCCTGTATACGCCAGAGTGGAGTCATTCACTAGGAGTGGCCCCAGGACTGGAGAGCTTTCCCCTCCAACACATTATCCGCCAGGCATCTAATGACGCCCTCATGCTGTAAAACCTAAAGGATGAACATCTAATAACAGTTTTCTTTTATGGAAGGCAGCAGCTGTCCAGCACAATTTTCAGGCTTTGGATATGTATTTGCAAATCATCAACAGTCTTGTAGCTTCTTAGCATTATATGTGTAAGGTCGGATCTCCACATCCGTGATTCGCGGGCCGAGAACGGACTGAGATGCATGGACCAGCCGAGGGTCTCCCCATCCAGACTTCAGAGTTTGTACTCGGCCCACAAAATGTGAATCTTTCAGTAATGGCACAGCAGGTAAGCCCACTGTCTGGCCCATCATCGGAGTAGCCATCATGTCATGCCAGACCAATGTAAACCCGCGTCACTGGAGAAGACACCCCATATGACACTGAACATTTTTGCTGTGGTTCTTCATACAGACATATAAAAAAATTAGACTAAAAAAGATTTCTAAAATTTCCAGCAAACTGCATATTAGTGCTGTGTGTAAGACGACGAGCAGCAAACACTGAGAAGGATATCGGCTTTAGCAAAGTCCCTTATCCCACACTGAGGCAGGCCTGGAAAGTTCTGCATGCAGAAGTCCAGGTAAAACCAGTGGGCCAGCTCGATCTGGAAGCAAACTCTGATGGCGTTATCTCTTTCTTCGCTGGGAATGTGTAAGATAAATCGGCTGTGGAAAAAGAGAAAAAACAGGTCGTTACTATATCACAGTGGAGTCAAAAAGACACAAAACCTCATGCTCTAGTCAGAGGAACGGCGGCCGCCCCAGCACTAGAGGATCTGAGCAATAAGCACGGGACCACCTCTCCGCTGACCACTCCGGAGGGTGGGGGTCTGCAGTCTGTATTGACACCTCTGTTGGGTACCGGAACAACCTAGCACCGGTGTCATCAGTGTTTCAGATCAGCGTGTCAGTGTTTTTCTGGTATGGATAAAGAGAGAATGAAATTAAAAGCTTCTCCTATACTGTGCAGTGTTAAACATGGACAGCACACTGACGCGTGAGCTGTACGTGTTTTGCACAGACCCATAGCCTTGTATTGGCCCTGGTCATCCGTGCTGTCAGGAAGAAAAAAAAAAAAAAAGACAGACATGTCTCTGTGTGGTGTGGACTGTGTGAACACCATAGATTATAACAGGTTCATGAGTCATACGTGAAAAAAAACAGATACCACACATACACGTAAAGGCGGCCTCAGACTGTCAGTGCCGCTGCATGTATTGTTGCCAGCCTTGTGATATTATACAGGGATACACACAAAAAAAAAAAATACTGAAAAAGGAGAAAACCACAAGGCGACGCTCTGCAATATGAGATACAATGGAGGGGGATATTTGTCTTCATGGATTCATTTGGAATTATAGAAAAAAAAAACCTCAGTGTGGTTCTTTAAGAAAACAATGGCGCACGTCACTGCACATCGGATTTATCCCACATGATGTGTGATCCTGCCTCAACAATTGGCCACTTCTGATGAAGAACCCTGGGACTCGGGCTTGTAACACGTGCGACTGCACACCTGTATATGTTATATATCTAATAGACGGCAATGCTTGGCTGGCCCTGGGGACGAGCGCTGGATACACCCGTCTCCAAAGAGGGGGGAGCTGAGGCCACACTGATTTGTTCCTATGATATTGATCACACCTAACCCTTTCTTACCCAGGAATCAGGCGAGGAAGTCACAACCCCCATACATCATCTGATCCGCAAAAAAAAAAAAAAAAAAATGGCCGACATTGATCTACTGTGTGTGGCTTCCTGTATACAGGTGCTGCCTGGCAAGTAAACATTTTATGAAAAAAAGCCCCAGAAATAAAAATAGAAGGCGCAGAGCTCAGCGGTCACAGACCCTCAGATGTTTTCTGCGTCAGTGATGACCTCCTGACAAATGGCCGCTGGGTAACTGGTGTAAGGTGAGCGCCGTGGTCGGTGTACAGCAGCGGTCACAGGGCCCCGCTCCATAGTGGTGTGAGATTCATGTGGAAAGGATTGTTTGCTTCTTTTGCCCATTGTGTTCTATAATTTAATCAAATAAAGCGTCGCCATGAATAGGACGGGTCCGGACGATGAGCAGCGACAGCCGAGGGGGTCTCCGGGTACAGAAGGCTGAAGCCATGGAAAGAACAGCGCAGGAGGCCACCACCTGTCACCCACAGGGTCAGACTGTGCCCTAGCCAGTATTGGGGTCCAGAGTGTCAGACCCCTCGGATGGCGTCAGACCCCACCGGCAGCCGCCCCAGCAGACAGGAGAGGGGCACAAGCCTCACACTCCGGGAGGGGAGATGATACTCTGACAACTGCACAAATATCAACATTGCCATAAAAGCGTCAGGGGCTGATGTACATGGCACACAGCAAGGATGGAGGCGAGCCATGGCTCAGAGCACACAGTGCACTACGAGTCCCAGCAGGGGGACAGTGCATGCTGAGACAAGGGGAAGTTTAGTACAGGACCACTGAAGTCACCTGCACAGGTCGTCGAGGACGCCATCGGGAACCTCCACTCGCTTGCCTTCCATGGTGGCCACAGGCACATCCCGGAGACAGAACGATCCAGGAGCCTGAAATAAGCGGGAGCTGCGGGGCGGAGCGAGGAGAGGAAACAATAACAAGCAGAGCGCCGCTCCTCGCCAGTCACTGGCCCTGCGTCACCTCCGCCGCCAACTGCACGGCCCCCGGTCACCGGGACAGGTTCCACCAATCAGCGACGGAGCTCGCCCATGTGTCTCCACGCCCACCTGGGAAGACGTCACGGGAAAGTGTTGGACCAATCGGGGCTCGGCATTCAGTAGATCCCGTTGCTGCCCTTGGCAACAAGGCGTAAGCTGATTGGTTGAGGAGTGTTGCTATACGTTTACGTTATTTGACTGGGTGATGTCAGTATAGTGCACTACACGAGTGGCGAGTGAGACAGGGCGTTCACTGTTATATCCCTACTGTACTCCCTAGTGCTGCAGCTGACCGCAGCCTGTCCCAGCTCAGCCCTGTTTCCTTGCAGTTTTCATTTCTGAGGTAAGTTACTAAAAACGCAGTATGTTTTCAGGCGCCCCCCACACACAACAGCTAAGGCTCTGTGCACACACTGCGGAATCGTCTGCGGATTTTTCCGTGTGGAACCGCAGGTAAAGTGACCTGCGGTTTCACACCTCTACTTAAAGGTGTGAAACCGCAGTGGAATCCGCACAAACAAGTGACATGCTGCGGTTTATAAACCGCAGCAAAACTGCACGGAAAAAACTGCAGCGTGAGCACAGCGGTTTTTAAAACCCATAGGGTTACATGGTACTGTACCATGTCAGGAGAACTGCTGCGGTTCCGCAGGGCCAAAACCGCAGCAGAATCCGCAGTGTGTGCACTTAGCCTAAGGCTCTGTTCACATGCAGCATTATTTTGCTACTTTTCTATATGCTAATGAAAAGCTGCTTTCTCCAGTAGTAGCCGCAGCGGTGAGGGGTCAGAGACCGCCCGCACATGGGTTCTGATTTTCAGCACCTCAGTGGTCTGCAGCATCTCCGTTCTTTCAGTGTTTTGCAGCACACGTTGTTTCACCCGGAGGAAGCGATGAGCAAGTGAAAAAAACACACAGTAAGGCCATGTGCACACGATGCAGATTTGCAGCGTTTCCGCAGCGGATTTTACCGCGCAGAAACGTTGCATATCCGCATTGTGATGTACAGTACCTTTAAAATGAATGAAAAAAAAAAACCGCTGTGCAGACGCTGCGGATTTTTCCGCGCGGTTTTCCTGCGGTACAAAATCCGCAGCATGTTACTTCTTTGTGCGGTTTTCCATCTCCCCTGTCACCAAATCCGCAGGGGGAGAACCGCAATGGAAAACCGCACAAAAACCGCAAGAAAATCGCGTGAAAAATGGAAGAAATCCGCAGGAAAAATGCAGGTCATTTGACCTGCGGTTTTCTTCCATTCTGCACGGAAAAATCCGCAGGGCTCAAAACTCCATCTGCACTCAGCCTAAAAACAGCGGCATTTTTACCAAGTGATTTCGATGAATAAAACTACAGTAACTTTATTAAAGGAATATTATATAAAGCACACGCAATCTGCACCCCAAACACCAGAGAAAAGCGCTGCAGGGAGTGCTGAACCCCGGCTGCTTTGAACTCAGCGTTTTTAACGTCAAGAAAACAAATTTTGTCTGCAGATAAAAACCTGCAAGAATGCTGCATGTGAACAAAGCCTTACAGTTTCAGCAAAGTGGGTGCGCTGTATATGGCCACGGTCAGGATTTTACCTCAGTATCTGTAAGCCTAAACCAGGACTGGGTGACGAATCCAGAAGTGGTGACGGGTCTCCATTATACTTTTCCTATTATTGCTCCACTCCTGGTTTTGGCTTATAAATACTGAGGTAAAATACTGACCAAATACTGAAGGTGTGAACGTGGCCTATAAAACCCGCATGTCAATTTATCTTGCATTAAAAGGAACCGGTCACCAGATTTGGCAGGAATGCGATACGGCCAGCAGATTTCAGCCCTCGTATGCAGCGTATATGCCCCCAGTCCGGCCTGCACCAAAAGAAAACCACCTTTTTTTGTTCAAACACAAGTACAATTGTGGCTCTGTCCGCCGGGTCAGAGCGACCCCAGCAGCGTGATCAGGTCACGAGATCACACTGGTGACGTCACTCACCGGTGCCTAAAAGTGCAAAGAACATCAGTGGTAAGTGCTCCACACTGGAGCTGAAGACACCGAAGATGTCATGGGGGAGGATTTATTCTGTGGAGGGAGGGAGGATTTATTCTGTGTTGGGAAGGATTCTGTGGGGGGGGGAGACAGTGTAATGGGAGAAGATTTGAGGTCACAAGTTTGGGGAGCAAGCAAAGGAGGGACATGTGCAGCAGACACAATATGGAGAGCGGGAAAGATTTGAAGCCACAGCATGAGAAGCAAGTGGGGAGATGGGGGGTATGTATGAGGAAACAGTATGAAGGGGATGGGTTCCTTCACAGTATGGTGATTGGGAGAGATGGGTTCAAACAACACAGTATGGTGAGTGGGTGGATTGGTGCAGACACAGAATGGGGAGTATGGGTGCAAACACAGTATGGAGATGGAAAGGGATTAGCGGGGGGATGTGAAAGAAGACAGCATGAGGAGGGAAAGAAATGTGTGAGGAGACTATCGAGGGAAATAATCTGAGGAGACAGTATGGGGGAAGAAAAGTGTGAGGAGGCACAGAATAAAGACTGAGTAGTGTGGGGCGCAGCATGTGGGGACAGTGTAAGGTCACAGGCAGGGAGGGGGGAGTGTGGCGAGGGGACATAGTATAGAGACTGGGCTCTATAGGTTGTATCACTCCTGATTAACCTTGTGAAAAAGGGAAATGCATTGAGTTTAATGTATGATAATGAGCTTTGATATATATATTTTTTTATATACAGTGCCTTGCGAAAGTATTCGGCCCCCTGGAACGTTTCATCCTTTTCCCACATATCATGTTTCAAACATAAAGATACCAAATGTAAATTTTTGGTGAAGAACCAAAAACAAGTGTGACACAATTGTGAATTTGAACAAAATTTATTGGTTATTTTAGATTTTTGTGGAAAGTCAAAAACTGAAAAGTGGGGCGTGCAATATTATTCTGCCCCTTTAACTTAACCCCTTCACTCCCAAGGGTGGTTTGCACGTTAATTCCCGAGCCAATTTTTACAATTCTGACCACTGTCCCTTTATGAGGTAATAACTCTGGAACGCTTCAACAGATCTAGGCGATTCTGACATTGTTTTCTCATGACATATTGTACTTCACTTTAGTGATAACATTTCTTTGCTATAACTTGCGTTTATTTATGAAAAAAACGGAAATATGGCGAAAATTTAGAAAATTTTGCGATTTTCATACTTTAAATTTTTATGCCCTTAAACCAGAGAGTTACGTGACACAAAATAGTTAATAAATAACATTTTCCACATGTCTACTTTACATCAGCACAATTTTGGAAACAAAATTTTTTTTTGTTAGGAAGTTATAAGGGTTAAAAGTTGACCATCGATTTCTCATTTTTACAACAAAATTTACAAAACCGATTTTTTTTTAAGGACCACCTCACATTTGAAGTCACTTTGAGGGGTCTATATGGCAGAAAATACCCAAAAGTGACACCATTCTAAAAACTGCACCCCTCAAGCTTCTCAAAACTACATTCAAGAAGATTATTAACCATTCAGGCGCTTCACAGGAGCAGAAGCAACATGGAAGGAAAAAATTAACATTTAACTTTTTAGTCACAAAAATGATCTGTTAGCAACAATTTTTTAATTTTCCCAAGGGTAACAGGAGAATTTGTACCACAAAAGTTGTAGTTCAATTTGTCCTGAGTATGCTGATACCCTAGATGTGGGGGGGGACCACTGTTTGGGCGCACGGCAGGGCTCGGAAGGGAAGCAGCGCCGTTTGACTTTTTCAACCTAAAATTGGCTGGAATTGAGATTGGACGCCATGTTGCGTTTGACGAGCCCCCAATGTGCTCAAACAGTGGAAACCCCCCACAAGTGACCCCATTTTGTAAACTAGACCCCCTAAGGAACTTATCTAGATGTGTGGTGAGCACCTTGAACCCCCTAGGGCTTCACAGGAGTTTATAACGCCCGGGTGTGAAAATAAAAAATCATATTTTTTCCACAAACATGATCGTTTAGTCCACAATTTTTTATTCTCCCAAAGGTAGCAGGAGAAATTGGACCCCAAAAGTTGTTGTCCAGTTTGTCCTGAGTACGCTGGTACCCCATATGTGGGGAAAAAAACTGTTTAGGCACACGTCGGGGATCGGAAGGGAGTGACGTTTTGGAATGCAGACTTAGGCTGTGGGCCCACGTAGCGTTTTAAAACGCTCACTAAAAACCGGACTCCTTCCCAGAAATCGCTCGTTTTTTTCTGCGCGATTTCACCGCGATTATGATCGCGATTTTGCCGCGATTTTCGCGTGCGATATTCAAGCACTTTCCAAGCGATTTGAAGCATCGCTTGGAAAGTGATTGACAGGTTGGTCACACTCGTCAAACATAGTGTTTGACAAGTGTGACCAGGTTTTTACTATTGAGGCCGCCTATGCGGCCTCAATAGTAAAAGATAGGATGTTAAAATGCCAAAAAAAATAAAAAAATCGGGGTATATTTACCTTCCGGCGTCCCGCGCTGCATTCCCGGGCCTCAGCGTTCCCAGTAATGCCTTGCGAGACCTGTGATGACGTAGTCTCGCGTTGCTATAGCGATCTCGCGAGACCACGTCATTACAGGGCCTTGCCGCAAGGCATTACTGGGAACGCTTAGGCCGGGAATGCAGCGCGGGACATCGGAAGGTAAATATACCCCGATTTTTTATTTTTTATTCTTTTTTTTCTTTTTTTACAGGGGTATGATACCCAGGGCCTGGAGGACAGTCTCCTCTCCTCCACACCGTGGGTGCCAACCGCACATGAGACGCTTAACTTCCCGCATGGTAGGCATAGCCACATGCGGGAAGTAAGCGATTCTCATGCATTCCTATGGGTGCGGAATCGCGGCAATTCTTTGCGATTCCGCACAAAAGAATGAGCATGCTGCGATTTTTTCCGCGATGCGATTCCGCCGCGGAAAAAAGCGCAGCATTAGCACAGCATGTGCAGAATGCCATAGGAATACATGGGGGGCGTTTTGTACACGATTTTTAAGCGTTTTCGCGCCGAAAATCGCGGCAAAAACGCTTAAAAATCGCTACGTGGGCACATAGCCTTAGATGGAATGGTCTGTGGGTGTCATTTTCCATTTGCAGAGCCCCTGATGTGCCTAAACAGTAAAAAAAAAAACCCCCACAAGTGACATTGTTTTGGAAACTAGACCCCCAAGGAACTTATCTAGATGTGCCCCAACTAATCTAATGTTTCCGGTAAAGTAATTTAGTAGTGCATTGAGGTGTGGTACAATTTGAAGCAATCCTTCATACACAGGCCAGGTTTTTCGGGGCAGGTGTCGCATTGATGAATGGTGTCCTTGCGTATTCCGTTTTTGTAACACACTTGGCACCTTTTTTTGTGATTTACCTCTTTTTCCAGTTTGCGGGACCTCCCCTGGGAAATGCTGACCTGGTACAATACGAGCACCTTCAGTTCCGGAAGTTCTGGGGCCCGCTTCTTCCAGATTGCCAAACATCAGGGCCTTAACAACTACCTCCTGGAACTCAAGGTACGACGTATCGCTGGGGCATGCACATTGTGACAGCAGGAATGCATTGAGCATTGCCAATTGGACGATGTGAACGGCCAGCTTTTTGTACCACACCTTGGCCTTTCTCAAAGCATTGTACGGTTGGAGGAGTTGTTTTTATTGTACCCCAGCACGCATTCAGGTTTGCAGACCTGTGCAGAGGTACCCCGTACAGTGCTGAGGGCGCTGCCATCATCGTGTATGGTGGTCAAGAGAAGGACATCCCTCTTGTCGCTACATTGGGCCCTGCTCTCACCTTTTCGGAGCATCTGCCCAAGTAGCGTCTTCGGGAGACCTCTCTGATTTTTGCGGACAGTACCGCAAGCTGCGGTACCTCGCTCAGAGAGGGATTTGTAGAGTGGGACACTGGTATAAAAGTTATCAGTGTAGAGGTGATAACCTTTATCCAGCAGTGGGTGCACCAAATCCCACACAATTTTCCCACTCACTCCCAGGTCAGGAGGACACTCGGGGTTCAATCCTGGTGTCCTTTCCTTCGTACACTCTAAACCTGTGGGTGTACCCTGAGGTACTCTCACACAGCTTATAGAGTTTGATTCTGTACCTGGCCCTCTTACTGGGCAGGTATTGACGGAATCTGAGCCTGCCCTTAAAATGGACCAAGGACTCATCCACGCAGATGTTCCTTTGGGGCACGTACACTTCAGCAAACTTTTTGTTGAAGTGTTCGATGACAGGCCGAACTTTGAACAGACGGTCAAAGTTGGGGTCATCTCGTGCGGGACACTGTGCATTATCGTTATAATGCAGAAACTTGTGGATGGCCTGAAAACGCGTCCGGACCATGACCATTTGGAACACTGGATTGTTGTATAAAATATCAGCACTCCAATATTGCCGAATTTCAGGCTTCTTCAGGATACCCATGTGGAGGACCAGGCCCCAAAACTTCGTCATTTCAACTGCGTCCACAGGAGACCAGTTAGTATAGGATGAACGTGGGTTTTGCTCCAAAAATTGCCGAGCGTACAAATTAGTTTGCTCCACCATGAGGTTAACAAAATCCTCAGCGAAAAAGACTTTGAAAAAGTCAATTTCTGTGAGGCCAGTGGTGTCAAACTTGATTCCTGATTCTGCCACAAAATGAGGAATCAGTGGCTCGTAATTTTTGGGGGGCGAGGTCCACACAGGGTCTGCTGAATCAGCTGCGGGCATGGTGGGCGCTGCCTCATCTTCTGTCCTGGAGCGTCTGAGTGGCGGTTCCGCAGGACCCGAGGAGAAAGATGAGGAGGGGGAAGAGGAAGAGGATGAAGAATCCGAAAAATAAAGAAAAGTCGGATCGTCATCCTCGCTATCAGTGTCGGAGGCAAGGTAAGAATATGCCTCCTCCATTGTATAGCGCTGTTGGGAGGAACGTGATGGGCGGGACAGTTTTCTGTGTAAATATGGTGCTTGGGTGTACTTTATTTATAACTGTGTATGTGGTGGGGGGGGCTAGTGATTGATGCACACTCTCCTGTAAGAAAAAGCTAAAAGGAAATGGGGAGCAAAATACCTGTGAAAAAAAGTCTAAAACAGCAGGTCCTAGATATGATAAGTGAACGGCGTCACTTATCAAAATTTAGTGGCTGCTGGATGTGTGCACAGGGGTGGCGCAATGGGGGGGGGAAGTGAAAAAGAAAAATGGAAAACAGCCGGCACGAACTTTGATAAGTGAATTGCGTCACTTATCAAAATTCGGCGGCTGCTAATTGTGCACACGGAAACGGTGCAAAGGGGGGTAAAAAGAGGGGGCTGGGGGGATTGGGGTGGATGAATAGAGATCGGGCAGGGATCAACAGTTAGGGTTGTAGTTAGGTGGCACAAAGGGGGGGTGAAAAAATGAAAAACGGCAGGCACAAGCTTGGATAAGTGACGTGTGTCACTTATCCAAGTTTTGCGGCTGCGGGATGTGTGTATGGAGGTGGCGCAAAGGGGGCTAAGGAAAAAAAAGCGAGCACGAGTGTTGATCGGTGAACTGCGTCACCGATCAAGGCTTGGCGGCTGCGCACAGAGGCGGCGCAAAAGGGGGGGTGGAGGGGGGATGAAGATAGATTGGGCAGGGGATCAGGGATCAATTAACACTTACGGTTGTAGTGTTCTTTCTTCTGCAGGGATTGTGATGCTACAAGCTGTGACACCACAATACCCAGCACAGGAGCTCTTGCTGCGTCCGACCTCTCTGCAGGAATCCTCAGCTAGCGTGAGGACTAGGGTGACCGCAAAAAATCGATGTCGGAATTTTGTCCGTCTGGACCCCACAAAACGATTCCCCTTTCCAGATATTGAGATAGCCAAAATTTGAGCTCGATCAAACGACGTTAACCCGTGCCGCTCGTCGCTCAAAGTTTGAAAAAATCCAAATTGAGGTATTTTAAGATTTAGGTATTTTGCATAGTCTGTTAGACTATAAAGAATGTGACAACAACATTGCAGAAATAGCCCTGACCACATTTTTGAACCATTTGTGGTATTTGAATGCAGAGTTGGTGGTATTATCGTTTTTTGATCCCACCATTACAGACAATGAAAAGTTGTTAATGGCTAATAAATTGCTCAGTAGCACAGATGAACCATCAGAGCACGCTAGGGTTGTAAATCCATAAGTTAGGAAAGAAAAATTAAAAGAGGTAGGAAGTAACCGACTTTAACGACCTTCTGACAAAAGATGAAGAACAAAAGCAATATGTCCTGCAAGTTGTAAGCAAATGCCGAGCATTATATTCTGACGTTTCAAAAACTACTTTAACAAAAGCTCTAGAATAGATTAGATAACTATGTAAAATTATCAACTCATGTAGGTTAGCATGCTCTGATGGTTCATCTGTGCTACTGAGCAATTTGGATTTTTTCAAACTTTGAGCGACGAGCGGCACGGGTTAACGTCGTTTGATCGAGCTCAAATTTTGGCTCTCTCAATATCTGGAAAGGGGAATCGTTTTTTGGGGTCCAGACGAACAAGATTCTGACATTTTTTCCCCCCCCATATGAGATCCGGTCACCCTAGTGAGGACCCCTGCAGACAGGTCAGGGGCAGGTCACAGAGCGGTCACATGCTGCTGTGACCTGTCATTGGTGGGATCGAATGATTACATCGATCCCACCAATCCCTGCTCTGCCTGGTGACCATGGTAACTGCCTAGGATCGAAGCTCACAGCTCCAATTCCTAGGCAGGTCATGGCCAGGTCATCAGGGCACAGTGGCGATATTGCGCCGCTGTGCACTGCGATTGGCGCGATCGATTAGATCGGCGATCGCGCCAATCTGGGGGCTTTTCTCCGGTGCCTGGCGTTGCCAGGCATCGGTCCTAGGATCAAGTACATCGGTACTCGATCCTAGCCTAGGTTCCTGTTGTTTCAGCCAATCTGATTGGCTGAAACAAAGAGAAGCACTGTGACTGGCTGTTCTGAATTGAACAGCCAATCACAGCTCACAGCGGGGCGGGCCAGGGCGGAGACTGCCCGGGATGCCGAGGCCATCTATCCTGAGGTAAGATGGCGTCGGCATTTTAATGCGATCACCGCGACTTAAGTCGCGATGTTGCATTGAATGTCATGACGTAATATTCCGTCCATGGGACTTAGGGCCCAGGTCACATGGACGGAATATTACGTCCAATGTAGGAAAGGGGTTAATACTTTGTTGCGCCACCTTTTGCTGCGATTACAGCTGCAAGTCGCTTGGGGTATGTCTCTATCAGTTTAGTACATCGAGAGACTGAAATTCTTGCCCATTCTTCCTTGGCAAACAGCTCGAGCTCAATGATGTCTGATGGAGATCGCTTGTGAACTGCAGTTTTCAGCTCTTTCCACAGATTCTCGATTGGATTCAGGTCTGGACTTTGACTTGGCCATTCTAACACCTGGATACGTTTATTTGTGAACCATTCCATTGTAGATTTTGCTTTATGTTTGAGCTCATTGTCTTGTTGGAAGACAAATCTCCATCCCAGGCTCAGGTCTTTTGCAGACGCCAACAGGTTTTCTTCAATAATAGTCCTGTATTTGGCTCCATCCATCTTCCCATCAATTTTAACCATCTTCCCTGTCCCTGCTGAAGAAAAGCAGGTCCAAACCATGATGCTGCCACCATCATGTTTGACAGTGGAGATGGTGTGTTCAGGGTGATGAGCTGTGTTGCCTTTACACCAAACATATCGTTTGGCATTGTTGCCAAAAAGTTTGATTTTGTTTTCATCTGACCAGAGCACCTTCTTCCACATGTTTGGTGTGTCTCCCAGGTGGCTTGCTGCAAACTTTAAACAACGCTTTTTGTGGATATCTTTGAGAAATGGCTTTCTTCTTGCCAGTCTTCCATAAAGGCCAGATTTGTGCAGTGTACGACTGATTGTTGTCCTATGGACAGACTGTCCCACCTCAGCTGTAGATCTCTGCAGTTCATCCAGAGTGATCATGGGCCTCTTGGCTGCATCTCAGATCAGTCTTCTCCTTGTTTGAGATGAAAGTTTAGAGGGACGGCCGGGTCTTGGTAGATTTGCAGTGGTATGATACTCCTTCTATTTCAATATGATCTCTTGCACAGTGCTCCTTGGGATGTTTAAAGTTTTGGAAATCATTTTGTATCCAAATCCGGCTTTAAACCTCTCCACAACAGTATCACGGACCTGCCTGTTGTGTTCCTTGGTCTTCATGATGCTCTCTGTGCTTAAAAACATAACCCTGAGACTATCACAGAGCAGGTGCATTTAGACGGAGACTTGATTACATACAGGTGGATTATATTATTATAATTATGCATTTATATAGCGCCATTTATTCCATGGCGCTTTACATGTGAAAAAGGGGAAATATAGACAAGTATAATAAACATGTGTAAGACAAGGGACACACAAGTACATAAGGAGAGGGGACCCTGCCCACAAGGGCTCACAGTCTACAGTCTATTTATCATCATTAGTCATTTGGAACAACATTGGATCATTCAGAGATCCACAATGAACTTCTGGAGTGAGTTTGCTGCACTGAAAGTAAAGGGGCTGAATAATATTGCACGCTCCACTTTTGAGTTTTTGAATTTCCACAAAAATTTTCAAATAACCAATAAATTTCGTTCAACTTCATAATTGTGTCCCGCTTGTTGTTGATTCTTCACCAAAAATTTACATTTGGTATCTTTATTTTTGAAGCATGATATGTGGGAAAAGGTTGAAAAGTTCCAAGGGGCCGAATACTTTCACAAGGCACTGTATATGAGCATGAGCCTTAGAATTATGAGAATCGGCTTCATTTAGAACTACGGTACATGTGAAGAAGCCCTGAGTGTAGGAGGGAATTTATTGCTCAGACACGTACGGTAATGCATTTAGAGGCAAGCATTTACAGGCGAAGGCATGGTGAAAGCACTTTCGAAAAAATATGGTCCGCCTGGATGGCGGTGATATGATTGCTAAGACTCTCAAGTATACCCGGCATAAGGAGTATTGGGGGAGGGGGGATGGCTTTGATTGTATTACTACAAGATATGTGAATTGTTACATGTATATTGATATCCACTGTTTATTGTTTAAAATCTTTTGAAACCTAAATAAAAATAACTGGTTTAAAAAAAAAGAAGAAGCCCTGAGTGTAATTGACCCATTATACAAAAAACTAAAAACTGCAAACTACAATCTTAGGTTTGGCTGACCAAACTAGGTTTGCTAAGGTCTGATATACTGAATCACTCTTTTTTTTTTTTTTTTTTCTCCACCAATTCATTATATGGTATACTATTGTGCATTGATATCAATATGATGTAATTGTTGTTCATTGGTTTTTCAGATGAGCTGCACTAGGTATCATACAGCTGAAACCAGAAGTTTACATTCACTATATAAAGACACATATGCATATTTTAATCGTGTGTGTACTTGTGTGTAAGCTGCTACAACTTACAACGATATACAATAATAAAGGTATTTTACTTACCGTATATACTCGAGTATGAGCCGACCCGAGTATAAGCCAAGGCACCTAATTTTGCTACGGAACACTGGGTAAGCTTATTGACTCGTGTATAAGCCAGGTGTGCATTGTCCCCTCAGCCCTGTCTTGGTATGCGTGGCTTCCCCCGTCGCTGCTCCCGTCGTTGTAGGCATGGCTCCCCCGCTCCCGTCGTTGTAGGCATGGCTCCCCCGCTCCCGTCGTTGTAGGCATGGCTCCCCCGCTCCCGTCGTATGCATGGCTCACCCCCTACTTTCCTGATATGCATGCTTCAAAAAAAAAACAAACATCCTACTCACCCTCCAGCATGCCATCGCAGGCGCAGCACCTCATTCTAGCTTCCAGCAGCGCTTCCTGTGCTGAGCGATCACGTGGCACCGCTCATTAAGGTAATGAATATGCGCTCCACGCCTATGGTAGTGGAGATGCGTGCATATTCATTACCTTAATGAGCAGTGCCACATGATCCCTCAGCACAGGAAGAGCAGCTGGCGGCGGGAACAATGGAGATGCAGCGATGGCGCAAGGAGGGTGAGTATCAGTCTTCTGGCTGCAGCTGTCACTGCTATAAGGGGTACTTCACACTAAGCGAGATCGCTAATGAAATCGCTGATGCGTCACCGACGCATCAGCGATCTCGCTGTGTGTGGCACGCATCAGCGACCGCCCCCCCGGGTATCGCTGATCGTGCAGGAACATTCTGGGTCATTTTTTGATTGTTGGTCTCCTGCTGGCCAGCATACATCGCTGCTTGTGGCAGCAGGAGACGAACGATCAGCGAGCTCCCAGCGCTGTAAGCCGACGCTGAGAGCTGGTATCCAAGGTAAATAGCGGGTAACTAAGCGCGCACGTCCCTTAGTTACCCGCTGTGTACCCTGGATACCAGCGTGCTCGCGCTGGGAGCTGGTATTCAAGGTAAACAGCGGGTAACTAAGCGCGTGCTTTTAGTTACCTGCTATTTACCCTGCTTACCAGCGTCCTCGCTGGTCCTGAGTGCTGGTGAGTCTGCCTGTTTGAGAGCTCACCAGCGATCATGTAGCGACGCACCAGCGATCATGTAGCGACGCACCAGCGATCATGACCAGGTTGTATCGTTGTCGGGATCTCTGGTGCATCGTTTAGTGTATCGGGACCATAAGAGAAAAGAGTATTCATTTCTCTTTCTCAGTTACAACTGCTGCTTCTGCTCCACCGCTCCCCCTCCTCCGCTGGCTTTCTGGACAATGACTCGTGTGTAAGGAGAGGGGGGCGTTTTCAGCACAAAAAAGTGCTGAAAATCTCGGCTTATACACAAATATATACAGTATTTGATTGTTTCTATCTCTTTCTGACTACATTCAGCTTTCTTTTTTTGGTCTTCAAACCATGTAAAGGCACTTGTCGTCCATCTTGAACAATTCTCTTCTACTGATTTGAGCAATTTAGGGAAATTTAGGGAAATTAAGGTAATAAGTCAATTTTGTATCACTTGGTAGTAATATCCCTAGATACTTTATCGCGGACTTGGCCCATTTAAAACTAAAAGCTGCTTTTAGGGGTGCTACTGTGTGCATAATTATTAGGCAAGTTGTATTTTTGATGTTTTTTTTATTATTGATCAACAACTATGTTCTCAATCAACCCCAAAGAATCATAAATATCAAAGCTTAATATTTTTGGAAGTTGGAGTGTTTGTTTTAGATTTGGCTATCTTAGGAGGATATCTGTTTGAGCAGGTAACTGTTACTGTGCAGAATTATTAGGCAACTTAATAAAATCAAAATATATACCCATCTCACTTGTTTATTTTCACAAGGAAACCCAATATAACTACACAAAAAGTAGAAATAAACATTTCTGACATGCAAGAACAAAACCCAAAAACAATTAGTGACCAATATAGCCACCTTTCTTTATGATGACACTCAAAAGCCTTCCATCCATAGATTCTGTGTAGACTGAGGGTTATTGATGTTCAGGGCTTCCGATTTGGCTAAATTGATTTTAAAATTAGAGTGGTCGTTATATGTACTGAACTCTGCCATTAGAGTAGGCAAAGATTTGGCTGGTTTGTTAATGAAAAAAAGCAGATCATATGAATAGGCCGCAATTTTACATGGAGAACCCTGAACACAAGGACCCTCAATGTTCTTATTAGACCTGATTTTCCTCAGAAATGGTCCTAGTGTAAATATGAAGATCAGAGGAGATAATGGACATCCCTGCCGCGTACCATTGCGTATAGCAAACTCCTTGGAGAGTGCCCCATTCACTTTTACATTGGCAATTGGCTTTGAGCATAATGCTGATATCCAGTGTAACATGTTGGATTTTAGGCCTAGTCTCGGAGTCTCATTCATAAAAACCCAGTTCACTCTATCGGATGCCTTCTCCGCATCGGTAGATAGTAGCATAAGAGGTTGATATTTAATTCTGGCTCTATGTATTAGATTCAATGCCTTGGTTGTGTTGTCCCTGGCCTCTCTCCCCCTCATGAAACCCACCTGATCTGGGTGGATAATCCCTGTCAAAAGTGGAGACAATCTGGACGCAAGCATTTTTGCAAACAGCTTAATATCCACGTTGAGCAGGGATATAGGCCTATAACTTGCACATTGTGCTGGGTCTTTCCCCTCCTTATGTATCATTGATATGTGGGCTCGCAGGGAGTCTCCTGGGAGAGCAGTGCCTTTAGATATCGCATTAAGGCTAGTGATCAGATGAGGAGAGAGAGATCCCAAGAACAATTTATAGTAGGGCTGTGAAAATCTGTCTGGGCCCGTGGCCTTTCCTGACTGTTTCTTTTACAGCGGCCCACAGTTAACTCTTAGGAAGTTACAGTATGTCAGTGCCAGACAGGGAGGAAAGGCCAGACTTTTATGTATTTCTGGATACGCAATTTGAAGTTATAATTTTGTGTGGCGGGGTTTGTTGAGTCTACAGAGTACAGAGACGCGTAGAAGGTTTTAAACCTATCCGCAATGTCGGGTAGCAGGTGTTTGCGTTGTTGTGATTGATGATGGATGGGATATAGGTGTTAGCTCCCTGTGTTCTCTGAGCTCTAGCTAAGGACTTCCCATTTTTGTTGCCATGTTCATAATAATGAGGATGACAGCTGGTGAGATCGGCTTTTGCTTTATCTATGAGTAGGGAGCATAACGATTCACGTTTTATTATTAATGACTTTCTGATATCGTCTGACGTGTGCTGTTTGTGATCTTTCAAGGTTTTCAATTTCTCACAAAAGAGCAGTGATCTCCTGAGCACGTTCTCGCTTTTTACGAGCGCCATGCTTAATGAGGATTCCCCCAATCACACACTTGTGCACCTCCCACACAATACAGGGGTCCGCTCCTTCCACAGCATTAAGCGCAAAGTATATGTCAAGGATTCCTGTAGTTTGGTTCTCACAATAGGGTTGTCTAAAAGAGATGCATTCAGACATCAATGGCAATGTTTTACTCTAAAGGCCGGAATAGCGACTGTGCCACTTACCAACGCGTGATCTGAAAAGAAAATTTTATCTATATTTGCTTTTTGAAACAGGGATAAGTTCTGGTGTCTCAGAATAGTCAATTCTTGTGTAAACATCGTGGGCGTTTGAGTAAAAGGAATAATCCCTCTCTTCTACTGGCTTCTTACAAAGTATTTATGATGTTCTCCCTCCACGCATAGTGGAGATGGGATTTCATGAAATCCCATCCACTATGCTGTAATATCTGGATGCTGTGGCTGTACGCAGTGTCCAACCCGCAGCATTTACTGACCGTGGAAACATACCCTAACGTAGCTCACTATTAAGTCCCTTGAGTACAATTTCAGGACACCTGAAGTTGCCTCATTCATCTGTACAAACAATTATACGCAAGTACAAACAAGATGGCAATGTCCAGCCATCTTACCGCTCAGGAAGAAGGTTCTGTGTCCCAGAGATGAACGTGCTTTGGTCCGACATGTGCATATCAACCGAAAGACAAAAGCAAAAGATTTTGTGAGATGATAGCGGAAGCTGGTAAGATTGTGTCAATAGCCACAGTGAACGAGTACTGTATCAACATGGGCTTAAATGCCACTCTGCCAGGAAGAAGCCATTACTCCAAGAGAAACATAAAAAGCCAGGATAATGTTTGCAAATGCATACAGGAACAAAGACCTTAATTTTTGGAGACATGTCCTGTGGTCTGATGAAACTTTTAGGTCATAGTGACCATCGGTACGTTTGCAAGAAAAAGGGAAACGCTTGGAAACTTAAGAACACCATCCCAACTGTTAAACACGGGGGTGGTAGCATCATGTTGTGGGGTTGTTTTGCTGCAGGAGGGACTGGTGTACTTCACAAAATAGATGTAATCATGAAAAAATAAGATTGTGGCAATACTGAACCAACCTCTCAAGACATCAGCCATGAAGTTAAAGCTTGGACGGAAATGAGTCTTCCAAATGGACAATGACCCGAAGCATACTGCCAAAATGGTAAAGTGGCTTAAAGATAACAAAATCAATGTTTTGGAGTGTCCTCATCTCAATCCTATTGAAAATAAGCAAAGCTGAAAAGGCACGTGCGAGGAAGGCGACCTACAAACCTGGATCAGTTACACCAGTTTTGTCAGGAAAAATGGGCCCAAATTCTGACCAACTATTGTGAGAAGCTTAATGTAAGCATATGAAAGGAAAAAGCACACCAGGAACTACTAAATTACCAAAAAAAGTTGGACACATAAACACAATTTATTGCATATAATCAATTAAAAGGCAGGTGCGTCAATCTGCTCGGTAGTGAGCCAAAAGCCGTGGCACGCAGGAAATACGGGATCTCTTATGGATTAAAGGACTGACAATGTCAACACTATATCTACTGCCGAAAGTGCATAAGAATATCCATACACGACCAGGTAGGCCCATCTTCTCTGGGATTGGGAGTCTCATGGAAAATATCAGCAAATATATTGATTCCTTCCTAAAACCCTTGGTTGAGACTATCCTGTCTTTCTTGTGCGACACACCAGAACTCTTACAAAAAGTGGATTCCATGCAAATTGACGAGGATATGATCCTCGTCACTTATTACGTGGAATCACTATATATGAGCATTCGTCACTGAGACGGGATACTAGCGGTATCCCAATTTCTATCTATGATGCAGTTCACAATTGAAGAAAAACAATTTATCCTTCAGCTTTTGGTATTCCTTTCGCACAATTTTTTTGTTTTGTTGAGTCCTTCTACCTACAGCTCCAGGATACAGCCATGGGAGCGGCACGCGCACCCTCCTATGCCAATCTGTTCCTGTGGCTGTGGGAGAGGGACCTATTCTGGTTGGATCAACACTCGTCGATGGACCAGGTCATGTTCTGGACCCGGTACATTGACGATGACTTCATGATCTGGCAAGTTACCATACATCGGAAGTACTGTCATTGTTTTCAGGAAATTAACCCCATTGATATAAACATTTGGCTAATTTAAAAATTTGACTACAAACAAATTGATTTTTTTGGATGTCCTCATTAAGAGGGATGCAGGGGGCTTCTTTCAAATGGATATCTTTTGGAAGGACATGTCCGTCAATTAAATTTTACATGTGACAGCGTCACACCCAGGTCATGTCATTAAGTCTGTCCTCACTAGTCAATTTATAAGACTTCGCCGTATATGTTCAACAGATACAGATTTTGAAGATCGGGCGCAGGATATGAAAAACAGATTCAAAGATCAGGGCTATAGTAGGCGCAGTATCAAGCATGCTTACAATAGAGCGAAAAATCTCAGCCGCCAGAATTTGGTACACCCGGATAGGAAAAACCCAAAAACCAATGTGTTAAGATTGTTCACTCAATACCATTCCCAGTGGAACAAAATGTACCATATTGTCAACTAACATTAGCCAATTCTTCTGGCGGATCAGAGCAATACTTAACACCAAAAACCGGCCATTGCATCCTGGCGTTGTAGCAACTTCCGTGAAAAATTGGTTAAGAGCTACTATACGCCCACAAATCAACCTATGATTGCATTTAATTACAATAAAAAACAACTTTAACAATTGGGGATGCAGACCATGTGGCTCCTGTATTGCCTGCCCTAATATCGAAAGGACCAAAGAGTTCACATCATCAGATGAAATGACCTTTGTGACCACGCATGCAATCACATGCTCTACGCGTACAGTTATTTACCATTCCACATGCCTGTGCTCATTGCTCTCATAGGCATGACGACACTTGCGTTAAAAACTAGAGCACATGAACATGTACGTTACATTATCACAGCTGCCACAGAAGATAATATTGACGTGTTAAAGACGATCCCCAAACATTTTAAATTGTTTCATTCATGTGATCCATCAGGCTTCCTTTGATCTCTGTGGAGGAAACCTTAGTTGTTTACTAGCTAAGGAGGAGTCTAGATGGATATGAACCTTGCGAAGGTTACAACCACATGGCCTCAACGAATCTTTGGGATTTGCTCATTTCCTTTAGACATCGGCTAAGGCTTCTTTCAGCATTTTAATAATATATGCTGTATTTATTTTACGGTATTTTGCTTTCAATTTGTGTTTTTACTTGTTATTGATTCTAATTGTTTTCCATTACCACTTGCTCATAGTTTTTATCCATCTTCTCCATCCTGTGGATTGCCATTTGTGTATGGAACAGCACTATGGTGGCTACCATCATATATATAATCATACTAAGAATTCATGTTGGATGTCAGTATGGACTTATCTCAACTTCCGTCTCTGATCACAGCCATATTTATGAAAATACATCTTATATTTATATGAATTTGAGATATAGAAACATTACGGCGTAACTTTTTGATGGGGGTGCACCTAGAAACAGATATATCAATGTACATATATTCTAAAAAAATATATATGCTTATAAATTGCCAATGTAACTTTGAATAGGGTCTTTTTGTGGTAACAAGGATCACACCTTACATATATTCTCACCCCCAGTGAGGATATTCGTCTACACTATTTCCGTATTTTATATTAGTATAGACCTCTCAGGTCACTTATGCACTCTTATACCACTATAGGTATTCTTTTAATGTTTATATTTTTGTCTCATATAGGGACCCATCTGGTATCTTGCTCTTCCCTTTATGTACACTTGTACTAAGCACCCTATTTCTCTACCACACACATTGGTTCTTTTTTACTCACTTAATGCATACATACCCATATTTATTTCACATGTCTTGTGATACTTTTTTGGACATATATATGTTTTCACAATCATAATAAAGTATCTGTATAACTATTTATATAGTTTCATGTTCACCACACTATTTGGTCTATACCTCTCATGCAGGCCCACATTTGGCAAATGCCTACTGCTCCCCTTCTCCTTAGGCTGTATTATTTATATTATATGCACTTTTTACTTCTTTATTTTTTACTTGCTGAAGAGCCCGGCGCAGCCCGGGCATAGTAACTAACTATGGTTAGTTATAACAATTTATAATGAATATATATATATATATATATATATATATATAAAGCTGAGTTTAGAGCCCCGCCCACTCTGCATAGCCACATTCACATCATCCCGTCAGCCAGAGCTACCGGACAACAACCCCTAATATCCCACATCGTCCCATCAGCCAGAGCAACCAGACTACTACCTCTAATATCCCACATCATCCCGTCAGCCAGAGCCACCAGACTACTACCCCTATTATCCCACATCATCCTGTCAGCCAGAGCCATCGGACTACTACCCCTAATATCCCACATCATCCCGTCAGCCAGAGCCACCGGACTACAACCCCTAATATCCCACATCATCCCGTCAGCCAGAGCCACCGGACAACTACCCCTAATATCCCACATCATCCCGTCAGCCAGAGCCACCGGACAACTACCCCTAATATCCCACATCATCCCGTCAGCCAGAGCCACCGGACAACTACCCCTAATATCCCACATCATCCCGTCAGCCAGAGCCACCGGACAACTACCCCTAATATCCCACATCATCCCGTCAGCCAGAGCCACCGGACAACTACCCCTAATATCCCACATCATCCCGTCAGCCTGGGGTCAGAACCAGAGTGCTAAGTGGAACAGTCCTAACTTCCATATCGGGGATCCCTTTAAGAGAGGCTTGGTGTCAGAACCAGAGCGCTGAGTGGATTTGCCCTGACTTCTCTGCCAATGATCCCTTTAATAGAAGCCTGGGGTGAGAATCAGAGCGCTGAGGGATTTACCATAACTTACATACCGGAGATCCCTTTAAGAGAGGCCTGGGGTTACTTTTTGGCAGTGATATGGACAGTCACTCTGCTAGTTGTGGCACCCAGCCATTGCGGGGCCTTCTCTTTTTCTTTATGGACATATATATTTAAACCCCCTTATATCTATTTGTTTAACTCCCCTGATGAATCCCCGTTATTGGGGAGGAAACGCATAGGGAGCAAATACCAGGGCTGTGGAGTCGGTAAGCCACAGTTGCGACTCCGACTCCTGGATTTTATCAGGCTCCGACTCCGGCTCCGACTCCTTCATAAATGGCCAATTCATAACAACAAATTTACTGTTGTAAAATATTAAACATCGTGCTTATTCAGTTTCTCACCATCATATAAGTAATCAGACCACTTAGAGCAAAAACTACATTTATTAGAATACAATTAGAATATAGCAAATAACTTTTATAAACTTTTATAAACTGTAAGTAAATATGCAATAAACACTTTTATGCAGTTAATAAGAAGAAATCTATAAATTTGTCCTCAGAAAAAGTATTGCCTCTGTCAGATCCTCCTTCATGGATGCCCTCAAATCTGATCTAATTATTTTGAGAGCAGAGAACAACCTCTCTACACTAACTTGTGTTGGTGGCAAAGCAGTAACCACTCGGGCAACATCTCTGACAATGTCAGGATACAGAGGAATCGCTTGTTGCACTGTTATTTTTGATGAACGGTCAAATTTCTCAATTTCTTTTAGTGCACATGAAAAATTCTGCTGAAATGTACTGGCTGTGTTCCTTGATGGGGATGACTCTTCTTCTATACGGGAACGCTTTGCACGGTCCTTGTGATCCAAATATTTTTCGAAATTAAATTCTTCATCAGTTGATGATGAGGGTGAAGATGTGGCAGGACGACCAAATTCTTCTTGTTCCTCCTGACTGTTCTGCAACCCTTTCATCCTTACTGCTATTTCAAACAGAGCTTCTTTTCCTTTACTTAGCTGTTGATCATCTAGAAGAATCCGATGCATTGGGTCTACATAAACAGCTGCCAAAAGAATGTTATTTTGTAATAGTAGCTCCTCTCTCCGTTTCATTGATGTAGCAATGCCTCTTGCAATTAACCCTCCTCTTTGGGACAGGCGAAACATCAGGTTCTTCCACTCCTTTAAGAAAATACCTGGAGTTAAGTCCTCTGCTTGTAAATGGGTGCTCTAGCAATTTTTCCAGCTCAGTCACCTGATTCCACTGACTTTCATTTAGCGTCAGTTGAGGGTTAGCCATGTCTACAAGAAAGGTTTTCAGTTCAACCAAGCGCTGAATCATTAAGTAAGTACTGCCCCATCGTGTGGCTTGATCAATAATTGCCCCTTTTCCAGCACGTCTCTTCAAAATTGAGTCAACTTTAGGGGTTCTGGCAACAGTAGCCAATTTTCTCACCTTGCCAATCAGTGCAGCAGCATGTCCTTCTTGCAGACTGTCTCTTATAGCCAGCTGTAGCGTATGCACAACACAGCGCATGTGATGAATGAAAGAACATATTGACACAGTTTCAACAAGATCATCTAAACTATCATGTTGCTGTTCATCTGAAGCAACTTCAGTTTGCTCCTCAGTTACAATACTGTGTTCCTCTATTTCAAACATTTCTGTGTCTGTGGACCCAGAATGTTCTTCTAGCTGCTGGTCACCATCATTACTCTCATTCATTAGCTTAATAGTACTTATCATATTTGAAGCATTGTCAGTTACGACAGAAAGAACTTGCTCTTTTTTAAGTTCATAGTCTTGCAGAACCTTTTCCACCAAGACCTGGAGAAACTCACTGGTGTGATAAGCTTATAAGCTTTGGTGTCTTTTACTGCCAATGTCTTGGTAACTATTTCATTTTTGTCACAAACAAATCGGACATTGATGGCAAAATAGTTCACTCTGTGACGTGTGCAGGCATCCATTTTAAGAAACAGAAAGCGTCCCTTGAGAGTTTTTTTAAGTTCTTCCTTTTGTTTAAAAGCTTCTTCGATTACTAATTTTCTAATACTCTCTCTCTCCAGAGAAACACCAAGCTTGCGGGCCATTTCCCCTTTCAGACACATAAAAGCTGGTCGTGAAAATAATGAAATAGGCACACTATCCTTTACAACAAGCTCTATGATCTGTTTTTTAAATGTATCTACTGTCATTGTCACAGTAACTTTGTCACTGACAAAATATCTTGCAACTGATGGCTGCAAAGTTCTCTGCTCCTTTGTTTGGCTGGAAGAGCTGGGCACTGGTTCATTGGTTTGGATGCAGTCTTTCTCATCCACTGCTTTCAGTACTTCTGGATGAAAGCGCTGTAAATGTCTCTTTAGATTAGAAGCTCTGGTAGGAGCATTTTTATCTTTGCCTGAATATGCACTCTTCTTGGCTTCACAGCATTTGTTTTCGTCTGGATCATTTGTCATACACTGACAGACATAATGTTTTCTATCTTGAGTGATGGTGAAATGTTCAAATACAGCTGATTTAATGTGATGCTTCTTTGACATTCTCAGGTTTTTAATTCTGCATTCACAATCCAAATGACAATTGTTTTTCCTAAAAACAATTGTACAAAATTATTGCCAGGTCGTACAACTGATATAGTGGTCAGTAATACTGTTATTATTCCTCATGTACTCACAGTTAAATGATGCAAAGTTTGTTGAAAGGATAATACTTCTTACAGTCTTCCTCTTCTGAGTAGCAGGCAGCTGTGAGATGCTTGGAAGACGCACACATAGTATGATCTAGTCTAGAGGAGGAGCTTTACTAAGAATTTGCAACACATTTTCACTTTCAGTTTCATACATTGTAAGTAGGGGGGTTGGGGCAGCATGAGGTTAACCAAGTATAAGATTAGATAAGGGCAGTGGAGAACAGTGACATACAAGAAGTAAGAAATGTCTCTATCTCCAGCAGAACTGCTTATCACTGTTGTTCATAGTTTGATAGAACATATATATTTGAGTAACATTTATAAAATTCATATGGAAGTTCAATTATGAAATATTAATACATTTTTTTTAAAGCTGGAGTCGGAGTCGGTACATTTCTACCGACTCCGACTCCAACCAAAACTAACTCCGACTCCACGACTCCGACTCCACAGCCCTGGCAAATACCCCTTCTGACGACTCGGGGTGACACTATAGGGTCCATTTGGGGCCTGTCCTTGTAAGGGCAGGAGTAATACTTGGGCACGACAGAGGACAGGGAAAACTGCACACCTGTAACCCTTTAACCTCCTTTTCCACACGCTGTCTTGTGCTGCTATATGGACCCGAACACCCGGCAGGGGACCTCTGAAAAATACGCCGGGGCGTCTATGTCCATGAGTAATGGTGAGACCGAACCATTTTTTAAATGAGCACTGATACGCACGAGCACTATTATGTCTGTTTATGTGTTGTTTATGTGATGTCTCAGGTTTTAATGAATTATTAAAAACTTGCTCATAGCAACCAATCACAGCTCAGCTTCTTTTAACCAGCTCTGGTGAAAAGAGAGATGCTTAGTGATTAGTTGCAAGGAAAACTGTTGGTCATAGCAACCAATCATAGCTCAGCTTCTTTTGAACAGCTCTGTTGAAATGAAAGATGCTTTGTGATTGGTTGGTGATACACACACACACATTCATTTGTATAAAGTATATAGAGACTAGCTGAAGAGCCCGGCGCTGCCCTGGCATAGTAACTACGGTTAGTTATAACAAATTATAATGAATATATATATATATATATATATATATATATATATATATATATATATATATATATATATATATATATACAGTATATATATAGCTGAGTGTAGAGCCCCGCCCACTCCGCATAGCCACATTCACTATAATATCTCACATCATCCCGTCAGCCAGAGCTACCGGTCTACTACCCATAATATCCCACATCATCCCGTCAGCCAGAGCCACTGGACTACTACCCCTAATATCCCACATCATCCCATCAGCCAGAGCCACCGGACAACTACCAATAATATCCCACATCATCCCTTCAGCCAGAGCCACCGGACAACTACCAATAATATCCCACATCATCCCGTCAGCCAGAGCTACCGGACTACTACCCATATTATCCCACATCGTCCCATCAGCCATAGCCACCGGACTACTACCCCTAATATCTCACATCATCCCGTCAGCCTGGGGTCAGAACCAGAGCGCTGAGTGGAACGGTCCTAACTTCCATACCGGGGATCCCTTTAAGAGAGCCTGGGATCAGAACCAGAGCGCTGAGTGGATTTGCCCTGACTTGCATACCAATGACCCCTTTAATAGAACCCTGGGGTCAGAATCAGAGTGCCGAGGGATTTGCCCTAACTTCCATACAGGAGATCCCTTTAAGAGAGCCTGAGGTCAGTACCAGAGCATTTGAAGGCAATTGCCCTGACTTCCACACCGGGGATCCCTTTAAGAGAGGCCTGGGGTCAGTACCAATGCGCAGAGTGGATTTGCCCTAAATTCCATACCAATGATCCCTTTAAGAGACCCTGGGGTCAGAACCACAGAGCTGAGTGGAACGGTCCTAAGTTCCATACCTGGGATCCCTTTAAGAGAGGCCTGGGGTCAAAATCAAAGCGCTGGATGGATTTGCTCTGACTTCCATACCAATGATCCCTTTAAGAGGGAAGATGTACCTATAGGATGGAGGATGTGTGATGGTATATGGACACAGGAGGGGGGATTCATTTCTGTCATATGCTCTGTGCTCCTTTCAGGGGGGCAGACAATGGCTGGGAGCTTATGTTCCCGAAGATGCTATGTTTCTCCCACCATGTCAGTGTCTGCTGAGGTATTGTCAAGTGGGAAAACTGTTGGTCATAGCAACCAATCACAGCTCAGCTTCTTTTAACCAGCTCTGGTGAAATGAAAGATGATTCGTGATTGGTTGGTGATATACACACACACACACACACACACACACACACACACACACACACACACACACACACACACACACACACACATTCATTTTTATATATAGAGATTATTTACTTATGTCTTATTCTTTATTTTTAATTTTTACTTTTTATACTATATACAGTATATATTCTTTATTTGGTATTATTATTTTTTTGTATGTATTTGTATTTACAATCTCATATTATACATTATACTATTATTCCTTTATTAGTATTATTTACATTTATTATCTACAGTCTTAGCCTTTTTGGGCAGCTTTACCATCAGAGAAAATAAAGAACCCCTCCCAACTACCACAAAATACTTCAAGCTGTCATTGAAACTAGAGGGGGCAATACACAGTATTATTAAGAAATGGGGTATCTGAACTTTTCATCAGGGTCACTTGGATGTTTTGGGTTGCCATTATGATTTAAAAAGAGAAAACACAGTAGTTTGACAATAAATGGCTTCACCCAATCACTAGCCATGACTGGAGAAAAAGTTTTGGTGTTATTCTTATTCTCTGAAAAAAGGCCAAGAAAGCAAAAATTCTGCCGGGGTATGTAAACTTTTGAGCACAACTGTATTTCATTTTTTTTTCGTTTGTTGTCTTATTCATATGTACTCTTTGTTATTACTTTTTATAATCTCATTGCAGCAAGTTAGTGATTACTCTGTTCATATTTCATCATTTCCATCATTACTTATACAGTTTCAGTTTTTTTTTTTTTTTAATAATTTGCAAAAATTTCAAATTTTTTTTTTCAGTCAAGATGGGGTGCAGAGTGTACATTAATGAGAAAAAAAAATGAACTTTTTTGAATTTACCAAATGGCTGCAATGAAACACAGTGAAAAATTTAAAGGGTTCTGAATACTTTCCGTACCCACTGTATGTCTCACTTCTTAATTATTGTACATTATGACTTTCAATTGTAACGCTGTTCCATGCTGACTGACATGTATATGGTGACATGTAGTATGGTATACGAAGCCCAGAATTTTTGAAATCCTTATCTTATTCCTGTGTCTCCCTACGCTGGCGGTCTGTACATGAATCCCCTGCTCCACTCACATGATGTGGGTGGCGCTGGGTGACGTGGCCGGCCTGCCTCCGTTGACGCCCTTGGCTGCGCTGTATATCTGGATGACGTCGGCACTTCATGCGCCAATCCCACATTGTGAGCCATACACACCTCTACAGCTGATGGCAGCAAACGGCAACCAATCTCTCTCCCATGACACATTTTGGGATACTGACTGTGATTGGTTGTGATGTGCTTTTAATGAGATTGTGGATGCCATGATGCCACTGCTCCTGACAAAGGCACGCCGGCAAAACGCGCGTAGGGGAAGTAGCACCATCGCTGTTGTACAGATAAATTATGCTTTAAAACTTGCAGCACAGCGTTTTGCACTATGATATATTGGCAACTCTTATAGGTCTCTTCCTTGTATAGAGATTATATGCACTATGCACTTTAGCCTTTAGCCAGCACGGTTTCCCTATACTATGCATTTGGTCTAGGATATCTTTGTGCTGTCTAGTTATCACATGACATACGCTGTTTGCTGCTATTATTATAACTTTTTCTGTCAGGCTGTGGTGCCACGGTTTTGGCTCGCTACCGAGCAGATTGGCCCAGCTGCCTTTTAATTGGTTTTATGCAATAAATTGTGATTTATGTGTCAATAAAGTTTTTTTGTAATTTAATAGTTCCTAGTGTGCGTTTATCTTTTATATGCTTACATTTCTCCTCTTTAGCGCTGAATTGTATCCTTACAGGAGTCCAAGTGTTAATACATGACCATATATATATACAGTGTGTGTATATATATATATACATATATATATATATATATATATATACACACACACACACACTTGGTTGATAGTTATTGGTGATGAACATTGTAGTAATGGGGTTAGTCTTTATTTCTCTATTGTTAGAGGCTTGTGGAAGGATATCCCAAATGTTTGATCCAAGTCATTCAGTTTAAGGGTATTGGTACCAAATACTAATGAAATGTATGTAAACTTTTGACTTTGCAGTAAGTAATAAAAATGCCTTAAACATTAACTCTCTCATTATTCTGGCATTTGGCAAATATTAATAACTAGCTATGAACCCATTCTACGCCCGGGTGGCGGGCATATTTATTGGTATATGGTCTCCCATCCTGGTATGTACTGCCCCCCTCCTATCCTGGTGTGCATGGCACCCCTCATCCCTATTTTGGTATGCATGGTACCCTCACCCCCCCCCCAATCCTGGTAAGCATGGCACCCTATTCCTCATCCTGGTATGCATGGTTCTCTCATCCCCCCTATCCTGGTATGCATGGCCCCCTCACCACCAATCCTCATATGCATGGTCCCCTCACCCCCCTATCCTAGTATGCATGGTCCTCTCATACCCCTATCCTGGTATGCATGGTCCTCTCACCCCCCTATCCTGGTATGCATGGTCCTCTCGCCCTCCCAATCCTGGTATGCATTTTCCCCTCGCCCCCCAATCCTGGTATACATGGTCCCCTCACCCCCCCCTTTTCGTGGTATGCATGGTCCCCTCACCCCCTTTCGTGGTATGCGTGGTCCCCTCACCCCCCTTTCATGGTATGCATGGTCCCCTCACCCCCCTTTCGTGGTATGCGTGGTCCCCTCACTCCCCTTTCGTGGTATGCATGTCCCCTCGCCCCCCAATCCTGGTATACATGGTTCCCTCACCCCCCTTTTCGTGGTATGCATGGTTCCCTCACCCCCCTTTTCGTGGTATGCATGGTCCCCTCACCCTCCTTTCGTGGTATGCATGGTCCCGTCACCCTCCTTTCGTGGTATGCGTGGTCCCCTCACCCTCCTTTCGTGGTATGCGTGGTCCCCTCACTCCCCTTATCCTGATATATATGGTCCCCCTCACCCCTATTAAACTTCACACATACAAAAAAAACCTCACCCTTCTTCCCTGTGCTCCAGCACTGCCTGTCACTTTCTGCTGGAGGCCGGGGGAGGAGTCTGGCGCCGGAGTACGCACATGCCCATAGCACTATCCGGCGCCATATTGCTGAAGACACACTGCAAATGTGTCTTCAGTAAAATGGCGCCGGATCGCGCTATGCGCATGCGCGATTCCGGCTGCACTCCTGCCCCGGTCTCCGGCTGAAAAGAAGCGCCGCGGCAACGCTCCTCCCAGTCAGGTAAGTCTGGCGCCGGACATAGCGGTATGCAGTGTGTATGCGTACCACCATCTCCGACGCCATACACACTCCTCACCGCGCTGCCTCATTCTGTCTGGAGCCAGACTGCGCAGTTTATAACGGCTTCGGACAGTGACGCTTAGCCGGTTATATTTATAGATTACTAGATGGTGGCCCAATTCTAGCACATGGGGTATTCTAGAATACGTATGCAGTTTATTTTTGCAGATTTAATAATAATGCAATAATGCACCCCCAATCCTGATATGTATGGTTCTCTCACCCCCAATCTTGATATGTATGGTTCTCTCACCCCCAATCCTGATATGTATGGTTCTCTCACCCCCAATCCTGGTATGCATGGTCCCCTCACCCCCCTTTCCTGGTATGCATGGTCCCCTCACCCCCCTTTCCTGGTATGCATGGTCCCCTCCCCCCCCAATCCTGGTATGCATGGTCCCCTCACCCCCCAATCCTGGTATGCATGGTCCCCTCACCCCCCAATCCTGGTGTGCATGGTCCCCTCACCCCCCAATCCTGGTATGCATGGTCCCCTCACCCCCCAATCCTGGTATGCATGGTCCCCTCACCCCCCTTTCCTGGTATGCATGGTCCCCTCCCCCCCCCAATCCTGGTATGCATGGTCCCCTCCCCCCCCCCCAATCCTGGTATGCATGGTCCCCTCCCCCCCCCAATCCTGGTATGCATGGTCCCCTCACCCCCCTTTCCTGGTATGCATGGTCCCCTCACCCCCCTTTCCTGGTATGCATGGTCCCCCCCCCCAATCCTGGTATGCATGGTCCCCTCACCCCCCTTTCCTGGTATGCATGGTCCCCTCCCCCCCAATCCTGGTATGCATGGTCCCCTCCCCCCCCCCAATCCTGGTATGCATGGTCCCCTCCCCCCCCCCAATCCTGGTATGCATGGTCCCCTCCCCCCCCCAATCCTGGTATGCATGGTCCCCTCACCCCCCAATCCTGGTATGCATGGTCCCCTCACCCCCCAATCCTGGTATGCATGGTCCCCTCACCCCCCAATCCTGGTGTGCATGGTCCCCTCACCCCCCAATCCTGGTATGCATGGTCCCCTCACCCCCCTTTCCTGGTATGCATGGTCCCCTCCCCTCCCAATCCTGGTATGCATGGTCCCCTCCCCCCCCAATCCTGGTATGCATGGTCCCCTCCCCCCCCCAATCCTGGTATGCATGGTCCCCTCACCCCCCTTTCCTGGTATGCATGGTCCCCCCCCCCAATCCTGGTATGCATGGTCCCCTCACCCCCCCTTTCCTGGTATGCATGGTCCCCTCACCCCCCTTTCCGTGTAGCCGCGACCAATCAGCGTTGCGGCCTCTGTCCGCGACCAATCAGACACGCGACCCTGTAGCCGCGACCAATCACTGCCGCGGCCCTCTAGCATGTAAAAAAATATAAAAAAGTTATTCTCACCTTCCGACAGCCTCCTATCTTCTTTCCACGCGCCCTGCCTCGCGTTCCCAGTAATGCTTTGCGGCTTAGACCGCTGATGACGTCGGTCTTCTTTCTCGCTCTCGCGAGAGTGACGTCTGTCGTCTTTCTCGCTCTCGCGAGAATGACGTCATCAGCGGTCTAAGCCGCAAAGCATTACTGGGAACGCGAGGACGGGCGCATGGAAAGAAGACAGGAGGCCGTCGGAAGGTGAGAATAACCTTTTTTTTTATTTTAATTCTCTTTTTTACAGATTAAGGCCTGCGCCCGATTGAGCGCTGCGCCCGACTGCGCCTGCCTCTGATTGGTCGGCCGCGACTAATCAGCGGCAGGCGCAGCTTACCGTTACAAACAGCTGCGCCTGTCGCTGATTGGTTGCAGCCTGGCGGGGGCCTGGCGGCCGCAACCAATCAGCGACCCGCGATTTCGGTTACAGACAGACATGATAAGACGATTATATATATATAGATGGTAATCCTAATTGACCTAAAATGGGAAAGATTTTTTTCTGATTTCATGTCAGATATTGAGAAAAACATGTATATATGTCTCTTTATATAGTGTATGTAAACTTCTGGTTTCAACTGTATATCTCTTGGTATTATACTTCTCCGCTTTTTCATATATTAATAGAACATATTGATGAACAGCATTAGCACCTCTGACCAACCTTTCTGATCCCTCCCACTGACAGGGTATAACAGGGAAAGAAGGGTCAGCCACCGGTGAGCGCGGGCGCCATCTGCGCAGGTCTAGGGTGCCAACCTCCGGAAAAAGAGTGAGAGACTGAACAGGGATAGAATGAGTCCCCTCAGGTTTTTATATTGTAATTGGTGTTTGTCATTTATATACTTTTTTTAATTTATAGAATTGCTCAGGTTTTCTTTTACAGTCATTGATTCTGCAAGATGTAGTGATTTTAAATTGATGTATTTTTTTGTGGCGATACCAAATTCATGTATTTTTACATTTTACTCCTTTAAAACAAAAAAGAAAACTTCTAAAAAAAAATGGTTTGTTTGCCATGTTCTGAAGACCATAACGTTTTTGTTTTTACTTCGATCGGACCATATGAGGTTCTGTTTATTCTTTTGTGGGGCAAACTTTTGTTTTTATTGTTAAAAATGGGGAAACTACAACTTTTGATCACTTTTTAGCAGTTTTTTCCTGCAGAGGCAAAGTGACCAAAAAGGCACAATTTTAGAGGATTTTTTTTGGCAGTTGTTATATAAAATATGCGTTTTTTGCAAACCCATCTGAGAGCAGAAAACTGTAGGGGCAGAATCCTTGATTCCAGCTATGTATTACTTGGCTATTTGCTATCATTTTGATAAACTAATTGTTTGCATTCCTGCAGATCTATTAGTTCTCTAAATGCTGATCTCTGTATAACCCCACCCACACCACTGATTGGCAGCTTTTTGCTCATGTACAGTGCACACAGAGTCAGTGGTGGGGTTATACAGAGCTCATGAATATGGAGGACTACCTGGCAGCAAGTTTACTAGTCCTCTAATAATAATCCCCTGCTGATAAAACGGTGATTACCGTATATACTCGTTTGTAAGCCGAGATTTTGAGCACATTTTTTTGTGCTGAAAATGCCCCCTTGGCTTATCCAGAGTCATTGTGCAGAAACCAGCGGGGGAGGGGGAGCGGCAGCAGGAGCCTGTGGCTGGGACATCATACTCACCCTCCTGTGCCATCGCTGAACGTTCCTGCATCCCCTGTTGTCCCAGGGCTGGCAGCTTCTTCCTGTGTTGAGCGGTCACATGGTACTGCTCATTAAGGTAATGAATATGGATGCAACTCCACTCCCATAGGCGTGGCGTCCATATTCATTACCTTATTGAGCAGTGCCATGTGACCGCTCAACACAGGAAAAAGCTGCCAGCCCTGGGACAACGGAGAATGCAGGGACGTTCAGCGATGGGACGGGGTGGGAGCACGGAGGAGGACAGGAGGGAGCACGGAGGACGGGTTGTTTCTGTTTTATGGTTTGCCCACAAACTTAGGAACTCCCACTTCTGTTGACCTCACATATGGGCTGTTCCCGTAGGAACACCTCTTTTGGAAAATTATAAAACACTTCTATTTTCCATATCTGCGGCTGGGGAGCTCACAGGGTGATGACAGGGGCATTATATTTTCCCCTGCGAATATACCTTTCTTTTGAGACTAAACACGGCATGTCTGCGTGTTACAGGGGGGTATAAACTCATTTGCCAGGTTTCTGATGGCTGTACAGGCCGCAATCCACTGCCATGCGTAGCCTACGTGCCCAGCTCCTGGGATCCCAAGTTTCATGTTTCTAGGTACACTGAGTTATTACATTTGACCTGGAGTAGGCAAAGGAAGTTTTTTGGGGAAAAAAAAAATCCACCCTTAAGGCTGAGTTCACACGTGGCGTTTTTTTCGCGTTTCCGCGGCGGTTTTAACCGCGCGATTTTGCCGCGAAAACGCGAAAAATAAGCATCCCATGCATTCCTATGGGATTCCGCAATGCTGTGCTAATGCTGCGGTTTTTACCGCGGCGGAATCGCTTCGCGGTAAAAACCGCAGCATGCTCATTAATTTGCGGAATCGCGGCGATCCCGCACCCATAGGAATGCATTGTTCCGCTTATTTCCCGCATGTGGCTGTGCACACCATGCGGAAAGTAAGCAGAACAATTGCGGATGGTACCCATGGTCCGGAGGAGAGGAGACTGTCCTCCGGGCTTTGGGTACCATATCCCTGTAAAAAATAGAATTTAAAATAAAAAATATTGTTATTCTCACCCTCCGACGTCCCGCGCAGCCTTCCCGCTTCTCTTCACGCTCTCGTTCCCAGTAGTCCTTTGCGAAAATGTTCGCGATGACGTCCCTTCTCGCGGGATCACGAAGTCTCGCGGTCATTCGCGCGACGTCATCGCGAATGACCGCGAGACGTCGCGATCCCGCGAGAACTGACGTAATCGCGGGCATTTTCGCAAAGGATTACTGGGAACGGATGCGCTGGACGTCGGAGGGTGAGAATAACACCGTTTTTTATTTATTTTTTTTTACATTCTATCTTTTACTACTGATGCCGCATAGGCAGCCTCAGTAGTAAAAAGTTGGTCACACTCGTCAAACACTATGTTTGACGAGTGTGACCAACCTGTCAATCAGTTCTCCAAGCGATGCTACAGATCGCTTGGAAAACGCTAGCATTTTGCAAGCTAATTACGCTTGCAAAATGCTAGTTTTCCGCGGGAAAATCGCGGGAATTTAAAATGCGATTTTCCCGCGGACTGGAATTCCGGAATTCTCGCGGTAATTTCCGCGAGAGTTCCGCTACGTGTGCACTTAGCCTAACTCGGCCCGATGCAATAAAAGTAACCATTTTGCTGAAGGGAGGGGAGAGTGGATAGAATTTCACAGAGGCAGACCGAGGGGGCTGCAGCAGCGAGGGGGATCTCTTGTGAAGCTTGGTCTTTCACAAACCAATGGGGAGAGGGCAACATGCAGCCCTGGATGTGTACCTAGGATATTAGGAAATAACTCATATTTTCCCGACATAATGTTTTTTTTGTTACAAAATTATAAGGGTTAAAAGTTGATCAGCAGTTTCTTATTTATTTTTTATTAATCTTTCATACACAGGCCAGGTTTCTCGGGGCAAATATCGCATTGATAAATGGTGTCCTTGCGTATTCCCCTTTTGTAACACTCTCGGCACCTTTTTTGCGACTTACCTCTTTCTCCAGTTTGCGGGACCTCCCCAGGGAAATGCTGACCTGGTATGATACGAGCACCTTCAGTTCCGGAGGAACCGGGGCCCGCTCCTTCTGCCAAATATCAGGGCCTTAACCACTACCTCCTGGAACTGAAGGTACGACATATTGGTGTGGCGTGCACATTATGACAGCAGGAAAGAGTGGAGCATTGCCATTTGTACGATGGGCACTGCCAGCTTTTTGTATCACACCCTGGCCTTTCTCAAAGCACTGTACGGTTGGAGGAGTTGATCAGAGAGATCAATGCCCCCCATGTTTTTGTTGTACCCCAGTACACAGTCCAGTTTGCAGACCTGTGTAGTGGTACCTCGTACAGTGCTGAGGGCGCTACCATCACCGTGTATGGTGGTCAAGAGAAGGACATCCCTCTTGTCCTTGTGCTTGACCACCAGCAGGTGGTCGCTACATTGGGCTCTGCTGTCACCACTTCTGAGCATCTGCTAGTAGCATTTTCGGGAGGTCTCTGTGATTTTTGCAGACAGTACCACAGGCTGCGGTACTTCGCGCAGAGAGGGATTTGTAGAGTGGGATGCTGGTATAAAAGTTATCGGTGTAGAGGTGATAACCTTTATCCAGCAGTGGGTACGCCAAATCCCACACAATTTTCCCACTCACTCCCAGGACAGCAGGACATTCAGGAGTTTCATTCCTGGTGTCCTTTCCTTCATAAGCTCTAAACCTGTGGGTGTACCCTGAGGTACTGTCACACAGCTTATAGAGTTTAATTCCGTACCTGGCCCTCTTGCTGGGCAGGTACTGACAGAATCCGAGCCTTCTCTTAAAATAAACTAAGGACTCATCCACGCAGATGTACCTTTGGGGCACGTACACTTCAGCAAACTTTTTGTTGAAGTGTTCGATGACTGACTGACGGTCAAAGTTGGGGTCATCTCTTGGGGGACACTGTGCTTTATCGGTATAATGCAGGAATTTGTGGATGGCCTCAAAACGCGTCCGGACCATGACCATTCGGAACACTGGAGTGTTGTATAAAATTTTTGTGCCAAAAATTGACGATCATATAAATCATAAAAATTAGTTTGCTCTACCATGAGGTTAACAAAATCCTCAGAGAAAAAGACTTTGAAAAAGTCTATTTCTGTGAGGCCGGTGGTGTCAAACTTGATTCCTAATTCTGCCACAAAATCAGGAATCAGTGGCTCGTAATTTTCAGGGGGGGCGAGGTCCATACGGGGTCCGCAGTGGGGTGCGCTGGTTCAGCTTCATCTTTGGGAAAGCATATGCCTCATCCAATGAATAGCGCTGTTGGAACGAACATGACGAGATGGACTTTTTTTGTGAATATGGCGCTTTGTGCATACTTTATTTATAACTGTGTATGTGTGGGGGAGGTAGTGATTGTTGTAAACTTTTATCTGAAAAGAAAAAGCTAAAAGAGAAAAACATGCCTGTGAAAAGAAAAGTGTAAAACAGCAGGCACATTCTCTGATAAATGAACGGCGTCACTTATCAAAGTTTGGCAGCTGCTGGATGTGTGCACGGAGGTGTCGCAAAAGGGGGGGGGACGCGAGCACAATTGTTGATCGGTGAACTGCTTCACCAATCAACGCTCGGCGGTTGCTAAATGTGCGCACGGCGGTGGTGCAAAGGGGGGGTGAGAGAAAAGCGAGCATATATGTTGATCGGTAACCTGCGTCACCAATCAATGCTCGGCTGTTGCTAAATGTGGGTACGGAGGTAGTGCAAAGGGGGGTTAGAGAAAAGCGAGCACAAGTGTTGATCGGTGAACTGCGTCACCAATCAACGCTCGGTAGCTGCTAAATGTGGCGAAGGCGGCGCAAAGGGGGGTGTAGGGGGGTAAAAATAGGAGGGAAGGGGGGATTGGAGTGGATGAAGAGAGATCAATCAGGGACCAACACTTATGGTTGTAGTCTCTCTTCTTTCTTCGGTCTTCTTTCTTCTGTCTTCAGCAGGGATTGTGGTGTTAAAGGCTTCTGTAGCACCACAAGGCCCAGCACAGGAGGAGATCTGGCAGTGTGACTTTTCTGCAGGAATCCTCACCTAGTGTGAGGACCTGCAGAGCAGTCACACATAGTCAGAGACAGGTGACAGACAGGTCACAGAGCGGTCATACCGCTGCTGTGACCTGTTATTAGGGAGATCGAAGATCACATTGATCCCACCAATCAGAGCTTTCCCTGGTGATCCTGGCAACAGCCTAGGATTGGAGCTCACAACTCCGATCCTAGGCAGGTCACCAGCAGGGCACAGCGAGGTCACATCGGTGCTCCATCCTATCCTGGGACCTCAATGTTCCAGCCAATCTGATTGACTGAAACAATAATAATAATAATCTTTATTTTTATATAGCGCTAACATATTCCGCAGCGCTTTACAGTTTGCACACATTATCATCACTGTCCCCGATGGGGCTCACAATCTAAATTCCCTATCAGTATGTTTTTGGAATGTGGGAGGAAACCGGAGTACCCGGAGGAAACCCACGCAAACATGGGGAGAACATACAAACTCCTTGCAGATGTTGTCCTTGGTGGGATTCGAACCCAGGACTCAGTGGCTAACCACTGAGCCACCGTGCTGCCTGAGAAAGGCTGCGATTGGCTGTTCAGAATTGTGCTATTTCAGTGTTAGGATTTAGTTTTAGGTACCCCGTAAACGTGGAGACCTTTGGCGCAGGTTACGGGCTCACGTATTTTGGCCAAAATATCAGCTAATACTCCACATTTTTTAATGTGTTTTTTGCACTTTTTATTCAGGGTGCAGTTGGGCCCATTTGGTCTTGTAAACTGCGGTGTCTGTTCACATGGCATGCATTTTGATAGCGCTGGGCCAGCCCACCTGAGCTAATAGAAGGGTGTCACTACTAGGCTGGCCTGGATGCTGTGCATGGCCATAGTGTGAACAGCGCCGCATGCAAGTTTTTTATTGTGCATTAACATACCAGGCAACCGCCCCCTCCATGTATTGGTAGGCTGTGAGTGGTTGTTTCATCGGTATTCTTGCACCTGTGTTGCCATCTTAATTATATGAGTCCACTGCATCCTGATGGTGCATTTGTCTGGAGGCCTGGACGGGTTAACCTTTTTGCTCTTTTGCTGTTTTCTATTATTGGAGGATTTTTAAGTCCTCTTTCTGTGCTATTTCAGTGTCAGAATTGAACAGCCAATCACAGCAAATCGGGAAGCCGGGTGGGCGGGGACCCAGCCTGGAATGCCAACACCATCTTCCTACAAATAAGATGGTGTTGAAATTTTAATGCGATCACTGCGACTTAAGTCGCAGTGTCGCATTAAAGGATATTACGTACTATTCCGTCCCAGGTCACATGGACGAAATAGTGCAGGGTTAATGGTATTTTTTGCATTATTACATGCAATTCTGATTATAGCTCAGTAGTATTATCCTTCTTTCAACAAACTTTGCATCAGTTAACTGTGAGTACATGAGGAATAATAACAGTATTACTGACCACTATATCAGTTGTACGACCTGGCAATAATTTTGTACAATTGTTTTTAGGAAAAACAATTGTCATTTGGATTGTGAATGCAGAATTAAAAACCTGAGAATGTCAAAGAAGCATCACATTAAATCAGCTGTATTTGAACATTTCACCATCACTCAAGATAGAAAACATTATGTCTGTCAGTGTATGACAAATGATCCAGACGAAAACAAATGCTGTGAAGCCAAGATGAGTGCATATTCAGGCAAAGATAAAAATGCTCCTACCAGAGCTTCTAATCTAAAGAGACATTTACAGCGCTTTCATCCAGAAGTACTGAAAGCAGTGGATGAGAAAGACTGCATCCAAACCAATGAACCAGTGCCCAGCTCTTCCAGCCAAACAAAGGAGCAGAGAACTTTGCAGCCATCAGTTGCAAGATATTTTGTCAGTGACAAAGTTACTGTGACAATGACAGTAGATACATTTAAAAAACAGATCATAGAGCTTGTTGTAAAGGATAGTGTGCCTATTTCATTATTTTCACGACCAGCTTTTATGTGTCTGAATGGGGAAATGGCCCGCAAGCTTGGTGTTTCTCTGGAGAGAGAGAGAGTATTAGAAAATTAGTAATCGAAGAAGCTTTTAAACAAAAGGAAGAACTTAAAAAAACTCTCAAGGGACGCTTTCTGTTTCTTAAAATGGATGCCTGCACACGTCACAGAGTGAACTATTTTGCCATCAATGTCCGATTTGTTTGTGACAAAAATGAAATAGTTACCAAGACATTGGCAGTAAAAGACACCAAAGCTCATCACACCAGTGAGTTTCTCCAGGTCTTGGTGGAAAAGGTTCTGCAAGACTATGAACTTAAAAAAGAGCAAGTTCTTTCTGTCGTAACTGACAATGCTTCAAATATAATAAGTACTATTAAGCTAATGAATGAGAGTAATGATGGTGACCAGCAGCTAGAAGAACATTCTGGGTCCACAGACACAGAAATGTTTGAAATAGAGGAAGACAGTATTGTAACTGAGGAGCAAACTGAAGTTGCTTCAGATGAACAGCAACATGATAGTTTAGATGATCTTGTTGAAACTGTGTCAATATGTTCTTTCATTCATCACATGCGCTGTGTTGTGCATACGCTACAGCTGGCTATAAGAGACAGTCTGCAAGAAGGACATGCTGCTGCACTGATTGGCAAGGTGAGAAAATTGGCTACTGTTGCCAGAACCCCTAAAGTTGACTCAATTTTGAAGAGACGTGCTGGAAAAGGGGCAATTATTGATCAAGCCACACGATGGGGCAGTACTTACTTAATAATTCAGCGCTTGGTTGAACTGAAAACCTTTCTTGTAGACATGGCTAACCCTCAACTGACGCTAAGTGAAAGTCAGTGGAATCAGGTGACTGAGCTGGAAAAATTGCTAGAGCACCCATTTACAGTGACTAAAAAATTACAAGCAGAGGACTTGGCTACTTTCACACATCAGTTTTTTGCCGTCAGGCAGGATCCGGCTATTTTTAGAAAAAACGGATCCGGCATAAATTTTGGAGAACTGTAGAAACGGATCCGTTTTTTTGCTGGATCCGTCTAGCAGGTTATATCTGTTCCTGGGGGCTGGCCAATTGGATCTGAGCATGCGCAGACTTTAAAAAACCGGATCCGGTGGCTGGATCCGTCTTTTTCTGGATCCGGCGCATTCCGGCGCCCATAGACTTTCATTGTAGCAAAAAGCTGGAAGCGCCGGATCCGGCTTTTTCGCCGGAGACAAAAAACGTTACAGTAGCCGTTTTTTCCAGACGCCGGAATGAGACAAGTTGCCGGATCCGGCAAAAAACGGATGAAACGCAATGCCATCCGGCACGATCCGTCGCTAATGCAAGTCAATGGGGAAAAACTGGATCCGGCATTGCATTTTGCCGGATCCGGTTTTACAAAAAAAAGCCGGATCGCGCCTGAAGGCAAAAAACTGATGTGTGAAAGAGGCTTAAGGTGCCATCCAAAAAATTTTTTTTCAGCAATTGAAAAAATGTAAAGAATTAATGTTTACATTTTCTTAAAAAATATTATCGTTTGTTTTTAATTTTGCAAAATATGAAAAATAATTTTAAAAAGTTTGGCATTTCCACTTGTTAACACTAGGGGGAGCAGCTACTGAAATCTGGCACAAAAACCTATGACATCTATAGACACAGTGAGCAGCCATTTTGATGGGGCTTGCAAAGTTACTGACTGTCTTTGCATGTAAAGTCTGGATCAGAACAGGCCATCAATCAGCAGACATGTTTCCTGGATTTCTGTGGAGCAGACAAGCAGACGGTCCATCCATGTGAATAAAACACAGCGCTCTTTGTACAATCCCTGGCACCGAACAGGGCGCCCCCCATAGACCAGCACACTGCTCTCCTGAAATACTCTGTGCTGCTGTCTCCCTGCTCCTTCCACCATACATCAGGCCCCTGTCCCCTCGGTTTCACACATCGCCAGGACAGGATCTGAGGAGAGGAATGGGGTCTTCGGTCACCGAGGATGGCAGGCAGCAAGGATTCTGGGAGCAGAGTGACAGCAGCACAGAGTATTTCAGGAGAGCATCACACGGGATAGGATTAGATACACGGCTCAGCAGGCAGTATCACACAGGAGAGGATTAGATACACGGCTCAGCAGGCAGTATCACACAGGATAGGATTAGATACACGGCTCAGCAGGCAGTATCACACAGGAGAGGATTAGATACACGGCTCAGCAGACTGTATTACAGATATGCCCACACTGGTGAAACTTCCAGCCCCCCCCAATTATACACAAGACTATGGGCTGTATAAGTCACTGTCCTCCTCAGACAGCCATAAAAGCAAAGGTGTCAGATTACCGGAGATCACTGGAGCTGTGAGTGAGGAGACAGAGCAGAATAACACAGTAGAGCAGGAAGCACAGGGCCGAGCCTGGAGTAAGCAGGACAGAGGAGCATAGAGGAAAGTCACCCGCACTCACCACTCTCCATCCTCCGGCTCCAGTGAGCGCTTCTCTCCTCTGCTGACCACCTTCTCCATATCTTCAGCCTCTCCTCACAACACAGGACCTGTTATGCCACAAGTGGTCCTGTGATAGAGGGTAAGTGGAGCTCAGCAGATAGCACTGGGCTACAGTAAAATGGCGCCCAGCCACACCTACAGCAGTGAATAGTGCAGCCCACAGGGGCGTGCCCAGTTCACTGCTAATGAGGCTGCAATGTGGGGTCGGGAGCCGACCACAGTCTTCTATGTCCAGGGACGGCCATATTTGCAGACTGTATGAGTCCTCCACAGATCTGCAAATCAAGATGGCAGCGCCCAGTGGCTACATGAAAACATTATTACAAACAAACCGTAAATCCTGGTTAGTACAACATTTGCTGAAACAACATGTTTTGTAACTTACTATTTTTTTGCAAATTATATAAAATTGCGGCACCTTCCCTTTAACTCCAGGTATTTTCTTAAAGGAGTGGAAGAACCTGATGTTTCGCCTGTCCCAAAGAGGAGGGTTAATTGCAAGTGGCATTGCTACATCAATGAAACGGAGAGAGGAGCTACTATTACAAAATAACATTCTTTTGGCAGCTGTTTATGTAGACCCAATGCATCGGATTCTTCTAGATGATCAACAGCTAAGTAAAGGAAAAGAAGCTCTGTTTGAAATAGCAGTAAGGCTGTGTGCACACGCTGCGGATTAGGTGCGGATTCATCTGCGCGGATTTTGTAAAATCCGCAGGTGAAACCGCAGGTCAAAAGACCTGCGGTTTTACCTGCGGATTGCTCTGCGGTTTTGCCCTGCGGTTTTCCATCTCCTCAAATGGAGGAGATGGCAAACCGCAGGAGAATCCGCAGAAAGAATTGACATGTCAATTCTTTCTGCGGATTGAAAACCGCAGATAATCCGCGCGGAAAATTCCGCACCGTCTGCATTGCGGTTTTTGATTCCCATAGGGAATCATGGTACTGTACACCGCAGCAGAAACTGCTGCGGGGCCGCAGCGGCCAAAACCGCTGCGGAACCGCAGCAAAATCCGCAGCGTGTGCACACAGCCTAAGGATGAAAGGGTTGCAGAACAGTCAGGAGGAACAAGAAGAATTTGGTCGTCCTGCCACATCTTCACCCTCATCATCAAATGATGAAGAATTTAATTTCGAAAAATATTTGGATCACAAGGACCGTGCAAAGCGTTCCCGCATAGAAGAAGAGTCATCCCCATCAAGGAACACAGCCAGTACATTTCAGCAGAATTTTTCATGTGCACTAAAAGAAATTGAGAAATTTGACCGTTCATCAAAAATAACAGTGCAACAAGCGATTCCTCTGTATCCTGACATTGTCAGAGATGTTGCCCGAGTGGTTACTGCTTTGCCACCAACACAAGTTAGTGTAGAGAGGTTGTTCTCTGCTCTCAAAATAATTAGATCAGATTTGAGGGCATCCATGAAGGAGGATCTGACAGAGGCAATACTTTTTCTGAGGACAAATTTATAGATTTCTTCTTATTAACTGCATAAAAGTGTTTATTGCATATTTACTTACAGTTTAGAAAAGTTTATAAAAGTTATTTGCTATATTCTAATTGTATTCTAATAAATGTAGTTTTTGCTCTAAGTGGTCTGATTACTTATATGATGGTGAGAAACTGAATAAGCACGATGTTTAATATTTTACAACAGTAAATTTGTTGTTATGAATTGGCCATTTATGAAGGAGCCGGAGTCGGAGCCTGATAAAATCCAGGAGTCGGAGTCGCAACTGTGGCTTACCGACTCCACAGCCCTGGTGTACACATAGCCTAAAGGGCCTGTCACACTAAGCGATATCGCTGTGTCTGATACTTACCAACATCCCGCTCCCCCGCTGGTTATCGCTGATTGCACGAGAACGTCCTGGACTGTTTCTCGTCGTCATATTCCTGCGGCGTTTCCTGTGGAGAGACGAGCGTGGAGCCGGGCGGGAGGACGCAGGATCGCCTAGTCTGACAGGTAAGTAGCGACCCCCGTCCCCAGCGATGTCGCTGGTGAGATCTGCCTGTGTGGCAGCTCACTAGTGACCACTTAGCGATGTACCAGCGATCCTGACTGTGTCATATCGCTGGTCGGGATCGCTGGTACATCGCTAAGTGTGACAGTACCTTAAGAGTTAGTACCGAGAGCTTATTCTGAATCCCACGGTTTAAAGGGAACCTGTCAGCAGTTTTGGCCACTGTAAGATGCTGCCTCTGCCTTTCAGGGATTATCTACAGCATTCTATAATGCTATTATATTCTGTAATGCTGTAGATAAGACCCCGATCCGACCTGGAAGATAAGAAAAATAAGTTTTATTATACTCACCCAGGGGGCGGTCCGTCCTATGGGTGTCACAGGTCCGGGTCCTGCGCCTCCCATCTTCTTGCGATGCCGCCCTCCTGTTGCTTCATCACTCCCCGACATCGCGCTCCTGCGCAGGTGTACTTCTCTGTCCTGTTGAGGGCAGAGCAAAAGTACTGCAGTGCGCAGGCGCCGGGAAAGGTCAGAGAGGCCCAATGCCTGAGCCCTGCAGTACTTTGCTCTGTCCTCAACAGGGCAGATAAGTACACCTGCGCAGGAGTGCAATGCCAGGGAGCAATGAAGCTACAGGAGGGCGGCATCGCAATAAGATGGGAGGCGCAGGACCCGGACCTGTGACACCATAGGATCGGACCGCCACCCTCCCCCGGGTGAGTATAATAAGTTATTTTTCTTATCTTTCAGGTCGGATCAGGGGCTTATATATAGCATTATAGAATACTGTAAATAAGCCCTGAAAGGCAGTCGCCGTATCTTATATCTGCTCTTTAATGATGTTTGCTGTTTTTACACCTTTGTCCACTAGGTGGAGCTGGTGCTACATATAAAATTCATTCATAGGCTGAAGACACAATAGCAATTTAAAAATCGGTCTGATTTTGATGCAGGAGAGTTGGACAAGTGTAATGCGAGTGTCATGCGTTTTTTTTGCGAGTACAATGCCATTTTTCACACCTAGCATCCGATTTACATCCGAATGCAGTGCGATTGCTATCAGACTGCAATGCGATTTTAACATGAGCTTTTACATACAGCAATTCTCTGCTAGTTACACATCTTTTTAAAATGAAATATTCATCAAAACATATATAATAGATAGATTAAAAGCCGGCAAATGATCTGCCGCGTACAGTATAGAATAGGATAGAATAGATAGATACATATAGAATAGGTGTGTATGTATGTGTATATATATATGTCAGTGACACATATATACAGTTGTGGCCAAAAGTATTGACACCCCTGCAATTCTGTCAGATAATACACAGTTTCTTCCTGAAAATGATTGCAATCACAAATTCTTTGGTATTATTATCTTAATTCAATTTGTCTTAAATGAAAAAACACAAAAGAGAATGAAGCAAAAAGCAAAACATTGATCATTTCACACAAAACTCCAAAAATGGGCCAGACAAAAGTATTGGCACCCTCGGCCTAATGCTTGGTTGCACAACCTTTAGCCAAAATAACTGCGACCAACCGCTTCCAGTAACCATCAATGAGTTTTTTACAATGCTCTGCTGGAATTTTAGACCATTCTTCTTTGGCAAACTGCTCCAGGTCCCTGATATTTGAAGGGTGCCTTCTCCAAACTACCATTTTTAGATCTCTCCACAGGTGTTCTATGGGATTCAGGTCTGGACTCATTGCTGGCCACCTTAGATGTCTCCAGTGCTTTCTCTCAAACCATTTTCTAGTGCTTTTTAAAGTGTGTTTTGGGTCATTGTCCTGCTGGAAGACCCATGACCTCTGAGGGGAGACCCAGCTTTCTCACACTGGGCCCTACATTATGCTGCAAAATTTGTTGGTAGTCTTCTGACTTCATAATGCCATGCACACGGTCAAGCAGTCCAGTGCCAGAGGCAGCAAAGCAACCCCAAAACACCAGGGAACCTCCGCCATGTGTGACTGTAGGGACCGTGTTTTTTTCTTTGAATGCCTCTTTTTTTCTCCTGTAAACTCTATGTTGATGCCTTTGCCCAAAAAGCTCTACTTTTGTCTCATCTGACCAGAGACCATTTTTCCAAAACGTTTTAGGCTTTTTCAGGTAAGTTTTGGCAAACTCCAGCCTGGCTTTTTTATGTCTCGGGGTAAGAAGTGGGGACTTCCTGGGTCTCCTACCATACAGTCCCTTTTCATTCAGACGCCGACGGATATTACGGGTTGACACTGTTGTACCCTCGGACTGCAGGGCAGCTTGAACTTGATTGGATGTTAGTCGAGGTTCTTTATCCAACATCCGCACAATCTTGCGTTGAAATCTCTTGTCAATTTTTCTTTTCCGTCCACATCTAGGGAGGTTAGCCACAGTGCCATGGGCTTTAAACTTCTTGATGACACTGCACACGGTAGACACAGGAACATTCAGGTCTTGGAGATGGACTTGTAGCCTTGAGATTGCTCGTGCTTCCTCACAATTTGGTTTCTCAAGTCCTCAGACAGTTCTTTGGTCTCCTTTCTTTTCTCCATGCTCAATGTGGTACACACAAGGACACAGGACAGAGGTTGAGTCAACTTTAATCCATGTCAACTGGCTGCAAGTGTGATTTAGTTATTGCCAACACCTGTTAGGTGCCACAGGTAAGTTACAGGTGCTGTTAATTACACAAATTAGAGAAGCATCACATGATTTTTCGAACAGTGCCAATACTTTTGTCCACCCTCTTTTTTATGTTTGGTGTGAAATTATATCAAATTTGGCTTTAGGACAATTCTTTTTGTGTTTTTTCATTTAAGACAAATTAAATGAAGATAACAAAGAATTTGTGTTTGCAATCATTTTCAGGAAGAAACTGAGTATTATCTGACAGAATTGCATGGGGTGTCAATACTTTTGGCCACAAGTGTATAGGTCTTTATATTTCATAAATTAATAAACACAGTCTTATAATTAATGGATAAAGCAAACAAACGTCAGTAATTTGCATATATATACACACAACCTCCTGAAAATTACTAGGAGGTAAGACGAAAAAATTGCCAAAAAGTATATACAAGATTAAAAAAATCTTTATTCATAAAGTGTAATAAAAAGGTAAAAAATATTTTTACACATCAAGCTAATGGAACATGATGAAGAACAACACTGGCAAAATGTAAGGTAAGTATATGAAAACATTTTTTTTTTCTTTTAAATTTTAATGCAAAAGCGCATATTGCATGTGAAAATACATGATCTAAATGATATAAAAATTGTAAAAATTATATCAGTAATGATGGATGTGTCCACCACATACTTGTGAAGAAAAAATCATGCAAAAAAAAAAATCAAAAAAAAAAAACACTGAAAAAAACTCTTCATTGATATACAACAGAGTATAATTGCATGCAACCTGTTGCATAAAAAAAAGGGGTGTGAAATGATGTATCATGAAATACTAAGGTGTCCAGTGCACAAATGCAACAACTGCGTGCAGTTAAATGATTAAATTAGGCACATATTTATGTGCCGGTAGAGTAAATTCAGAGTGACAAATGCATGAATATAAAGAACCTTAGTGCGCTGTAAAGACTAATAAGTATGAAGCATATGTCTGTAAAACTCTTTAAAAAAATTATTTCAAAGTGACAAGTGCATGAATATAAAGAGCTTCAGTGTGCTATAATAGTCTGCATGTTTAGCAAGCATAAAGAAAAAATGGCATATAGAGATATACCTAAAGTGCATGTGTGCTCGGGCTCCCAGTGAATATCCTCCAACCCCGACAGCGCCGTTTCGCAGAGTGCTTCTTCTATGGGGGCATATATGTCAGTGACACATATATATGTCTTTATATTTCATAGACGGATACATAGAAGAAAAGCCTTTAATTCATTTGTCGGCTTCTGTAAAATCAATGCAGGAGCCGACAGGATAGAAGACATGGTTTACATACAGTAAATCTGTGCAGAATAGTTAGATATGTAGATGTCAGTGACCGATATAATTAGTATAGTGTGTGTACAAATTATGGGACATATATGTATGTAATAAAAGAATCTTTTCGGGGGAAAAATTGGTGTGGGCTCTCGCAAAATTTTCCAAGCCGGAGAGGGAATGCCAGTGACTGGGGGCAGATATTCATAGCCTAGGAAGGGACCATGGTTATTGCCCCCCCTCCCGCTGCAAACATCTGCCCCCAGCCGCCCCAGAAATGGTGCATCTCTGAGATGCGCCAATTCCGGCACTTAGCCTCTCTCTTCCCACTGCCCTGCAGCGGTGGCATATGGGGGAATAGTTGGGGGTTGATGCCACCTTTGTATTGTAAGGTGACATTAATCAATAAGACACCTATCCATTACTAATCCTATAGTTGTTAAAGGGTTAAACACACATCCAGAATAAAGTCTTTTAATGAAATCATACACCACACATTTTCCCATCTTTATTGTTCTGCTAATCCATGCGACGCCCTCGTTCTCCTGTAATAAATAAAAAATAACAAACCAACAATATACCATACCTGTCCGGCATTCAGTTCCATGCCATACTCCATATCTGGGCCATATATAGTTTACAACCAGAATGGTGCCAAGAAGCGACCGCCCCGGCTGTAAACTACTGGTGAATGCATGAGATGCTGCCGGCGCAGCATCAGTGACTAGCGGTGACTTCATTGATGCTGTGCTGCCTCACAGCCTGACCGGCACTGAACTCTTGAGCGTGGGAAAATGCCAGTTTATTCTCCCACGCTCCAGAGTTCAGCGTGGGTCAGGCCGGCAGGGAGGGCAGACTCAAGGTCGTCAGCGCCTGTCTCTGAAGCAAGCGCTGGGATCATCTCATTCATTCACCAGTAGTTTGCAGCCGGGGCGGTCGCATCTTAGCACCGCTCCGGTTGCAAACTGTTAATCCCCCAGATATGGATTACGGCGAGGGACAGAACGGCGGACAGGTATGGTATATTGTTGGTTTGTCATTTTTTATTTATTACAGGAGAACGAGGGTGTCGCCTGGATTAGCAGAACAATAAAGATGGCAAAACTGTGATGTATTCGGCAGAGGGAAGCATGAAGTGCTTTAAAATTTCTTGGTAAACCGCTGCGCTGACTTTGGTCTTGATAAAACACAGTGGACCTACACCAGCAGATGACATGGCTCCCCAAACCATCACTGATTTTGGCTACTTCACACTAGACCTCAAGCAGCTTGGATTGTGGCCTCTCCACTCTTCCTCCAGATTCTGGGACCTTGATTTCCAAATGAAATCCTAAATTTACTTTCATCTGAATACAACACCTTGGACCACTGAGCAATTGTCCAGTTCTTTTTCTACTTGGCCCAGATAAGACGCTTCTGGCGTTGTCTATTGGTCATGAGTAGTTCGACACAAGGAATGCGACACTTGTAGCCCATGTCCTGTATACGTCAGTGTGTGGTTGCTCTTGAAGCAATGACTCCAGCAGCAGTCCACTCCTTGTGAATTTCCCACAAAAATTTTTGAATGGCCTTTTTTCAGCAATCCTTTCAAGGGTATCCTAGTTGCTTGTGCACCTTTGTCTACCACAATTTTTCCTTCCTAGCCTTTTCTGGTTATAAATTATAGGGGGACGTTACGTCATTTTTTTTAGGGTCCCCCATTTTAATAGCCAGTAAAGGCTAACTGTCACGACGGCCGCGGCTTAACTTACTAAGCCAACGCTTCCACGTCGCCAGGCCACGACAACGTGGGGCGTGCGTCTCAGGTGCTAAAAGAATGGGGACCCATTGGACCACAGAGGGGGAACCCGGGAGTACCCGGACTAGGGAAGGACAGCGACCGGGATCTGTGGCAGCTGAGCATGTGAGCAAGGTAGTAGCATGCAGGACTAGATGACACCGCACAACTTCAGGTATGAAGAAACAAAGTTTACTTAAACAAAGTCACATACAGTAACAAGACATAATAATGCCAGGCTCCCGATTCTGCACATCAGGCAAGGATGAACATTTCAGGACCGCAGACACTGCCCTCGAACAGACATCATCACAGGATTGACCCCAGGGAAACAGGCAAAACATCTGGACTCCGGACAACAGACACGGCTCCAGACATCAGGACATTGCCAGAACATTGAGCAGCGGTCGCCAGGCTCAAGGCACCAGACAGCGGTCTCCAGGCTCTACATCGGACACAACCTCCAGGCACCAGACAGTGGTAATCAAGCTCCAGGCACCAGACAGCGGTCGCCAGACTCTGGACACCGGACACGACCTCCAGGCACCAGAGAGCGGCTGTCAAGCTCCAGGCACCAGACAGAGGTCACCAGACTTCGGGCATCGGATTCGACCTCCAGGCACCAGACAGCGGTCGCCAGACTCCAGACACGACCTACAGGCACCAGACACGACCTAGAAAGGAACTCAAGCGGTATGCTGCAAGCACCGCAAGATTAGACCGGAGCTGGACGGAGCTAGCCCGCATAATAAGCTGAGCACAGCGTGGTAGACGCTTAGCAGGAACACTGGACTCCATCTTCAAAAGATGAACACAGGTTTACTTTCAAGACACAGGTGTCAAGAAACTCAGTCACTGGCTACATGGTTCAAGACACAAATGGACTTCAGGAATATCACACAGCAGGAATTCACATTCAAGAGCAAGGACTATAGTACCAACACATAGACAGGATGGGTCCAGGGACAAAGACATCAGCTTTCCCAGAACTGATAGCAGGCAGAACAGGAGCTGAAGACCAGGCAGACCTAGAGCAACATGGCAGCCCAAACAAACATGGCTAGGTTCTGCAACCTAATGAGAGGTTCTGGCCATGCCCAACAGGAAAGACAAACTTTAAATAGGAGCTGCCACTCAGCAATAGGCTGGGGACAGCTATTCAAGCACACACACTGCCCTTAATAAAAGCAGGGAAGGTGTAGCTGCGCACACCCTAAGTGCAGACAGAAACCAATACCGCATAGCCAGCATAGGAACTGAGGCTTAGGGCACCTGGCAGCGGCTGCAAGCCTGGACACACGTAGAAAGTCATGCACCAGCTGCAGAGGACCTGGCAACCCGCGGATAGCTTCCACAGCGCAGCCAGGGACCGCACACATGGATGGTCATGCAGCGGAGCAAAGACTACAACACATGTACGGCTAAGCAGCAGAGCAGGGAACTGAGCAGCATCCATACAGGTAACAGACAACAGTATCCCAGCTGATTAGGGGGAAGGAGCAAAGCGTAAGAGCATAGACATGCAGAGTAACACCGGGGAAACAAGGCACAAACACACCAGCGTTACAATAAGTATACAGTTGTAAGCGTATATTAATAGCCTGGGAAGCTCCATGGGTATTACCCTCTTCCCAGGCTATAAACATCGGCTGCCAGCCGTCGGCTTTCCCTCTGCTGGTTCCGAAAATTGTGCGGGAGCCCACGCCATTTTTTCGGAAAAATAATCTTTAAATACATGTACAGTAAGCTGCACACACTGCACTAATTTTATTTTGTCACAGATATCTGTATATGTACTTATTCTATTTGCTTTTACTGTGTGTAATCCATCTCTTCTATCCTTTCGGCTCCTGCTGTGATTTTATACTAAGCGGCTGCTGAATTGCCGGCTTTTCTTCTATGTATACAACATATATACAGTATATGTGTGTGTGTGTAACTGACATCTATATATCTATGTATTCTATGTGTATACATTCTATCTATTCTAACCTGTCACTCTGTGATATTACTGCACGCGGCACATGAATTGCTGGCTTTTATTCTAATATATATATACTAGATTAAGGCCCGATGCTATCGCATCGAGAGGATAGTGACACACCTCTTGCCATGTTAACCCTCAATACACACACACCTCCTCAACACACACTCCTCTCACCTTTCACCATCTCCACTCACGTCCACTCACTCTTTCACTCCACATACGACCCTTTCTCTCTCACTCCATCTCTCATACTCACACCGTCATCGTCGCTGCCCCGACATCTTCCTCCGCCGCCGCGATCCTGGATCCAGACGTTCTCCAGGCCGCCGACATGTTCTTGCGGCGACGCCATCTTGGATTTCGTGAGATCCTGCGATATTCAAGATGGCGTCGCCGCAAGAACATGTCGCTGGCGTGGACGACATCGGGATCCAAAATGGCGTCGGCGTAATCTCGCGAGATTTCGCCGACGCCATCTTTTTGGATCCCGAGTCGTCCACGCCAGCGACATGTTCTTGCGGCGACGCCATCTTGAATATCGCAGGATTTCACGAAATCCAAGATGGCGTCGCCGCAAGAACATGTCGGCGGCCTGGAGAACGTCTGGATCCAGGATCGCGGCGGCGGAGGAAGATGTCGGGGCAGCAACGATGACGGTGTGAGTATGAGAAACGGAGTGAGAGAGAAAGGAACGTATGTGGAGTGAAAGAGTGAGTGGAGGTGAAAGGTGAGAGGAGTGTGTGTTGAGGCGGTGTGGTGTGTTGAGGGTTAACATGTGCGTGTGTGTGGTGACGTCACCGGTTACAACTGGACGGAAGTTGTTACAACCGGAAGCTGCTTAGGGCATTTATTATTATAGTATATATATATATATATACTGTATATATGTGTGTGAGTTATGATGAATATTTCCTTTGAAAATGATGTGTAAATGATCTAGAGAATTGCTGTATGTAAAAGCTCATATTAAAGGGAATCTGTCACCCCTGCCGGCACCGACATCAGGGGCTTATCTACAGCATTCTGTAATGCTGTAGATAAGCCCCCGATGTAACTTGAAAGAGAAGAAAAAAGAGATTATACTCGCCGGGGGGCGGTCCAGTCCGATGGGTGTCGCGGTCCGGCGCCTCCCATCTTCATACGATGCCGTCCTCTTCTTTCCTTCCTGTCGTGGCTCCTGCGCAGGCGCACTGCTCTGCCCTGTTGAGGGCAGAGCAGAGTCCTGCAGGACGCAGGCGCCAGGAGAGGTCCGGCGCCTGCGCACTGCAGTATTCTGCTCTGCCCTCAACAGGGCAGAGCAGTGCGCTTGCGCCGGAGCCACGACAGGAAGGAAAGAAGAGGATGTCATCGCTGCAAGATGGGAGGCGCTAGACCGGACCGCCACACCCATAGGACCGGACCGCCCCCCTCCCCCGGTGAGTAGAATCTAACTCTTTTTTTTCTTATCTTTCAGGTTACATTGGGGGCTTATCTACAACATTACAGAATGCAGTAGATAAGCCCCTGATGTCACTGCCAGCAGCTCATATTTTAATTAAGGGGTGACAGATTCCCTTTAAAGTCGCATTGCAATCAGACAGCAATTACACTGCATTCGGATGTAAATCGGATGCTAGGTGTGAAAAATCAGATTCGCATGACACTTGCATTACACTCGTGCGACTCTCGGCAGGGAGACTCGGACCGATTTTTCATACTATAGTGTGACTCCGGCCTCTGCTGGAGATTGGATGATGCCGTTAGATAGAGGGGAGCTTGAAGCAGGATGTAATATTGTGGAGGCAGAGGCGTATCTAGGCTTTCTGGCACCCGGGGCAAGAATTCGGTTCTGCGCCCCCCCCCCCCCCGCCAAGTACATATGCGACTTGCACACTTAGCCATGTACCTGCGAGCTGCTCTTCCTAATGCTCTCAATGTTCAGTAAAAAACTGAGAGAAGCAGGAAGAGAAGCTCGTTGTCACAGGACCATACCTATGAAAATCGCATATGAGTGAAGTGTCTATCTGATGACACTGGAACTTTCAGAGCTGAATTCTGACATTGCAGCTTCTGAATTCTCACAACGAATGCACTGCACACTTTTAGGATTCTCCCTTGCCGATGTACAGTCATGTCAGCACAAGTATGTGATTTTTATACTTCTGGCCACATTCCGACTAGACGTGCCCGGCCTCGCTCTGTTCATTTTCATTGAGTGAGGCCACACGTCTAGTCAGCATGTGACCACATGTATGTAAATTACCGGCACGAGAGAATCCTAACAGCGTTCAGTGAGCACTGTGAGAATTCAGAAGTCTGCAGTCACATAGAATGACTGCAGACTCAGCACAAACCTGGACAACCCCTGTAATGTTCCTAACAAATAAAAACATGAGAATTAGTCAGTATCACAAATAACATTTACATCCAGGTACCTTATATATGACGTCGTCTCTGCAGTCGGTCTCCTTTTCTTCTTCTTGTCCAGACCCCATGATGAGTTTTCTCATCCACATCTCGTCTCTGCAGACTTCCATCTTCTCCGGTCTTCTGCAGCAAATCTCCACACGACGCCCTTAAAGATAGAAGTGTCATTATAATGCCCCTAAATAAAAATATCTGCAATATACTGTCGCCTCACACTATTCCCCTCTAGCATCCCACCTGTTCACCATACTGTCTCCTCATATATTTACCCCCTCACTCTCTATACTGTCTGCTCACACATATCCCTGACTGCCCATACTGTGTCCACTTACATTAACCCATTCGCTCCCCATACTGTCTGCACCAATCCCCCATACTGTTTCCTCATACATACTCTTTATTTTGTGTCCTCAAATCTCCCCACACATTAAATCCCCCCATCCTCAATCCCCCACACACATTGAGTACCCCCCATCGCCACTCCAAATCCCGCCACACATTAAATAACCCCCCATCCCCACTCCAAATCCCCCCACACATTAACCCAATCCCCACTCATTAACCCCCATCAGCACTCCAAATCCCCCCACCCCAAATACCCCCACACATTAACCCCCATCCCCACATTAACGCCCCCACACATTAACCCCCATCCCCATTCATTAACCCCCACACACACTGACCCCCATCCCCACTCATTAACCCCCATCCCCACTCATTAACCCCCATCCCCACTCATTAACGCCCCCACACATTAATCCCCATCCCCATTCATTAACCCCCGCACACATTAACCCAATCCCCACTCATTAACCCCCATCACATTAAATAACCCCCATCTCCACTCCAAATCCCCCCACACATTAACCCCATGGCATCCCCACTCATTAACCCCCACACACATTAACCCCCATCCCCACTCTAAATACCCCCACACTTTAACCGCCATCCCCTCTACAAATCCCCCCCATCTCCACTCATTAACTCCCCCTCATCGCCCATCTTCGGTGGTTCTTCAGCTCCACAGTGGAGCACACTTACCACCAACGTTTGCTATGGGCGCCGGGGAGTGACGTCAGCAGCGTGATCACATGACCTGATCACGCTGCTGACGTCGCTCTGGCCCGGCGGTCAGAGCTTCATTTGTACTGGCGTCTGTATAGACGCCAGTACAATTGTTCCCTGGGAGCCGGCACGCGCTCCTTCTCTGCGCCGGCTGTCAGCTTGATAGCCGACACAGAGAACCGCCGACTCCCAGGCCGGGGGGCGGCAGAACGCAGCCACCGGGGGGAGACACTGCGGACCGCTGCATTAGGCGGCCCGACTGCGCCCCCCTGCTGGCTGCGCCCGGGGCAACTGCCCCGGCTGCCCCCCCCTAGATACGGCCCTGTGTGGAGGGTGTGCTTGATACGAGAGTACCAAACTACGGTAAAGTGGGAACTCCTGGATGTAATTATTCTGCCTACATGAGCACAAGTTCTCCATGTGCTATCTGTGGGGAAGCTTTCATTATTGTCATACTGGTAATGGTGTACTCTGATGGTCACTACTATGGGGGGTGGACCTGGATGTGGTTCACGACCTTCTCTCAGAGTTGAATGTGACTCTCAAAGTAAGAAAGGTTGTGGACCTCTGCTCTAGCGTTAAAAAAAAAAAAAAATCACAGATGCATCTAATTTTTTCAGCAAACTGTGGGAAACAGCGCTCTTATTTTTACAGAAAGTCCAGGAATTTACAAATTACTGACAACCCCCCATGCTTTACAATTCCAAAGAAATTATTTATAAATAACTCCACCTGGAAACTCTAGTTTTCTCTAAACTTACCCTTTAGGCCTGTTTCACACTTCAGTTTTTCGACGTCAGTCAAGATCCGGCATCGTGGCGGATTGACAGATCCGCTATAAATGTGTCAAAACGGATGCAAGCGGATGATACGGATCCGTTTTTTGACGGATCCGCTATGCAGGGGGTTTATACAGATCCGTCAAAAAACGGATCCGTAACATCCGCTGGCATCCGTTTTTGCCATCCGTTGGGTCCGTTTTTTGACGGATCCGTTTTTCCACACCTCCAAAATGGGATGCTCCCAGATATGATTTGCTCTTGGAAACTGCTCCCAAACGTAATTGGATCCTGGAAACTAGGGGAAAACTATATCTAGGGTGTTTTAACACAATATCTTTGAAAGGTTGTAGAGCTAGTGGCAGAGATGGAAGGAGTAATAGCGAATATTAATAGCATCTGTGTGGATTTTGAGTGCAATTGTTTGGCAATTATTGCTCGGCAGAGGGAGGAAACAAGACTGCACATCCTGCGTTGGCGAAAGAAGAGACGGCAGTGGATTCATCCTATAAATGCACAGAGGTTTACCCTTGGAGTTTTTTCTACACTTTATCTGGAAATGAGGGATAACCCGGAAAACTTCTTCAATTATGTGCGGCTGAGACAGGACCTGTTTGAGATTTTGGTGGAGCGTGTCGGAGCGCAAATCCGGAGAAGGGACACCTACATGTGCTTTTCTATATCACCGGCGGAGCGTCTGATGGTGACCCTTCTGTAAGTTATCTTTTTTTTTAAAGTTTTCTGACTCTGCAGACTTTTATTGTCATGTTCTTGCTTGTATTTTGTATTAAATTTCTTTTTTCCCCTTTTTTTAACAGATTCCTGGCAACTGGAGAATCCTTCACCTCCCTCCATTACTAGTTCCGGCTTGGGATATCTACAATCACTGGAATAGTACAACAGACCTGCCGGGCATTGTGGGATTGTCTAAAGGAGGAGTACATCCCATAGCCAACACTGGAAAGGTGGCTTGAGATCGCAGAAAACTTTCAAGAAATATGGCAGTTTCCTAATTGTGTTGGTGCAGTGGATGGGAAGCACATAAGGATTGTGAAACCCGTTGGATCCGGATCTGAATATTTCAACTATAAGAAATTCTTCTCAATTGTATTGATGGCCATTGCAGACTCAAAATGCAAATTTATTGCGGTCAACATTGGTGCGTATGGTCGATCCAATGATTCTCAGGTATTCAAGATGTCCGCAATGGGCCATCGTATGTATGGAGAAAATTTTGAATTCCCATCTCCAAGATCACTCCCTGGAACAACAGGCCCACCAATGCCATTTGTGTGTGCTGGTGACGACGCATTTCAACTGTCTAAACATCTTCTGAAGCCATATGGTAGTCACGGATTGACACACACGAAAAAATCTTTATCGATTGACAAGAGCGCGAAGAGTGGTGGAGTGTGCTTTTGGGATTTTAACATCAAAATGGAGAGTACGGTTAACTGCCATAAAAATGAAAACTGAGACTGTGGATGAGGTGGTGAAGGCATGTGTCATCCTGCACAATTTTGTAATTTCAAAGGAACCTGTTTACATTAAAGAAAGTGCTTGTGAAACCACCTTGTGGGATTATCAGCAGACAAGTGTTCGGAGTACTGTGTCAGTGACAAGAATGAGGGACACATTTGTTGATTATTTTGTGTCACCGGAAGGAAGAGTTGACTGGTAAGATGACAAGGTATAATTTTTTTTTTTTTTAAATTTTATACCAAGGTTCCTTTTTTGTATAAGAAAAACTTTTTTTGTAATTTTTCCTTTTTTTATTTCAGAGTTATGGTACCTTTACACCAATTTTGTATAATAAGTGTGGAGTTTTTTCCATGTACACCACCGGTGTACCTTGAACATTTTTGTACCTTTACCGAAGTGTTGTGTATTACCTGTACACCACCGGTGTACCTTGAACCTTTTTGTACCTTTACCACCTTTACCGAAGTGTTGTGTATTTAACCTCAACACCACCGGTGTTTTTTTTTTTTTTTTTTTTACTTAACACTAAAGAAAAAAATTAAACGACACAATAAAATTGTTTTGAACAAAAAAAAAAAAATTATTTTTTTTGACAATTTTTAACAAATTCTTTACAGATGCCGGTATTGTTGGGTGGAGATATCATCGGAGGGGTTAACAGGGCTGACCACATCAAGGGGGGGGACTGGGAACGGAGTTGGTGAGGATCAGAAGTGGAAGGGGGGTTTAAAACATGAGGTTGGGACGGGAGTTGATGGACAGAGGAGGTTTGTGGGAACATTGAAGGTGTGGCTGGGGGTGGGTACGGTGAGGTCATTGGGGTATAATGCAGTGGGGAAGGAAGGTACTGGGAAGATTGGAATGGGGAATTAGAGAAAGGAGAAGGAGTGGTGAGAGGATGGACGGTGGAAGGATGGACGGAGGAAGGATGGACGGTGGAATGAGAAGGTGATGGAATAGGTAGATTGGGAGGCCTGGGAGACTGCACTAGAGCATTGTGACAGGCTTGCATCACATGCATCTGCAGGTGAGGATTTAAATCTTCCATGTGCCGGACAACTGATTGAAAAAAAATATGTCTCGGCCCCTGGTTTGACTCTGAATTCATCCTCTCCATATAACTTCTGAGTTCCATGATATTTTGATTTATCATGTTCAACCCAGAAGTTATCTGCTGTCCTAAAAGTCGGAATGCATTCTGGACGGTTGATTTCAGATTCAAACAGTCAGACAAAGTCATCCTTTCCTGACCTCTCAGACGCTGCCGTCCAGAACCAAAAGTTGTAGAGATGTTGTGTCAGAGGGATGGGGTAAAGGGTACTGTAAATCGTCACCTGCAGCTTCATGTGATGAAGACTGCCCTGCTGCTCCAGTGCTGGTGGATGGGACAGAGGGATGACACTAGAGGGAAGGTACAGAGGGGTCGGATACCTCGATGTGGTCCCCGGTGGCGGTCTCCGAAGGGATCCCTCCAGAGGGAGGCAACTCAGAAGCAGGCTCCCGAGTGCTGCAGATGGTGCTATAAAAGATTAAAAAAAATATTAATATATTGATATTTCATTGGCCTTGCTGAAAAAAAAAATTAGGTTAAACATGTAAACATTTGTACTACAGAAATGGTGTGTGGAATATTACCTTCTGCTCACCATCATCGATCGGAGGAACGACATGGCTCTGTAGTATTTATAACGGCTGCTCCTGCGTCCTCTTGACCCACTCGGGGCCTGCATCTCCTTGTTGAAGTCCCTCTTGAAGCGATCCCTGAGTGACCGCCACCATATGATAACCCTGTCACCTGTGAAGCAGAAAAAACAAAGGGTTAGTATTCAACACTTCACGCTGTAATATAACTTACTGACATTGGAATACTTACGCACTAAATCCTTGTCATTCGCATAGAGCTCCTCCCAGTTCTCTATAACCTCCAAGCACACTTCATCCCAAAGCCGTCGGGTGGTTGGTTGGTCGGCATGGTGGCAGTCAGGCCCGGATTGGTAATATACCCAACCGGGCATTTTCCCGCTGGGCCGCTGTCATGTGGCCGCGGGTGGCAGCGCCTGATCATCTGGTCGCTTGCCAGCTAATGCGGCCACTGGCCTGGCTGTTGTTCCTACCGCCGGCCCTCTGCGGGCACGGCGGTTATAGTTTCCAACCCTCCAGGGATTTTTCTATCCCGCACTGCAGGGAGATGAGCCACCACGCTCCCCCCACGCACTCTATCCACGCCCTAGCATGAGACCTCCCCCCCCCGCAGCCACTCACAGCGTCGCTTGCCTGCTCTCTTGTCTGTACACAGGACCTTTGAGGTCACAGGAGGGGAGGAGTCAGGGGTCACATGATCAGGAGCCTTTGTCCAGACCCCTGATCATGTGACCCCTGACGCCGCCCCTCCTGTGACCTCATCACAGGTCCTGTGCGTACAGCCCTGCCTCTTGGTGTCTGCAGGACTCGGCTGTGCTGGTTGTTATGGTGCTGGATGAGGGAAGTATGTGTGGGGTCAGGAGGAGTTTACAGGATAGATGTAGCAGAGCTGTGTGTGTACGAGGTGTACGGAGGGGAACCGGATGTGTACGAGGTGTACGGAGCGGAGCCGTGTGTGTACGATGTGTACGGAGCAGAGCCGTATGTGTAAGGAAAGGAGCCGCGCATGTACGAGGTGTACGGAGCGGAGCCGCGCGTGTACGAGGTGTACGGAGCGGAGCCGCGCGTGTACGAGGTGTACGGAGTGGAGCCGTGTGTGTACGGAGTGGAGCCATATGTGTACAGGATGAGTGGAGCGGAGCCAAGTGTGTACGAAGCATACAAAGTGGGCTTTTCCCGCGGACACAGGAGTACACGGCGGAGCCCCGAGGAGCATTTTAAAACTCGCACATGACGTTCCACCTGTAGTGATGTGCTGGAAGCTGACTGGAAATTAGGTAATTTCATGAGGAGATTGTGACGGAACTAGGAATGCTTCAGATCCATCACCATGTCCTCCTCCGACAGCGCAGACAGCAGGATCGCCTTGGAATCGGGGATTCCGGCCATGTGAGTGGATCATGATATGTCTTGCATCGGGAGGCTCAGGTGGGCACTACAATGGGAGCCGGGCTGCTATAGTATCTTTATAGAATATTTCTTTCTCTCTCCTTTTTTCTCTGTTCTTTCTCATTCTCTGTTCTGTCTTTCCCTCATTTTCTTTCTCTCTCTGTTCTTTCTTTCTCTCTCTAATCTTTCTTTTTTCTTTCTCTCTCTCTGTTCTTTCTTTCCCCTCTTTCTTTCTTTTTCTTTCCTCTCTTTCTCTCTGTTCTTTCTTTCTTTACTTCTCTTTCTTTCTTTCTTTCTTTCTTTCTGTCTCTCTGTTCTTTCTTTCTCTGTTCTTTCTTCTTTCTCTCTCGCTCTCCTTTCTTTCTCTCTCTGTTTTCTTTTTTCTCTCTCTCTCTCTGTTTTCTCTCTTCCTTAGTGCCAGTCAGTGTGCCCATAATGCCAGCCACTGTGCCCTCAGTACCAGTCAGTGTGATCAGCAGTGCTAAATTGGTGTGGTTGGGCGTGGACATGGGTGTGACCAGTTGTAAAATGGGTGTGGCTGGGGCGTGGCCTAAAGTATTTGTCCCTCTTTCCCTTCTTCAAAACTTGGGAGGTATGATAGGGGCAGCTATGACCAGGGGGTCTGGTTGCCCAATGGATAGCAGTTCTGCCAGGAATTCCGTCACCGTGCGTACAAAAGGGGACAGAGCTTTGGGAGGAGTACTGTACCTAAAAGCAATAAATAGGACTGAGCTGAAATACTGGGCACAGCTCTGACTACATGTTATATAGTCGTGTTAATCTCCTCTCACTTCTTGTAACCTTCAAGTGTACAAAAATATTATATAGTCACCATGTGACTAGTGGGCCTGTGTAACTTCAAATGCCAGGGCTGAATTTTAGTCCCAGTCCACCCCTGGTGGTGGTCCGCCATGTTCCACAGCAGCTCCAGGTGTTGCACAGCCTCGATGAGGGTGTCCACATCTATGATCCCCTCTTCAACTGGTCTGTCGGGAGCACGCTGTGAAACCTGTGAAAAAAAAAAATGTAATATTAAATTCAGACACATCAGGTTCATTAATCAATCACCCAAATAAAGGGTTACTTACTGTTCACCGACCGCCGGAAGCATCACCTCGACGATGCTGGGATGTCCTGGGAGTCGCTCTAGTGCGGGCACCGGATTGTGAAGACTATAAAAAATACATGATTATGTGCTTGGATGGATGCATAGTTATTGTTTGTGCTGTGATGAATGTTTGTGGTGAGTGTAGCATTATGTATGTCAATATTTGTATCTTCTAAACTTACACTCTGCACGCCCCCTCCTTGCACTTCTCCACCCTGCATGTCTCCTCCTGGAAGCTCCTCAGATTCAGCTTCCTGTGAAAACAGAATACATGCATATAGGGTTAAAAAAAAAAAAATTGGAAAATAACAGTAAAAACAAAATTTATTTATATTACCTCAGTTCGCTGATGCTGTGAGGGGGGGCTCTCAGAAGAAGACATTATTGCAGCGGCCTGGCTTGCGGATCTGCTGCGGCCTGGCTGGCGGGTCCTTCCTGAACGGATCTGCAAGTATAAAAAGACACTTGTAAAGCCTACTATACAAAGGATAAAAAAAAGCTTTCAAGGGGTTGTCTGGGCTTTTCACATAATCTCAGGGTATATCTGGGCTGCAGAATTGTGACAATAAGTAATTTACTTTGTCACTAGTTTGCATGGTTTTGTAGATATTCTTAACAGATCGTCCAAGGCGGGGTGTGTTATGGCATTGAAATGACAACTGGTTGTTTCCTCGTACGCTACTAAAATCATGCCCTCTGTAGCAACAACCCCACCCTCCATAGCTACAGGCCCTCCCCGTCCACATAAAGAAGCGCTCCTCACACAGTAACAAATCCTCCCTGCCGCTCCATTCCCCCCCACCACGCCGGTCCGTCTCACCCGGTCTTTACATTGCCGGTGAAAGTGCAGCAGGGAAGGGGCGGGTCATGTGACAGGCTCTGTGCACGTCACTTCAGCCTGCCTGTCACATGACCCGCTCCTTCCCTGCTGCACTTTCACCGGCAATGTGAAGACCGGGTGAGACGGACCGGCGTGGTGGTGGGGGGAATGGCGCCGGGGGGAATGGGGCGGAATGGACCGTGGGGATGGGGCGGAATGGAGCAGCGGGGATTATTTGTTACTGTGTGAGGAGGGCTTTTTTATGTGGATGGGGAGGGCCTGTAGCTATGGAGGGTGGGGTTGTTGCTACAGAGGGCATGTTTTTAGTAGAGTAGGAGGAAACGACCAGTTGTCATTTCAATGCCATAACACCCCCCCTTGGACGTTCTGTTAAGAATATCTACAAAACCGTGCAAACTAGTGACATAAAGTAAATTACTTATTGTCACAATTCTGCAGCCCAGATTTGCCCTGAGATTATGTGAAAAGCCCGGACAACCCCTTTCAGGCCTTTATACTTACTGGGAAAATTGAAGTGTTTTCTCTCTCTGCTGCGGCCTGGCTGGCGGGTCCTTCCTGAACAGATCTGCAAGTATAAAAAGACACTTGTAAAGCTACTATACAAAGGATAAAAAAAGCTTTCAGGCCTTTATACTTACTGGGAAAATTGAAGTGTTTTCTCTCTCTGCTGTGGCCTGGCTGGCGGGTCTGCTGCGGCCTGGCTGGCGGGTCCTTCCTGAACGGATCTGCAAGTATAAAAAGACACTTGTAAAGCTACTATACAAAGGATAAAAAAAGCTTTCAGGCCTTTATACTTACTGGGAAAATTGAAGTGTTTTCTCTCTGCTGCGGCCTGGCTTGCGGGTCCTTCCTGAACGGATCTGCAAGTATAAAAACACACTTGTAATGCTACTATACAAAAGATAATTAAAAAAAAATAAAATGTATGTACAGATATATATATATTTTTTAAATTAGTTTATTAAACCATAAACAGGTGTACAATATACATACTGGTATATAATGTTAAACATAATACAAAGTGTACATATGTTTCATACGACATTGAAATATAAGGCAAAATGTGCATACCAGTTGTATACAGAATAAAGCAAAATACAATATCAATTAAATCATAATGGTCTTGTGTTATTACTTGAGTGATGAGATATGCCTAACCTCTAAACTACCTACATCTACAAGAACATAAACATAGACTATTCTGCAGGCTACTTCCACACAACTGGGATTTGGATGTTTCGCACCCAGCAGTTCGCCCCCGGGTACAGTTCGCCCCCGCACATTTCGACCCAGCATTTGGCCCCCAGGAGGTTTCGCCCCCGCACATTTCGCCCCCTGATGTTTCGCCCCCTGATGTTTCGCCCCCAGCAGTTCTCCCCCGGATGTTTCGCCCCCACAGTTCGCCCCCGGATGTTTCGCCCCCAGCATTTAGCCCCCGGATGTTTCACCTACAGCATTTTGTCCCTTGAAGTGTCACCATCTGATGTTTTGCCCCTAGCATTTTGACCCCAGATGTTTCACCCTCAGCTTTTGGGGTCAACATCTAGGGCTGAACATACCTGGGGGTAAAATATACAGGACCCCAATTGCTGGGGATTCTTGTGGCTGCCTTTTCAGCAGCTCTATTGGCTGGCCTTAAAGGAGTATTCTCACCCTAGAACACAAAAAAACTGACATACTTACCTGTCACAGCTGCAGCTCTTGGTCCCGGAGTGCAGTCTAGTGGTTCCCCGTGATGTCTTCTCCTGCTTCTGGCTGTCTTTTCATCTTGCCTGGATCACTGATCCATGAAGCATGAAGAATGCCGCGGCAGTGGGGCCCGAATGTCTCCTGGCCGCTCACTGACATGACGTCACTCCTGCCCCATTCATCAGTCAATCCAGGGGGCAGGATGCCTCTCCTGTCACCAAAACACTGCTGCACATGCGCAGTGCCATGATGAGATCAAGCGGAAGAAGGAGAGGACTCGTGGTGGCCTCCGGATCCAGCATGGCGATCGCCAGCCCACACAGTCAGGAGAAGATCAGGCAAAGATGAGCAGAAGACCTCTAGGTAAGTACCAGGAGGGGAAGATCGGCAGCATGCTTACAACATGATTGCTGAAAGCATGCTGCCTTATTTTGCTGTTCGGCATGAGACTACCCCTTTAATGCAGGCTATGTATGGAAGCAGCTGGATTGTTGACTGACTACAGGGTTAATCCCACCAACCATCTCGGCAGAACTGAGATATTGGCTTTGCTGAACTAAAGTGGTGGTTAACCAGCTTCTACAGAACCTCTTTATCAGGTCTTCAGAAGGGGGGTTTTGGGATTAGCCCTCATAGAACACTCTGCCAGTATACCAAAGAATGAAGCAGCAGATAAAAGTGGTATTCTCACTTCAGGATCCCTTTTTCTGTTGATGCCCATTCCTCAGATTAGGCCAAGAATAGGGTCCAGTTGTATTCTGCATTGAACCAGCTGTTTATCAGCAGCTTTGAGCACCAACGACAAGGACAAGTGACTGGAAGCTGCAGCCATAGCTCACCATGATTTCAGTGAGATCCAGGGAAGATGTGACAGCGCTTGGTAAAGAGCTGATCCACTGTGACATGCCTTATACAGGGGCATGCACTGCTCTGTGCAGAGAAATGCATGTTCTGGACGGGACTCGATTGTGTGCATCTGGTCTTTCAGTAACAAACGGCCATTTGGGGACAACCATTAAATTGGTGTGGTCCTTGGTGAATATGAGTTTGACACCCCTGATCTAAGACAAGTGACCATCATTTTACTGTCATGTACTAATGGTGTTACACTTAATGGCTTCTTTTTGTCATCCATTACATATCATACTATATCTAGTGATCTGGAAAGTTCAGGTTTCGTATCGAACATTGCCTGCTCGGGTTCAACCACACCGACCCAAAACAGGCAATGTTTGGAGTTTGCTCATCAGAAAATAAAAATCACTTCTCTCCTCTTTGTCGAGGTCCCTACCTGTGTGGAGAGTCTTCTTAACCAAGGGAATCCCTAGCTAGGAATAATGAAAGGGATTCCCCTGGGTACGATGACATATTCACACAATATGGAAGAGGATTGAAGAGGACCCTCCGCGTCTGTCGGTACCTCATAGAACCATAGGAAAAAGGATGATCACAAGGCAATTATTTGTGTGTATAAAAATATAATTTTTATTGAAACAAATTCATTAAAACCATACTGCCAAAAGTGGGTAAGTAGGAGAGTACAGATACACTCACTGCTCACAGTCACTCATTAAACGCGCAAATCCAGGAAGAGACAGCTACCACGAAAACGGATAGACATAGGGACTGCCAGCAATAAATTGCAGCTACAAGGGGCAGAACTGAAAAAGCCCTAATAATAAACTACTACAAATATTAATATAGCAATAATTATATCGCAAGCTGTATAGGCCATATCACAGATTATGATCTAGATGTCAACCATAAAACAATGCCGCTTGCCTGGCAATAACCGGCCGGTGGACACCGCATCTTGAGGCACGTTTGCCCCACTCCTATATACTGACAAGCTCATTACCTTAGAGAGATCATTCTCCTCAATGCCTAAAGCACCATCCTTTCTGATAGATGCCTATAAGCTCTACACAATCTATATACCACACGTAACTGAAGAAGGTCACATTGACCGAAACGTCTTTTTTCGTGTACTACAATAAACCGCCTTACAAATACCTTTAAGTTGAGTGCTAGGTTCATATTTGTTGCTTTAACGGTTTGGGAACCTAACCTTAGCACCATCTTGAGTTGTGCTCACAGTGTTCTTTCTATAAATAATGGAGACACATGGTTGGTAGCAGGCCCTTTGAGAAAGGAGCCGAAACGCGCGTCGGGGCAGACACGCTAGTCCAGGAGGTAGCGGCACCCTGTATAAGAGATACCCAAAGGTAATTTTACCTGATTATATTAAAAAACACACTCCCCTTGAAAAAGCAAATGCGAAACGCGCGATGGGGTACCGCCACTACTTAAGGTAATGTAGCAACACTTTTTCTTTTATAGATCTTCCTTATACCTTAGCCTTCAAATCTCTAATATGTACTCTGGTCATTTCTGCCACATGGATTAACTTTTCTCTACCTGGAGTTGCATATTTTTTCTTGGACACTTAGGCTAGTTTCACACTAGCGTTACTGGGCGCAGCGCAGGGCCGCCGCTAAGCTCTGTCCCCGGCCGTGCCTCCTCCGGTCAGCTCCTCGACCGATCGCATGATGCTGCATGCGATCAGCATACCCTATACTTATCGTTGGGTACGCTGGTCGTGCGCTGGTACACTTTTACCAGTGCATCCGCCCTTTTTGCACTGCGCCGACGTGTGCCAAACGCAGTGTTGCATTTTTGTGCGCTCGGTGCAGCGCAAAAAGGGCGAATGCGCAACAGAGAATTTTGGGATGAATTCACAATAAATTTTCCTAATCAGAAGCATCCGTTGTTCATATCTCATATTAAAAACTCACATTTTGCTTCAGATTTTCTGATTTTATAACAGAAACGTTAAATTGAAGCAAAATCTGGTGTGAAGGAGCTAAACAATAGTTTTTTCTACGACATGTATTGTCCCAGTGAAAAATGATATATTCCAGTTTAAAACTGCTTCCAAGCTTCAAAAATGTCACATTTTTAAATTCGTGAAAGGAATAACGGCAGCAGAAACTAGCAAAATGCAGAACTCCATGATAATAAAAGGTTTACATCAGGAAAAACGAGCAAACGTGTAAGAAGTATTTGTGAAAAAAGCATACTAACTCAACGGTTCATTAGGTCGGGGTCATATGCAGCGTAAATGTCTAAATCCCATCCACATGCTCATGAAAAAATGCACAGTTAAAAAAAATGACATGCAGTGCAGCAGTGGCGTACCTACCATGTAGGCAGGGGAAGTCACTGCCCCCGGGCCGTCAGGGGCCTGCCGCCAAGGGGTGTAATGCACCCATGAATAGCGGGCCCCCTGGATCTATCATGCTCTAGTAGGTGCCTGTCTCCTCCCGGAGCATGGCAAGGATAAACTAATACCGCCTGCTGCTGCGCTGCTTTCCTGACTCTGCTTCGATGCAGATCCTGAGACATGAGTGATCACATGATTGCATACTTCATTCCAGGTCCTGTATCAAAGCAGCGTGTGGCAGCAGGTGGTGAATATTAATTAACCCCCTGCCATGCTCCGGTAAGTGACCGGCACCTACCGGGGCATGGTGTACCCTCTTCCCAGTACTAATTCAGCATTGGAACTTCATTTCAGGCTGTTGGCAGGGGGCATGGCTAAATGGGCAGGGCAGAGGTTAGGAGACGTTAATGAATCCTTAAGGTCCATTCACATGCACTAAGTAGTTGCAGCAAACAGTCTGCAGCTAATTTATAGCAGAAAATTCTACACTAAAATTAACATCTAGTGATACGATTTTGATGCAACAACTTTGTCCTCTGGCTGTGATTGACAATGGCTGGATACCTGCAAATCATGGTTGGTGGACAAGGTTACCACTCTGCTTATGAACATGGCAGACCACTGTATCTCAAAGGCAGGACCTCTACTTTGAAGCTGAGCAGAGAATCAGACTGCAACTAAACAAGTGAGGCATAGTTGGAATCAGTAGGCCTTACCCTACATTATACTATCCTCAAAGTTTCCCTTTAAGGTAAAATAATCACATAGTATTCTATATCAGCACTTTGTAATAGATAATTTTTCACATTTGTGCAACATAAACTTTGCAATAATTCTATATAATGGAAATGTTAAATGCTCACCAGAGTCATGCAGAAGGAACTGCTGCTGGATACCATCAATATTGATCCCCTGGAAGTCCTGGGGAATAACAAGTTGATCAAGGGTTTGGGGCAACCTTGGAATATTGCCAAGTTGCCTTGATAATCCTATTGTTCTCTTCAGTGATGCTTTCTTTGGGAGAAGTGCTGCAACATTAGAATGGGCTTCTGAAATGACTTCTAGGAGAAGCTGTTGTGTCTCCTGTGTTGTCCTTGCCCTGGTGAGCGCCTCATTGACAAGTCGGATTGCTTCAGGTCTTGCTGCTTGTGCTGCATGGTTGTGGTGATTGGTTACTTTCACCACTTCACCAGATGCTTCATTGGTCTAAACACGTCCCTTGCAAGTCAACCGTTTTTCACACACCCAGATGGAATAGACATCATCAGCCGTTCATTTGGAAAATACGTAAATGTGATTCTCGTAGACCAACTTCTTCCCACGTTTGGATAGAACTGAATTCATACTTGTAGAAAGTGAATTACTGTGGAAGGGAGTCCCATGTAAATTGCTAGATTGCCAATGGGTGATGTCAAAACAATTTGTTCACCCACGGTGTAAGCCACATCAGCTCCAATAGTTAGTTACAAAACCAGAGAAAAATAGGAGCCAAACGATGATTACAAAAAATCAATAATTTTTATTTTTAAATAACATATGAAAAGTGCACAAAGTCATATTAAAGTGCCAATGTCAAGCAGATGAACGCACACCCGACACCTCATCCACCCAAGATGGAAATATTATCCTCATATACATGTTCCAGACATAATGCATAAAAAGTGAGAGCCCAAAAGTATGATGCCACCACACAAAAGGTTAATAGCCATGTGGCTCAAGTCGCTCCAAAAGCATTCCCTGAGCAGAGCTCAAAACAGTAAAGGGAAACCTAGGCGTCCTTGGGGTACAGAGGATCTAAACACAAGAAAAGGCGATCACCAGTAAAAGACAAAGATAATTGTTGATTCAAGATCTTACCAGAGGATGGGCAGTGACCCCCGACGCGCATTTCACGGCGCTGAACGGCTGCTTTATCAAGGTTTCCCTTTACTGTTTTGAGCTGTGCTCAGGGAATGCTTTTGGAGCGATTTGAGCCACATGGCTATTAACCTTTTGTGGGGTGGCATCATACTTTTGGGCTCTCACTTTTTATGCATTATATCTAGAACATGTATATGAGGATAATATTTCCATCTTGGGTGGATGAGGTGTCGGGTGTGCGTTCATCTGCTTGACATTGGCACTTTAATATGACTTTGTGCACTTTTCATATGTTATTTAAAAATAAAAATTATTGATTTTTTGTAATCATCGTTTGGCTCCTCTTTTTCTCTGGTTTTGTACACCTCTCTCTTTGTAGAGATTTTAGACACTGCTATATTCTGATGTAAAGATGGAATAAAAGCTAGTCTAATGTAACTTGCAGGACACCTGACATGAAAATTTTTACATCTGCAACAAAACTTGCAGAAAAGCAAGCACTGACCGTGCTGAGTCAGGTAAAAGTTCACAACAAAATGTTTTGCGTTTAGAGTGGTTTACATTCCCCACCTAAATCAGGCCTCATTCACACAACATTTTTTGAATCCGTTTATTTTTTTCGTGGTATGTTTTTGTAACACAAAAACGTTTTAGAAACCTTTTGGAAAATGTCTTGTTAAAATTGCGGGCAAAATGCAATCAGTTGTGAGGTTTACAGATGGAAATAGTTGATTTAAAATGTCACAAAAGTACAGCACTCTGTACAGTACTTTGTGACATGTGAATTGATGACGGACAGGAATTCATGAACCACAAGGACAAACTGGTGAAACATCCAAACACAAAATTCTGGGGGCAAAACAGGGTGCACACATCCGGGAGCAAACTACCAAAGGGTGAACTGCTGGGGGCGAAACATCCGGGGGCGAAAAATCCAGGGGTGAAGCATCTGGGGGGCGAAACATCCGGGGGCGAACTGCTGGGGGCGAAAAATCCGGGGGTGAACTGCTGGGGGCGAAACATCCGGGGGGCGAACTGCTGCGGGCAAAGCATCCGGGGGCGAACTGCTGGGGGCGAAACATCCGGGGGTGAACTGCTGGGGCCGAAACATCCCGGGGCGAACTGCTGGGGGCAAAAAATCTGGGGGCGAAACATCCGGGGGCGAACAGTAGGGGGCGAAATGTGCGGGGCGAATCCTCCTGGGGGCAAAATGTGCGGGGGCGAAATGTACCTGGGGGCGAACTGCTGGGGGCAAATTGCTGGGGGCGAAACTTCCTAAAACCCAATTAACTATTTATTATGTGACATCTCCACTCTACAAGGTGAGGTGAGAGGAATTCCACCTCTCCCAAATCTTTTCAAATTTACCCGGGCACCCTCTGTTTTGATATAAGGTGCGTTCATATGGGATAATCGAATCACTAAGTTGATCCAGGACCCGTGAGAGGGAGATGAACCTCCCATCCACCGCAATGCCAGTACCTTTCGTGCCATAAACAGCATCTCCCGTAGGAAAATCCCAACATATTGACCCCATGTCTCTTCATCCCATACTCCAAACAGACAGACCAGTGGTTCAAGGGGAACAGGAATTTGTACCAGAGATGTTAATACTGATGTCACCACCTTCCAATATTGTGCAACAATAGGACAGTACCAGATCATGTGAATAAAGTCTGCATCTGTTGAATGGCATCTCAAACATTCCGATGATTGGTATCGGCCCATCTTAAAGAGTCGAGTGGGAGTCAAATATGATTGATTTATAATATATAATTGCATCATCCTGTTATTAACAGACGGAGATACCCTGATTGAGGACTCCAGGATTTCTTCCCACTCCTCTCCCTGTGTGTCTGGGATGAGCCTTTCCCATTTCTTCTTAACGGAGTCTATTGTAGATTCTGTCCCTACTGACAGCATATATGTGTACAGAGAGGAGATGAGACCTTGGGGGCCTTGTGATTTAAGGATCCTTATCAAGGGTAGAGACGAAATAGCATTATCTATACCTATACATCTCATATGCGATTGAAAAGCTGACCTTAGTTGTAGATAACGAAAGAACTGGGATCTCGGGACATTGCGGTGAACTTGTAATTGTTCAAAAGATATCAGAGTTCCATCATCATATAGATCACCTATCGTAAAAATATTATACTGAGCCCAAAACTCAGCGGATGGGTGTTCAAGTAACGCTGGAAGGTAACCATTATTCCATAAGGGCATTTCAGCTATAATATCCTCAAATCCAACCACCTTTTTTATCTGCTTCCAAACTGATCGTGCCAGACGAAGCAGGGGCAACAGCCGTGGGACATTTATTTTAATTTCCAAAAATCTGAGCGGGCAACTAACTTGTGCGGCATGAAGCAGATGACCTTTAGAATTAGGGAGATGACCACCGGGCATCCATGTACTTATGGCTTAGGCCTATCGGGCCAGATAATACAGAAAGAAATCGGGTAATGCAGCCCCCCCTCCCTTTTTGGGTCTCTGCAAAGTGGATAGTTTAAGTTTGGGCCTGGTTTTCCCCCATATAAAAGATGTGATCTGGGAATTCAGATTAGCAAAAAAGGATCTGGGCACCACGACAGTACTATTTTGGAGAGAATAGTTAAGCTTGGGGAGTAATATCATTTTAATTAAATTAATACGTCCGGCCACAGACAGTGGAAGTTTACCCCAGATCGCGAATTTGGCTTTAACCATCTCCATCAGTGGATGTATGTTAAGTTGCAAATCAAACTTACAGCCTTGAGAAATATGGACACCCAGATATTTGAAACTGGTTACAATGGGTAGTGAGGAGAGAGTCTCAAGTCGTGGCATTGGAGCATGGGAGAGAGGCATCAAAGCAGACTTCTCCCAATTTATATATAGGCCAGAGTATTTACCGAATTTATTTATAGTAGTAATCACTCTTGTCAGGGCTTCCCCCCGCTTTGTCCATAAATATCACCATATCATCAGCATATAGGCCTATGGTGTCTGTCCGGCCCACTATTTCTATACCAGCAATATTAGGGGAAGATCTTATACGAATTGCCAGTGCCTCGATAGCAAGAGCAAAAAGGGCCTGGGAAAGGGGACACCCCTGACGAGTTCCCCTTTGCAATGAAAAGGGCTCAGATATGGAACTATTTACGATGACCCGGGTCTTAGGCTTCATGTATAATATACTTACCCACTTTTGGAATCTATCACCGAATCCATACCTCTGCAAACATGCACGGAGAAAAGGCCATTCAAGAGAGTCAAAGGCCTTGGCCGCATCAAGCAATGCCAATGCCCATTCGTTGTCCGGCACCAGAGAGCTATATTGGACCACTGACTGGACTCATCTAATATTGATGGAGGTGCTCTTACCAGGCATAAAGCCAGTTTGGTCAGAGTGTATGAGGTCTAATATACAGTTGTGGCCAAAAGTATTGACACCCCTGTAATTCTGTCAGATAATAGTCAGTTTCTTCCTGAAAATGATAGCAAACACAAATTCTTTGGTATTATTATCCTCATTTAATTTGTCTTAAATGGAAAAACACAAAAAGAATTGTCCTAAAGCCAAATTGGATATAATTCCACACCAAACATAAAAAAGATGGTGGACAAAAGTATTGGCACTGTTCGAAAAATCATGTGATGCTTCTCTAAGTTGTGTAACCAAATTGTGAGGAAGCATGAGCAATCTCAAGGCTACAAGTCCATCTCCAAAGACCTGAATGTTCCTGTGTCTACCGTGCGCAGTGTCATCAAGAAGTTTAAAGCCCATGGTACTGTGGCTAACCTCCCTAAATGTGAACGGAAAAGAAAAATTGACAAGAGATTTCAGCGCAAGATTGTGCGGATGTTGGATAAAGAACCCCGACTAACATCCAAACAAGTTCAAGCTGCCCTGCAGTCCGAGGGTACAACAGTGTCAACCCGTACTATCCGTCGGCGTCTGAATGAAAAGGGACTGTATGGTAGGAGACCCAGGAAGACCCCACTTCTTACCCCGAGACATAAAAAAGCCAGGCTGGAGTTTGCCAAAACTTACCTGAAAAAGCCTAAAACGTTTTGTAAGAATGTTCTCTGGTCAGATGAGACAAAAGTAGAGCTTTTTGGGCAAAGGCATCAACATAGAGTTTACAGGAGAAAAAAAGAGGCATTCAAAGAAAAGAACTTGGTCCCTACAGTCAAACATGGCGTAGGTTCCCTGATGTTTTGGGGATGCTTTGCTGCCTCTGGCACTGGACTGCTTGACCGTGTGCATGGCATTATGAAGTCAGAAGACTACCAACAAATTTTGCAGCATAATGTAGGGCCCAGTGTGAGAAAGCTGGGTCTCCCTCAGAGGTCATGGGTCTTCCAGCAGGACAATGAACCAAAACACACTTCAAAAAGCACTAGAAAATGGTTGAGAGAAAGCACTGGAGACTTCTAAGGTGGCCAGCAATGAGTCCCAGACCTGAATCCTATAGAACACCTGTGGAGAGATCTAAAAATGGCAGTTTGGAGAAGGCACCTTTCAAATATCAGGGACCTGGAGCAGTTTTCCAAAGAAGAATGGTCTAAAATTCCAGCAGAGCATTGTAAGAAACTCATTGATGGTTAGTTATCAGAAGCGGTTGGTCGCAGTTATTTTGGCTAAAGGTTGTGCAACCAAGTATTAGCCTGAGGGTGCCAATACTTTTGTCTGGCCCATTTTTGGAGTTTTGTGTGAAATGATCAATGTTTTGCTTTTTGCTTCATTCTCTTTTGTGTTTTTTCATTTAAGACAAATTAAATGAAGATAATAATACCAAAGAATTTGTGTTTGCAATCATTTTCAGGAAGAAACTGAGTATTATCTGACAGAATTGCAGGGGTGTCAATACTTTTGGCCACAACTGTAACTGAGTTCAATCTGTTGGCCAAAATTTTCGTAAAGATCTTATAATCCACATTTACTAATGATATAGGCCGATAAGATCCACAATCTAAAGGTTCCTTTCCCTCCTTTTTTAGAACTATTACATTAGCCTCATAGAAGGATTCCGGCATGCATCCCCCTTCCCAAATCCCACGAAACACCGTCAACAAAAGGGGCGCCAATATCTCCTGATATTTCCTATACAATTCGACAGGAAATCCATCTGGTCCAGGGGCTTTCCCAGAGGCCATATCCTTTATGGCATCCTCTACCTCCTCCAGAGTAAACTTAGCATCCATAAAAGCCCGCTGGGAAGGACTTAGTGTGGGAAACTCTATATCTGACAGATAATTTAGACACCCCGGGCTATCAACATCAGTCTTAGAATTGTACAATGAGCTATAATAATCATAAAAGCATTTCAATATTTCCTCAGTTGAAGAAGCCAGAGTACCATCCGAACTGCGAATCTGTAAGATTCTGTTAGTTGTATTATGTTTCTTGTGGGTATGATACCTTTTAATGGCTAACAAATAATAGTGAATGTTGTTACAAAGCAAGCTTTCGGGACTGCTTATGTCCCTTCATCAGGCTGATATGACAAAATTTTTGAAGAAACCTTATTTATATACAGTTTAAAGCACAACATTTCAATAAACAAACAATGAGCTTGAATTTTTGTTTATTGAAATGTTGTGCTTTAAACTGTATATAAATAAGGTTTCTTCAAAAATTTTGTCATATCAGCCTGATGAAGGGACATAAGCAGTCCCGAAAGCTTGCTTTGTAACAACATTCACTATTATTTGTTAGCCATTAAAAGGTATCATACCCACAAGATTCCTATTTTGTTTCTCTCACTGAGAGCACTTTATATATTTTTTTCTACTGGCTAACACGGTACCAAACCACTTTTTTTGTATTATGTTGACGCACTAAGTAAGCCAAAAATTTGCTTGCCTGATTCCCCATCTCAAAATAAGATTGTCGGGCAAAAATAATTTACGTTTAGTTTTAGTGTCAATATGCTGAGTATATAACCTTTGAGCAGTCAACCATTCCACCCTATTACTATTAGTTTGGTCAGATATGTAGGCAGCCTCCGAATCTTTCAGACGTCGCTCCATCTCGCCATCCTCCTCCGATGTCACCCGTTTAATGTAAGAGATCGTAGAGGATAAACAACCCCTCAGATAAGCTTTAAGAGTGTTCCAAAATAAATTAATATTTCATGGTTCAGGGTGGGGCGAGACGAAGCAACGTAACTGATCTATCATTCTTTCAGGCGTATTTCGTGGTTCAGGGTGGGGCGAGACGAAGCAACGTAACTGATCTATCGTTCTTTCAGGCGTATTTCGTGGTTCAGGGTGGGGCGAGGCGAAGCAACGTAACTGATCTATCGTTCTTTCAGGCGGTTTTATCAACTTCAGCCAAAAAGGGTTCAATTTCCATGTTATCCTATTATTCAGTGGTCCGTATTTAAGTTTAAGAATAACCGGACTGTGGGCTGAAATCCCCCTACTGCCATGTTCAATATCATCCACCCATGTCGCTAGGCTGCTTGATCCAAAAATGTAATCTATGTGAGATAGGGAGCATTTAGTGGAGGAATGGCAAGTATACGCCCTCGTCTCAGGATGGCGCATTCTCCATAGATCCAGCCACCCGCTACCCGCCATGAATTTTGACAGCTGGGATGTACCCGAAGGGGGGGCCCCACTCTGTACTCCATCACCCAATCTCAATTTATCAAGATGATTATTCATGACCAAATTAAAATCTCCCATACAAATGACGTGTGCATCTGGATAATTTAGGGCGAAACTCAATGCTTTCTGAATAATTGACATATTGGCCGGAGGGGGGTTATAGATACACAGAATAACATTTCTTAGAGTTGATCAGTGCATGTACAAACACAAACCGTCCCTCAGGATCTTTCCGGGCTTCCCTGGTTTCCCACCAAACATCTTTATGTATTAACAGTGAAACCCCCCTTGAATAGCTGGTGTGAAAAGCAAGTACACTGTGTTCCAAATTATTATGCAAATTGGATTTAAGTGTCATAAAGATGTAATTTTTTGTTTTTCAAATAAACTCATAGATGCTATTGTGTATCATGGCTCTTTGGATCACTGAAATCAATCTCAAACACCTGTGATAATTAGTTTACCAGGTGAGCCCAATTAAAGGAAAACTACTTAAGAATGATGTTCCACATTATTAAGCAGGGCACAGGTTTCAAGGAATTTAGGAAAGAAAAATGATCTCTCTGCTGCTGCTGAAAAGCATCAAATAGTGCAATGCCTTGGTCAAGAGATGAAAACATTAGATATTTCCCCAAAACTTAAACGTGATCATCGTACTGTTAAGAGATTTATGGTTGATTCTGAGCACAGACATGTTTGTGCTGATAAAGGCAGAATGAGGAAGGTTTCTGCCAGGCAAGTTCATCGAATTAAGAGAGCAGCTGCTAAAAAGCCATTACAAACCAGCAAACAGATATTTAAAGCTGCTGGTGCCTCTGGAGTCCATCGAACCTCAAGGTGTAGGATCCTTCAAAGGCATGCTGTGGTGCATAAACCTACTATTCGACCACTCCTAAACAGTGTTCACAAGCAGAAATGGTTGCAGCGGGCCCAGACATACATGAAGACTAATTTTCAAACAGTCTTGTTTACTGATGAGTGTCGAGCAACACTGGATGGTCCAGATGGATGGAGTAGTGGATGGTTGGTGGATGGCCACTATGTCCCATCAAGGCTGCGACGTCAGCAAGGAGGTGGAGGAGTCATGTTTTGGGCCTGAATCATAGGGAAACAGCTGGTAGGGCTCTTTAAGGTTCCTGAAGGTGTGAAAATGACCTCTGCAAAGTATATAGAGTTTCTGACTGACAGCTGTCTTCCATGGTATAAAAAGCAGAAATGTGCCTTCAGGAGCAAAATCCTCTTCATGCATGACACTGCACCATCTCATGCTGCAAAGAATACCTCTGAGTCATTGACTGCTATGGGCATAAAAGGAGATAAACTCATGGTTTGGCCACCATCTTTCCCTGACCTCAACCCTATAGAGTATCATCAAACAAAAGATATATGATGGTGGAAGGCAGTTCACATCAAAACAGCTGCTCTGGGAGGCTATTCTGACTTCATGCAAAGAAATACAAGCAGAAACTCTCCAAAAAACTCACAAGTTCAATGGATGCAAGAATTGTGAAGGTGACATCAAAGAAGGGTTCCTATGTTAACATGTAACTTGGCCTGTTAGGATGTTTTGGAGTTAAATAGCTTTTTTGTTCGGTGAATGTGACCTCCTAATGCTGCAAATTCCACAAATGAGCATTTTCAGTTCTTTAAAACATCAAATGTTTAGAAATTCTACTGTGCATAATAATTTGGAACAGTGCAATTTGAGTTTTTAGTCATTTTGGAGATTATACTGTTATCATTGGGAGGTTTCTTCAATAAAATTTGATGTATACTCTAACGGGTGATGACTTTTATTAGACTGTCATTTGTACCGACTATTTAGGAAAATCAGAGAAAAATATAATTTGCATAATAATTTGGAACACAGTGTATAAAACATTGTACCCACGGTTTTTGCACACCGAACTGTATCTCTGGTCAGGTGCGTCTCAACCAGAGCCACAATGTGAGGACGATATTGTCTAATTTGTGAGAACACCTTAATTTTCTTTCTGGGGGTTTTTATACCTCTTACATTCCAGGTCATACATATCAACTCAGTACCCATTCCCGCCTATCCGAATATATCGCATAGTGGTGCCCGAGCAGAATGCAGAGATATCACCCAGATAACAAAGTTGGCATCGGCTGCGGCATTTACCTAAATAATAAAACCTTTGAAAAAGAACAGAACAAAAACCTAATAATATAGGAGCACAGTCTCGCGCCCCCATCAAAAAATAAGCAAGGGGATACCATCACTGAGTACAGTGTCCGGTATTGTTGGTAAATGGATACTCGCCGAGAGAGCTCCAATTAGACCTTTGACTGAAAGGATCCAGATTAACAGCCGTCACATTAGGATTCCTTTGCAGGGGATCCCCTATGGGACGGCAGCCATTCAGTCGCCTCCATTGGATCCGTGAAGAACACGGAGGTACCTCCGTGGACAACCCAAAGCCGGGCCGGATATATCATTGAATACACAATGTTCCTTTCCCTGAGCCGTTTCTTGACTTCGATAAATTGTGCCCGCTGCATCTGCAGTTCCATGGAAAAGTCCGGGAAGATGGAGATCGCAGCATTGTTGAACTTGACGGGACTTTTTGTCGTGCAAGACGCAGAATGGTATCTGTCTTTACAATTGAGGAGGCGTGCCAGGAAAGGCCGAGGCGGGGCCCCCGGAGGCAGGGGTTTAGTAGGGACCCTATGTGCTCTTTCAAATGCGAACACTGAAGAGAATTCATCCCCCAGGGAGGCCTTAAGCCAGTCTTCCAGAAACTGCTCAGGATGCTGACCTTCCGAGCACTCAGGAAGACCAATGATGCTGATATTATTCCGGCGCATTCTGTTCTCCAAGTCATCCGCGTTCTGTTTCCAAGCATTCATAGAGCCCGCCACTTTCGTTAATTTGGCCTCCATAGGTGTAATGATATCTTCTACCTGGGACACCCTCGTCTCCACCTCTGTAATGCGTCCCCTCATGGTCTGCATATCTTGACGAAGTCTCCCCACATCCGTGTAAACATCCTCAATTTTCTCAGTCAGGGATGTCCTGGTTAGGGAGATAGCCTGCATCAATTGCTCAGATGCCTGTTTAAGGGTCAATTCCTCCTGCTCAGTCTCTACCTCACCCCCAGAAGGACGATTTTTACGTTGAACTTGGGAGGAAGTGTTTCTAAGAGGCTGTGCACTTTCAGAGGGATCGGGTCTTGCATACTCCTTTAGTTTTTCTGCTGCTGCTCCTGACCCTTTAAATCGACTCATGGTTAGCTGCAGTATGATTCAGTAAGACAGCTAAAGGTATATGCTCCGGAAATGCCCCACCGCGCACGGTGAGCACAGCAGGACTATTAATAGATATTATAGCTCAGGCCACAGAAAGGGGGGGCCACATGAAGTTGTGAGTTCGATGACCCGCACTATGCCAATAGAGTTCCTTGCGGCCAGGGGAGGGAGAGGGGCTCCCCACAGAGACAGCAGCAGTGGGGGGGAGGTGTACAGAGCCTCCCACAGTGATGGCACCAGCCGGTGCGGTGATTAATGGAGGGGAAGGAGCACGCAGGGCCCAATCTTTAAGGACACTCACCGCGTTTCCCCTCTGTTTTGTCAGCAGATGTCTTCACCGCCCGAGCAGCGGTATGAGCCGACGCTGCAGCTCTCAGTGGCAGAGCCGCGCGTCCAAGATGGCCGCCGCCTCGTGGAGGATCAGCCGCCCGCTCCAGTCTCCCCGGCCACCTGCTCGCAAAAGCCGCTCACGTCCTCCTGCGGGGGGTCCAGGGGGGGTCCAGACAATCCAAGATGTATCGCAAAAAAAGGGTCCAGAGTCCAGGATAAAACAGGATTCTGAGGAGCTCTCCCATCAAGTGTCCTCTCTCACTCGCTACATAGCCACGCCCCCAGGTTCAGATATGTTTTGATTGAAAAACCACCCCAAAAAATTACCAAAAACACAGAAAAATATTAACTAATTGAATGTTTCCCCCTCCTGTTTAATTTAACGGTTAACATTGAATGTTGATATGCACAACCTTCCCAACCCTACATCTCGTGTTCCCCTTTTAAAAAAGAAAAAACTGAAAAAAAAACCTTAGTATTGTATGTATACCCACACTTTAAAGTGACCTGTTTTTGGTATTGCATGTGAGTAATTCCCTGCTGCAGAGTTAACTGAGAGCAGATCAGTGAGCATATTCCACACTTAAAGTGACCTGGTTTAGGTATTGTACGTATACCCACACTTAAAGTGACCTGGTTTTACAATGATACTACGGACAGTTTTTGGAGACAGTTTTTATTATATATTTTTTTTTTTTTTACAAGTAGGAGCTACTATGATCTTTATTTTAAATACCACAGTACATGGAAAAAAAAATTGCTTAACACATGCTACAGTGACACCACATACAATACCACAGTCACACCACATACAATACACACATAACACACAATCACAGCACACTTGAAATTATTCAAATAAAATTACAGTAGTATGAAAATAAAATGCAGTACACATGCAACAGAAAAACAAGTAAAGTATGAAAAAAAATGCATACTAAAAATACATACACACCACAGACATGCAACACTGGGAGGCCACACACACACAGGCAGGCCACACACAAATAGGTTTTATACTCACAATTGCAGGCCTCTTTGCTGGCAGGCTGTTGGTGCTGGGCAGGTGATGACAGACTTTGTCTCTTCTGTCTTCTTGTATCTTGCTGCTGGTGCCGGATGTCTGGGCACAATGAGAAATTAGCCCACCTTATATAGTTTTTGGACTGTCTGGAAAAGTATCTTTTTTTCTGAGCATTCTCAGTGCGAAAAAGCGGATTCCGCTAAATGGCGGATCCCGGTGGATCCGCCGTGATCCGCCATTTTGACGCAGACCATCCGCCAAAATCCGAAACTAAAGTAATTCAATGGGAAAAAAACAGCGGATCCGCCATTTTCAAAAATTGGCAGATTTTGACTGATGTCGAAAAACTGAAGTGTGAAACAGGCCTTACTGAGGTAAACATATCAAAATCATTGAAAAGAAATTCATACAATAAGGTTAGGGTCACACTTTCATTATTTGGTCAGTATTTCACATCAGTATTTGTAAGCCAAAATCAGGAGTGGGTGATAAATACAGAAGTGGTGACGTGTTTCTATGATACTTTTCCACTGATTGTTCCTCTCATGGTTTTGGCTTACAAATACTGATGTAAAATACTGACCACATACTGAACGTGTGAACGTGGCCTTAACTGCAAAATATTATGACATGATGAACTTGTGCTTTAGAATGAGAAGAGCTGTAGGTCAGCAGCCAAGACATCTGATGGAGGTAACACTAGAAGTCAAGTCTATGTAACCGGTGAACAAAGGCACACAGATGCGGATATTGACATTGGGCAGAAGCCAACTTAGTGCAAACAATATGACTTCAAAGTGTTCTTATAAGCAGAGATTATTCCACATAGGCTCCCTGAGGAAAATCAAATCTGCAGAGAACACTTGTATATATCCATAATTCCTCTTCTATTAAAAGGCTACTCTCCAAGTTGTAATAAGGGTAATGTATAGTGGACTTCATTCTACTTTCATTAATTTAAAGATTATCTGTCACCAGGAAAATGTTGTCCAGTCTATAGACAGTCTTGAAATCCTGTTAATTTTCGGTTTTGGACTCCAGTGGGCGGAGTGACCAAATTCATCACTCTTAATGGGCGAGTATAAAGTTAATTTTCTTCCAGTATCAAAGTTTTCACTAAGGCAAAAGGACAGCATTATAACGCTATTAACCTCCAGAATATATATATATGTAAATAGCATTTGTAGATATGACCGGTTCCCTTAAATGTGCTAAAACCCGTTGCGGATAGATGGGGTCCAGATTCTGAGACCTACACCAATCACTCCTGCATGAGTGCGCACAGAGCTGTATGGGCTCATAGACTTTACAATGAGCCCGGCCATCTCTCTGAGAGCAGAGCGTGCAGCTGCATAGAAATACATGAAGCCACACGCTCCGCTCCCGAGTGCCAGCGGCAGTGCTGGGTATTAAGATGAGAGACTCGTCCGAGTTTCTCGCATGTGTGATCCCGGCTGACGCTGCGGACTGCTGAATGACTCTCATGACTGCCATCATAGTCCTCCTGTGAAGCTTATCTAGGAGCTGTGCTTGCTAGAAGACCGCAGTTACTGTATATACTGCAATATACCATGTGATCAAATGATCAAAGATTCAAGGGCCCTACAGACTAATAAAGTAAAATTAGTTGTTTTTTTTCTTAAATAAATATAAAATATATACACAAATTTAAATCGCCCCCTTTTTCACGTTCAAGTATAAAGATATTAAAATATGAAAAAAACATAATTGGTGTTGTGTCCATAAACGTCAAGTATAAAATTGTTGAAACCAAACATTAAATGCTGACAAGACAGGAAAAAAAATGAAATGTCAGCACTGCCATTTTTCGTTCACTGAATGTTTCTAACTTACATCCCCATCATGATATCAATAAAAGGCGACAGGTACAGCTCAGCCCAAAACTGAGGCCTCATGGACAGAGACTCTCGTCTCTCAGAAAATGGCGACAACATTATCTCTACAAGGTGCTGAATATTTCATAAACATTAAAATATGAGAACACCGTCTGCTGCAGCACAAGAAATGGGGTAGAAGCAACTCCCCTCCCCCCAGAAAAATGGCAGATTTGTGTGCAGCTTTTACACCGTGTTACTCCACTTGAAATCCGGTGTATATATTATATATATATATATATATACATATGGTGAGGTTAATGGTGTCCTTCAGAAATAAAATTCAAGTTACAGCTTTCAAGAGATGGAAAAACAAAAATGGCCTGGTTCTTAAATGGTTAATAATAGAAACAAAAATAACTGGCTCCCCGACTAAAATAAGCCATAAAGGGACACGTCAGGGTCAGGGTTCCCTGCAGGTGGGGGTGGTGGGGTCTTCAGAACTGTCTCTTGACACATGCACTCTCCCTGCACATGTAACCCTGTCCACCAATCGTGTCCTTTCTATCATCCGTTGACCCTGTGCTAGTTGTGTAAGCCATCATGTGATTGGCTGCGCCCGGCACTCCGGTACACGCCAGTCCCGCACCCACTGGCCGCGCTGGGGCACACACTGCAGTGAGCCCCGGGTGTGGCTGCAGGGCGCAGCAGGCAGGGGAGGGCGGGCTGACGGCTCGTGTCTCGGGACTCGGGCTTATGCTGACGAGCAGTGCTGTCCGCGCTGAGCTCCGCCCGCGGCTCCTCCCTCCTCCATCTTCAGGCCGAGCTCTGCTGCGGGTGTCACACATCAGCCATCACACGGCCCGGACTCGGCATGGCTGCTGCACTGAAGGACGGCTTCGAGAAGTTCCTCAGCCACAAGAATGTGTGCACCGACCTGCTGGAGAAGATCGAGGCCAAGACCGGGGTGAACCGGCGCTACATAGCCCTGGGTAAGCCGTGCCCGCCGGCGTCTGTACCCGCTGTGGCAGCGCCCCATACAAAGGAGCGGGCAGGCAGCTGCTGGGGGGCGCTGCTGCTCTCTGCCGTCACCGCCTTTGTACACGGGGCTCCGTGCAGGGAAATGTCGCAGCTCAGTGGTTAGTCCTGTGTGATGAGACCCCTGTGTTGTCGCAGGAGGCACTGCCATTGTGTGCCGAGTGCTGACAACACAAGGAGTGCTGGGCAAACAGGGTGGGATCCTGCACGCATCGGTGCCAGACACTAGTGGGAATATGTCTAAGAAAATGTCTGATGATAACCAATACGATCACTGGCAGCTGTCCTATCTGATGTCACTGTCATCTGGATCTGTGGCCCCGTGATAAGAGCCCACGTTATAGGTGGTGTACGAGTGGCTGGAGCTGGTGGTATACGGGTGGCTGGAGGCAATGACAGGTGGCTGGAGCTGGTGGTATACGGGTGGATGGAGGCAGTGATGGGCGGCTGAAGCTGGTGCCATACAGGTGGCTGTAGGCAATGACGGGTGGCTGGAGCTGGTGGTATACGGGTGGCTGGAGGCAATGACGGGCGGCTGGAGCTGGTATACGGGTGGCTGGAGGCAATGACGGGCGGCTGGAGCTGGTATACGGGTGGCTGGAGGCAATGACGGGCGGCTGGAGCTGGTGGTATACGTGTGGCTGGAGGCAGTGATGGGCATCTGGAGCTGGTGGTATAAAGGTGGCTGGAGGCAGTGATGGGCATCTGGAGCTGGTGGTATATGGGCTGCTGGAGGCAGTAACAGGTGGCTGGAACTGGTGGTATACGGGTGGCTGGAGGCAGTGATGGCGACTGGAGCTGGTGGTATACAGGCAGTGACGGGCGGCTGATCTCTACCTGCCAGGTGCTGCTGTCTTTTTGTACAGTGGGAGGGAATAACAGTGTAACACCTGCTCCGATCCATGTGGTCGCCCGGCTGCCAGCTACCATATGGCAGCGTCCTCGTCAGGCAATGAATGGGGCTCCCCTCATCCAACTACATAAGGTTGTGATGCAGAAATGTAAGGAGACGTTTATAAAGAACACAGTACAAAGCGAATTCTCACAGCCAGTGCTCTCCATGGCGACATGTACGAAACATGGCGGCTCCTACATACACTGACTGCTGCTGAAAAATAGGAATTTCCCCGGAAGCTTTTTTTTTTTTTTTTTTTTTTTTTTTTTAGCTTGCCTTTTTAAAATCCATGCCTTTTAGAGCAGGGATGTCAAACTCCATGACACAGAGGGCCAAAATGAAAAGCTAGGACAAAGTTGCTGGTCGACCTTATATTTATAAAAATGTCTACAATTGTGGAAGTTTTCCTTCTCATCAAATGTAACAATGAACCTTTTCATATGGAAACAAGCTTAAAGGGGTTGTCCCACGAATAAAGTAGATTTTAATGGCTAGATCTTAGAATAAAATATTGGAATAATATGTTATGCAAGAGCAGTAAAAGCATATGTGTAATAACAAAGGATAAAAAACTTTGAATAATACAGATTATAAAGTGTAATGCCAACAAGTGCCCCCCACAGTGGATTCCTCTACAGTACCCTCTATATGCACTTCATCATAACCCTACTGTACCCCACATAGTGCTCCGTACAGCATAAGGGCCCCACGTAGTGCTCCATACAGTAAAGGGCCCCACAACCTCTCCCAGTTTCCCCCACTGTCTTCATGGTGTCTTCCGATCTTTGGCACAGTGGGCGCATTGTAATGACGTCATCATGCCGCTGCGCTGAGACATCAGACAGAGGGGGAATGATGGGAGAGGGATCATCAGCTGACGCTCCTTCCTGCATCATTGCTTTCAACCATCCAGTTCAGTCATCCAGGATGCTTATATAGCTGAAAGTGCAATGCTGGTTGAGGGACCTATGCGGCGTTGCGGGCCAAATATACAATACTTGCCCTGTGAGCCAGAATTTGGCATGTGCTCTAAAGTCCTGGTAGGGTGAGCAGTGCACATCAGTTCTTCTAGGTGATTTCTTCGTTTAACCCATCATAGGGATATCTGTCATCTGAATCTGAGCCTGACAGCTCGGTAACAGCCTGGCTGGATGATGTGTCAGCCATGCATCATAAAAAGCCTCTACAAAAACATATATATAACTGACAATAATATATATAATTAGTACATGTGAAAATAAGCAACTTTATAATATATCTGATCAGAGAAATCCACTGCTTTCTCCTGGACCCATCATGCATTCTATTCAGTGGTAAAATCTGTCTTCAGTGAATACGGATTTTCTCTGTTACTGAGGAGATGACAGTTGCTGCTCATAAAAATTTATGGAGGGAGGAACTAGAGGCAGACACATTCTGCTGCAATTTCTCCTTAACCAAAAAATACGCTTTAAGGGTATGTTTCCACATAGCGCATTCCTTGCGCTCTTCCCAAAGTGCCGCCCCCTTCTGTACGCGCGGTGATTCTGGATGTGCTCATTGAACACATCTGAAATTGCCGCATCGTATACTTAGAGTAGGCAGTTTACCTTGCGGAGACTGAGTGTCTCCGCAAGGTAAACAGACATGCTGCGGTCTATAAAGACGCCGCCGCATGTCCGGTTTCGTGGGTGTGTTAGGACGCATAGGCTCCCTCACAAATGTGTTGCTCATTCATGTGCAGCACACTGACCCTAGAGTTTTGTGGAACCATTCGCACATCCACTTACCTAACAGGTCCGTGCGTCCAGCCTGTTAAACTCATCACATGTCCACTTGTCCTCAGCTCAGACTCAGCCATTCAAGTCTATGGGAATCCAAGAAAAATAGATGAAAAACTGAATACACCCATTTTACCATTAGTTTTTCATTTGCTTCCAACTAATCCATCACTAAGCATCAATGGAGAAATAAGTTCTCGCAGTGTACCTTACTAAACATAAGGGAGGAAAAAAGTGATGTAAAGTAGATGACAGAACAAAAGGACCATTATTTTTATGGCTATAAAAATGGAGACGGATGTATGAACATAACCTAAAGTAGAAATGTTCTGTTCACGGCCCGGTAGAACTACTGGGTAACGTTCATATCCGGTCCAAAGAGGAGGAAAACTTGCAGGTCTATCGGGATCCGTATTCAGGTGGTGAAAATGCATTGTATTTTCCACAGTATGTTCGCTTGTAGACAAACCACAGTATTTTTCGGTGTCAGCATGGTGCACAGTATTTAAAAAAAATCTCCTACTGCACAAAGTTACTCAGAAATCCTCTTATCAGAGTACTCCGTTATAACCTGTTCCTCCAGTATGGCAATTCCAGGGTCCAGCGAGCTGAGATGTGGTGGGGTCCTAAAGCTGGTCACCAGTTGACTTCTCCCTGACTGGTAATTTTTGAAAAACTCTTACATTTTCCTTCCCTAAAAACTACTAAAAAGTGACCATGTTGTATCCTCACATCCTCGTGGAAACCATGGTGATCCGCTTCTTTCTGTACAGAGGTGCTGGTGTCGGGTATTCCTGTGCCCTCGTACAGCTACACGTGTATATTGCTCTGCATCTTGCATCAGATTTTGTAAGAAAAGCCAGATTGAGTCCAAAATGCACCGAAGAACTTCAGATCTTTACACTTATTGCTATTTTCAGTGTTTCTGTTCCTCTCGTGGATTTGGCAAGCGCTTACTGACCAAATTACGCAAGTGTGACTGAGGATTTGCACTACAAGGCCGTTGTATGACTTCAACTTCAAAACCCTCTTTGTACATGGCTCCCACATGGAGGCAGGAATATGGCCACTCTGCTCTCTTCTGTTCATCATGGTTTACCCATTGACATTAAACCCTGCACAGCGGGGTAACAAATCGCAGGAGAGATAATGAGGACACAACATCTTACTAATATTTTCTTCTCTGCTGTATTGTAACATGGCAGTGCCAATGATATGGGCATGGCAAACCCTCAGCTGGGCAGAGTCGTGAGAATAATGAAAATGGGCAGAGGATGCCTGTGTAGTTCAGTATCTCCCTCACACCCATACAGCCTTGTGCTGGCTGGTGCCTGATCAGGTCGCGCAGGGTGTAATTGCCTTTCTCTCTTTACGATGGCATCGCACCCATATATACTCCTAGATCGTAAACTACTCCCTGCTCTACTCAGCTTATATATCTTATTCTGACATCCCTATTACATATGCAAGCTATATCTGTGAATTTCATAGACAGAACGTGTACCCATTATATAGAAACGATCTTTATAAGGATGTACCAAAGAAATGGAAACCATTTATCAAGAAATAAAGGGTTCACAAACTAAAAGCATAAATGTTAAATTCAGTAGTACCCCAAAAAACGGACAAAAAACATTCAAACTGTCCACAAAGTTCATATTTTCATTAATACAATTAACTTTGCATTAGTAAAATTGTGAATGTTGCGTAAATGTTCAACTCTTTTTCTCCTTTTTACATGCCAGGGTGTTTAGTGATTTTTGCATGTTCCCAGTCTAGGAATCTATGGGACAATATTTGATTTGCAGATGAAAATCGCCCATTCAAATGATTACTGTAGGTCTGTGAAAAAGTTATAAAAATAGACAGCACACAGTAAGAAACAAAAATGTTTAAAGACTCCAAAAGAAGTGACTTTGCATCCTTCTGACATTAACATTGGAAGATGCTATACAGTGTCCAAAACAAGTCAATGAGAAAGCGCAAGACTATTCACTATGTCAGAGGGAAGGAAGTGGAGAAACAACATGAATGTAAGGTTGTGCAAGCATGGAATATAGGTAAATCTGTCGGCTTTCCACTCTTTGTAGCTTTTGGGAGGTTTGGACAGAAGCCCCAAAGGGACAAGTGAATGTGGCAAGAATACAAGGGCTCTGATATGTGTGTATATATAAGTAAGTATATTGGTTCAGCTAGACTAGTAGCAGGATTGAGACATTAGTCAGCCCAATACTTTTATAGTGGTTAGAGCCCTTAATACTGTAGGAAGCTACAAATTGTTGGCTTGCTTTTTCTCGACAAATATTTTTTTTTCAGACTGACAACCCCCTTGGAGAGATAAAAATGAAGGAAAATGTCAACTTTATTGCTTCGTATCTAGATGATTCTCTATCCGCGTACGCGACTGAGGATGTAGTACTGACAGTCTCCACTAGAGGCAAAGGAGAATGTCTCCAAATACAGGTGCTTCTCACTAAATTAGAATATCATCAAAAAGTTTATTTCAGTTCTTCTGTACAAAAAGTGAAAAATATATAGTCATTACAAACAGAGTGATTTATTTCTGTTAATGTTGATGATTATGGCTTGCAGCCAATGAAAACCCAAAAGTCATTATCTCAGTAAATTAGAATACTTTATAACACCAGCTTGAAAAATGATTTTAAAGTCCAAAATGTTGGCCTACTGAAATGTATGTTCAGTTAATGCACTCAATACTTGGTCAGGGCTCCTTTTGCATCAATTACTGCATCAATGCAGTGTGGCATGGAGGCGATCAACCTCTGGCACTGCTGAGCTGTTATGGAAGCCCAGGTTGCTTTGATAGCAGCCTTCAGCTCGTCTGCATTGTTAGGACTGGTGTCTCTCATCTCCCTCTTGACAATACGCCATAGATTCTCTATAGGGTTAAGGTCAGATGAGTTTTCTGGCCAATCAAGCACAGTGATGCTGTTGTTTTTAAACCAGGTATTGGTACTTTTGGCAGTGTGGACAGGTGCCAATCCTGCTGGAGAATGAAGTTTCCATTTCCAAAATGATTGTTGGCAGAAGGAAGCATGAAGTGCTCTACAATTTCGTGGTATATGGCTGCGCTGACTTTGGTCTTGATAAAACACAGTGGACCTACACCAGCAGATGACATGGCTCCCCAAACCATCACTGATTGTGGAAATTTCACACTAGACCTCAAGCAGCTTGGATTGTGGCCTCTCCACTCTTCCTCCAGACTCTAGGGCCTTGATTTCCAAAAGAAATTAAAAATTTACTTTCATCTGAAAACAACACCTTGGACCACTGAGCAACAGTCCATGTTCTCTTTCTCCTTGGCTCAGGTAAGACGCTTCTGGCGTTGTCTATTGGTCATGAGTGGCTTGACACAAGGAATGCGACACTTGTAGCCCATGTCCTGGATACGTCTATGTGCGGTGGCTCTTGAAGCAATGACTCCAGCAGCAGTCCACTCCTTGTGTATTTCCCCCAAATTTTTGAATGGCCTTTTCTTAACAATCCTTTCAAGGCTACAGTTATCCCGGTTGCTTGTTCACCTTTTTCTACCACACTTTTTCCTTCCCTTCAACTTTCCATTAATATACTTGGGTACAGCACTCTGTGAACAGCCAGCTTCTTTAGCAATGAGCTTTTGTGGCTTGCCCTCCTTGTGGAGTGTGTCAGTGACTGCCTTCTGGACATCTGTCAAGTCAGCAATCTTCCCCATGATTGTGGAGCCTAATCAAACAGACTAAGGGACTTTTTTAAACACTTAGGAAGCCTTTGCGGGTGTTTTTGTTAATTATTCTAACTTACTGAGATAATGACTTTTGGGTTTTCATTGACTGTAAACCATAATCATCAACAATAACAGAAATAAACTCTTGAGATAGATCACACTGTAATGACTCTATATAATATGAGTTTCACTTCTTATTTTGAAGAACCGAAATAAATTAGTTTTTTGATGATATTGTAATATAGGGAGAAGCACTTGCACATGGCACTGGATGAAGCCTGTATAGCCGTACACTACGGCCATAGGCCATGCACTGTCAGGTAGGATCATATCAGAAGATAGAATATGGTCTTGTATGCAATCCCTCCGTTTTTAGTTTTGTCCATCTGTAATAGTCAATTGTTACCCCCATGGATGACCATTTTTGTGTAGGGCTGTATTGGAGATGGGGTTGACTACATACTGGCAGTTCCCCATTGGCCTCATAGGCTAGTAACGCTTTCCTATATCCTCCTAGTTGTTTTGTATTGTGAAACTCCTAAAATAACTTTTATAGAAGTAACGCTTCCGGGAAGCTGTATAGCGTTTAAGTGGCGTTATTTTCACCCATGCTATACTATGTTGCTCCCTTTTCACTATATACTGATCAGTCCTGGTATGAAATCCTGCCTCGTGTGTAAAATGAGAGCGGCCATGTAGTAATCGCACAGCGACAGCTGGAGCCGTATGTGAATGCGTGTTATTTGCATGTGTAGGAGGGAGAGAAGGAGGCAGACTTGGCAGCCGGAGCATTGACGTGCACTATAGGAAGCTGCAGCCAAACACCCTGGAAGATGATTCGGTTCCTTGCAGCAGGTAAGCAGCGGAGCGGAGTTTTCACAGTAAAACTTCCATACGCCTGTAGCATTGAGTGCTGCAAGACAGAAAAGTTTCTGTTTCCTTTGTGTTGTGCCCTGGTCTTAATCGGAAACTGAGAGACTACCATAAACTCTCCAGATTGAAGTGATTTCATGCAGCTCACGCACTTCCAGGCACCAAAAGGAATGGAAAAGTTGAGTAAATGATATTTTTTTTTTTCTTCCTGGATATGTAACAGCCTTTTGTTCTGCATAGACTCTGTATATCTACTGATATTAATGCTTCATTTGTTTTATTTCCCAAACAGCAATCATTGGCATCTTGGCCGTTTACTTGGTGTTCGGTTATGGGGCGTCTCTGCTTTGCAACTTGATTGGATTTGCCTATCCGGCCTACATCTCGTAAGTGTCTGTGTGTGTGTTATAACGGCCTTATCTGCTCGTCTACTCCAAATTGTCATGCTACTAAATTTATGCCTAAAGTATTCCAACTTTGAGAGATATTCTAAGCCTGCACATCACGGCTGAGCTGGAAAAAAAAAATCAATTTTCCTGAATTTTCAACACAATTCTTCATCAATATATTATATGGGGTTAACATGTCTTTGTTTCCATATTACATACATTTTCATGGCAAAACAGTTTAGCGATTTCCAGTATGTCCAAAAGAGCTGACACACAGTAGCAGCTAGACGTATCAACTGGCGCAAGGAATTCAGACACACTGTCAGTGGCAGGAGATTGAGAAACAGAACCAGACTTTCGGGTTGGGTAATTTCTTGAGGTCACATAAGTGTGAATGTTATGCACAATGCACAGGCTTTCTCCATTACGCTGCTCGTAGCTTCAGACGTCATCCATTGTAGCCTCACTTTTTTTTTTTTTTTTTCATCTTTCGGATAGGGAAACTTGCATTCTGAAAAGGGAATCCGGCCTTTATTAAGATTACAGAAACAGAGGAGCAGACTGTGCTGCCTCCTGTCTGTACTTCCCATAAAACTAACAAAGCCCGCTGGGATGCAGCATGTTTCGGGTCTTTCCTTCTCAATAACGGCTGTCCTTAAAAGGAATCTGTCAGCAGATTTTTGCTATATAATCTAAGACCAGCATAGTGCAGGAGCAGAGACCCTGATTACAGTGATGTCACTTACTGGGCCATGTTTTGCTATTATAATACAATTAGTGTTTTATCAGCAGGAGATTATCACTACAGGACATCTGGCTGTATGGGTGCTAGTCTCACCTTGTCCCCAGCACTGATTAGCAGCTCTCTGTCACTATACAATGTACACAGAAAGCTGTGATGTGGATAGGGTTATACACAGCTCAACAACTCAGATCTATAGAGAAAACTGTGAATCAGGGTCTGTGTCCCTACATCATGCTACTGTCAGATTATGCTGAAAAAACCTGCTGACATAGTCCCTTTTAACCCCTTAATGACAGCCAATACGTCTTTTTACTCACCTGAAATATAAGAAAATAGCATCCCCATACAGGTGACAATCCAGCAGCTGATAGCTGTACACCATAGCTGACAGCTTGCTGTATCACAAATAATTAGTGTTGGCACCATCCAGATCTGTTTAACCCCTTAGTTGCTGCTGTCAAAAGTGACTACATCTAATAAATGGTTAATAGATTGTAGGGGCTTCTGCTTTAATTAGCACACTAAGATCATGATTGTGTGGTCCTGATGTTTGCCATAGCAGTTCATGGCCAAATAGCGGCCTTAAGGGGGTTTTACACATAGCGATATCGCTATAACTTCAACGATTTTGTGACGTTATAGCGATATCGCTGTGTCTGATACTTACCTCCGACCGGCTACCCCGCTGGTTATCGCTGATCGCGTGA